>NC_139347.1:46637115-47259615 GCF_055883805.1 Amblyomma maculatum | reverse complement strand
ATGCCTTTCTGAATGGTTTGTTTATTGAAGCTAAAAGCTTCATTAGGTTAGTAAACTCCGAGTCTCGCGTGTACTCCGTCGTTAGAAAAAGCTACAGGTGCGCATGCGCAAACCACGTGACGTCACAGGAGAGGTGCAGGTGGTCGGAGCGAAGACGAAGATGAAGACGAAGGAGAAGAAGAGCGCTAGGTCACCCGCAGCTAATGTTTTCGCTCTGCATTCGGTTCAGCAGAGTTTAACCCTTCTCAGTTTGAAGCGGAAGCTTCACTATGCCAGCCAGCTCGAGCCTCCAGCGTCAGTGTCGGGGGTGCCGGAAAAAGCGCCGACTTGGGCATCGGGGATGGTGGCTTTTGAGTAAGCCTGCCACGGGGTTTGAATTCACTTTACACTTGTGCCGCTGGCAGGAGCTGCCAACTCGGGTCGCTCCTTTCATACGGGTGGGTGATATCAGAATCAGCCTGCAGAAAGCTTTGCATTCACATTACCCCTACAACACGCAGGCACGTCCATACGGCTTAGCTAAAGCGGGACTTTATATGTGGGCTGGTAGCTTACGCTCTCGCCTCATGCCCTTAAAGGCTGAGGTTAAGTGTCCTCAATAACGTAACGCCCTCTACTGATAGGGTGGAATAGAGGAATAATGTAGCAGGCAAAAGACGTTTTCGCTTCCATCAGGATTTAACCAGAGCTAAACCACAGCTAATTATTTTCTTCTAAAGCATCCCCACTGAGCAACGCGGCACGTGTTTAATAGTCACCATATGTCATATGCTCTTCATCTAATGCGGTGATCTATCCCTGGCACCCCCTCGTGGAATCTTGAAGCTTACTGCAGGGCGAGCTATCGCAACCCAGTCATCATCGATGTGCAATCATTTATTTCTATCAAGTGTTCCATGTTCGCAAGCTCACTATGGTCATCCGAGATAGTTTTCGCTCTATTCTCCGGGATCTACCTGCGACTCTCACTACTGTTTGTTAGTCGCATACAATGCGCGTTAAACGAGGCTACGACCACAACCTGGAAAGACATCGTTCGACCGTTTCCAGATGGTCTGCTTAACCTCTGGGCTGCTCGCCGACAACCCGAGCTGGCAGCTTTAAGGGGCGCTACATCAGTTCAGATACGTACAAGGCTGAACCATATAACTGCTAAGGCTCCCAGATATGAACGCTATCTATCTCGACGAGAGTGACATGCGTGGTGTGAGCAATTTTCAACCATGTCATCGAATGCATCTTTCTAGTGAACTTTACGTGCAACAGAGCAAGGTCGTCGTCGCCTTGGCTCATCATCGCCGCTTGTTTCGCAGCTAACTTATCTGCGGACGATTTCGACAGAAAATTGGTACGGAAGTTTATTTTAAAGTATGACGTCTTGCCTCCACCTGTTGCCACTTCTAACTTTAAAGGAATTTCAGTGCATGTAAATAACCTGCCATCACTAACTGATGTCGACAGTATTGCAGGTCCTTTCTTAATGTATGAGTTGTTTTCGTCAATAGGCGATGCTAAACGGAAAATATCGCCCGGCCTAGACCCCATTGCATGTGAAATGTGCAAGAAACTGAGTAGCGCGAAACATGTCATGCGCCTTTTGTACAAAACCATCAGCAAGCCTTAAAATGGAGCGCCATTTCATGCTGTGAAGTCACAGCCTATTTGTTACCTGTTTTACCACAAATGTTTTGTCGCTGCCATGGCGGAGGCTGTAAAGTCATGGCAATGTTGCGCCCAGGTTAAAGTTCCATCTGTTAATAGCATTTTGGGCTATTGTAGCTTTGTCTGCCTATCGCACAGGACCTTCGAAGTAGCTTAAGGTGTAGTGCCACATTTCCGCTCTAGGGAGCAAAAGTTTCCCAAAAAACTGGCGGGTAAGATGAAGTAACGAAGGGTACTTTTATGAACACCGTATTTACTACACTGAAACTATATTATTTGTACTCTGCTTTGTACAAAGTACTAAGAAAGCAGCATCCAATCAACGCTAGGCACAATAGGACACATCAAGTAACCAAAGCTCTAGACAAGAAGAGGCCACTGTTCATTCGCTTGCTAGATGGCCACCTAATCGACGTGTTGTAGTACAAATGACTGAATAATTTGTGTTTAGGGATGTGTCCTGAAGTTTATATGATAATAATAATTTTAAAGGTGAACAAACTAAACAAGAAGATGTAAACTGAATCACTGAATGTAAAGTCTTAAGGGCAAAGTTTCCTCTCGTTTACCACTGCACCACACGATATCACAGTACAGCATAATTCAAAGTGTCAAGCGTGGTGCCTCATTGATAAAACTACGCGACTTGTGGTCCCTTAGACGTCGGCTTGGTCCAATCTAGAGCAGTCAAATGCGAGGCACCTGTGCACTGTGCGATGGTGTTCCAGTTTAAGGCATATCTGCCTCTATTCCGACTAATGCGTAAAATGTACAAATTTGTATAAATCTTTGTAGAAACGATCCGTGCTTAAAATGTTCCGACAACAAATTTTATTTGCGAACGAAATCTGATTCTTCTAAAACCAGTCCGCTGCTTGTAGCATATTACTCAGCAGCGACACGGATATAAGTATCATCCACGGAATCATCAGAAGAGACTACAGTGTTGTATTGGTCTGTATCGTTGTTCTAGGGGACCTCAAATTCACAACGATACTCCGATATCCACCTCCGCAAACCTCGTATACTATTGCCATTGCTCTATCTCTGTCGACATTACGTCGCCTGGTACGCAAATTCTTGGGGTGGGCCGGCATTTTCTATTGGCCTCGTATTTTTTTCAATGTGACTATACTTTCAAGGTATATTTATAAACCGTACAACCAAAATTACCCTGCTTCGTGCAATCGAAGAAACAGAACAAGTCCTGTTTATGCATCATATATTTCTGCAGTGTGAACTATTGCATACACAGCGGCAAGGCTGGCATCAAAGTCCAAATGATTTCGCGAGAGCACCAGGGTCTAGTGGCACTAAAAGACATGAAAATGGAGTCTGTTTCGACCAAACATAGACGAAAATGTTTTTTAAGCAGGCAAAGTAGGCAAAAGCGACAGGCCTTCTCATTTTTTCCAGAGTTGTGATTATGATTGATGAAAGAGAAAATGTATTTTTCAGCGATTTTACAAATTTACGTCCTTTCTAACCTTTGGAAAAAATGTGTGTTCTATACCTCTGCCCCTTCCCCTCACCTCCCCAGTGCTTTACGAATTCGAAACTATTCAGGTTGGCACGCATAGTTAAAGAACACTCGGGATATAAATTATTATGAAGACCTTAACATCCCTCATAGCCCATGCCGCTTTGAGACGTTTACCTAATACACCACACAAAGCCAAGCCATACACCTTACCATACCGTACCATACCATACCATATCATACCATACCATAGCATACCGTACCATACCGTACCATATCACATTATACCATACATATCATGCCATACAATGCCATACCATATGAAAGAGCACTGAACAAAGGTAGAAGGAGCCTCAGTTCGGAAGCCGAGCTCAGGCTCCCTCTCCACCCTTGTTCAGTGCTCTTTCATATGGTGTAGCCATCTCTCTCTCGTTCAACCCCATACCATATCATGCCATTTGGCAACTGCAGGTTCCAAAGTCATGACTGATGTTGCCCTGAGTCATGTGAAGCAAGGTCGCAAAGTGAAATACAGTCTTCAATTGAACAGCATATGCGAGCTCATCGAAAGACCCTATGTGCCACAGTTTGCGTCTCATACATCATTGAAGCTGAATTATGCATTGTGTACATGATACCACAAATAGCACGTGTATTTTGAATGCCCATACTTACTGGCAGCTCATATCGGCTCTAAAATATGCATGCATCTTTGGGTCAGAGTTGATATTACAGCTTGTGTGTGTGTGCGTTTTTTTTAACAGTTGTGAAAGCAATTTTAAAGAAGATTAATTTTTTGTTTGTTTCTTTTTTCGGAGTATGTCTTTAGAAAATGCGTGTTTCTGCGAGCCTGAGCAGCTTTATCAACATCTTCTCTGGGCCGTTGTGTATTCCAAAATGATTTAAAGCACACTTTATTACGAGAATAAAATATTTACGACGGTGAACATCATTCCCATTTATTTATTTTTACAAAATCACTTCGATAAGTATTATATCTGGGATTTTAGTCTTGCATAAAATACGTTCCGTTACTCGAAGCCCAAAGGAAGAGGATATACGCTTCTTATGCAAAACATGACGTGGGGGAAAATGTGCCTCCGTCTTCGACATGTGCATCCTGTCCAGCAGGGCCTTCCGTAGTCTTGAGGACGACACTTGAAGAGCGAAGAGCACCGATAAATTGTTATTTCCAAAGTTACTGTACAATAATGGTCGAAACTATTTATTGATATTACGAGCATCTAAATTCATTTGATAGCAAGCAGCCACGAAAAAGCAATCTAATAGAATAAAATAGCTACGGCTCCTCTCGTACTGTGGCGCAGTTTTTGTAACATGCATAAATTACTTAACCGGGGTGGTTGCTCGTATGGTTTGCGTGCTGTATTCCTCGTGCTTACGGTAGGGTAAAAGTAATGTTAACCTGCGGCCTACTTTCCTGAAAAAGAACACTATTGAACCACTTTGTGGTCACTTGAGAACTAGTATGCTTATTAGCGTCCAAACTCGGCATTTGTTTCGAAGTATAGGCGATGTCATCATTCAGGCTCTTTTCTGCACAAGTTTCTTAAAAGGGTGCGTTGTTGCGCCAGCCGGTCAGACATATCTTCCAAAGTATGCTGCGCCTACAAAAACAGACATGAAGGTACACACAACACACTGCGCTTTTTGTGTGTACCTTCAGGTCCTTGTTTTTGTGTGTCCAGTCTACTTTAAAGATAAGGTATAGTTCCTGGCATGTAAAAGTGGGCTTAGCGTTGACGAGACTGCTCTAACCAAATCAGTTGTTTTATTTTAAAACGTGCTCATTAGGGAATTTTTTGCTTTCAGATGCGCATGATGCAATGTTAGAGCAGTGGGAGGACTATAAATGGTCCCCGTCTCCCTCCCCATCGAAATAAAAATTCTCATAAATATAAATTCTAAAAAAAAAATTGGCTTCATCGATAGGAAGACAGCACAAGCAATTGGGGACTTTGGTATTAGCGCCTGTTTTTTATCATTCTTATTTGTGTTCACGTTGAGCCTAAAGGTCGGGATATTAATAAGCTCATCTGCTTTTTGAATACAGATATTTTGCTTGTTTATGTACCTTTTTCTTGAAACCTGAACTGTGTAGAAGAACAAAATATTCCACAAATCTCAATGCATTTTGTATAAGCACGACTAGAATAAAAAGCCTAACTCCATTTGTACTTTTACGAATGAAAAACAATCTTCCTTGATGGCAAATTTATTCCATTGAATATATAAAAATCAATTATATGTTTTGCTCACAGCGAATAATCACAGTTCTGACTCTGTAATAGAACCGTATCTACTGTCATATAAAATTTTCCGGCTCTCCGCTGAGAAGACATTGAGAAATAGATAAAATTTCGCTGCAGACACTCAAGACTGATAAGGCGTCAAATGCGAAAGCATTAATCCAATTGCAAAGGCCACATGACCCTCTTCACATTGCACTGGATGGATGGATGGATGGATGGATGGATGGATGGATGGATGGATGGATGGATGGATGGATGGATGGATGGATGGATGGATGGATGGATGGATGGATGGATGGATGGATGGATGGATGGATGGATGGATGGATGGATGGATGGATGGATGGATGGATGGATGGATGGATGGATGGATGGATGGATGGATGGATGGATGGATGGATGGATGGATGGATGGATGGATGGATGGATGGATGGATGGATGGATGGATGGATGGATGGATGGATGGATGGATGGATGGATGGAATATTGGAGCGTCCCCTTTGAAACGGGGTGGTAGCAGTAGCTATCATGGTCATTTTTCTCCATATATCTTAATTATTGATTTAGAATTGTTAACTAAACTATCATTCTATTTATTAAATTTTGCTCCTACATTAATAACATTATGTCACTTCTCTGCTTTAAAGCCACCAATCTTCCAGCCGTTTTTTGCTAGTTTCCACCGCCGGTTTATTCATCCGGCCTCTGTTATCTCTAAACCCCAGAGCTTCAGGAACAGTGATTGCGCCTGCATCAACTTCCGGATGGATACCATTGCATTCGAGTATAATATGGTCAATTGTTTCACTGGAGTTTCCACATACAGCACATGCGTTATCTCCATTGTTAAACTTCTTTTTGTAGCTGCGTGTTCTAAGGCACCCTGATCTAGCTTCAAAAAGTAGGGCACTGCCTCTTGAGTTATCAAAGAAATCTTCCTTCCTGATCTGCATTTTCCACTTTCGGTATAATTCCACACTCTGTTTTTTTTTTCATCGAATTTATCCAATTTTTACCTTCTGTGTTTTTCACCTGTTGCTTAATGCTCTTTATTTCTCCGTCCTTGTTACTAGCATACTTACTAGTTATTTTCCTAGTTCTTTTCCTCCATTGTGAGTCAACGCTTTTTAAGTACAGGTATTTAAATACCTTAGCTGCCCATCTGTTACTGTCCAATTTCCTCAGGCGTTCCTCATATAATATTTTACTCTGAGCTTCCCGTACTTCGAAAGATGCCCAGCCCATATCTCCCTGTACCGCCTCATTTGTAGTTTTGCCGTGGGCACCTAGTGCTAATCGTCCAACGGATCTCTGATTTGTTTCTAATGTCGACTGTACCTCTGATTTTAGGCACAAAACCGCATTTCCGGAAGTAAGTCCGGGCACCATAATTCCTTTCCAAATACCCCTCAATACCTCATAACTATTGTATCCCCACAATGCCTTATGCTTCATTATCCCGGCATTCCTTCGCCCTTTGGCCTTAAGTGATTGTTCATGCTTTCCAATGTATGTCAATCCTTCGTTTACCCATACCCCCAAATATTTATATTCTGCTACTCTAGGTATTTCAAGGCCTTTAATTTTAAGACCCTGATCAGGTGAGCCGTTGAAAATCATCAGACCCGACTTAACTGCGCTGAAACTGAGCCTAGAGCGTCCCCTTCGTCTCCGCAATACTTAACTAGAGTTTGCAATTCTTCCAGGCTCTCAGCTAGTAGCACAATATCGTCTGCATACATCAAACCGGGGAGGCGCTGCTCTATCGCCTTTCCACCTAATCTGTATGACAGGTTAAAACCTAGGTTACTGTCTTGTATCCTCCGTTCCAGGATTATCATATAAAGCATGAACAGCACCGGTGATAGAGGACAGCCTTGTCTTAATCCTTTGCATACTTTGACATCCTCCGTACTTCTTATCCCTTCCCACGTAATTTCTACTTTGTTATCCCGGTATATTTCCTGTAGGAACTCTATTATCTCATAACCGCTACCTTCTTCTTTTAATATGTTCCACAAGAGTTCCCTGCTTACGTTGTCGTACGCCCCGTTTATGTCCAGGAAGGCCAAATACAAAGGTCTATTTTCCCCTCTAGATATTTCGATGCATTGGGTAAGCACTAACAGGCAATCATCTAAGCGCCTACCATTTCTAAAGCCGTTCTGAAGTTCTCCGAGTATCTTGTTACTTTCAACCCATGCTTGCACCTTTAATTTCACCGCCTGCATGGCTAACCTGTACATTACAGATGTTATGGTAATCGGCCTGTAGGATTTTATGTGCATCCTTTCTCCTTTCCCTTTATAAATCAAATTCATTTTACTCTGCCGCCAGCTGTCCGGAATTTGCTTATTCGCTATGACTGTTTCCAAAGCTTTTAACAACGTTTCCTTACTTTTTGGACCGAGTTCATTAATCAGCTTGATCGGAATTCCATCTATTCCTGTAGATGTGTTTTTAGGAATATTTTTTTCTGCCTTTTTCCAGTTTAGATTGGTCAGTTCTAAGGTGCTTTGTATTCTGCTACCTTGTGTTGCTTCCTGATTTGCGGAGATTACCCTATCGTCGTTCTTAAATGACTCGGCTATAACTGATGTAATGTAGTTCACTGCGTTGTCTCCCTTTAAACAATTTCCCTCGTTATCTTGAATCCGATCTTGCTTTCTTTGATTCTTCTTCCCTAGCCAACTTATATGGTTCCAGAATTTTCTTGCTCCGCTTCTAGAGGCATCGTGTATATCAGCCATCCAGCGATCGGTGGACTGCCTTATTTTACTTTGGACGCGGGCCTGCACTTGAAGTTTCTTTTGTCGATATGATTCCCATTTTTGGTCGATTTCCTCCTGAGAAGCCTGTGCTTTCTTTGCCATTCGGTGTTCCCTTGAAGCAGCCCGTCGTTGTTCAATAGCTTCCCTGATTTCCTTATTCCACCAGCTCCGTGGCTTCCTCTTTTCATTCCAGCGGTTTGCTACTTTAACCTCCTGAATTTTACTCCTTATGAGTAGTTCTACCTGTTCATAATCCCAGTCTTCCATGGGGCTTTTCTCTATTGCTTCCTCTATGTCTGCTGCTATCTGCGCTATTTGATCGTCGTTTAATTTTGCGTTTACGTTTTGTCTAAGTTCCATTTCTCTTTTCATCAAGGGCCCCATCTGCAGACTAATACGTTTATGATCACTTCTCAGACTACACTCCCCTTCTTCGTCTAGTTCCATTTTTGTGGCCTTGCTATAAATTTCCTGCGACATTAGACAATAGTCAATGGTCGTCTGCCTGTTGCGGAATTCCCACGTGATTTGGCCTTCACATTTTGTTTCTCTATTTACTATAACTAGATCGTGTCGCTCGCAGAAATCTAGCATTAGCTTCCCGTTACAATCCGTGTATCCATCCAGATCGTCAATGTGGCCGTTCATGTCCCCCAGCAGAATAATATTGGCCCCGTTTCCAAACTGGCTTATATCGTCACTGAGACATTCAACAAGATCCCTGTTTTCTTGCCTGCATTGATGTCCTGTTCCTAAATAAACTACCCCTAGCCATGTCCTTATGCCGGCAATGGTTCCTGAAACCCAGATATGTTCTTTACAAGATGATTTAATTCTTTGCCAATTTGTTCCCTGGTGTATCAACATACCTACGCCTCCGCCCTTTCTTTCCGTTCTCGTTCTGTTGCGCCCTTCCCAGACGTAGCCTTCTATAAACGGTGGATCTTCTAGATCCCTGAGATGAGTCTCGCAAAGAGCGTACACACCTATTTTGTCATCCTTCAACTGCTGTTCTATCTCTAGCCATTTCGCTCTTTTTCTACCTCCTTGCATGTTTATGTAGCTGATCCTAGTGTTAAATTTCTTTTTTGTACTTTTCTTTCTCGACCTACTCTTTGCCATTTTTGGGGGCTCAGCCTCCATTATTACACTTTCTTCTGCTTCACTTCTAACTACCTCTGTGCACGGAGTCCTCGCGGACCCCCTAAAAAAGCTACAGCCCTGCCTGCCAAGCGCCAGCCGATCTCTGCTCCGACCCTTCTGTTAAAATGAATGCCATCTCGCTGAAAAGCCCTACCAAAACCTGCTTTATGTACCTCCCTGTTTACCTCAACCACTTCGAAACGCTTCTCCAGGCTTAACTTTCTTATGTCCTGATTAACTGTCACTACGTCCTTTTCCATCTTTCCGTTCAATCCTAGCACCTCTGGTACTGTGCATACAACTATCTGCGTCTGCTGTGCTATGTCCCTGATCTCGTCAACACCCTTAGCTAAACTTTCCACCACTCCTGCAGCGTCACCATTTAGGACATCGTTTAGACCCGCGGCTACTATTACCATACTGCGCTCTGCGGAATCCTTCAACAGCCTATTTTTACTCTCTTTTAGTACAGCCCTCATTGTTCTCCCTGGGAAGGCTCCAACCAACACTCTTTTATCACCCCTTACACGTTCCAAGATATCTCGCTTGCACCTGTTCATGTTAGAATCTCCGGCGATAAGCACCTGGGCCTTCTCTCTCCCTCTCCCAACTGTTGGCTCCTGCTTTCGGTTATCTGTGTCCTTATCTCTGGGATTTTCATTCTTCCTTACTTCTTCCTTTTTTTTCCGGCGTCTTAGCTGCTTCTAAATAACTCTGACGGTTCGGATCCGCCTGACCTACTTTGCTTATGCCTTCCATGCCAGTGCTGGCCCCAGCCACATGGCCCGCATTGGAATGTTCGTCCTTGTTGGTTCCAAGGACAAAGTCGGCCCCTTTCTTTTCAATCTGAGTAAGCTGTCCAAGCAGTTTCTGATTTTCCGTCCTTAGCAAACATACTTCATTTTCTAAATCCTCCACACGTGACACTAAACTGCCCCTTTCTTGATCAAATCTATCTAGACGTGCATTCAGTACGCAACATCGACACAAAAAGTCGCTGCCTTCCGCTTCACCTACAGAATCAAAACGCGTTTCTTTGAGATTAACCTGCGCCTCACACTGAGTACACTTTACCTTCTTTTGATTGCACATCTTAAGCGCTCATCGACTGAACTATAACTGTTACGAATTCTTAGAATATACAAATTGCCAAAAGAAGACACAAGAAACGACTAGCAAACACGCGTTAAAAACCAAATCTGCGAATGTCAATAGCCTAGAAAGAAAAATATCTATCTAAACAAGATAGCTAAACAATGAACGCCAAGAAAACCTAGCTGCCGGCACGAAAAACCAGGCCGCTAGGACCAAGAGCTAAAATCTATTCTTTAGGCTGCACCTAACCTAACTAGCTGAAAAAGAAATAAGGTAATAAAAGAAAGAACTCATCTATTTGACGCTTCGGAAGCTCCCGCTGTCGCCAGTCCGTCCGTTTCCGGTAGCCACGTGCAATCCGAGGAGCGATGGAACACGCGTCCGCACCACACGGCTGTCAACTGTCAACTCTACAGAGCCTGCACCGCCAACACTCCCGTGTTTATGCTTATGCAAGCAATACACGATGGTATCTCTAAAAATGCACGCGTTTCGTAAACGCCACACGTGTAGGCCCGGCGTGCAGCTACTCGTAAAAAGCGCCACGGCTTGGCATTCAACTCTTCCCAGCTACGCGCCGTTCTCTTGTCGGACATCCTAGCCTCTACACGCCCTCGCAAGCCTGCTTCAATGGGCCAAAGATCTCCCTTTCCTCATGCGCCCGCACTCTTCGGACTGCTCGGCACCGTGAAAGTGGCCGCATGTCAACGGCTCTTCCCATCAATGAGGCTTGTAAACATTTCGCTTTACAAGTGCACAAATAAAAACAAAATTAATGACGCTATGCGAGATTCTTACCATACACACAGCCTACCTGCAGGCCGTATTTACTAAGATTGTTAGAAAACATCACCGCCAAGCCTTTTATTGCTAACCTCCAGCCTATCTTCGCTCACCGTTTCCAAATACCCCTACCCACTGTTTTTTCCTGTTTCATGAAATATCCCAGCAAGTGCTCTGTTGCTGTTCGGAAGACTTTGTATACATTTAGAAGTATTTCCGCGAGTTAATGTATTAAACTTACCCGCGCAGGACACTCCAGAGGTCCAGGGGGTCCGAGCCCTGGAGGATAACCTCCTCTAAATGAAACAAGATAAAAATATTGGGTACGAGGGGTGCCACAATTTAAAAGCAGTTCTGTCTATTTGTAAATAAAACCTGGATGGTCTCATGGGGTAAAAGCTGCTCTAGCAGCTTGACTGAGACCCGTGGAGACCACTTCATGACATTAGCTGTTTACAATGAAATACATAAGTGACAGAGATAAGCATCTCAATGAAACTACATTTCTAAACAATAACGTCTCGTAGAAGTGTCTCGCACAGGTGAAAAAATACCAACACTAAGCGACAACATAATCTATATGCAGTGTTACATTTGGGTTGCGGCTCCATCGGTAGCGTTGATCTGGCGACTCCGTGGCTCGGCAGACGGCATAAACGGTCCCAGCAAACTAACAGAACAACGTTCAATACAACATCACGTAGGGCAGAGAAGCTGGCCCGGAGAGAAAACTGAAACACGTCGCCGCTGCGACGTCTCTGAAGTCACTGTATAGTAGTCTCCCTCGCAGCGGAATCAGCCGCTGCTTTTTATACGCTGGTCAATTTAGAGAGAAAGGGAGAAGAACTCATGTCCTAGCAAGCTGTGATGAGTCAGTCTCGGTGTCGCGACAGAAATCTCCTCCATCGCCTGCAGACGGGCAAGGGCGACGCCCTCTCCCTTGAGCGCTGGGAGAGAGCGTCGTATTTTTTAATAGTTTTTGATGGTTGCCATTTAATGCAAGAGCACGTTTTTATGGTCTGTTGTGGTCAAGCAATTTTATTTGTATTAGTCTTAACTTCAGCTGCGTTCTCCGCTGATACCAGATTCGCTGCAATCGTTTAGACTGGGCGGCATCTACGGCGCGGATGCGCAACTCGCAACATTCCACAGCCTTGGCCGGGCTTGGCCGGCGTTTGCACACACACGCACACAAACACATTCCGGTACGTGTGTTTCTGACGTACCGGAGCACTCCCGCGGGAGGAAGCGTTGGGCGGCTGATTGCACGGCGCTGAAATGTCCGAAACGCTCGCAGCTTTGACCGACGCTACGCTGCGGCCGTGTCGGCTGTCGCACAAGACGGAAGCAAATCGTAACAGCAGCGAACGTTTTATCTCCTCGAAATTGTCAATGGCTTAGCTATGCTAGGCCTGTGGCTTAGCTATGCTAGGTGCAACTGTGGTAAATGCATCTTCATCATCATCATCATCAACAGCCCGACTATACCCACTGCAGGGCGAAGGCCTCTCGTATATTTATCCAATTAACCCGGTTCTGTGCTAGTTGCATCCACTTGACCTCTGCGAACTTCTTAACCAATTCCGCCCACCTAACTTCCTGCCGCCCCCTGCTACGCTTTCCTTCCCTTGGAATCCAGTTTGTTACCATAAGCGACCATCGGTTATCCTCTCTTCGCACTACATGTCCTGCCCATGCCCATTTAATTTTCTTAATTTCCACTAGAATGTCAGTAACTTGAGTTAGTTCTCTGATCCATGCTCTACACGCTTCCTATCTCTTAATGTAACCCCTATCATTTTTCGTTACATAGCCCTGTGCGTTCTCCTCAACTTAAGTAGAACCCTCTTGGTTAACCTCCACGTTTCAGCCCCATAGCTGAGTACAGGTAAGATGCAACTGTTGTATACGTTCCTCTTGAGCGATACCGGTCAGCTGCTAGTCATAATCTACGAGTGCTTGCCAAATGGACTCCATCCTAATCTTATTCTCCCTGTTATTTCCCCTTAATAGTCCGACTCTGCGGTTACTATCTGGCCTAAGTAGACATATTCGCTGACTACCAGTGCTTTGTTACCTAATGCAAACTGCTGTTCCTCCCCGAGGCTGTTGAACATTACCGTAGTTTTTTGCATATTGATTTTGAAGGCTACCTTTCTGCACTTCACCTTTATTGTTTTGTTTGGTTCAGGCTATTTTTGTATCGTTTATGTTTTCGCTCATTTTGTTATTTTCTGGCTCCTGGCCTGCTAGGGATAAAATTTTCTCAATGCGGCACGCATAGCAATATGAATTTAAGACCCCTGCTCAAAACCAAAAACTTTGGCTGCTCTCCTCCACCCGTATTGTTTCGCTCTTTTTTTCAGCTTTGGAATTATGCATAAGACGTCAATAAGCATGCATCACACATAAAATGTGCCCTCGCTCAGTTATAGTTGGCCCAGCGATGGTTGCGAAGTCACAAGTGAGTACTAGATCACGTGAAGCTTACAAAAGAATCGAATATCATAGCTCTTTGTCCAACCACTGCCACTTTGGCTTCTCAAAGCAATGAGTACTACTTACTGAGAGAGAACGAATAGTAAAATACGAGCCTAGCTGCGAGCTCAGGAGCAAATTTCATAAAACCAGAATCTGACTGTGCTGCGATATACAGCGTTGTGGTTTCTCCATATAACGTCAGGTAATCGAAGAAGTCGCAGGAAGATTCGCTTCGTTTGTTGTTTCTTACCCTCTAAAATTTTCATTATTAAGCTTTTTTGCGCTAACGGACTCTGCTTAGAGACATGAAATAATCTATTCCATACAGCTGCGTGGAATAAAGTGCATCGGTGTAAAATAAATTCGAGCGATGTCTGAAAAATAAAGATAAAGATAAAAGTTCTAAGGTATTAAGCTAAAAACGGCCCCTTCTTCTTGACAAATACCGCAGCGCTCGAGCTATTCGCTTTTGCCAGAATAATCAATTTTTTTATGACACGTTACTATTAACAAGGCAAAATACCGCGCATACATCGGTCCCGCCCAGTTAGGCAGCCAGCATTCACCTGCGCGGAATTTTCACAAGTTATTAAACACATAAGTTCTAAGATATTTGCTTCAAAATAGAGATGACCGTGAGCTCGAACTAATGGCACAGAACCGAACTTTTCACTCGTTAAGACAGAACGAATCACATACTGGCTACAAAGTGTATGACCAAGCTATCAGTGGCTTCCAAAGCCATTAGAACTGCGTCTTCATCTCTGGATTTAATGTGTCTATATTTAATTTCTTCAGAACTTTAAAAATGCTAACGCGAATAATTTCAACAAGCCTAAAAAGTTCTTGCGTTGTTGAGTAATGTTTCGCGAAATCATCGAAGGTCTTCAATCTTTCAAATGTGCACAATAGCGAGAGGAGGGGGCCAATTTATATGTGTTGTCGACAGAGACACTCAGCATCTTCGGACCAGGCACGAAACCGCGCGGGCCCTCTCTCGCCTCAACACCACCACAGAGGAACCGTGTACCTGGGCCTTCCATATCTGTCGGAGGGGGAATAGTGAAGATAGATTGAACTGGTGGGGCCGCCGGCGGAAAGACGGACTTTTGGGGGTAGTGTGCTTTTACTCCATGTAACGGAATTGTCATGTAAAACATGGGAATAAACCTATTCCCATACTCTAACTCACTGTGGCAACTAGGGGTGATTGTATTTAATGGTTTAGCGGCGGAAATCAGTGTAGAAATAATTACTGCTTTCATGAACAATGGCATTCTCAGAAAGAAAACCACCTCAACACTAATCAAGTGCTATTACAGAACCAATTACGACTAAATAAATCTCGGATCAATCCTTTCTTCTGGACGGTTCATGGCTGCATATTCTTTCCTTTCCTATCTACTCTGCATCGTTCCACACGAGATTGCACCAGCCTTTCCTGGGTACCTCCCTAGCTAAACTTAAGAGGTATCAGCGGGAAGCCGTTCTGTCTAGTGCGGTTGTGGAGGACCAACATCGCAATATTGCCAGGACAATTCTGACAGATGCGGCAAGGGGATCCCTAGACTGTGGTTCCACGCCTAGGGGCATAAACCCCAGATCAGAACAATAGCTTTTCCTCCAGCTGCCAACAAACTCACTGAAATTTGTGATCAACGTTCTCAAAAACCTTTATTCGTTTTCGACATCGCCTAATTAAACGTTTCGATTCCGCAGCAGCTGCGTTTGATTTCGAAGGTTTATCTTCATTGTTGACATACAATTAGAGAAGCGTCTTATTGTTTCTGCTCTCGCAGAAAAGTCCCGCTCATTTTGTTGAGACGCTTTCCGACGCTTTTCGAAATTCAGCGAAGAATTCGTAGCCACTTTGTTCAAAGTCAATCTGCACATCTAATGCGTGTCAAAAGCAAATTATGAAAATGCACGACTCAGCAGGGGTTGATCACCCGGGTGCTGGTCGGCGAAAATAGGAAGAATTCAAGCATTGCAATGTGGAGGTGCAACACGGAAGAACGAAAGCTTTGATAAACCAGTACAACGTCTACTTAACGCACGCACACAAACACAATCGTTCGGCGTTGCATGTCGCTTTCATCGCACTCCATGTGCCGCGGAGTGAAGACTAATCAGCCAGATGTACTAGCACTGAATTATAACTATTCAAAAAAAAATATTCATATCTCTCCCTTCTCTTTTTTTTTTTTTGTTTTTTGTCTTTTTTTGGAGGAGTGGACCAATTTCTGCCGGTCCTCAAAGGGCGCCCCTTTCTGTGAACGGGCGCGGTCAAAGCAGCATTATTGGATTATTTATTACAGCCGAAAATGTATATGAATATTTAAAAAAAAGAAAAGATTACACATACCGTGCCGGGACATTGGTGGATGTGACTGAATATTCTCAACACAAGGGGGAATAATTCTTATGACGAAGCAAGGCTAAACAAAATATTTGTGTAAATCTCCATGGAAAAGGCTAATGTTATATTGGTTTCAGAGCGTAAGCTGTTCCAATCAATGGAGCCAGATTCAGGAATCGAACTGCTGATTCTGTTTTCACTTTCTAGCCCGGTAGAGGTCAAAGCGGATTTGATCTCTTTGGCATTCTGCTAAGCGATGCAAATCAATTCACAGGAACGAAAAGCCGCAGTGAATGTCACACACATCGGCGGGCACCTAAACAGCGCCAAAAGGGAAGTATGAAGGTGGATAGGACAGAGAGAGTAAAATAGCTTCGAGAGACAATGGCTCCTGAACAATTTAGGCTAGGAATATTTAACGGGCCTCGATTGAAACGCGAGCTCCTTGGTCGATGCCAACCTGGGTACTCCGGTACAGTAGCAGAGCGACTTAACACTGAGCCACCGCGAAGGGCACCTGGCTAAACCAAGTGTGTTGTATGTATATATCACTGTATAATTAGTGCTGAGAGCAAGTACGCTCGTATATCAGATAGTTATTAGTTATTAAGTAAGTAGGTAAGTAATATATACATGTAATAAAGTATGTTAAATATATTTAGTAACTCATGATATTTAGTGTTGGATAGCTGCTGTCTAGAGCAAGTATAATCTGCTAGTTAGTTATTGCCACAGGTTGCTCCGCCAACGGCTGCCAAAAGCAAACTGTGGGAGGCACAGGGTCCGCTTTAGGCTTCCACTTGCCCTTTGGATAACTTAGCCGTTTAGCCCGTGTAAGGTCCACGCGCTCTGATGTGTTGTCCAGCCAGAAGGAACTCGAAGAATACGGATAATGCGGATAATGCAAAAACCGTTTAATTACTTGCAGAAAAAACACGGGGTAGAAATTAAAGGAAAGAGCAGTAGGATGCAAAAGTTATGCAACGGCGTACAAAAGCACGAATGCGACAAGGACTAGGAAATTAAAATTGGACTCCATCAATTATTTAAATAAACGATGGAAGCGAACAGCCTATGACAATCAGTAAGATGCGACATTAGACTGGAAGAGAGCTCGCAGCATTTTAATACATAAAACAGCTGATAACTTTTCCTAATTCCTTAGCACTCTATCAATACTCTTCAGATGGCTTTACGGAAAAAGAATGTACTCTTTAGCAAATGACAATATACATATTAAACAAATTGTGATGCTGTGTCTCGTTTTCCTTTTAATTTATTTGGCAGATCATCATCAGATGCAACAACATGTGCATATTTGCTGATCAACGCAGTTTTTGTAGCTATTCCTACTTGGGCGGAAGCGAATATACGTTCTTGAGGCGTACCAGAATTGGTGGAAAGTACCATTTATGCTTGCGGCACACGCAGCCTGAAGAGAATATTTTTTCCTAATCATTGCGTCTGCGCTGACATAGCGGAGACGGGTGCCACATTAAGCAGGTAGTCATTTATTTATTTATTTATTTATTTATTTATTTATTTATTTATTTATTTATTTATTTATTTATTTATTTATTTATTTATTTATTTATTTATTTATTTATTTATTTATTTATTTATTTATTTATTTATTTATTTATTTATTTATTTATTTATTTATTTATTTATTTATTTATTTATTTATTTATTGTACTGAAATGCATTCACGTCGAAGCATTTCCTCCATAAAAGAAGCTTCAAGTTTTTGGCCGAACATTTCTTAGGCCATGCCTAGATTTTTGTAGCACTGAATTTCACAGCGTGTTTTATTATTTTAGAAATGACAATATGTAGCTGTGTTTTCTAATTGATCTTTTTATCCTTATCAAATGAAAACTGTCCGTCCGCTATTGAGTAGTTACTTTTTATATCAGCTGTCTCTATACGTGCCTTGTCTACTCATCCACGACAGCAGCAGGAGACAGTGCGACAGTTATCGGCCACGGGTAACAGATTTTTTTTTTTTGCATTCATTTTTTAAAGGCAGATATTAGAGATAATTATCCTGCGCCATTTAAGATAAAAAGCGGCCGAAAACTAGCCATTAAGTATTGCAGTAGCAGTTTTCTAATCACACATGATTTGTAAATAATGTGCGTACTATTCCTCTCTCTTTCATCCAACGGAAGTAATAAAAGCCAGAACCAATTTACTCAACTGTACAGAGAAGTAATCACATCTAAAGATTCTTCTGCTTTTTATTCTGCTACTGTACTTTACGGTAATATATGTAGAAACTTTTGAACTTGGCCTTACACTGTGTCAAAAAGAAATGCAATATATGTAGAAAACTAAATAAATTACCATTTTTGGATAAATGAAACTTAGGTATTTTAAGTACTCTAGAATTTTAAACAATCCGAGTTTTGCACAGAATAAAAGCCTACTTCAATTAACAAGTCCGACTGAATGCAACGGCCTTTAAGAAAAACAGGAGCCATGAGAAAAATATACCTTGGCAGGAAAAGGAAACAAATTTTCGGGATAAAATGACTCCAGGCATATGTCCCCCGATTATATCTGCGATACCTTTAGCAAGTACGTTTGGTCAACAGACCGCATAAATGCGACCTAACATTTCAACCTGTGCTTTCATCGGTCAGAGTCCTCGCGTCATGTTTTTCCTACAGAGTACAATGCTGTAAACGCAACTCTATGGGTAGTGCGTTCTTGCGGCATTGAAAAAATTTCAGTTGACGGAATTAAACCTGTCATATAAGTAATATCCCCAGTTCTTGCTTACACAGTCACTTTCTTTTGTCCTTTTGGCGTTTTGTCTAAAATACAAAAATATCAAAATTTCTACTGACATTTCATTTAATTGAGAAAGAAAACATTAAAAATCACAGTCTTATCAATTTTGTCATTTTTGTAGGAAAGTCACCGAAGAATTTTTTTTATAGCAGCACTTAGCAACTACGTGGAAAAGCATAGGAATCTCTCTCCCTATTATTTGGCTTCCGAGAAAAATATTCCACAACATTCGCCATTTTGACATTTTTCAGCCAAATTTCGAAAAAAACAAAATTTATTCTGGTTCCTCTAAAGGAAGCATATTCAGCAACACAGCTAAAAAAACTCAATATTATTCTCTAAAACATACTTGGATAAAGTGTCCACCAAATACCTCCATTAATCATAGAAAGTTGTTTAAGGCACCGTTGTCAACAGTATACTTTGGGAGCAAAGGTAGTCAATACAGTGGTTCCATATATCCGTCCTGAGACCTTACTTTTTCTGCGACATATCAGTCATTTACCCACTGAAATAGCATACGTACGCCTAAACAGTTCCCTATGCTGGTTATATGACTGGATGTTTAGCAGATCTCAATGAAATTAACAAAGTTAACTTAATTAACAAAGTAAACTTATGATTACAAAATATACATAAATGGAGCATGGTGTATGCAGTTGCCCTTAATCTTAACAAAACTGTTTTATTATCTTCCGTGCCAAAAAAAAAAATAAAAGGTTTGTCTCATCATTGTGATGTAAATTACAATTCAACGGAATTATAAGCTTTCAGCTATCGAAACCTGATAACCACCACCACTCTACTCCACTCTCCCCCTTCACAGTATGACATCCTCTTCTCCATCTCCTTTTAAACAGTAATTACGTCACAAAGATAGAAAAATTGATAGGAACTTACTTGCGGAGCAGTTTTGATTATGGTGTTCATTTGTTACCTCCTATGCTTCATGCCTTTCATAAGCGATTGAATCTTTTCTGCTTATTCACCCTAGGTTATACTTTGTTTCGTTGTGGTTGTTTTGCTATTAGTGTGTAGAAAAACGCGCTTTCTTGACTGTTGGCTATGATAGGGGCAGTGGAGAAATTGTACGGCGGGTCACATAGTGACTGATGGACTGACTGGATCATTCCATCCATTGGCATGTCCTGAACACGTCTTGAGCACGTCAGCGGCAGCGGCTGATCTGTCCGGAGAGAGCACTAGTGCTAACTCTTCCTCTTCCATACGACTCACAATTATAATGCGATAATTCTTTTTCTATAATA
Organism: Amblyomma maculatum; assembly: GCF_055883805.1. Classification (NCBI taxonomy): domain Eukaryota; kingdom Metazoa; phylum Arthropoda; class Arachnida; order Ixodida; family Ixodidae; genus Amblyomma; species Amblyomma maculatum. The sequence continues at coordinate 47,239,503 of NC_139347.1, read as the reverse complement.
CCGCACCTTACTATGTTATTGGATGGATTTCGCTGAATTCCGCGGAAAATAAGATATCGCAGTTTTGAAATATGCTTTCCATTGTTGAGTGGTAGTTGGCAAGTGCAATGGCCAGCCACTGATTGTTCAGTTGGTTGCGTGGAACCACGATACTACATGATATAGCCGGGTTGGGTGGCGACGACAATTTGGAGTTGTCATTTGAGGAGACAGGGCATTGGAAATTGATCCAACTGGGACTTAAGACATAGTCATGTACGCTAATCTTCGATCACGATGACACGTTTGTAGACTAATTAAAGTGGGGCTTTGAACCTAGCCCAACAATTCAAAGCCACTAAGCCAACCTATGTTTTTCAACTTATCGCCCTCTTCTCCTAAATTCAAGTAGATGATTTGCGACTCTCCACTTTACCCCCCTGCCGCGGCTGGCATGTGACTGGCTACGCTAAACTAAGCGCCAACGACGACAGGCGCAGAATCCGGTAACGGAACCCTATGAGCTTCTCTGTAATAGAGGCATAAGTCGAGGGTATTGTGATTAGGGAGCGATTAATTGCGTGCAGACAAACGAGGATCCGAAGTGGGAACCCAAACAGTGGAATCCTTAACGGGTGTCATGTCATACACGTAAAAGTGACGCTTAAGCCTCTCGAACGTTTTTAGACTATATGCATATGCTCATTAATATACTTCAGGTGCTAAATGTTTCCTTGGCATCAGGAGACTGTTCGCTCCACAAACATTTCCTTTAATTATCAATCGAGCACAATTTAGCTTTGGTTTACAAGAGCACTACAGATATCCTCAGGACCAGAAATACAGGGGGGTTTGCAACAGTCTATGATGTTTATATAAGCGAGAAGAAACATGTTGTGAAGTTGCAAGCGAACATGAGCTGATTGCAGACAGCAGGAGTGGTTATTGCTGTAATGTATAAAAATCCTTTTCATGACTTGTGTTCAAAAACCAGAGAGAACGAAAGAGAGAACGATCAATTTTTCGTTCCGTTCCTGATATGATCATAATAAGAACGTAGACGTTGCATTTTTACACGTGCTATCCATCGATAACTTAGCGCCTACATTTAGTTCCTACGTCGGTTCTCTTTTCTTGCACAGGCGTAGTAAGTTTGCACTTATTTTTGTTTCCCTCCTGAGATCCGTCTACATTGTGCACAAGATTATCTTGCGCTGATCCGTCGAGGAGTGGTCCTAAGGTCAAGGCTAATGCTATACTCTCCCCTGTTCTGGCAGCATTTTAATGCGTGAGCATTACTGGCTATCATGAGCGATTTCAATGATCTACCTGAGTTGGTAATGCTTTAAAGAGGCAGAAAAAAATACAAGAATTTTAACGGATCGTATTCGCGCCTAGAAATTTCTCACGAGACGCGAGTACGGAAACGCAAACGGTACCCTGCCACTTTAAGAAAAAAGGTAAACAAAGTCTTTGTGTGTTAGTTATAGAAAGGCGATATGACATAATGTAGGAGTCTTTACAAAGGGCACAACTCGAATTACACAGTGCATATCCTAGGTCTAGGAGGAGTTTGGAACGACGCCCTTCAATACCGGCGTCATGGTAACGATTCAGTGGTGTAGCTGTATCGACTTGGTGTTTCAGGCTGGAAATATCCTGGTCGGGGAGATTTCTAACTACTACACTAACACTAAGACAGTGAATGTGAACGAAAGTAACAAAAGAAGTAGATTAAATTTATATGTAATACGAGCAAGATTGGGCGGGAGGGAGGGGGGGAGTAACTAAGACAAAATAAAATAGGATTTAAGCAGTTACCAGACAAATGGGGATTACAGTAGTTAGAAAAAGTGCCCCTCACTCGTTAGTGTGGTCAATTGCTTGCTAGTACATTCAGACCTTTCTCTTGCCGAGCGTCACCTCTATCTCTTTCTTTTACAAAAAGGATCTTACGCTTAGTAGGCTCAGAAGACAATACATTGACCAAGAAGCGAAACCATTTTCTAATAAAATGGATAACAGATGTATCTCACGCTCTGGCTGAAGCGCTACAAGAGTATGCGCACCATTGGAGATTTTTTTTTTTTCTCAGAATAAATTGCACACGCATGCTCGTGCTACTTTCCAGCAGCATCTCATACACTATAGCATACCAGACACAGTTTTTTGTGGATTTGTTATCGGCACATGTGCGTGTCTCAGAAATATGAGATATGACACGAGCATTGCCTTGTAGAATTACCAACCAGTAATAGACGATACATCGTTGGTACTTCTTGTCGCGATGAGTTGGGCTATACCAAGGACAAAAACCATATGTACAACTTCGGGGCACTCAAGACTTCTGGGCGGTGTCAGTGATGGGGGATAACCTTCCCTATAGCGAGCAACAGCAATGAAAATTACAAATTAATGCTGCCTAATGACGCTTGCACTGTTTGTATCATGTCTCTTAGGAATCCCTAAAATGTAGGCATTTACGGACCAGACCATTAGGTGAGCTGTAGATTAGCGGTTAAAAAAAAGTATACTGGTAGTAACGTTACATTTGCTACAAGACGATAAAAAATATAACAGGAATGAATTGAGCCACCAGAGCGGGTACCATCTATTGCTCCTATTTCCTCGATGCTTGCAGTAGAATAGAAAGTTCCAATTTGTACAATTATCTAGAAACCAAGCTAGAGGTTTTCTCTATTACTGGTGTACAGAGAACAGTCTGCATTTGCACTGAATTCCTTTGAGTCACTTTTTGGTAGTCGGGAATGTCAACTGCCTCCTGTAGTGCAAGAATTGTTGTTTTTTCGATATTAGTGCGAACATGTGCCGTTGAAAGAGCGAAACCTTCAAAATTGGTTTACTTACTCAGTGAAAAGAATCAATGCAGCCAATAGCAATAAGCGCATTTCTTGAGCCCTCATTATTTATCGCAGCACTTTTAAAAATTCAGCATCTCCCACAGCGAGCGGCAGCTGCTACGACAGTGCAAAATGTTTATTCGGTTCCTTTTATTATGGCTTCGAATCTTTTGAAACCTGCAAAGGGCGATTGCTAGAAGCTCCAGGACGAATGAAGCGGCTGGGCTAAAGCCAAAAGGACGCTCAGTTGTGGATGTGTCGGGAAGCGACCGGAAAGTCCGATGTTGCAAGGAGATATATCACATAGCAACATGGAATGTATGATCTATGCGCAGGGTAAACTGGATGTCGTCAAGCGAGATGTGGACAGATTGAACATTAATATCTTGGGTATCAGCGAGCTCAAGTGGACAGGAATGGGAGAATTTAACTCCGGCAACCATTATGTCTTTTATTGTGGGCACGAATCCAATAGAAGGAATGGGGTCGCTCTCATAGTAAACAGAAGAATGGGCAAAGCAGTGCTAGGGTACAACCTCAAAAACGACCGAATGATTTCACTTCGGATCCAAGGTCACCCTTTCAACATAACAGTTATCCAAGTCCATGCACCAACCACTGCTGAAGAAGCTGACGTTGAGCGATTTTATGCGGACCTGCAATGCCTTTTAGACCGCACGCCATCATCAGACGTCGTTTTCCTCATAGAAGACTGGAATGCTAAGGCCGTGAGTGAAGAAATATCCGGAATTACAGGCAAGTTCGTTCTTGGTGAGCCAAATAAAGCTGGGCAGATACTAGTAGAGTTTTGTCAAGACAACAGCCTGACCATAGTGAATATTATTTTCAACAGCACAAGAGGCGCCTGTACACATGGACTTCACCGGACGGTCTGTACAGGAATCAGTTCGATTATATTCTTTGCCGGCAGAGATGGAGAAGTGCTATACAACCAGTGCAAACAAGGCCTGGGGCAGATTGTGGCACCGATCACCAGCTTCTTGTTGCCAAAATTAAGCCTCGATTGAGGAAAACGCAGAAAACTAGAAGGCCTTTCAGGTATTATCTGGATCAAATTCCATCAGAATATGCTGGGGAAGTGAGGAATCGATTTCAAGAATTAGATCTAGAAGGCAGAGAGCCTGAAGAGATTTGGACTGATGTTCGTGATATAATACAAGACGTTGCTACTAAGGTAGTTCTAAAGCAAAAGAAATGCAAGAAAGCAAACTGGTGTATCTGAAGAGACTTTGCAAATAGCTGAGGAAAGGAGGATGGCAAAAGTTATGGGGGAAGAAAAAGATACAAGGTTCTCAATGCGGATTTTCAGAAAATAGCAAGAAGAGGTAAAAATGCCTTTCTGAACATACTGTGCTAAGCAGTTGAGGTCAACAGCCAATTAAGGAACACAAGAGCTCTGTGTAGGACAATCAAAGATATCAAAGGAAGCTTCTGTGCTAAGCTGGGCGTGATAAAGGACAAACGAAGCAAAGGCCTCACTGAAGCCTCAGAGATACAGATGAGGTGGCAGGAATACACAAAAGAACTGTACTAGAAGGACCCGGATGTGCAAACCCAGCATATGACGGTTGTGATAACTGATCTCGAGCCGGGCATCCTGAAGAGTGAAGTTGAATGGGCCTTAGCCAGCCTTGCTAAGTACAAAGCTAGCGGAATTAATGGCATTCCAGCTGAGTTGCTACAAAACCTCAACCATGACGCTGTTAACATTCTGCATACATTGTGTCAAAAGACTTTGACAACCCTGCAGTGGCCACAGGATTGGAGGAGGTCAGTTTACATCCCCATTCCAAAGAAAGGCAGTGCCAAAAATTGTTCCAACTACCGCACGATCGCGCTTATTTCGCATGCTAGCAAAGTGATGTTGAAAATCCTCCAAGGTAGGCTGCAGCAGTATGTGGATCGGGAGCTTCCGCACGTGCAAGCTGGGTTTCGCAAGGGCAGAGGAACTAGAGACCAAATTGCCAACCTTCGCTGGATCATGGAAAAAGCAAGAGAGTTCAAAAACCCATCTACTTCTGCTTTATTGATTATGCGAAAGTGTTTGACTGCATAGATCATAGCAGATTGTGGCAAGCTCTCCAAGAGATGGGCGTTCCAATTCACCTCATCTGTTTCCTCAGGAACCTGTATGAAGGGCAAGAGGCCACAATCAGAACTATATGGCATGGTCTTGCTGATTGGTTTCCGATTGAGAACGAAGTGAGGCAAGGCTGCACACTGTCGCCCTGCCTATTTAACCTATATGCAAAGTGCATCATGAGGAAGGCCGGTCTGGACGAGCCTTGAGCTCTAGGGAAGATTGCTGGAAAACTTATCAACAACCTTAGATATGCGGATGATACCACTTTAATGGCAGAAAGTGAAGTGGAACTCAAGAGACTTCTAATGCGTGCGCAAGAAGAGGGTGAGAAATTTGGGCCTAAACTGAACATTAAAAAGACAGATCATGGCGTCTTGCCCTATCAAGACCTGGAGCATCAAGGGACAAGAAGTGGAAGCTGCAACAGATGTTCTCTTCTTGGGCTTCAAGATTACTCCGGAAGGAGACTGCAGCCATGAATTTAGGAGACGCCTGCTTCTGGGAAAAAGAGCCATGGTTAGCCTTGACCGCCTAGTAAAAAGTAGAGACATTAGTCTGCCAACCAAGATCCGTATAACTCGTGCTATGGTCTTTCTAGTTGTGATGTATGGATGCGAGAGTTGGACTGTGAAGAAGGCTGACCGCAGAAAAAATTGACGGGTTTGAATTGTGGAGCTGGCGGAGACTCTTGAGAGTTCCTTGGACGGCCAGAAGATCAAATCAGTCAATACTGTCGACCATAAACCCTGACTGCTCATTGGAGGGTCAAATTCTAAAGTTAAAGCTCAGCTACTTTGGTCATCTGATGAGAAAAGAGGAGTCGCTGAAGAAAGATTTGATGTTGGGACAGGTTGAGAGTCGCCGGAGAAAGGGTAGGCAGCGAACGCGATGGCTAGATGGCATCCTCGAGGCGCTGCAATTGAAGTTATGTGATGTTAGGAAGATAGTGAGAGATCGGATAGCGTGGCGTGACATGGTCCATAGGGTCACGAAGAGTCGGACACGACTGAACGACTGAACTGAACTGAATAAACAAAAAGCAATTTGCAGTAAGTGAAGTAATATAGAACTTACCCGGATAATTAGCGGCAAGTAATGGGGACCTACAAAAGCAACGTTACATAGTACGACATTATAAAAATATAACACCTCAATTGCTACTAATTTACTTCTTAGGAAGCAGCTACATTAGGTCAGTGAATTGAAGAAACTATAAAATACTAGCAAAACGTGACTTAAACCACCATTCTGCCGCCAAGTATCGGAAGGCAGAATTGAAAACATTTAAATTATCATTGCCCAAAGCAAAAGGGCAACATCATTAAAATATTTGAGGCATCAGCAAAGGAAGCAAGTGTCAATTGAGCATGATAAACCCACCATATCAAACGTAGTGTCAAGAAGTATAACGAAAAGAAATAAAAATATTCAATGCGATCAACATCTGGAGCGCAGAGTAAAAACAGTCCATTCAACAAGCTGAAAAACGCCATGGCAAAGAAGAGTTAAATGCAACTAAAGCGAAAGCTGCGCCAACCATAACACAAACCTAACATTACAGCAAATTACACGTGTCCGTTTAAGAAGGCTGATACAAAAGATGCTTGGTTTGAATTAGTTGGTAGCAATTTCTTGAAAACATGGCGCAAATAAAGACAAGGACGACATAGATGTAGACCGGACTGCAGGCCCTGTCCTGTCAACATCTGTGTCGTCCTTGTCTTTAGTTGCGCTATTTTCAAGGAAAAGGCTGATACATTCTTTAGAGCTAAAACTGCAGCATATGCCGCAGTCTACCTCTATACAGAGAGTTAACATATTATTGCGAAAGCAATACTACTTGCACTTTCAAGCCTTTGCGGTGCGATTGCGGTGCACACGAAATGACCTTTCGCATTATTTCTGTGTGACGTCATGCCTTAAAGCTGGACGACCAACTCGCGCCGTCCGTGAGAGACGGCGGTGCGCATGAACGGCGACCTAACTCCCGCTCTCTCCGCCAGGAGCGCCACAGGTGTTATGACGTCACCCCTCAAAGCTGGGCGACCAACTCGCGCCGTCCGTGAGAGACGGCGGTGCGCATGAACGGCGGTCTAACTATCGCTCCCTCCGCCAGGAGCGCCACAGGTGTTGTGACGTTATACAGCTGTATGACAGTAGCATTGATAATGGCGGTGCATTTAGTTGATAATAATGATGAGATCAAACGTAATGCACCGTATGCAGCACCTAAACTCCAGCTTTCGCATTTCTGCAGTGTAGATTCCACGGTGCTCTCAATTTTATTTGTTACCAAATATAATTATACGAAAATCTTCAACTATTCACTCTGTTGAAGATATGTTTCGGAAGATGTAAGTATTGCATCTCTTGCACAAAAGTTTCCATTTGTTATGCAGAATATGTACTGGCATACAACATCTTTTCTTGATGTTTAATCATCTAACGTTCCCGCATTGTGTCGCTGACACACTTCACGTTTACTCGGAAGGTTACATTTGTCACTCAGAATGTGCACTGGAGAGCGGCGTCTTTCCTCGTTATTTTATTGCGAAAGCAATACCACTCTAGGTTTCGAGCCTTCAGCGTAGCACGGCCGGTAGCCACGACTTACCCACGTGACACTGTGACGTCACACCCCACGTGAACTATGGTGAGAGCTGGGCTATCAACTCAAGCGGTCGACAGGAGCTGCCAAATTGGGTCTCTCGTCTCACATGTGACGGTTATGTCAGAATCAACCTGCTAGGACCTTGGCATTCACGTTACCCCTATAGGTCACTAAGGCACGTTCACACAACTTGGTTAAAGCGGGGCTTTATATGTGGGCTGAAGAAGAAGAAGAAGAGAAGAAGAAGAACGCTCGGTCACCCGCAGCTAATGCTTTCGCTCAATATTTGGTTCACCAGTGTTGAACCCTTGTAATTTTTGTATCATTCTCTCATGTTAGCGCTGAATGTCATTGACTTTCTTTCCCGTTAGTGTAATGTATAAGCAATCGCACATAAGAGGAATGCTGTGCAACAATGTTGGTGGCACGCAGTGCGCGCCGTTTTTCGGGCTCTTTCTCACAGGTCTTTCGAGCACACGATTTTGCATATGCTAGATAATCAGCTCGGCGCACAGAAAAGCACCTTCGAAAAATATATTTCGCATATGTTTTTAAGTTGATGGAAATGTCAAGGCCAAAAAGAAGTACTTTCATGCTCTGTCTTGGAACTCCGACCTTCAGATTGTTCTTGGTTTCATTTATCTCCTTCAGAAGACTGCTTGTGACACTGCAGATGACGTTAAACGGTTAACCTGATCTCTCAAGGTAATAATCCGGTCTGCAAAGCTGTTTTTCGTAACGTGCAGATACTTCTAGCAAGTGCTGAGCGAAGAAGGGCAGCAATATTTTTTTTTTGCTTTTTTTTTCGCTTTGTATAGGCGCCTTTGTAAGTAAAAAGACTGTTTTTTCTGGCTTGGATTTCTTTCATTCCACGCGGGGTCTATTGAAACACCGAGGTGGAAGAGGTGAAGCATTCGAAGGCTAGCTTCCCCAGAGCATCTTAACAGGAAATGGTGCTCAAAATGCAGGTGATTAAACTGTTGATTTTTGCTGTAAGCAGCTATAGTAAGTATTCCTCTCAGTTTATATTGTCCGCAGTAGGCATTGAGGTCTGTGGATTTCCTTGAAAAGAAAACTTCAAGGCAATACGTCTTCGATTTTGCAGCCTTGATTTTATAGGCTCATAGTGAAAGTTTCGCGTTTGCAAAATGTGTCCGTCCGCCAGACGAGTTTGCGAGATTCCCCGAGATGTGTCCGCGGGACGTCAGAATAGGTTCTAAGGTCGCAATAATTTGTCCGTTCAGGACGTCGAAATAGGTTATGGCGTCAACACTATTTCACAGTTCGGCTAATCAGGCCTAGTCCTTATAAAAGGTCCCGTAGGATCAGGAGTAAGTCTTCGGTCCCGAAAGTCGAGCAGAGAAGTCCTGAAATGCCGATGCCGCCGACGACGAAATCAAAGAAAAGAAAGAAATGTAATTAGAACGAATATACACACAAGATAGATGGTTTGATTTATGAGGTTTAACATCCCAAAGCGACTCAACTCAGGGTATGATACAGGTAAGATAGAGATAGAAGAGAAGAGGCATGAGAGAAGGAGCAAGGCTTTTGCATTAGGTTCTTAAGACAAGCTAACTGCGTCCAATTTATTTATCTATTTAAAGGAGAGTTTGTGTTACGGCTCCAATAGTGATCGCTTTCTGAATTTCGGATTTTAACTTCCCAGCCTCAGAATTCTGGCTCAAAACCTGTTTATACTTCTTTTTATAGAAACTGTTCAGGCATCACGACGAATCTCTTTTTCTTATCAGCCCGAAGTACGGTTTCTTCATTCTGCATATGGTTATCGTATAGTAGTGGAGTCCCTCCTCTCTGGCCTGTAGCCGCAGTTCGTACAATTACCAACCTTCATTTGCATCGAAAATGCTACTGACCGTGGTCCTTATTAGTTCGAGTAGTGATGGTCTAGTGGTATTTTGTTCAAAGCTGAACACGGGACCACTTCAACGAGTCCTCCGGACGACCTAAGATACAGACACGTTTCCTAGAACGAAAACAGCACCTAGAGTTTGAGGGTTGCTTCTTCATTCAGTGGGCAGGTTGGCGACGATGCGGCAGCGCTCAGGTAGCTAGTTTGAGTAGCGGCCGTAACTAGATCGTGTACTAGTTCGTGCTCAGTTAGGCGATGATCATCTTTTGATGGCCCAATGCGGTCCTTAGACAGATCGTCAAGAAGCCAACCCTGACACCAGCAATCAGATTTCAGGAGGTAGCAAACGTGTTTCAAGTGGCCCTTTCACAGATCCACAAGCACTATTAAGCGTAGAACCTCCAGTAGTGTACATTTCAATTTGATTCAAATAGTCAGGCATCTTACTTGGCAGACAAGGCTGGCGATGAAATTATTAATTTGCTGCTGGTAATGTAACATATTTATCCTATATGCGGCGCTATTCTTACTAGTCCTAAGATGCCTTGCTCGAATATCATGTGCATTAATTTCATCGCAGTTGAACATACATTGGACAAACTGGAACGAGCCTCAATGACCGACTGTGGAACATAAGAGGGCAAAAACGCGTGGTGTCTGTTGCATTACATGTGTCAACTTTTAGTTACTCTAATGTCACTTATAACGTCACGCTTAACGTGAAGATTGCTTGGTATTGGAAATTTCCTCGTGACGTTATGCTATTGTAAGTCATGATCCTGTCGAGCTACCAGGATTTTTCCATCAATACTAACGCCACAAAGGCCGATATCAGAAGTGCATTTGCCACTAGACCGGGCCCTAAACGCTGTTACGTCGAAAATCAGCTTAAAGGTGCATTCTGCACAAGTATGTCTGCTAATTCGCCTATTATTGCGTCCTCTTCGCGAGTACGTACTTTGAAAGAAATTAGCCAACTCACTCAAACGAGAGTAGTTCTTTTAAGTTACATCTTTCTGCTACATTATGACCAGACTACACTCTAGCCTTCCTTCTTTCCGTTAAGCTAGGAGCCATACCTCGGCACACTCATTTAAAAATTCGCAGAACAACTGCCCAAAGAAAAGTGCGAATTCTTAAGTTAAGCATCGTTAAGCAGAGTGGAAATATTCTTTTTTACCCCCTTAACTTACTTCTGCAAATAGGTTTTTTCTAGTGGCATGCCTAAACATTAGCTGACAGTCATGAGTCAATGAAAGCATTAGGTCCACCTTTATTCGGAGAAAAGAGAGGTGGTTCTGTGGCGGACGGGCAAGAACCGTATACCTTGCGGTATAATAGGAAGCTTCTTGGTGGTACGCTGTAACACTGCCCCCCCCCCCCCCAAAAAAAAAAAAAACGATAGCGTTAATGCAATCTATGCACATGTGTTCAATTGTTTCTGATTTGTTACACACGATACAATTTGACCCCCAGGGCACATAAACTCCTTATTGATATGACCAAGTTTTACAGGTAGGGTGCCAGTGTGTAGATGGAAGAATGTCTTGGCTTCAGGCATGACCCACATCTTTCTCATCCTCTTCAACACATCTTGACCAGCTGTATCGAGTGGAAATCAAGAAGAAGAAATGTGCATGGACAGGACATGTAGTGTGAAGAGAGGATAACTGATGGTCGCTGAGGGTAACAAACTGGATTCCAAGGGAAGGAAACCGTAGCAGGGGGCAGCAGAAAGTTAGGTGGGCGGATAAGGTTAGGAAGTTCGCAGGGGTCAAGTGGATGCAGCTAGCGCAGGACCGGGTTAATTGGAGAAATATGGGAGAGGCCTTCGCCCTGCAGTGGGTGTAGTAAGGCTGATGGTGATGATGATGATGATGGTGGTGGTCTTTGAAAATTTGTCGGTATATGGGGACTGGCAAAACCATCTCCAAGAGGTCCTGCGTTAGGCACTTTTTCTGTGTAAATACTCCCGATTGAAACGCGTGGCAAGAAAACAATAAGCGACTACCACCTCTCGGAGATAGCGCGACACATCATAACGACCTCCTTCACTTGGTGAGACGAGTAAATCTGGTAAGGCGTTGGACAGCATGTACTGAACAAAAGAACCATGCAATACCATACGATGTCATATTCTTGTTCGAACTGCACTCTGTATGGCTCAGTGCTATTAATTATGGACATTGTGACACTGGAGCGAGATCTGTGTATGAATACTTTGTTGCGAGTAGTGAAAATTTTGAGTAGTGTAAAAATTTAAGATGTTTTGATAGATGAAGACTGTGGTATTGAAACAGTGTTGGTGTTTAGGAACCTATCATAAATGAAAAGGCTCCATTTTTTTAATGGCCTGCAAGCGTCCTGCCGAACTTGTAAATATATATGTGCTGTATATTTTGTATTTGTGTACACTTAGCAACAAAAAAAAACTATGTCTCGTATTTCCGCGAAACTATTTAGCTAGTTTTTTTTATTTATTTTTTTTTTTTTTACTTTCGCGCTAGAAACACAACGCCGACATCAGCTTTCCTGCGACACAGGGCCCTTAACGCTATCCCATTTAAAAACAATACTACGCGTTCCTTGGTGTCAGTGGCTGTTCGCTCCATTTGCATACCGTAGAACTCTTCATTTTCAGTAAGTTTGCCTCCTGGTTGCTATTATTATAATAATTTGAATTTAACGTTAATACCTGTCTTCATAAGAAATGTATTCTGGTCACCTCGCTTACGTCCGGGAAGGAATTAAAGTTTGCACGCAATAGATTTCATCAATTAGAAAATGAAGGCGAGTGCACATTCAGTGTACAATTTGTTCAGTCAAAACTGAGGAAATGAATTTCAAAGAATAAAGTATCCTTCCTATCCTTTTTTTTCTACTTTGGTAAATAAACCTTCTTTCTAGTACAATACCTTCAAGCTTTTGGCATGTGTCAAGACAAAACAGCTCTGAAATTATTGGTCGCGCAACAGCTATTTCACTTCAAACAATATAATTTGTTAGCAGTTTATACTTCCTTGAGTTCCAGTCTAACGCATACACCTGCAGCAGCTTTTCGACATGCATTTAGCGTGTCTGGGCAAGAAAAAATTATGCAGGACGCTCAAGTATCCTGCATAACGGTGTGACGGGATCGCGTTATTGGCAATTGTCTGCAGCGCCTTTCGCCGATCAATTTTAACGTGCATGCATGTTGCGACTGGCTTTACGACAAGTCCCTCAAACTTGGCTGTGTTTTCTCGCACTTAGTGAACAGCACACAGTCGTAATCTACCCCGCTGTGCTCAAAACTATCAAGCCCAGACGTAAGAGCAGTCTTTAGATCGATTCCTGTGAGAGTGTGGTTAACGGGTAGTGCGTCTTACTCAGGGTCCAAGAGACTACTTGGGCTCAGTTCCTATTTCCACCTCCCACTGAAAGTGGCAACTCAATTCGGCAGCTCCTGCCAACTCGATCATTTCTACAGTCGCGTGATTTGTCACAGCCCGTGAACCAACCAGTGCCATCTGCCAGCTACTGCCTGTCAGGCACGATCGTAAAGTTTCCCTCAATGCACCAACAACGTTGAGAAGATAACTACACCGACAAATTTTCTAGTGACCACTTCACTTTCACTTTCAGACTAAATAGACAAATATTGCTGCCTACCTATCAAAGCCTCCCAATGGAAGAAGCCATTCCTTGTGGTTCCGGCGATGACATGAGGACTACACACTTAAGGCTCCTGTTTCTGCAGCTGTTTCAGGCACTTGCAGCGCTCCACGGCGCTGCAATGTGAAGCAAGCGGTAGTTTCACTGTGAAGGGTAAGCCAGGAGATCGCCGTGAGCATCACAACGACATTCAAGATTTAGCCAAAGTCAAACCTTATGTTATACTTCAGGAAGACAAGGAAAAGGTGAAGGTATAATATCAAAGTCGAAAGTCAAAGGTGAAAGGTCTTGTGCACAGCATCTAAGCTCGACTAGCCGTAAGGCGCTGTAGCCGTGACGTTCCGCCACCAGCCGTATGTGAAACGGGGGAGCCTTGTTTTAAATCTGGTTAGATGCGGTAGCTTCATTTGGCTATGCCTGGCAAAGTCCAAAGAAACAAAAATAGTTTCATGGGTGCTCGAGGGAGCTTGGCAGCAAAATGCCCATTGCATTGAGCTACACAGCACCAACATTGGATGCATCGGTTGCGCAGCAATGATCGCGGGAAAACGAGGTGTCACCGTGTGCAACTTTGCTTCGAGTCAAATGTGGCTTTGCTTTAAGCAAACGCTATTTTAAACATGTCCATTAGACACGAAATCACCTGCGAGAATATGCCGTGGAAAGGAAGGTACACTCTTAGATAAAACGAGCTGGTGATGGGTGGAAAGCATATTTTTGACAGCTCTAGTGGTTCTGTTCGAAAATGTACCCAAAAACAACTAAAGCAACCTTCTTCGCAAATTATTACAGATATAACTCAACAGCTCATATGGTCGCAAACTGCCTAAACAGCCATTTTGTCGATATCAAAGCCCGACATAGTTATCGTCAGCAAACCTTGGCTAGACTCAGACATTGCAGATTGCGAGCTTTCTTCCATTTTCATCCCATTATTTTCCATCGTGAAAGAGCGACATGCGCGCGGAGGGGGTGTTCTCGTTCCCGGCAGAATTGAAATTTCACCGCTGATATGGCACGTTGGAGTCATTGTAGTGCAGGACAATGTTTTCAACTGGAAATGCCTTCATAATACGATTTTTCTGCAGACCGCTTAATACAAACACAGTCAAATTAATTATCAACCTTTCAAGATCAGTCCTATTACATGAAACCATACTTCTTGGGGGTGAGCAGCATGCCAGATGATGTATGACGTGACCGATTTCCTGTGAACAATATGTTGGTTTGGTTTGGGGTGTTTAACCTCCCAAAACGACTCAGGCTATGAGACGCCGTAGTATTGAGCTCCGTAAATCTCGGCCACTTGGGGTTCTTTAGCGTGCACTGGCATGGTACAGGACACGGGCGCATGACCGTTCGCCGCCATCAAAAATCATTCATTTCGAACATCATTCCATCAAATCACCATTCCTTGGCATTCCGGAAAATTTTCTCAGCCAGAGAAAAGATAGCTTATAATTGCGCAAACAACAGGTTGTTCTAAACAGGGTGACATCGACTGCACGCACTGCATGTACTATCGCAAGTGCCCAATGGTTCTATGCTTTTGCCGCTTTTATTTCTGGCTTATGTAAATGATTCAGTAGTAGGCTCCAAATCTACTATTACACTGTATGCTGACATTTTATCGTGTATCTTCTAGTAAAATACAATGCCGGTATGTTTTTTTTCTGCAGGCGACTTACAAAACATTGTCTATCTGGTGCAACCTGGGGCAGATGACTCTGAATACCGGAAAATGTTATCATGTGCAGCTCATAAAGAAAATGTTCCCCACTTCATATACCATACATAATATTGCACTTAATACCACAGAGCAAGTCAGATACCTTGGAATTATGCTTCCTGATACATTTGACTGGTCCAATCATGTTACATTACCGCGAAAGCTTAGCGTCTCGTTCATTTTTCTCGAACAAACCTTTAAGCATTCTCCTTCTTCACTAAAAACTAATTTGTATCTGAATAGCGCTATACTTATAATAGAATATGCAAGCGTAACCTGGTATACGTGCACAAAAACGTAATAGATAAAAAATAACAGACGCTGAAATCCGCAGCACGCTTTATAACAGGAAGCAATCATTACACCGTCAGGGGGTCCGGTATAAGGGAAGGGTAGGGATAGAAAACTCTCTTCATACAAAAATCCTAAGCCTAAACTTTCTTCACAATATATATAAAAATAAAATTTGTATTAACAAATCAGTGTTTATTAAGGAGCCACATTATGTCTAATCTCGGAATGACCACGCTAATAAGTTCAAAGCATATCAAACTTCCTAGCATGATTAACGATTAGAATGAGCTCTCTAATGAAATAATAGCTGCGTGTAGTGCCGAGAATTCAATTGAGCTTTAGTCAGTGAATGGTATTTTATTTATTTCGGTATTTTGTGTGTTCACTTTCTTGTTCTGTTATCGCAACAAGTTACCGTGTTTCGTTATTTTTAAAGAAAGTTACATTGCAGTTTGTAAGACTGTTTGTCCTTTACTGTTTTTCACTGCTTGCATGTTCTCGGGTTCACTGGTGTATTTCCTTGTGCGACCACCTATGATCATACGCCTACGATGTAGTTAGTCTAAATAAATAAATAAATCTGGATGGACACATCTCCGAATGTGTTCACACACAGTTTCATTCCAATAATCTATACCGTAATACATGCCCCTGCTGTGGTAATCTCGTGGGTTTGTAGTGGAAAACCACAAAATATAAATACATCACATACATTGTTCGAGCATTGGTAGGCAGCTGTCCAGGGGGGACTAATTAGATAAGCGGAAACTCATCTGATGGGTCAGGATGGCAGTGGCAGAACCCAACGCTCTGAATAAGAATGCCGCCTACTGACTCTGCACGTCCTCGTTCAGTTAAAGTTTTCAAAAGATCAATCTGGAAAACGCTGTTTTCGACGGTACCACGTTGAAATTAGTTGAAATGTTACTAAGCCAACCTCTTCCAGCAATTTGAAAGAGGTCAAACCTAAAACCACATTATCTATTCCTTAAATACATGTCTGTATGCATGCTAGTCCCCACCGGCAGACACGCCTTATGCAAGGAGGTAGAGAAGACACTGCTGAGCCCAGTCTAACGAGCCACCTCAATCCTAACGTGACCGTAATTATCCCGCCAGACAGCCGATTGTTGGGGTGCCTTCCGCACCGGTTCTGTACCGGTTCGCCAACGCTCTTCGTCGACTGACCCTATCTGTGAACGTTGGATGCGGCATAAGGCGAAAGTCCACTTCTCCTCATGTGTAGCTTGGGTAAAAGCGAAAGCAAGAAGTGATACCAAAAATACCCCGTGATTTCGCATGAACCTTGTGACGCAACCGTTTCTCCCTGTGTGTGCGTGTGCGTGCGTGCGTGCGTGCGTGCGTGTGTGTGTGTGTGTGTGTGTGTGTGTGTGTGTGTGTGTGTGTGTGTGTGTGTGTGTGTGTGTGTGTGTGTGTGTGTGTGTGTGTGTGTGTGTGTGTGTGTGTGTGTGTGTGTGTGTGTGTGTGTGTGTGTGTGTGTGTGTGTGTGTGTGTGTGTGTGTGTGTGTGTGTGTGTGTGTGTGTGTGTGTTTTCAGGAAGGCCCCATACTATTTCGCTGCACGTTTTGCATCCTCTGCTAGTCAAGTTAGAGGATAGTTTTCGGTAATCTCGACTCGAAGCCAATACCTCGGTTATCCTCTGGTGTCCAGAGACTACACTTAATGATGTAAAAGGCGGACTCTCATGTTGTGGCATAAGCTACTGAAATCAGGAGATCGCCAAAGAATGAGGCGCTTGTAAGCCAAATTTTCTTTCCTCGTGTCCTGGAATTTTTCAGCTCCAATTGTAAACCCTTATTTGCAAATGTTAAAGACGTTTGATCCCTCGCCAAAGTCCGCAGCAATCTCTGTATGCTTAGACCATTAAGCAAAATCGTGTCGAACAGTGCTTTCGCACATATTAATCTGTTTAAGCAGTTAAACTCTAGTTATTTCTTTTTATTTCAGCTGCAGCGAGCGAGCACCAGCCAGGCGAATACATTGTGAAATCTGAATGAGATGCCTAAATAATGCTTCTCTTCAAATTCCTTAGACTTCTATTCTCGGACTGTCAGGAGTGATGATAGGTGGATTCACCACCATTACGGAGAGTCTAAAACCGCAATACATGTGATGGAAACGCAAGTGCCATTAGGGCCAAAGACATTTCATGTACAAGTGACAGATGGTAAGATTGGGACACTAGCTTTTGGGATACAGAAGGCTTTTTATTGGTCGGTTTTGCTATCTTATTCCGTGGTTTTACGCTACACAAGACGATGGCTGAGAACATCTGTATGCGAGTAATAAAGGGTATTCCTCAAGCTAGTTCCGGTAAGTGATTCTATTTTTTTTTTTTCTTCCATGTCCACATAATGTTGAAAACAGCGATTTCTATCTTCCGTCAGAGTCAATAAAGACACCCACAGATACCTTCATCTACTTCATTTTACACGTGCTCTTAGTGACAAAACAGCCTCGACTGATTTCATTAATAGTTCCTGTAACAGTGCTCTGGAGGAGTGAATAAACGCTTAATTTTAAGTGTTACAGAAATCGTTGAGCGTAAAAATCATTAGGTGATTTGAAAACTGTTGCAACATTACTGACCATAAGTTGTTTAGTTCCACTCTCTAGCCAACATTATCTGCTACCGAAAACGCAATTCCGCGCCTAAGCTTTGCATCCGTGATGCCCATATTGATTATAGGGGGTATTCACTGACGCGCTGTGCGCGGTGCATTGTGGGTAATTGAGGCGCAGTTGGCCATTTTTGCGTCCACGGAACGAACAGGGCGAACGTACGTATCAAGCGCTGTCGTGCGGTTCTACAAGCAGTGGCACCCGCAGCTGTATGTTGTTTATTGAGCTATCGTAGACTGTAATAGACGCGTGCACAGTGTAAACGACGGAAACTGAAGAGCTGCGCGAAAGACCTTGGCATTTTCTGGTTCCGGGAAGTACACACGAACAACTCTGCCCGAACGAGACACTTCCCCAAGATGCGACGCCACATATGGCTGGCACGCCACAACCGCACAATTATCATGGAATATGAGAAATGTATGTCAAAATAGGCTGGACTGGAATCTTCCGGATGTGCCCTAGCAGCCAGCTCTTGTCACTATCTGTGCAAGACTGTTCTTCATGCACTCGGAAGACGCATTCCCGGTAAAAGAGCAGCGCGGCTGTATCTCTTGCAGTCATGCGCATGCATTCAGCGCGCCGCCAACACCTCCTCGTGTTTTGTTGCAATAAGATCCTTCAAAGAGGACTCGCTAAACTTTTTGTTTGCCGTACTTGCCTCATTCGATGATGTTCGCATCGTCTGTGTCGGCTGCTAATCAAAGCAGACTACATGCAGATTCGGCGCAGGAACGTAGGAGGGCAGAGTTGTTTTGCAGAAGGTTTGAAGAACTTTATAAACTTATTTATCTCTAATAACAAATCAAGTTTAGTTTGGCCAAAACTGCGCTGTATTTCAAGAGTTTTGTTGCAAAAAAGTTATTTCGAGCCCGCAAGGCAACGAGGTGGCGCTACCGGTGTCATCGCTGTTGCCGCTGTGGCGTGCGGCAGCGGTTTCTTTTGCTTCCTTACCGCCACACACGATGCAAACATCCGACTTCTTCTGATCGATAGAGGCAAGCACACCAAACAAGTTTTGTATAAAAGATACTGACTACTAAATGTCATTTCTATGCAGAATATCAGCTACAAAAACTCAGCGGTTTAGTTGGTATAAACGTTGGACGGCACGCACGTAATTGCACAAAAAGCGAGTTCGTCTGCTTCAACCGCTGCTCAACCCAGCCGCTTGTAACGTAGTTGCGTTCTTCGAGTGGCCAGTAGACTTGCGATTGGTTTCTTGTGATGAAGCTCGTCTGTAGGACAAGAAATTCATGAATGTCGAACATATTTATGCGTGGGCACAGGCCGACGTTTACCGTGCAGTTGCGCATATCGACTGCACACGGGTTGGTACCAAAGTTTTGTTTCGTACAGGTCTCTGTCCGCATCGCGCCCACTTTGCTGATAAATCGAACTGTCACTCATGATACCGATTGAGTTTTCATAACAACGGTGCTGGCATGAGGCAGCGTGACAGAGCAAACGAACGCGCACGAACAGCTAACCTAACCGCCGCCCCGTACTAGTACTAGTCAAAACAGGACGCAAAGATGGCGTCGGCTGCATACTGACGTAAGCTGTGACGTCATGTGAATACCCCCTATATGTGAACACACTGCTAAGTGATTTTCAAAAAGAGTTGTGCTTTTCCGACCTGTGACCTACCAATGTAACTGACAGTACCCAGCCAACGGAAACAATTATTTGTCCTTGATCTGTAGGTGTAAACGACTGGTAAATTAAATGAATACGGATTACCTAATATTGTGTCACCAGAACCATCTCGGTAAGTCTACGTTTCGATGGATGCGCCCGTTAGCCGTGCGATGCCAGTTCACGTAAAAGTCTACCTCCAGCGCTTGTCTACCTCTTCAGATTTTACTGACATTTTCAGAATGCGTACCTCTCTCTTAGGTTCCTTGTCCATTGTGCCGAATTTCACTACGAGGAGGAGTTTTGAAGCAGCAAAATAGAATTTAAAATTTTCAAGTTTTCTGAGGAGAACTTTTGTACGGGAACCTCAAGTGCATGTGTGACGCCACTAGACACACGGCTATCAATTATTTATTTGCTTTTGATGAAGAACGCAAAGTTTGAGCGCGATTTTTGTCACCTGAGACAAATAACGACCCAAGCGGTCGTTAACAGACGCCAGTTTAGCCTAACAACATGCCTAAGTTTTGGGGTAGTATCTGTGACGTCATAGGCGGTCTGTCCCGACGTCATCCCATTTTCGAAACACAGTTTCGGTTTACAAGTTCTTGCTTTCCTAAAACATTTCTACTTCGAATTTTGAAGAATTTTTTTGCTATCGCAGTAAGCTGATTCTAGGGATTGTCATTTTACTATCGGTTCAAAAATATAATAGAAAGAAAAATCCCGGTGTTTGCCATCTGACGAACCAGCAGTTGATTTGTGTCGATTGATGAGGTTTAACTTCCCAACTCGACTGAAGTTCTGAGGAACTCCGGGTGGCCGGTGGTCTAAATGAATCCGGCCTCCTCCAATGCGGCTTCCCTCGGCGTGTCTCTTCGAAATGATGACCTCTTCGCCCTCACCAACATTTGAACTGAAATGCTCGCTAAAACTGTTCCTTAAACCTTACCTACACGTAACAGCTCAATTCGTCCGCAGAACTTCCTATTTGACTGCTACTAAACGTAGAAGTATTATTTTTAAAAGGCAATAACGGAGAAGCTTTTACTGAAACCCAAAATACTAGCACTGATGTATTTGAGCCTCCTTATTTTTGTGTCAAGGAAATATAAGTAAGCTTAAGTTGAGGGGAAACGTATGTCTCTGTTTTCCACAAGAAAAAAAAAAGAACTTTGCAGCAAATATGGAAATAGACAGCAGGCGTAGAACGCATAACTTTTAAGTGCTGGTTTATTGGACAGTTATAGGAGTATACAAAAGTAAAAAAAATGTGTAATGAACGAACCTGGGCTCCCATGCAGAGACAAACAGAAAAGAACGCCTATTGAAGTATGTGATCTCAGAATTGTACAAGATATCAATAATTAAGTACTTTTTACAGCTGCTACGCACAGAGACAAGCGAAAAAGTTTTTTAACGTCCCAAAGCGACTCAGGCTGTGAAAGGCGCCGAAATGTAAGGATCCGGAAATTTCAACCCTCTTGGGTTCATTGACATGCACTCACATGGCACATCACACGACCGCCTTGCTTTTCGTCTCCCTCAAAAAGCAGTAGCCGTAGCTGGGATTCTATCCAGCATCCTTGGGCACAGTATTGAGCGCCCTAACCACTGCACCAAGAAATAGCTCTTGAAGTATCTAAGCTCAGAAAGATGGAATACATTAATAATTAAATACATTATACAGTACATGCATGCACCAGCAATAAATTGAACTTGGCTAACAATGAGAGTGATGATGAGTAAGCTTATCACGATCGGATGCAGTTCTTGCTCAGATAATAGCAGGGGCACATGTGTCATCTTATTTGGTTATCATTTGTAGCGGTCTCAAGTAAGAGAAAAATACAGTGCTCATCAACGGGGCCTTCTACCAGGCCTAATGTTATAAAGCGGCTCCTTATGCATTATCAAAGTGTTTTGCTCACTGCAACCATGAATGCTGTTGGAACTTGGCAGGTACAAATTTGTTGTGCTGAGTAATCTTCAATAAATGAAATATTAGAACATGTTTTTCATATCATAAGCCTCATGCTCTCTTATGGATATTATACTAGTGAAAATGCAGAATCGTGTACTCGTAGTGTAACCCATTCTGATGCTTTCAGCTATATGCTGGTACTTTCACACATGGCCTCTAAGTTAACAATTTTCTTTACCCAAATCATCTGAGCACCTCGTGCACAGCTGAGTTGAAGCTTTACGGGATTTGTCCTGCATGGAAATCATTTCAGCGGAGCAGAGTGCTGAACATCACAGGCACTTTGTGGCCGCCAAAGCAGAAGTTGTTCGTTCGTCTGTAACATTCGCAGTGCAAATCATAAATGTAAAGTAGAGCCTGGCGTTGCTACGAATGTAAGGCGGCCTAAAATTAGATTATTTCTGTTTACCAACGAAAGGAAGATGACAAGAGCTGATAAGTGGTTATGACAGGGATGTGGAGTGTATCGCTGCTGTAGCCGATAGGCACGAAAAACGAAGGGTAACAAGCATGACAGGCAGATGGATGCAATCATCCTGAGCACATGAAATTATCCAAGAACATAGGTTTGGATTGCTTTATACCGTGTAATGTCCCAAAATGACTCAGGCTATCAGAGACGCCGTAATGGATAGCTCCGAAAATTTCTACCACCTGGGGTTCTTTAACGTGCACCGACATCACACAGCACGCGGGCGCCTTCCTTTTCGCCTCCATCGAAAAGCGGCCGCTGCGCCCGGGATTCGATCCCGCCTCCTTGGGCACAGCAGTTGAACGCCCTAGCCACTGCGCCACCACGGCAGGGCGCAAGAACATTGCAACGCGTAAAACAATATGCCAGCTTTCAATTAGTTATTTCTTCACTGTTACATTTTCGTCAAAGCACCTGTACCGCAATTCCATATGGACGACAGGCGGCTTCATAGTTGCCCCCGTATACGCTTAGAAACCTGCCCATGCTCTCTTCTTTTTTTTTTTTCCCAGAGAAATTTAAATAATTCCAATCATAAATAATCTGTCGGAGAAAGTTCTTATGCACACGCAAGTGTTATAACAGAACAAATAACATTGCATGTTTATTGATTTTTTATTCCGCATTTTCAAGCTCTATCCTTTGCATTCATGCCTCAAGTTCGCCTGATAACAGCTATTCGATACCAAGTGGAATCGGATGCACATTTTTAACGCAAGAGTAGACTGCTGGAAACCAATCTTTTGTTCTTCGACATATACAGCCTGGCCAGCATACTTTTCTCCAACGCCGAGCGTTACACTGGAAGTAAAACAAAATTCAAAAATGAATATTTCGATCCAGCAAAGGCTTCAAAAGCGCTACGTGTTATTCACAGCAAACACTAAGACACAGCATCTGATCAAGGTCACACGTAACGTCCCAAATGTGCTTCCCAAGCACCAAAAATTGACTGAGAGACCAGACGCGCTGCTTAGCTGAACTAACAGATTACGGGGAAGGCTATGGCAAGACTGGTATACCCACCCGATATCCTATTGTGGCTACGTAGAAAATCCTATGCCTTTACTGCTAAACCTCAAGTCCATCGGGCTCGAAACATTTTACCTTGAACTCTCACGCTTTACAGCAAAGCTCATTGTTCTCATCAAGTTCCTACTTCAACACGCTCTCATGCTATGCAGTGAACATCGCCGTCTTCATGAAGTCCCATCACACCGATCCTTCATTTAAACCAGGCAAATACGCCGCACACATACGCCATCTCGCTGAAGACAGAGACTGCAGCTGTATTAAGCAGGCTGCCGACACCATTGAAGAACGAGAATCCACACTAGCCCGTTGCCGAAGATCTTACCAAGCGCTGAAGCGAGCCAAAATCCAAGCGACAACACCGAATGCGACTGATGGCATACCCTCGTGGAACTTCTTTGAAAGATTGTTTTACGTCTGTAATTTTTTTACTGATGCCTATTGGCTTGAACTCAGAGTACTTCAATACTGAAAGTATTGTACGATAAAATCATTTCACTTTGCTTGAAAAACACTCGTTCGATTATTCGTTTGTGTGGTTGTTTTTGTTTGTTTGTTTCAGCCATTATACATACTATCCTAACAACATCGCTTGACCAGATGTACTTTCACCCCGTTTCCTCTTTCTCAGGACGGTAATAAACAATTAGTGTTCACATTCGACAGCGTCTAAGGTTCATGGCCGCTTTCCAGTCATACCTTCAAAGGTAGAGCTTAATTACTTCCCGATTTTGTTTTATGATGCGTAGGGACGAATTCCGGTGCAATGCACATAACATAAATATGTTAAATGTCGACATTCTCACTTCAAGACTTGGAGAAACTATAATTGCATAAATTAGGTCCTTAAAAACGGAAACAATTAAAAGGCACTATTGCTTCAATTCTTTTTAAGTTTTTCCTGAAATCTCTTTCGACACTAAGAAAAACGTGTTCACCTCTTCGAGGAAATAAATACAAGCGCCATCTCAGAGCTGTTGCGATTCTACGAATTCAATACTTTGTCAAGTTTCAGATACTCGAAACTGTGCACTCTTTGAGAAGCCGCCCCTTTCCAAGTTAGGGAAGCCGTCCTTTTTTTATATATATATATATTGCCCGAACTGATTACTTCTAGTCACCTAACGTGTGAGGGATTCAAGTAGACCGCGGCTGTTTGAGTAAAGACAATGCTAGGTTTCCCAGCTAAAGAAAAGTATGATTTACAAATACAACAAAGCGTCCTAATCAAGTAAAACCAGTCAATGATTGTCGGTAATAATGTGATCTTGTCTTAAAAATTTATTTCATGCATTAAAGAGGTTCGTTGGGCTAATTACTAAGGGTTCATCGTTAACGAACGCGCGCGAAAAAACGGTGAGAGAAGAAAGTAGGAAGCAACACAAGCGCTCACTCACAATTCATCTTATCTAATTATAATAAAATACTGCCAGCCTCCTTTCAGCGGTCAAAGCTGCAGTGGGCAAAGTTCAATGTACATGTATATACAAACAGGCGCATGCCGGATATATACCGAGCAGCGATTAAGAATTAACCGATAAACTGGGCGTTTACTCGAAAGTGAAGCAGTATATGTGCGCATAAAAGCATTCATGCAAATAAAATTGCAAAATTCTTAACTGCCCACACAGAATCATTATTCGCGCAATATTAGGATACAAATGATAGACCATGTGACTCCGTCTACTAATTTAGTATTGTGCGAAAGCGCCCGAATATTGCTGTTCGTGCACATTTAACGACTTTCTGAATTAATTTTCGGAGTAGGACATGTAGGTTTTCAAAGTGGGTCAATTCAATTTTCGAATTACGCAGTAATGTTTTCGAGGTAGGTAACCTAATCTTTTAGGAGGTGGGCCAAGTCAATTAGTCAAAACCTTTCTAGCATTTAACGCACCTTAAGAAATCAATATCATAGAGAACTAAAGAAGGGTTCAAAAAGGAGCCTCGGTTCTTTAGCTAAGGCAACGTTTCGGCAAGAGGAATTTAGAGCGGATGTAAGTTGAAGACGACGACACGCAATGCCCTACGCGAGAGTCATATGTGAAGAGGCGAGAAAAAGTGGCCGTTAACCACGAGGGCTGATTGGCTCAAACGATCGTTGCGAGGTCCCGTACTCTCTCCTCACGAGAAATTCTGCCATCCGAGTCAATCCGCTCTGTAGTTTTTAAAGCGTTAGCTCTACTCTGGTCATTTGCGATGAATAACCATTAGGTAATTAATTAACTATTTAATCCATTCTTTCATAACTCTATTCATAAGGATGACCTGAGGCCTAGATGGGAATGGAGTAGGTTAGGTGAGGTTGAGAGCGCCAGATTCCAACGTGAAGTCTAGCAGGGCACTAAGCTTGCGCTTGGCGTCGGTACTGGGGGCTGTCCAGTCTTCGTATGTCTGAATGTGGTGAGCAGATGTGTAGCGGGCGCGGAGGCTCGCCGTGCCACAACATGTTCAGATAAAGTGCTGCAGGTGAACGGAGTCATCAGGGCAGTGGGGTAACTGGTTCTGGTTCAGCGCCATCGATTCAGGATGTCCGGTGCGTACTCTGCACCGGCTCGCATCTTGTGAATGAGAACTTGGGCAGGGCGAGAAAGACCGGAAAGAATCGGAGGAGTGATGTCGGGAACAACGTCGCGCAACGAACTCCTCCGCTCATGTTTAAGCCGTGTAATGACAGAGTCTGGTAAGGCGAGGGAGTTTGGAGAACAATAAGGGCGGTCCGATTTGGACGGGCCTACATCAAGGCTATGCCGGTGTTCTTCATCTAGCTGTGCGCCAACAGCCTCGTGTCTAGTGAATCCGTACGGAGACTAGTGAGGTCTCCTGCAGGTAGCGGCAGGGCTTTTTGATGCGGTGTTGCACTAAGGTCTTGTAAGAACGGGCTTTCAGAATGTTTATAGCATCTTGATTGTCGATGTAGATGTGGATGATACGATCCGTTTCTTTGGTGCAGAGTTGAAGGGCGTCGTCGATGGCCGCTAACTCGAGTCAGTTTCGGGCCAGTACCTGCGACCACTTTGACCAGTGACGTGCATTTGTGAACCCTCCTGATAGTAGGCGGTTGTTGCAAATGTGATACGGGTGTCACCGTCATGGTATAGGGCACCGTTCGTATAAATGCGGAGACCGGTGTGTTGGTCTTGTATATAAATTACCTGGCGTTGCCGGTGATCTCTTCCCGGCCCTGTTTTGTATCTGTCACTAATGTTTCTGTTCACAGTGATGTAAGGCGGTCCAATATGGGCAAGTGAAGATTTGCCTCATCAAAGATTTCAGTAAGGAGGCGGTGCCCGTTGGATGCGTGTCCAGGCGGACTTCATGGTTGGCTCGATGCGTAGCAATAAGTAGATCCAGTGGTGAAATCTGGGCGAACCTGTGAAGCTCCGTGATACGCGCGTGTACGGGTAGACCGGTTGTAACCCTCAAGGCAGAGGTATGAAGTAAGCCAAGTGTCTTGTAGTATACTGCGGTCAAGTCAAAATCAAGGGCACCGTAATTGAGCTCAGCGAGCAGAATAGTGACCGTGAGGTGACGTGCTATTTTGACATCTTTAACCCTGCGCCGCACTCTCGTTACTGAGCCGTTTAATCAAGTTGATAACCACAGAGTTAAGGATAACCACGGAAACAAAGTGAGGGCGCCAGCTTAATAACAGCCTTTTATTATTGCGCAGTATTACTTGGCTCACGCACGCATGTATGGAATGTGCGTATTGAAAGCTTGTGCAAAACTCGGTCCGCAGTGGCTGCGTAGTTTATGTTGAATGTAATAGCCACAAGTGTCGTATCATTAGATAGCTAATGCCGAGTATAATTCCACTTTTTTAATTGTGGGCCTCAATTACTTCCGTTATTAGTTACTTCTGATTACGTTGAACTTTACGCTACGTTATTTAATGATATATTAGTGGATAGCTGATGTCGAGTACAGCTGCACCGAACTAATTATATAAATAATTACCCATTGTTAATTAGGCATTCTAATTCAATTGAACTTCACGCTACCGAAACAAGTGAGATATTATTGGATAGCTTCTATCGAGCATAATTGGACTGGTATAATTCACGGGTTTTCACTAGGTACTACAATTGCTCATTGAAATTAGCAACGGAAGCGGAACAGCAGACCTTAATGGTACCCTTCAGGAGCACTTGAGCAGACATAAGTGAACCGGCAGTTGTTTCTCACTGGAATCAGGGTACGAGGTAAGCGGGAAGTCGGTTGTTCTCGATAAGTAATTGAATCACAGAGTTAGACCGCACTTATATTGCAGAAAAAAGCCCAGTAGTGTGTTCTGAGCTTATCTTGTAATTTTCCGAAGATTACTCCCGTATGCTAGCAGTTACGGCGCACTGAGTCCATCAGCTATTTTCTCACGCGGGACTAATTTTGCGTCTGGTGCTTCGGCTTCACGTGCCCGCTTTTGTGCAATTTTGTTTGCAAAGCGTCACAGACGAACTTTTCCAGAGTGGGTCTTCAGCTAATGCCAGTGCCTATAAATAACGTATACAGTAGGCTGCGCAAATCCGTACTTTTCCGCTCGTGGTCAGCCGGTCAATCTTCGCATATTTCTCGAGGATCGATCTTCCAAGTAAAATTGTCCAAGCTATTGTGCGCGCCCACAGTGCAGCATCGGCAGTCATTTCAGGCCTTCATTCTGGCGAGCACCTCGTCGTGTGTCATTGAAATGCGAGCAGCAATGCAAAATATCAGGCCATTTTTGACGTGTCCAAGCTACACAAGGGTTGTGAAGCACGCAGTTGTGAAGGGTATACGGATTAATTTTAAGTCTGGGAGCTTTATTGTGCACCGAAATCTTGGCACACGGGCGTTTTTTACTCTACAGAAAAACGGGATCGATCTTTCAGCCTTTGGCTCACCGACAGAACATCTGTGGACAGCCTTAAGCCCTTTGGCAATAAGCAAGTTCGACCAATGCGTATGGGTAATTGATTTTGTGATCATGGCATGACGTCGTCCACACATGGCATCATCCACAACAACGATATGAACGCGAATGTAAAACGAAATCTAACAGAGCCCAGCGACTGAAGAACAGTGCGAGTCTGACGTTTCAAAACAAAAAGAAAATATATTCCTGCCCAGTGACTTTCTCGTCTTCAATGTATGAAACCGTTGTGAATTTCTTCGCCACGGCGGTACCACTCCGAATGCGTTTTCGACGCATAATAGGTACCTGCAAAGCCGCTCGGAACCGTGGTCAAAATAGAGAGTACCTCGAATCACTTGTCAGTGATTATTTCTCTCATTTTTTTTATATTAAAATAAAGGGATCGCCAAATCGAGAAAGCTGCTCATATGTTCCGCAGCGGGTAATCCCGTGACCGCAATCCACCAGCATGTGTGCCGCTTGCTGGTGTTGGTTTTTCTACTGGTAGATGGCAACATTTTTGTGTAGGTCTACTATGCTATCGCCGCAGCCGATCACGCCTCATGTAAAACAGCAACATACTTTAGAGCTGTGCAGTAAAATTACATAGTCTTATTCATAAGTTTCATGTGCGCCGCTCCTTCATTTAACTAGATAAATACGCGTACACGTGAGCCATTTCGCTAAAGGCAAAGACCGCAGCCGTCTCATACAGACTTCCAAGGCCATCTAACAACGGGAAGCTATAGACTAGCCAGTTGCCGTCAAGCTTACCTAGCGTGGAGGGGAACTAATACCGAAGTGGCAGCAGCGTCTGCCGCTGCGGTATATGGCTAACGATCGTGAAACTTGGTCCATGGATACTTGAACCTCTACATTTTTTTCCTCAACTGTTCAGAGGCTTTACAAAAGGTTTATGTTTGGGTTTGAATGTAATAAATGACGTCTATGAATACAAGCTGGCCAGAAATTAAATAAAACCGCAATCCTACAAGAAAGGCAATTTAATATTGTGTGGGTGTGATAGATCCGTAATGAAGGGCGATTTAATATTGTGTGGGTGTGATCGATGAACAGCTGATACGTATATGTCAGCACACTTATTATAAATGCTTCTTTTGACTCACGAATCTACCCTGTACAAACCACTCGCACGTTAAAGAAGCATTCTACATCGTTAAATTTGCGAACACGTGTACCTGCAGCGCACCACCGCTCACATTAGCTCAAGATAAAGGTTTCTTAAAGGAAAGTAATTTTGTTGCGTGGCTTGTCAATTTTAGGTGCCGCAATTACGAATCCCTGCAGGGCTTACTTCCTTGTTTTCTTTGTATCTTCCCCCCTTTTGCGGATATATGGCGCGGTTTCTATTCAATACACGATCACTTTAAAGTGAGCGATTGTGTTTTGTTGTCTTCTCTTTTGTCGTCTTTTTATGCTGCTTAACAAAGAATTTCATTCATTCATTCATCATCATCATCATCATCATCAGCCTGATTATACCCACTGCAGGGCAAAGGCCTCTCCCATATTTCTCCACTTAACCCGGTTCTGTGCTAGCTGCATCCACTTGACCCCTGCGAACTTCTTAATCTCATCCGCCCACCTAACTTTCTGCCGCCCCCTGCTACGCTTTCCTTCCCTTGGAATCCAGTTTGTTACCCTCAGCGACCATCGGTTATCCTCTCTTCGCACTACATGCCCATGCCCATGTCATTCATTCAACCGATATAAATATTTAGTAGAGTCTATTTTATTTTCATACTTCAGTTTTAAAGAATAAAGTAATAATTGTTAATGCGAAGGCGATTTCGAAAAATAACTTGTTATAAGGTTCTCACGAATCGCCATTTACGCAAGACAACTAGACTAGAAAGCTGCCTTCGTATGTTTTTCTCCAAGTGCACAAGCTAAGCCGTGTATATGACAACGCTTCAGCGAGGCACGGATTCGGTTCTCTAAGACACGTCTTTGGACACTGAAAGAGTGCCACTGTTATGTGGAAGTTTTTGCATTTCTCGAGCTGTGTTTTGAGCACGATAAAAAAAATATTTTGGGCAATCACAATACTTAGTTGGTGATGCGAAATTTGAGTCCGATTCTATACATCAAAGAAAAGCTGGGAGCTTCAGCGGCGTGAACAAGAAACAAGTATCCTTTCTGTCACGGTACAGTTCTACAGTCAGCAGTACTTCCTAAAGTCACTGGAAGTATAGAGTTTCTTACTCCTACCTAGAAGGAAACCTGTATCGCCATCTACGGGAGTTTGCATGGTGCTTACCAACGACCAGTTCAAGCACCATGGGCTCCCAAAGCATCATTGGGCGGAGAGGTACCGGGGGCAGAACCTTTAGCCAAAAAATATACCAAAAATGAACTTTGTTCTACTATTAAACAAAACTGCCCCAAGATCGAATATTGACTTGTCAAAAATCATACACTCGACAAAGATGCGGAAAACAAATAAAAAAAAGAAATGGACCTTTCGGTAGCCATACGGGGGCCTTGATCACAATGGAGCGAAGGACGGGAGTGGTGCAATATATAGGGAATTTTTCGAAGGGTGCGCAGGTATCTCTGGGAGATTTCCACGGGTCCGGTTAATCGCATGTGGGGTTGACTGAATGTACAATGATTATATGAGAAGGCATTTTGGTAATAATTTTCCTTTGCAATCAAACGTTCTGCATCCCGGTTGATGGCATGGCTAGTGTCCTGACGATGCTGCGCTAAAGCGTTCGAGTTAGTTTTGCCTTTGGCGACGTCATTTTGGTTCTGTTTCAGCTTTGTATTAAAGTTTCCTGTTTCTCCGATATAGGAAGTGTCAAAACACGGAATCTTGTAGACCACACCTGGATAGATAACGAGGTCAATAGGGTGCTTGACCTGCAAGAGTTGTTGCCAAAGTTTGCACAGGAACGTGAGTCATTCGAACGTCATAACCTGAAATGATGCGAGCAAGGTTCTCACGCACGCCACGGGTATATGGCATCGGCACCAGCTTCTTTGCGCATATCATAGTTCAGTTTGTCGGAGCTGAGGAGGCGCGTCGTTCCTGTGGTTGTAGTTTTGGGCTGAATAGCCGCTCCGTATAAGGTCTTGCCTGATGTTTTACTTCTGCTGCTCTGCGCTTTATACTTGAGCATATCATACAAGCGCTGTTGAACAGAGACGTGGCGACTGAGCGCTTGTACCCGATGGGATGGGATGACTGAAAGTTTCGGTACCTTCCGATGTGAGTGGGCTTAGGATAGACGGTGGTTTACAAAGAATGCGATGAGATTTCCACGCAGACGTCGAGAAAAGCGATGCGGCCGTCCACCTCCTTCTCTAGGGTGAACTCGATGCTTTGCTGAAACGTGTTGAGGTGCGCAAGATACCTGTAGACGTCTGGCCGGTTGATGATACAGAAGCAGTCATCGATTAGAGTACAAAAGCTGTGGTGGGAAATCGAATGAGGAAAGCGCTGCGAACTTTATTGATTCTAAGGCAAGGTTAGCACATACTACAGAAACTGAGGCACCCAAGGCTGTTCCAAAAGCCTGTCTGTAAAAGTTCCTGTTGAAGTTCTTCTCTTCGTTGTGATCTAGGCACCCGTACGGGCGCCGAAATGTCAATTTCCTTTTTTGGTTTTGTTTTTTCCGCATCTTTGGCGAGTGTATGTTTTTTGACAAGTTCGAATAAAATTTCCTCAGCAGACGGGATTCCGTCGAACCCTATACTTCAAACTTGAATATTGTATCTATAAAGTGCAAAAAGCGAACGAAATAGCACGTAAGTGTAAAATTTGTCCAAAATAAGCGATGGCTCTCTCTCCTAGTTGCCAAGCATTGAGCAGCACGGAAACCAATATTTCGCTCCTAAGAGGCACTCTTTAAAAAGAAAAAAGTAGTTTTGAAAATATACAGCCTTCTTCCTTCATTTTAGAAAATTTTTAGGGGCATTTCAAAAAACAGAAACCTTTTATTCGTGTCTTTTGCATGACTTCTGCTCTGCACGTTCGCACCTCGAGATGGCGGTGATGATGATGATGCGAGACATCTTAGTAACGCCTTTCTGTATTTCCGAAAAAAAATGCAACGATTCCACACCAAGTAGCACATCAGCCCATGATTCTAGTGCGTCCATGGTGGCTGATGTGGCTGAAGTGCAGCGCTCCCAGCTTTCCTTTTAGGTAAGAGTGAGGAACTATATGATTGGAACGGCAGAAGTAGCGTGAACGCCAGCGGCAGCTTCGACCCGCCCCCATATTCGGTCCAGCGTGGCTGAAGCGACGGCAATGCGGTGTGAATTTTACAAGTGATGATACACGTTTTCTGGATGCTGTTTGCTTCTACAACAGCGAATGAAGCTAACCGCTGCTTTATTGCTAATAAAGCAAAAAGGAGTGCAAGAAAGGACTCCAGTGAGGAGAAAAGCCTGCATACATTCATATTGTCACGCGACAGTATGCGTGTAAACAGTGCGGTACGCACGCGTTTTGCTGTTCCCTATTAATTTTCATAACGTTTATAAGCTTGCTAGAAATACAAAAGGCGCAAGAGCAGCAAATAATGCAATCCAGGATGGCTGTACGCTGTTGTAATACTAATGTAAGTGCGAGATGAAAACATGCAATAACGTAGTAGACAGCCGCCGCTTTTTTAGCATTGCTTTTTATCGCCTCTGTAGATGCTGAATTAAGTAGATATAGGCGTACTCAAATACAAAGAACTATATCCATGCAACGGATGCGTAATGTTCCATATGGGTTCATCATTTTACCGCTTTCGCTACAGATGCACGCATACCAACACTTTTAGAACTGCGCTTCGGCTTATCCGGAATTTTCTTCAATAGTGCATCATTATTCGAGGAATTAAGTGCAAGTGCTGGGATTGATGCTAAAACAACACCGAAATAAAGAAAGATAATAATTCAAGAACATTTTATAGCCTTCATATAGGCACTTAGACATGCTTCAACAGTAAACAATTTCATATTAAAAGAGTCCGGAAGAAACTAATTACCTTAAATGATTAAATACCTTTATTGACAGTACACTTATGGATAAAGTGATTGTTTTGAAATATATCTGAGCGTAGTTTTCAGAAACGCTTTATCCATGAGGGCGGCAAATTTTTGTTCTACTGAGGCGGACACTATAAGCCATAAAAGCACTATTCTTGTCACTCAGGTAAGGAGATCAAATGTAAGCTTGAGGATCTTCAGGAAGAGCTAACGCTCAGCTCAGTATATCGAAAAAAAATACGCGCTGAACACTCACAACGGATTCAGAATTCGGCATGTGTGACGTTGCGGAATGAGAATTCGCAGCAACAGAAGCATGTACGTAAAACTAAAAAAAAAAAACTATGATCAAAACCGAAATAAAGATGAGGTTTTTCAGCTGAAATGCTCAAAAAGCCACGCACTTTTTTTGGCGTGATGATAGATATTTGGGAGCTAGATGGCATCAGTTTCACGAGAATGCAATGATAGCTGCCTGGAAGTATTTGTCAGCGTGAACTCTTTATTGATTGATTGATTGATTGATTGATTGATTGATTGATTGATTGATTGATTGATTGATTGATTGATTGATTGATTGTGCATGCGTGCGTGCGTGCACGTTCTCCTTTCACCGGAAATCAAGCGAAACGCACTGCACTTGTATCAAAGTGACGTAAACAATCATAAAAACAACATATTTTCAAATGTTCATCGAAGCTAGCGCTTACCGCTCGGAAGCAGATGTCGTTCGTAGGAAGAAATTTTTCCCGCCAGATTCTATGAAACATTTCAGCTGACACCTGTCGCCTTTTTTCGCGTTCGAAATAGCGGAAAACGTATTGCCCGCTACGCGCCGTGGTTGCTGCAGAAAAATGCGCAGTACCCCGGAATTCATCAGTTCATTGCCGTACTCGCTAAATCGACAAGCCACTAAACGCAACCGCAATGCTGTGCATGTTTTTTTTTTTTTGTTTAATTTGTTTTTGTTTTGTTTTTTAGACATGGAATCAATCACGACGCATGGCGCCGCACGGTGTCGACGTGTCAGCAACCGCGAGAAAAAAAGCGAGGGGGAACTTTTAATGACGGCAAATGAGCACCTGACTGCGGAGAACGAATCGCGAGCGCGCGGCGCGAAGTGAAGACGAACATGGTACTTTTGGTCGTTCCAGTGACTTTATTGGGTCCGAATGAAGAGCGTCTCCTAGCCAGTCGATGATTTTGTTTTTCCTTTTTTTCTGCAAAATTTAAAGCGATTCCTACAATTTTTGGTTGACCAGCAACACCCAGCGGCAAATTGGAGATTTCCTATGAAAGCGAATGGGAGCGTAGAACGCTACTTTAGACGAATGGTTATCCTGCACGCAGCCATTTGCTCCAGTCATTTCTTTAAGAGTATCTGCAACTTGTCAGTTCCCACTTTTCGTAGCCGCTATTGCACGAAGAGGTTTTCTAATCGGTAGTCACTGATTCGACCACTTTCCAGAACGAAAAACATCCTGTGAATTAAGCCCGGCGACTATCAACAGCCCTAAGTTGCCTCAACTAGGTATTTATAAGCGCTTTGTTACTTTACCCGCGTGACAACAACATACACACCTGCGATTTAAAAAAAACACATGGCCTGCTTCAAGAAGCAATTACCAATGTTTCTATTTAAAAGTAATCATTTTGTCCCTAACGTAAACACCAGGCTCTTTTTCACCAAAGACCCACTGCGTCATAAAGAAGCCGTCTCTGACGCAGACGGCGGCAAGAAATCCAGAAGAAGCTCTTCTGTGCCAACCTTTAAAAAAAGCGCTTGTTAGCTTCCAAAGTTCGAAGGTAAGCTGTTTTCAACGTCTTTATGTAATTTCGATCAAATGGCTCTTATTTGGCCGTTTCTGCTTTTGGGATTGGAAGTAATGTGTCATGGCTGATCACCGTGCTTTGATGTCTTTTGTGATCACTTACCGTTGCAGGACACTGAAGGTGCTGCGGCGCTATCAGTCCAGGTGGAAATCCTGCCCTGTAAGGCAGCCAAGAAAAAAGGCACCATTTTCGCTAGCCTCCGCGAAAAGCAAATCTCAGTAGTTATTACATCCCGTCAGCATGCATATGTGCAATGTGCGAGCTGCTTTCGCCAACGCTGTTACAAACGCGTACAGCATGACAGCAAGCTATCGCTGAGCTTTGAACAGCTGCTTTTTTGCCGTCGCTGTGTGCCAATTGTCAATAAAATATTTGACCACAGACAGACGGGTGGCATCAGGCTGCATGTTAGCGGGCGGCGTCGCGGGTGCATATGTCTATGGAAGTCACCGCATGTTTGAGGGGCTCTGGCGCCCAGCAGAGGGTTGAGCGAGGCGGCGAAGTTTCCATAAGGCGCGAAGCACAGGCTGCGTGTAAGAGATGTTCGCGTCATCGAGGGCGAATGCGCTTCGCACACGAAGAAAACTACGAAGGCAGCATAAGAAACATACGCCTTCCTACTGCCCGCACGCAGGAAGTCGTGTACACTAATTGCGAGCCCTGTAACGGGAAACACCCTTCGAGCTACTGTTATCAGCTGTCGCTCTAAAAGCGTATCTGACGTCTATCCTTACGGTAATGAATGTTCAGCGGTAGTGGACGTTGGGGCGATGTACTAATGCCGACCACAGTGTTCAGTTCAGTTCAGTTCAGGCGTTCAGTCGTGTCCGACTCTTCGTGACCCTATGAACCATGTCACGCCACGCTTTCCGGTCTCTCACTATCTTCTTAACATCACATAGCTTCATCTGCAATGCCTCGAGAATGCCATCTAACCATCGCGTTCGCTGCCTACCCCTTCTCCGGCGACCCTCAACCTTTCCCAACATCAAATCTTTCTCCAGCGACTCCTCTCTTCTCATCAGATGAACAAAGTGGCTGAGCTTTAACTTTAGAATTTGACCCTCCAGTGAGCAGTAAGGGTTTATGGTCGACAATATCGACTGATTTGATCTTCTGGCAGTCCAAGGAACTCTTAAGAGTCTTCGCCAGCACCACAATTCAAACGCGTCAATTCTTCGGCGGTCAGCCTTTTTCACAGTCCAACTCTCGCATCCATACATCACAACATCATCATACATACATCATCAAAGGTGCAGAAATAGTCTGTGTTTATACCGTCCCACTCAGAGGACCACGGATAGGCGGCAGGGAATTCATTTTGCTGTTGGTGTTTAAGAAGCCAGGCGCAGTAAACAGTCATGCGAAAGACGCCTAGCAGATGTCATAGGAAACGGACGCGTACGCTAGCCTCCTAAACAAAGGCCATCGACGACGCCGTGATTTCACCGATCATGCAACATATGCAACGATCTCTGTAAAAACTGAGACGTGATCTGCTCGGTTTGCGCTCGGATATGCAGTGGCAAGAGCAAAAGATCTGCGCAACCATTTTTTAGTGCGAAATAGCGAATCAGGGTGTTCACAGCGTACCGAATTTTGCACGTCTGCTTGTCCTGATTTCACAATAAAAAAAAATGCTGAGGCTTAGCTAAGGTTAAGCCTAGTCAGATGCGAAGCATATTGGTGGCTAGGCTTGGAAATGCCTCTGCTCTGACGTCACGCATCACGTGGTACTCCTTGGTAGCGACTCCGCGCTCTACCGCGCGAGCCGGCGGCCCATCTCTCCTCTGCTCTGACGTCACGATCACGTGGTACTCCTTCGTAGCGACGCCGCGTTCGACGGCGCGAGATGCAGCCCGGTCTCTCCTCGGTCGTGACGTCACGCATCACATGGTAGGTCATGAAAGGTCAATGGTGGCGACACCGCAGCGCTCGAGGAGCTGAGGCTTAGCTCTAGTAATATGCTTCGCATAAAAGACAGACGTCGAGAGGGATTTTGTAACAACATTGCGACCAAACCGTTTTTTTTTTTTTTTGCGCAGTGTTCAGAGATACGTCATACAATTTCGCTTCCCATTTATCTCATCTCTGCTAGTGAAGTTAGAGATTAGTTTTCAATAGGGGGTTCGAGTCGACGACATATGTGATTGCGATTGCAGTTAGTGGCGAACTCTCATGCTAATTACCAAACAGAATCAAGTGCAAGAAGTGAGATTACCAACTGATCCAACTTTCTACTTTAAGAAATGAGATAGATATTGCGCCGTTTCTTCCTCCCCAAACCAAACCCGTTAAAAGCATTTAACACATTTCGTTCATTAAAGACATATTTATTTTCTACCTTGTTTTGTTCCACCGACTAAAGATGTTCTGTCTGGATCATAGTTTCCGTGTTTACATTTTATTTATTCTTGTACCAATAATGCGCTAATTTCTGTAATTTGTGCATTTTTTGTTTGAAGTTCCTGTTTATTTAGAATTTATTTGCACTGTTTCTTGTTAGTATTCTATTATAGTTTTTCTCTGCACGCCTGTATATTCTTCTTTTCACTGCCTAGTATATTACCTGCTAATCTTATCCATTCTGTCATAGGAGGTCCCCCGGACAGTTTATACTTCGGGACCTCCTTCTGTAATACTAATAATCCATGTACATGTACCTCACAGTGTAAATAAAGATGATGATGATGATGAACACATTGCCACGCTCAGTGGTGGGCTCCGAATGCTAAATTGCCACGCGAAACTATCAATAAACCATGTCAAACCGTTTACTCATGTTTTGCTCGATTAAATTGGCGTTAAACCTCGGCTAACTGCTGCGATTGGAAGCTGCATTTTGATATATTTACTTTCAGCACGTTGAAATGAGAAGTGTCGTTTAGTGGGATGGCTTTGTTAGAGGTTTTGTCAGTGACAAAAGGATGTCGAGACATGCTCAGGAGATTTGATAGCCTTAAATTCTGCGCGTCGGTGATTTGCGTTTTTTTTTCTGCTCTCGTGTCGCTAGACCCTAATAACTACTCTGGTCTATTATCTACCCTTCGCCATACCATGACTCGTAAGCGGCTGAGTCAGTATCGTATGTATTACCCGACCATCTGTGAGGAAAGATCTAAGCGAATGCCACCCACAACCTCTTTTATTATTCATCACCCAGACTATATCGGAGTCATTCAATTTCGGCTGCAGCCATGCCGTCAAATCCTGAATGCACTGTTCAGGTATAAATCGCTGTATGAAAGGGAACGTAGAGAACAACTTCCCGTCATGATACTCCAGCAGTTCGCTCGTTAGGTCTGGCGACTTTTCTGAGCACAAACTGCGAAAGCGGATGA
Source organism: Amblyomma maculatum (assembly GCF_055883805.1). Classification (NCBI taxonomy): domain Eukaryota; kingdom Metazoa; phylum Arthropoda; class Arachnida; order Ixodida; family Ixodidae; genus Amblyomma; species Amblyomma maculatum. Next base: position 47,201,554 of record NC_139347.1, on the reverse strand, counting down.
GAAGCTGAAGACACCTAATTATCCACAATGAAGTACGTCTCAAAGATTATATTATAAAAGAATACAGTGGCAACAAATGGCAGCCCAATAGGACTCTGCCTAATCTGTCTGTTACAGACTGCAATAAAACTATGCCAGTCCACTGTGCCATCCTACGATCGAAGAGGATCGGAGAAAAATGACAGGATTGGCGACAGGATAGGTAGAAGGAGGGTGAGTACAATGAAAAACCCTGATACGTGCTGCCGATAACTTCAGGCGTCAGTACCTGCTTTAGTGATAAAGAAAGCGACCATATAACCTTTTAGGCTGCCGATACAGTAGCCAACGAGCCAAAGAGGGAGAAAAGTTACAGGGAACTGCTTCCTCAGGAGAAGAGGAAGCAAGTGCACTGCGTCATTTCGCTGTTCACATTGCATCTTAACTTATCAAATTAATTGTTCGTAATCAGCTATTTAATCGTACATACATGTACGATGCGTCATCATATAGTGATGAGGAAACTGAGCGGACATGTCAGTTAAGTCTACTTTGTTAGATATTCAACGCAGAAGTGTGCAGCAGGGTACGAGGTAAGCGGGAAGGTGCGCAGCTTGCGCTGCTGCCAAGGTTTCTTCTTCTCGTCAACAAACACCACCTGATGATTAAAAAAAAAACACTGTTACTCCATGAGGAAAAGTTTTTTAGCATGGAAAATGAGTATAAGTGATTCTTGTCGTCTGTGTTGTTTTTTGTCAATGCGTACAGCAGGTGTAGATTGAGATGCTGTTTCGCGTACCCACAAGGGCTCCATGGACAAGGTCACAATCTGTCAATTTACTTCCAGACAGGGAAGTTTCGGCTTCATGCTGAGTGTTGCCTTACTCGGAGCTGAGCGAAAAAAAAAATCTCAGCATGTTCTGTATGCTGTGCCACTTGCACAACCACCCGCTTGGAAGACACACTAAAGAAACAGAGAGAAAAGTTATTTTTGTTCATGATTTGAAAATGTGTACTTTCAGTCTCTTACAGTGGCTTCCAAACACATTCTAATGATGCTATTCTATAAGCTCTTTAAAACTAACATCCGTATGTTTATCAATAAATCATTTCTTTTATACAAATTCTGTGCTGGGAGCATGATTAAGTATACAAGGTATTCAATTCAATTTAACTGCACTGTCTGCTACATTGTGTTAGTAGCCCCCGATGTGCAGAGTCGATCTCACCTGTCTAGAACGACCGCGCATTGTGGTTCAGAAGAAATAACCTGAAATTTTTAAAAAGCTACTAGCTTTCACTGGTAATACTCGCGCTCGCAGGCAGCCAAAAATACTTGTGAACAGCACGGACACAAGCTCCTTGCCAAATGGAAAAAATGATCAGTAATAGTTCACTTAATGTGTTCTGCAGGAGAACCCCTCGAGAGCTCCAAACAAGTGTGATCGGCTCAGTACACTGCCATTTAGGCTAACGGATGCATATAATAATTTACATCAATTCACCTTTGGTACAAAAGCAAAACATATTTTCTCACTTATATTCTTTTGTTGACAAAAATGCTGCTATTTCATTGACTTTCAGGATCACATATGTTGCTACAAGCAGCAGCTGTATCGGGATGTTATGTCAAACTTGCTATAAATGTTTAGCTACTACTAATGTTCGACAGGCACCCTCTCAAAAATAGACAAAGAGGAGGAGGGCGCCTGTTTCCCTTGCTTTTTTTCTGCCCTTTGCTGGAGTATGTTGTATGTATGTATTATGAAGGGTCTCGCTGCCTATGACCCATGACGGCCCTTGACCCGATGTTACCTAGGGCGCTATGCCTTACAGTGACATCAGTCTCCACTGTACGCCGCTAGAACTGCCGTGGCCAAAACGCTAGAGCAGTCGTAGCGGTTTAAAATAAAAAAATATAATGATACATCTATTATCGACAAGGAGCATGCAACCATCTTGTAAATCGCAACCTAAAAACAATCTGGCCCTACCGACCAAACGACACAAAGGCGCGAGCGATCGGCAGCCTTGTTGAGAGTGGTCATCGCTGGAAGAGCAGGAGCTGAGGCACGCACGGCGCAGCACAATCACGGGCCTACAGTGTTCGAACAACAGCCTAAGACAAGCATCCCTGATCGCATTACTTAACGATAGTAACGACGCAAACAACACAGGCAAGCGCGCCGGAGGTCTGCAATCGCAAGTGGGCGGCGCCATTTTGTTTATCTCAGCTGTTTGCTGTCATCGCCATCACCGCACCACACTGTGAATTTTGTTGACAGCACTTTCTTATATGTCCTCAGTCAATTTATTAATTTTAAATTTTCTATTTGAAATGTTTCTTGACCCCTATGGGCACCTTTAAAAGCGAAAAACTAATTGCGCCGGAAGCGCGTTATAGCACTGCGCAGCCAATAGAGTGCTGTCGCGCTGTGCCGGCTGCTTTTGGCGAAGGCGCCGAGACGGCAGCGCCAACTTGTCACCTCCTGAGAGCGGTTACGATGTAAAACTGCTTTATGCGGAGAGCGTCTATTCCGCTTTCAAAAAGTGACACTGCTGACATGTAGTAAAAGACAGATGTAAATGCACAGGTTGTCGTGCCGTGAAGCCAGCTTGGCTGACCGAAGGCTTGCGGTGGTTGTCGACTGGCCTGCTTCGCTGCTGAATGAGACCGAGAATTCAACTGTGACCCTGCACTCAGGAACAGAATTAGGCATCTTATGAACAACAGTGGAATTTTCCAAACCATCCTCCGCAACAGTTTTGATGTGAACCCAACCGCAACAGCACATGTGCCATGCGGCGCTAGACGCTAGGTGCGAGCAGCGTTAGCTTTCCGACGCTTCGTTCGCACTCTACCAAATAGCACGCACTTGCGTCTACGTAGCGGTACGTGGGCGTGTACTCCTCTTTCTGGCGCTTTGCGCGATGTGACGCTCGTCTTACGGATGCGCGTACAGCTGCGACGGAAAACGATTAGCAGAGCTGACTTCTGACCGGATCAGAAAGAGGGCGATACGCACCGATATTGTTGCCGTGCTAGACGATACCGAGAATACCAGGCCCATTCCATTTTTACAAGTGGGAGTCACCGGAAGAAAGCAGAAGGCCCAGAGGTCGCACTTTAAGTGATAGGTTATGAGTTGCTTATCGAAAGAACCATGCGGTGACGTTGTGCACGTGAGTTGATTTCTTTTCTTTTTATTAGCTACTGTTGCGAGCAGCGGTATCTTGTTTTTTGAAGACTTCCTCCAGAGCCCCCAGTTACTTTGCTGTTACTTTACAGTGTTTTTGACAGTGCATCTCCCAGCAACGTTTTGAACGGAAACTGCGATACGAATGCCGTTCCTCTCAATGCCAGCACAAAGACAAACTCCGCCGCGTGCCTAGCCACGTCGGCGTATGATTCTACCGATACAGAATGCACGACCATTAAAGTAAGATGCAGTCTTTCAGATGGGGCATCGTCGGGATGAGCCGCTTTCTGCCGGCCATCCCTGCTTAAAGAATTGGAACGTGCTTGGTGCTCTCGCTATATACACGTATGTCATCTATATCGCCGCGTACAGCAATTTTTCTCATCCGATTACAAGTAACATGTACTTATATTTTACTGTTGCAGCTCTAGGTGCGCTGCACGGATCGCCATGCCGGAGGCGGGCTTCGTGCTGCCAGCAAACTGACGTGCAGCCCATCGTTCGCAGGAGATGCGTCACTAGCTTGGCTAAACCCTTGAGTTACAAAGGAGCTTATCTCTTGGCATGTTTTATATATCGTGTTATCAATATATCGAACTGTTATCCCCTTCCAATTTGATATAACCGAAATCGACTTCAATGAGAATTAGACCTGGTTACCATGCAATGACACGCTCTCAGCTTCCCTGTCTTGATGCCTAATGGTTTCTTTACCCATGTCGCATGCAGGAGATGCTGGGTGCACCAGCACTTCTCCATCCCTGCTGACACAGAGTACCCACCAGTGCTATTGTCTCAGCCTAATGTCCGGCTTTGTTCGAAAAAAAAAATGCTTGGGGAACAGGTCTTACACTAACCGTTGACCCGCCGGGAAAGCGCAGTGGTTACAGCGTTCTACTATACTGTTCCCAAGGGTTCGGGATCGAATCCCGGCCTTAGCGGCTGCCTTTCGACAGAGGTGAAAAGCAAGACGTCCATGTGCTGTGCGATGTCAGTGTAAGTTAAAGAACTCCAGGTGGTCGAAATTTCCGGAGTCCTCTACTACGGTGTCACTCATAGCCTGAGTTGCTTCGGTACATGAAAACCCACAAACCAAACGAAACCAAACTAAGCCGCTGTGTAAATTAAATGTGAGCAGCCTCGTATTCATCACGTGTTTGAGCAGCATAAAGCAGCGCCACAGTAAAAAAATTTTCTGTGAAGACCGCGCTTTGCTTTTCTCCAACGATAATACGCTTTTTACAAGTGTCGTCTAGTTTCATTGTTCTGCTAGAGCAACTGTGATGACGACCTCATTCAAGCGCAGACCGACCTAAAGCCGCCTGCGCTCATGAGCCAGCAACACAAACCTGTGAGTTTTGTCCCAAGTCAAAGCGAACTTCGATTCGAAGTCACGTCGATAACAAACGCAACTACGCTGTCCGTGGTACAACCCAGGTACCAGGCTAACGTCGCTGACCACCTTGTTTCTGCCGCATTCGGTATTATTTTGCCTTATAAGCAGTCTAAAAATTTCCGGTGTGTGTCTTTGTGAGGTAGCGAGCGAATCATCCTGCGCCTGTAGGGAGACGACTTAAAAATATAATTCCCAGTTGAAAGTTGAAAAGTAAACTCAGCAACGCCTCGTGAAGAAAGGCAAAAGCCGAGACAATTATTTAGAAAAGCGGGCGCAGCGACGCATTTGAAGGAGCGGTGAGTGCCAAGAGGTAGAATGCGTGTGATGTGAAAAATGCAAAACATTAAAAGATATCATAGAGCGCCATAAATCCAGCTTAAGTAAAGGCAATTTGTTATCGCAGCAAACTTAAACCTATACTCCTTAGCACGCGTCATGCCAAGCAAAGCGATATATGCATTTTCACAAATTTCACAGGTTTCGATGCGACAAAAGGCAAAAGCATACAGCTAAAAAGAGGAATTCTGAAAGTGAATTGTGTTTACTCAGTTCATCGCATCAAGCCACATGATGGTCTTTCAGGTTTTTTTCGACAGGCGTCCCGCGTCTGCTCATTGCTCAGCCTCCTGGAGCGCCACTGCTTATAAGTAATATGTGAATAAATTATTTTAGCACACCACGCTATTCCCTTTCGCCTACAAACCTGTCGAGAAGAAGAAGAAGAAGAAGAAGAAGAAGAAGAAGAAGAAGAAGAAGAAGAAGAAGAAGAAGAAGAAGAAGAAGAAGAAGAAGAAGAAGAAGAAGAAGAAGAAGAAGAAGAAGAAGAAGAAGAAGAAGAAGAAGAAGAAGAAGAAGAAGAAGAAGAAGAAGAAGAAGAAGAAGAAGAAGAGGAAGAAGAAGAAGAAGAAGAAGAAGAAGAAGAAGAAGAAGAAGAAGAAGAAGAAGAAGAAGAAGAAGAAGAAGAAGAAGAAGAAGAAGAAGAAGAAGAAGAAGAAGAAGAAGAAGAAGAAGAAGAAGAAGAAGAAGAAGAAGAAGAAGAAGAAGAAGAAGAAGAAGAAGAAGAAGAAGAAGAAGAAGAAGAACTCTAGGTTACCCGCAAGAAGAAGAAGAAGAAGAAGAAGAAGAACTCTCGGTCACCCGCAGCAAATGCTTTCGCTCCATATTCGGTTCAACAGCGTTGAACCCTTGTAATTTTTTATTGCACTTTGACATAAAAAGTGTCAGCAACACTTGCAATGGCACGGCATATTAAAATTGTTTCACTTCTTCAGTTCATCAAGAAAATTGATCAACATTAGCAGGTCAAGCAGCTAAAGATACACTTCCCTCATGTTTACGAAACCTTCAATGAAATTCTCGCGCACATGTCTCACAATAACATCAGCATTGTTGCATTGTGTCCGCGGTTTCCATAATATATAGAGGCTAAGAAGCATGATTGTCTCATAAGAGAATTCCTTTTTTCCTACTGTCAAATCCCGCATGCCATACGGATGTAATGGTAGGACTTTCTTTGATAACCTTTTAGGCATATCCCAAAAGAAAAGAAAATTGCTTCCCTGCAGTCTGAAAACGCGCGATCTATGATTTCAGACTGTTTCCACAAAAAGCAGTTCGTCGACCAAGGAGTGTTCAGGCCTTTAACGCGCAACCATGTTTTAACTGATCATGTACGTACCTATCGAAGGCTCGTTGGTAAGAAGCGTGTTATACGGGCACTCAGATAATGCACTCTGGTGCACATGACTTACCAACGTGTGTTTAGTACGTGTGCAGATGTTACAGCAATAATAATTTTACAGTTAGCATGATTTAAACAAGAAACAATACGGAATTTGACGCAATTAAAAGGCGGTAGTAAAGGCGCTTCACATAATTAAGGAAAAGCTTAAACGTCCCCTTAAACTTGTTTTTGTCAATAGCACCTCGTTCAAGTAATAGCGCGGTATTTTCTGCGTGAAGTCCGCGGAACATTGTACTTACTCGCAATAAGAGCAGAATACGACCAGAAGAATAAAGTAAATCCCGTGATGTCCCATCCAGGTAAGTGTTGCTGTGATCCCTAAAATAAAACTTATACTCGTGACCTTAACATGCCTGATATATGCGATGGTTCTAAGATCTTATAAGGCTTTAGTCAGTTGCTCCTTGCGTTATCTTTCGCGTAAGTCCCGTGGCATAAATATCACACGATCACTTGTAAAGGCTTCTTCGAAAAGCTGCATTATAAATTGTGTCGAACGAAGTGTGACGCACTGCTGCTGAATATCATCGACCAAAAAAATCGTACCTTTCTGAAGAAGGACAAGCAATTTAATGAGCTATAAAGCGCACAAAAAGCAAATTGCGATATATGTTTCTTGTAACGAGGACTGCTGATATGTGCAATTTGAATTATATGTGCAAATCGGATATATGCAAATCTGAATTATGATTTAGAAAATGTCATGGCACTGAACAGGCCCCATTTCAAAAATATCCTACTTTTGCTTTATTCGTCGAATTATCATCATCGGCATTTGCACATGGGCTACTTAGGGCAAACGCACCTCATCATCATCGCATCTCCTGGACCTGACATCAAACGATTATACAATGACCTTTACATATAGCTCGATCAATTATGAATTCCAAGTTGCCTCATGGTCGTCACACTGCTTTCAAGCCAGCAGTTTTCCACTCGCTATTTCCTAAATTCTACCGCTGCTTCCATCGCATTACCTGTGTTGTCTGTAAATCCTCTAAAATGGACTCATGTACGTCCCGAAATGTATTGTATGAATGGAGCAAAGAAATTCGCAGAAGGCATGACATCCATACCTGATGCTCCTCATCAGAATCCGGCACATCACACTGTCTTCAGAAACCGTCGCAGCCGTTAAAGCCTTCTTCATTGAAACTCATTGAGTGGCACTGTATGACAGTGCAGCAATTACAAACATTATTCATACTTCAGCATGCCACGTTGTGCATTAGGCGCTCAGAATTTCACAGTGTTCGCGATATGGGTGCTTCTGAAGCTCACACCCGATGTGAAGCAGCGACACATGGATGCTTGTCAAAGCGTTTAAGAAGACACTGATGTCGTTAATACAAGAATCGTGGCACGGGGCAAATCTCTAGCCCACTACTATCGACCACAAAAAACGAAAGATGTTAGGAATAGCGATATTTCTCATTACCCAAACAAAATATTTCTCAACAGCACCATCAGCAGCTAAAGTTATGTTGATGCTTTATTGGGACACAAAATATATCCTCCTGCAGGACTGTACTTCGCGAGGCTCCACCGTCACTGCATCATCATTCTCTGGCACTAAATGAATTGTCTTGAGCCTGCCATGAAATCCAAATGGCGTGGATTGCTGTCTGAACGTGTTTTCTTGCAACATGATAATGTATGGCCCCATACCGCCCACGTAACAGTTGGCACAATTACAGACCTGAAGCTCGACTGTCTTCCGCATACATGACACTCGCCAGACATCGCCAAGAGTTTCACATTTTTGGACCCATGAAGGAAGCATGAGTGGCAGAAGTTTCACTTTGAGGAAGAGATACGCCACGAAGTACATCAGTGACTGCGTGCACTCGCAAACGAATTTGTTTCTTCGATAATTAAGGCACTTTACAAACGCGAGCAAACCTATATTGAGCTTTGAGATGTATGGCGAAAAGTAACAGACTTTCGGTCTACGTGTGCGCAATAAATAAATTAATCATATGCTGCCTGGTTTTCATCTGATTGACCCTTGTACTATAATATATAGAGGTACACTAAAGTCTGCTTACGTGCAGAAATGCGAGACCATTGAAAATTCCGTGCCTGGTTACGCTTTGAGTTCTGCGTTTTGTTGCTTAGTACCATTGTTTAGTTACCGTTTGTATAGAATTATTTCGGTTGAAGCAAATTTTCGCGCTAAAGGAAATACGTTTTAGAGGTATCCCATGCAAATCTGAGAGTTCCCATTTAGTTTACAGTACCTAAATTAGGTTAAACATCAATTTTCGCCAAATTCGAACCAAGTGGATTTGAGGTAGTCCAGGGGCCACATTTTATCGTGGCCACCTAAATATTTGCAGCTTTCCACTGAGGTGGCCATATTAAAATTAGTTTAGACACCAATTGTGATGAAATATCCAACGAGCTCAATTTCTGTGGTCCAGAGAGGCATGGCTCACATAAGTTGGAAGGTCACCATTGAATTGGTCATACTCGAATTAGGTTAGACATCAATTCTGATCAAATTTTATGATGTTCAAAATTCCAAAATTCGGTCCAGAGGGCCGAATTCTGTAGGTTCCCCATCTTAATATCGAGGTCACCGCTGGACTAGCAATCCTGGAATTAAGTCAAACATTGATTTTGGTTAAACTTTGATGAGATCAAATTTGGGTCAAGCCGGTCCAAATTTTGAGTGGGGCCCACCCATTTATTTAAATCGCCATTGAGGTGGCCATACTCGGATTAGATTGGACGCCTAATTTGATCCGATCACCTGGTATTCGCGCGGACACGGTGTAATAGCTGTTTCGATGCTCTGTCCGTGCTCTGTCCACAGCTGCAGGACAAAAGTTAATCGTTCATTTGTTTCGACTGACCAATAATTGAAGTATTTGACTAATTTAATAATTACTCCAAATATTTATATATGTCCTTAGTAAAGTTAATTACTAATGCAAGCGATAATCAACCGTTTATGCGCACACGCTACGTCCACAGGTTCTGTCTAAGATACTCATCAGCTAAGATTTGGCTTTCACATTAATAACTACATACAACACCGGTGCTACAGCGAGGCCAGTGAATGTGACAATATGTGATAGTAACGCAAACGCTTGGACTTCTTAATGCACTGGCCAAAAACGGCAGAAAATGGACAGAGCATTCACCTCTGTGTCTTCATTTAATTATCTGTCTCTTATTTGGTGCTATGCCATTCCGTTTAAATGCTGCTTTTACAATTTGTACGTGAAAATTATTGGCTTTTGAAAAACCTACCAAAGCACACATAGGTCAAAATTTAATCGTTTGATTGCCTGGACCACACGTAGAAATCCCGAGACGCAGTGAGAAAAGCTGGTGCGCAGATGATCGTGTTGGTAATGCGGGCGGAGGGCGTATTTATTACCTTAGAACAGGAAATAAAGGAAAGAATGACGTTCGAGAGTAATTGAACCGCAGTCCTTTTAAAATGTGAGCCAAGCACGCTGCCTGTACTCAAACGAGGAATACTCTTAGAGAGCTTTTTATGCTGGGCTCTTTTCCCAAGCTTTAGAACAATTTGAACGGAGGTTTCGTGAGTGATCTCAAGAGGGGTGACGCTATCAGAAAAAAACGGGCAGGATACCAGACACCAAAGCTTCAATCAAAAACAAGGTAGTCATGAATATATCTGAAAGTTTTTACAGTATTAGTTGTCCTGAGATTATCTCACTGAATCGTCGTTCAAATCAGCATCAAGGTTCTGGAACTGGGCATATATACTTTAACTCTACACATGTTATCTTCTCCTTCGAGCCTCCAGGCAATAAGCCTCTGCTCCCGAGTACACAGATCTTGCCCTTCTAAGCTCGTGAGAAGAGGTGTGATAAAATCCTGCTTAGGAAGCTGTCTAATAAAATAGGGCTTAAACGAATGAATTCTAGGTTTCTGCAAAAGTTTGAACGTCGGTTTCTGCTTTGTATCATCTGGAAATGTTAACATCTGTGGCCGAGTCACCCCTGTAGAAGAGCATAGCAAGAGCAGCAAGACCTGATGGAAGGAGCAAACATGTGGCTGTGATTCCTTATTTGCATGGGATTTCGCACTCACTAACAAACGTTGGCAGAAAACTTAGTGTCAAAGTGGTGTTTTCTGCGCCTGATTGCCTGGTTAGGTTGTGCCGACCTGTGAATGAGGAGAGGGGCAAGATGGCAAAGTGTACAACGCGACATCGGCAACGCTTCATTCCTTGTGAAAGTTGTTTATACGATTACTGTGTTCAGCAGTGGACAGTACATAGGGCAGGATAGATGCTGCATTAATGAAAAAAACTGAAAGAACATTGAAATAAAGTGTCAAAACTAATCTGTGGACACCTTGGTAGTCACAGCAGAACCAGATTGGGATTGAGTGAATAAAGAAGACAAACACTTTGGTGCCACTTTACCATTAAACATTTGCGATCGTTAAAAAGCAAGACAATACCGCGAGGGAGATAATCCAGGCCCCAAGAGCACTGATATAGGGAAATGCGTGTGTTAACACTACTTCGGTAGTACTACCCCCAAAAATTAAGGTAGTTTTCTGAGACTGTTAACCCTGCTGATTGTACTGTGTGTGCTTGTTGGTGTTGGTAGGTTTTTCTTTTTCTATTTTTTTCTCTTTCTGTCTGCCTTTTATCCCTCTTTCTTCTTTCATTTTTCTTTTTTTTCTCTAATTGTTTTTCTTTTTGTGCGTCTTCTTCCGCTTATTATTATTATTATTATTATTATTATTATTATTATTATTATTATTATTATTATTATTATTATTATTATTATTATTATTATTATTATTATTATTATTATTATTATTATTATTACTATTATTTTTTTTTTTTTCCAAGATGGCGCCCAGTAAGGACGCATGTGCGCTGTGCTCCCGCCCGTTTTTTGGCAAGCAGCAGTTTTTACGATGTGCCGACTGTGCGAAACGTGTTCACACGAAGTGCGTCACCTGGGCGGATGACGAGCTGCAACTTCTGAAGTCCGGCTCTCGGCCATTCTTGTGTAATTTGTGTGCGTCGTCGTCGTCTGACGGTGTTAGTCTTAGCGACGGTGGTGCTAGAGTCCCTTGGTGCCCCGCTCCTGCCCAGCCACCCGACCGGTTTTCCCCCTTCAGCCGCGACCGGCGAACATGGCGGTGAGTTTGCCTCGCTACGGGCTCTCCTCCTCGACGCGCTTGAGGGAATCTCTTTTCTGAGCGATGAGGTTGCCCAGCTACGGGAAGAGAACGAGCGCCTTCGTGTAGAGAACTCGCGGGCTTTCGTACAACAAGCCGAGGTTATCGCCTCTTTACGTGCCGATGTTCGCGGCCTACGCCAGGAGCTTGTGCGGTGCGCTGCTTCGCAGTGTGAGCGTCCTCTCGTCGAGCGTCCTCTCGTTGTCTCCGTGGGCAATCCTACCCGTGAGGAGCAGCCATCTGTGGACTACTCCGCCGCTCTTCATCGAGGGATGACTCCTGGAGATATTCCCTGTTCATCTTCTGCCTCTGCTCCTCGCCGTGCGGTTGACTTACCCAGTGAGATGAAGAAGCACCGAAGTCGAGCCATTACTGGCGCATCGAGCTCATCTGTCCTGAACGTTGCCATTTACCAAAAGAAGCGTCCGAAGACTATTTTCGTCTCTAAACTCAGTCCCGATACTACATCGGTAGACCTTACCAACCATCTAAAATCAGTGAATATTACTCCAATTTCCTGCCGGCAGCTGAAAACAAGGTACGACTCCTACTCGTCCTTCCATATTGAAGTTGATGAAGAATCCTACAGTAAGCTTGTTGAGCCTTCGATGTGGCCGATGGGTTGCATATACAAGGACTTTCGTGGGAAGCTTTACGACGATATGCTTCATCCCTCTGAACTGACGCAAAATTGCAGTGGCCCCTAATTTGGATATCTATTATCAAAACGCCCGAGGTCTTCGGACTAAGGGATCAGAATTTTTTTCTAGCGTCTTGTCCTCTTGTTATACCGCTGTTGTGGTTACCGAAACCTGGCTGTCAAGTGATATTCCTTCCAATGATTTCTTTCCAAATAATTACTCTGTTTTTCGTAGCGACCGCCCTGAAACAGGTCCCAAATCAAGAGGAGGTGGAGTGCTCATTGCTATTGACAGTTTTGTGAAGTGTGTTCGACGTTCCGATCTGGAAACTGTTGAAGAATGTGTGTGGCTCGAGCTCTCTTTAAATCGACATGAAAAACTTTTACTTGCAGCTTTCTACATTCCTCCGAATCTACCTCCTTCAGCCTATGATGATGTTCTGCTCTCAATCGAACATGTTATAACCCGTCATAGCAAACACAAACTTCTTATTTTAGGTGATTTTAATACTCCTGGTATCAACTGGAACTCACTTATTTCTTCTCACAACAATCATTACATATTAAGTAAGTGTAACGCTCTACTTGATTTCATAGCCTTTAACTCTTTGCAGCAACACAATTTCATTGAAAACTGTTGCGGTAATATTCTTGACATCTGTCTATCGAATTTTGAAAGTGTTCGAGTCTCGAGTTCGGACATACCGCTGACTCGCTGTGACAAATTTCACCCTCCGCTTCTAGTTACTACTGCTGTCTCTGCCTCACCTTCTACTAACTCAGATCGGGTGGGGAATTCGCCCCGTTTCGCGTATGCACGTGGTGATTATGTCGGTCTTTTCAATTTCTTCTCTTCCGTCGACTGGTCCCTTTTAAATGACATTAATGATTCAGATGGACAAGTCAGTCGCTTTACAGAAATAGTTCTTGATGGTATGCGTCGGTACATACCTTTGCATACTCCTACGCGTAGGAAGTTCCCTTCCTGGTTTTCAAGGGAACTAATAACGGCGTTAAAGCTCAAGGAACGGGCCCATCGTAAAGCGAAACGCCCTGGGTTTCACAATTGGGCAGATGAGTTTCGCCGTGTGCGTTCTCTTTGCAAACGCTTATACAAGCGGGACTACGACTCCTATCTTGAGTCTTTAGAGAGGTATGCCTCAAATCGTCCTAGTCAGTTCTGGCGTTACGTTCGCAAGCGTTCCATTAAATCAGATTTAAGTATCAGCTTAGTTGACTCTCAGGGTTCGGAAATTCGGGATGTTGCCGACAGTTTTGCACAACATTTTTCCTCCGTTTACAAACATCCACATTGTGATTCCGTTTGCCTCCCATCTGGTGCACTATCTAATTCCATTCTCTTTGACGAGGAGTTGATAACTGAGAGTCTTAAGCGTCTGAGACCATCTTTCTCTCCTGGACCTGATGGCATTCCAGCTGCCATAATAAAAGCCTTCAGTTATATCTTCGTACCAGTACTGACTGCCATATTTAATAACTGTTTAAAAAATGCTGCCTTTCCTCGCGTGTGGAAAATGGCACGCGTGTTTCCTGTCTTCAAGTCTGGAAACAAAACTGATGTTTCCAATTATCGTCCGATTTCTCTTCTATGTGCAACCTCTAAGCTTTTCGAACTAGCGTTGCACAGCGTACTTTCCTTCCATCTCAAACATATCATAGCACCGAATCAACATGGCTTCATGTCGGGTCGCTCTACTTCCACCAACCTAGTCACGTTTATGACGTATGTCTCTGCAGCAGTCCTTCAGAGGGGTCAGGTTGACACTGTGTACTGTGATATGAGCAAAGCTTTCGACGTTGTTACTCACTCACTACTTCTTGAAAAACTTCTACTCTCTGGCGTTGAAGTCTCTCTCGTAGCCCTCCTACGCAACTATCTCCTTGATCGCTTCTGCTTTGTCAGTGTCAATGGACAGACTTCTTTCGTTTACCCTGCAACGAGTGGAGTTCCTCAAGGTTCAGTACTAGGCCCGCTTCTCTTCTCCGTTTTTATTAATGATGTTTCCTCGGCGATAAAGAACTCCTCGTTTCTTCTTTATGCTGATGATATAAAAATATTCAAGGTAATACATTCTTTTCAAGATTGCGTGTTGTTGCAATCGGACATATCTGCTTTTTCTGATTGGTGTGCGATGAATCGACTTACCCTCAATTCTTCCAAAACTAGGGTTGTGTCCTTTACTCGTAAAACACATAGCTTTCTCTACCATTATTCTGTCAATTCTGTGCTGTTGGATAGGGTTGATGAAATTAATGACCTTGGTGTACTTTTTGACCGCACCCTCAGCTTCTCCTCTCACACTAAACGCATTGCTCAGCGGGCTATGCGCACACTCGAATTCGTTTGCAGACTTTCGAGAGAGTTCCATACTCCACTTCCGTTCCTAAAACTGTACCTGTCCATATGCCTCCCGGTCTTGGAGTATGCGTCGGTTGTTTGGAATGGCACTTGCAAATCGAACTTGGACAAGGTTGACAGAGTACAAAAAAAATTTTTACGGATATTTCATTATCGCTTTCCTTTCGCAACTTCCCCCTCTCGCTCCACCAGGAGCGCCCAACTGAATCTTCCTTCCCTTCACTGCCGTCGTATCAGACTTGATATCTTATTTCTGTACAAACTCCTTCATGGCCACATTATGTGCCCTCAGCTCTTAGAGTACATCCTACTGCGCGTTCCGCGAAAGAGCATGAGGGAATTCAGACCATTTCAGGTTTCTCCTCTTCATTCCCACTCCCCTCTGGACAGGATGCAGTGGTTATTTAACTCTTTTTGTCCTCACCTTGACATCTTCCAAAACTCGCCCTGTTCATTTACATTGGATGTTCGTAGCGTTGTATTCTAAATAGTACTTTATCACATATAACTCCCACTTTCTAGCCTTAAATTGTATTTACTTCACTTTTTGCTTTTTCTCCTGTTCAATGCTGTCTGTATCTTGAACTACTTTTTATCCGTTTCTTGCTTATATTTCAACTTTAAACTTTATATTCGAATCTTACTGTCCCTTGTTCAATTTTACTTCTTTATTGTATTATTCTGTATTTCTAGCCTGTGTTTTAAGTACCATGCACTTGTTGCGCCTGGAATGGTTGTTTATTTTATGTATATTTCTATATTACTATAATCAATGTCAGTCATCTGTTTTTTTTTTTTTTCTCTTCTACCTACCGTTCTTTTTTTTTTTTTCTTTATTTCCTGGTGTGCTAAAAAATTCTCTCACTGTGTATATAAGTGATGATACTCATTGTTTGCTTAATTTCCGTGATACTTTTCGTCTCAGTTTCATTTCATGTATTATTTATTTCTTTTTTTTGTGTTCTCTCTGTGTGTGTAAACATGTTTGTGCTTTTTCATTTTTTTTTTTGTGCTGCAGCACAAAGACCACATGGTTGTTCCTGCGCACATTAAATAAAGATTGATTGATTGATTGATTGATTGATTATTATTATTATTATTATTATTATTATTATTATTATTATTATTATTATTATTATTATTATTATTATTATTATTATTATTATTATTATTATTATTATTATTATTATTATTATTGTTGTTGTTGTTGTTGTTGTTGTTGTTGTAGAACAATACGTCATTTTGTATAGCTAGCGTTTAGTATGTTTCTCTGTGTTCGCACTGTTTTTAGACAATGAGAATATCGTTTTTTATAAACTAGTATTGTTTTCACTCTTTTTAGAGATCTCGTTCACCAACGTACGCATGTTGTTGGTAGCATGCACTAAAGATATCAAATGCTACCTATCATACATGGAAGAAGTAAATGACCTTGTGCTTTAAACAGCAAAGTATACTATACTTGAAAACAATGACATCACGAATGCGAAAGCTAAGCGATGTAAGGTTTCCAAACTATTTTTTGCCGGGTGATTGCTTAGGTTTACTGGTTCATCGGAAATTTTTCGGAGAAAGTTTGCTGGCACAATAGGTAACAACGTCAACACTCATCTATCAGGCCATATTTAAACTATGCAAATTAGAGGTAGCATATGGAAGCGCAAAGCTTTCCGTGCTTTGAGACCCTACACTTATAAAATCGAAGAGAATACTGTTCGGTTAAACAATTTTGCGGAGATTTACGATGGCTAATCCTAATATAATGTGCGAAATTACTAATTTAGCGTAGTTTATCTTAGTAGATGTATTTGACGTTTTATCCGTCTTCTCGGCGTCATCTTCTAGAAGAACGCTCGTGAAGAGGACTGTGATTATTATTCCACGCAGTCACGAACTACATAGATATAAAGCCAAATTTTTAACTGGGCCGTCCGAACGTGCCAGCGTGGCCTAAGGGCAACGTGTACAAATAGGGTACAAGGATACCGAACGGCTGGATTCTGATCTCACCCTCACAACTTTTAGTGGCTCCAGAGTAGGCGCGGTCAATACGGGCCAGTTAAGCGACGTACGGAACCAGTGAGCCAGTTATACCTCGTGAAGTAGTGAGTTCGCACTACAATAGCTAAGCGGCAACCGAACGCTGCGCCGAACTTGGGGCCGCACATGACAGCTAACATATAAGACCTGATATCTTGTCAAAATCGATATCTTGTTTTCCATCCGAATGGTAAAATGCAACTTTGTTGTTAATCAGTGTTTGTTTTTAATGGAACTGTGGAATTTTTAATATATTCTCCTATAGAAATATTCAAGAAAATGGTGCAGATCTTCTAATCGCGAAAAATAAATCTCGTTTGAAGTTTCTCATCCTCTTAGATTAATAATTGGGTAGCCGAGGCTGTCATAGAACAACAAATGCGAACGGTTTTTGACGAGATAATCATAATAGGGTATAAAGAACTCCAAGCCTCCAAACTGCAGATCGGCGCATATATTTCTTGTCATTGTGAATCTTTATGATGAAAGATTGGGCTCACCCAAATTCGCGACGAAAAATGTACCTGTAACAAATTAGTTGCTATGAATCAGCACAAAGAAAATGAGTAGCTTCATTTCTTAGTACCTTAGACACTGGCTATCACTGTGACTTCTCTTATTAGGCAGGATATTTCTACGCTGAAATATTGCTGCTCGTAAATGGATATTTATAAAGCTTTTAGTGAGAGGTATCAAAGCCGTATCCGAACAAACCACATCGAGGTGGCAGAGGACTACAAGCGAACAGTCCGAGCACGCGGCTAAGATGAAGGGCAAATGGGATTAAAATTTTATCTTATTTCAGGACTGCCTTGCCGAGTTGTCACGCAGCCATCCTACTCTTCAGTGTTAGGTTACGTCACCTGCAATGCCGCTGCTAGCTTGGTTTCTTGATCTCTTCGCCACGCAGGCAAATTCTGCAAACGCGGAGCGAAAAAACTACGCGAGAGTCAATTCAATCAAGACACCATCTGCGGGCGGATGGAAAACAAAATTACAAATTGAAAAACCAGTGCGCATTGATTCTGCAGCAGCTGTCATCGCGCAGAGCAGCGGGAAGCTGTCGCCTACATAAGCTTTTTATTTATTTGCACGTGTCGTACAAGCCTATTCTCAGAAGCCTCGCTGTGCCGGCACCTATTGTCGCGTCTCATGATCCTCGTGTGTACATGCACCTCTCATTTTATTTAGTTGTGGCAGGTATCAAGAAAGGTCGCTTTAGTATATTTGTTAACGCGACGGGTGAATGACTGCGCCACCTCGACTCGTGTGGGGTGCTGCCTCGAAGGGGCCCGCTGTGATTAAAATCGAGCCAATATGTAAAAAGATATTATTGCAACTTCTGAGCACGTGTCTTCAAACACTGTGAAACACGTTAGGAAAAGTAGCACTTATTCATCATAAAGCGTACTTGAGCATTTTACGTATCGATCTTTTAATTTCTTAGGTTCATTGCCTCCACTAGGGATATACACGAATACAAAGGGTGTCTTACTCGCAAGTCTTCTTGACCAATACAAGGACAATAGAAAAATGTTAATATCACAACACTCTAAGGTAACGTACAGTGTCTGATATATGGTCTCTTATACCGCTTCTAGCTTTCCACAAGTCTAGCAAAAGCATTTCTCCTATTAGGAAATGTACCTGTTCCAGTAGAGGAAAAACTAAGGTACAGTGCTTCAGACGCTTCTTCAGATGCTGCAGTATATTTTAACACAGACAGAGTACTAAAGAACCCCTAAAAGGTGAAGAAAAAAATCATCATGTATCAGAGGTGTTCAGCCTTTAAGGGCAAAACCCCGCTTAATTAAGGTGAGCAGTCGCCCATATGACCTTAGAGTGGCGAAAGCCTTATATGGCCAACGTGATACGAAATCTGAGACCAGAAGTGTTCCGTGAAGGCTGTCCGCAAAATATATACACGAAAATTGGTCAAAGACACGCAATCACAAGAGGGGGAGGGGGGTGTGATTGTAGAAAAAGGTGAAGTAATTGAAGTCATGATGCACTACGCAGCAAAGTAGGTGACGACAGATAGGAGAGGCACACACACACACACACACACACACACACACACACACACACACACACACACACACACACACACACACACACACACACACACACACACACACACACACACACACACACACACACACACACACACACACACACACACACACACACACACACACACACACACACACACACACACACACACACACACACACACACACACACACACACACACACACACACACACACACACACACACACACACACACACACACACACACACACACACACACACACACACACACACACACACACACACACACACACACACACACACACACACACACACACACACACACACACACACACACACACACACACACACACACACACACACACACACACACACACACACACACACACACACACACACACACACACACACACACACACACACACACACACACACACACACACACACACACACACACACACACACACACACACACACACACACACACACACACACACACACACACACACACACACACACACACACACACACACACACACACACACACACACACACACACACACACACACACACACACACACACACACACACACACACACACACACACACACACACACACACACACACACACACACACACACACACACACACACACACACACACACACACACACACACACACACACACACACACACACACACACACACACACACACACACACACACACACACACACACACACACACACACACACACACACACACACACACACACACACACACACACACACACACACACACACACACACACACACACACACACACACACACACACACACACACACACACACACACACACACACACACACACACACACACACACACACACACACACACACACACACACACACACACACACACACACACACACACACACACACACACACACACACACACACACACACACACACACACACACACACACACACACACACACACACACACACACACACACACACACACACACACACACACACACACACACACACACACACACACACACACACACACACACACACACACACACACACACACACACACACACACACACACACACACACACACACACACACACACACACACACACACACACACACACACACACACACACACACACACACACACACACACACACACACACACACACACACACACACACACACACACACACACACACACACACACACACACACACACACACACACACACACACACACACACACACACACACACACACACACACACACACACACACACACACACACACACACACACACACACACACACACACACACACACACACACACACACACACACACACACACACACACACACACACACACACACACACACACACACACACACACACACACACACACACACACACACACACACACACACACACACACACACACACACACACACACACACACACACACACACACACACACACACACACACACACGCACACGCACACGCACACGCACACGCACACGCACACGCACACACACACAAGGACAATGCTGCACTGACAACTGTTCTTGTTGTCGTTGTTGTTCTCCTCTAATTTGATGGCACATGCCCATACAGGGGGATAGGCCAGGAATTGGGGTGCAGAGATGTTAGATTTTGAGATGTATAACTACATCGCAAAAAAATAAATAGAAATAGTTGCTAGGGAATCGTGAAGGAAATGTAAATATGAAAAACCAATATAAGAAAGGGTAAATACTAACGCACGCAGTAGGAGAATACTAATATTTTTACGTACAGATTAAAAATTCAAAGCATATTAGCAAGGCAGACGTTTTGTTTCTATTAAGAAGTTTTGAAGGGCGTTAAAAACAGGCCTGTGGCTGTACCCAAGCATGGTGGCACGGAACGATAATAAAATCTGGCTGCTCAGATTAAGACCCAGCTGTTGTAACGGCTTCTCCAAATACCGTTTTCTCATTTTGGTAAAACGGCGGCAAAATAGCAAGAAATGATATATTGTTTCCGGTTTTCCGCAGAATGCGCAGACGGGAGAAAGCGCCAAACCAGACCTGTGCATATGAAATTTAGAGGCGGAATTCTACAGCGTAGCCTGGTTAGAAAGACCTCAGTCTGCCTTGGTTGACATGATTTCCTATACCAGGAGTACTTGAGATGCAGGTAGTCGTCCGATGATAAAACAGATCCAGACTGCGTACCTAATAAAGTACGTCTGCGAAATCGGGCTGCTGTTATGTACGCTGTTGCCGGGAGGATGGGCAACACGGGGCCATTCAGAGATTCTTTAGCTAGTCTATCAGCAACCTTATTGGCTGTCACATTACTGTGGCCTTGTACCCACACTATATATATGAGACTAAAATGTGAGGGGAGCAATGAAAGAAAGGTGTTTAATATTGGCAAATCCATATTCGAAGAAAGCGACAAGCAGAAGGAATTATTTGAACACCAATATCATCTTCCTTCTCCACTTCTAAGCACACGCACCACTTCTTCTTTGACGGTCCTCCCAGTGATATAAATATATTTCTCTTTCTTCGATAGAACAGAAGGAATGCTGACGAAATCATCACCAACTAAAGATATCCCCCAGGCTTCCAAAATCTCTCTCCTTAATCTGTCCATATTCTTCCTCAAAACTGCCACTTTATTCAGTTCTGCCGGATACATTTTTTGACATAAAGTGCAGTCTTTGCAGTGTAACTCAAGGTTAGTCCCGGGCTTATGCAAAATCGTAGAGGCATGTTCTCTTATCCTATCATTTATGCGTCTTCCGTTCTGACCGATGTAATACTTCCCACAGGACAAGGGAATGCGGTAAACAATCCCGTGGATGCACTCAAAATATCTTGTTCGATGCGATGTTTTGCACCTTGATCTATTGCCACTCCCATTTACACGCGCACACATACTTCTAGCTTTGTGGGGTGTTAGTGGGTGACACGGCTAAAAGCAAAATAGCGGGATAGTATTGCAGAAATCACATCTCCGAGTGGAGGATATATATGGAGAAAGTAAGGACTGACATGGAACTTATGTTTTCGACAAAGATTCTATTTGAAGGGCACAATGTAGCGTCAATCTACCCAGGTCACTTGAAGGAGAGGTTTACTGCAGAAATAGACGTTTGCCCATCTGGCATCTGGTGGGAAAGGCCTAATAATGTACTCCAGAGCTCAAACTTTGTACCTTGGTGACGTGCAGGGTTCCCGCCATACAATTCACATAGTGTCACACGAGTGCTTACTGCCCAAGGTCTTCAGGAAAGTTAACATTTTTATTCTGAACATTTTGGCTGTAGATATTGGAAGCTTGTCTTTACTTACTTGAACAATCTTCACTAAGGGCTTGTGACTTTGCACCTTTTCTCTCTTACTTTGTGAAATGAATCTCTAAATAATTTTGTGGTAGAGCATCCGCCTCGCATTCGGGAGGTACCGGGTTCGATCCCTGGTGCCGCCGGGTACCCACCGGTTATAAAATGGGTACAAGCTGTCCCCCGGCCTGGTGCTCGGCTCTTCTGGGGTGAAATGCTTGGGAAAAGGGGTCACGGCCCAAATAGTTGCGCCGATGTGGCAGTGATTCGTTCCGCCATCGGACAACAATAAGTCCGCCTTGCGCGGCAGCAGCCCATTATGACCGAAGCGGTGGCCTTGTGGTAGAGCATCCGCCTCGCAATCGGGAGGTACCGGGTTCGATCCCTGGTGCCGCCGGGCGCCCACCGGTTTTTAATGGGTACAAGCTTTCCCCCGGCCTGGTGCTCGGCTCTTCTGGGGTGAAATGCTTGGGAAAAGGGGTCACGGCCCAAATAGTTGCGCCGATGTGGCAGTGATTCGTTCCGCCATCGGACAACAATAAGTCCGCCTTGCGCGGCAACAGCCCATTGTGTGACCCATTGTGTGAATTTGAAACTGTCACAAATTATTTTGATGTTCGTTTTTCTGCTTTCTATTCCATATGGTCTAGATGCAGAACATCTAGAACATCGATAATAGTCTGTTCCAAACCGTTCGTCATCCTGTTTCTTGGTGTCCATCCTCTCTCTTCGTCAAGGTGCCATATAATAACCAAGCGTGTGTTGCGGAAACGACACTAAGCTAGTCGCTGAGCCATTTCGCGGAGCCCCCAATGAGCCAAGCTGCGCATGCGCGAGTGACGTCACACGGAGCACGGCTGGAGACCCGCATTGGAGCCGCCGCCGACTCCTCCGCTGCGTTGGTGGCACAGAGGTGCCGCCGCCGCAGCATTCACCGCCGATGTTTCTTCCGCAATTCTACTCGGCATGGCCATTGGCCAAATCGCAGCCAATTTTTCCCCACTAATACTTGAGTACACAATATTAACTTCAAAGCTTCTCTTGCATTGTCTTACTGATTGCAGCCGCTTGCCATAGCTATTCTAAACTGCGCATATGCCCCTTGCCTTCGTCGATTATTTGGGGAGCAGTATTCCTCCTTTGTGGATAGCATTTCACAATGTAATCTGTCCCTTTTGAGCCTTAGGCGCATTACGGCTGCACACTCAGTACTTGTCTGCCTATCGTGGCTTCTGAGTGAGGAATGTCATTTTATTTCGTGCCAAGCTGCATCAGCCATTTCTTAATGAGAGCGTAGGACTACAACATGAATTAAATAACAACAATCAAGTATTAAATCACGGTAAAACACATCCAGCCAGCTGCCTTAACAACACTAGAAGAAATAACGTTCTGAAAACAAGTTTACTGAAGAACATTGGAGCATTATCGCGTATTCATTTTTAAAAAGCTGCGTAGCTTTCAAACGGCAGACCCTTGTTTTAGATATATCTGTTGAGTATTGCTCGTACTGGAATACGTGTGCCCTTTTAGGAATATAATATTTTTGAATAAAATTGATATATCAGGTTCTCTGCTCTTATCGGCAAATGTTTTCATTGTGCCATGTGTTTGCATCTCTTTACGGCAAGTCTTGTAAAATTATTTTTACGTAGACATGGGACTCCTTTATGCCGTATATTGATTCAGCCACTAGATGCCAATAGGTCACAACAAGCACCAGCATATTCTAATAGAAATCGCACATGCGTATACAGATAGTTCTTGTGGCGTCAGCTCGTTTGCGAGCGTCTAATATTTGACTCTAAAAATCCAGAACAGGTTCCAGTAGCACTCGACTATCAATTTTTAGAAAGCGAAACAACGCTGCAGGGTTGCTTATTTGCTCACCAAATGTTACTAAACTCTCACTTTACAATATGAAAAACAGTCTGTTTACAGAAAAAGATGTTATTGTTATCACTAGTCACATCGGGTTAATCCCGTGCCTTCGTGGTTTCCGAAGTATTATAGGTGAAAAAAAAAACAACATGACGCCAAACACAAAGACTGACAAGACAGAAACACTTCGCGCTCTGTGTTTTTGTGCTCTCAGTCCTTGTCTCCCGTTGTATGTTTTTTCCTAGAGATGTAAATTCCCAAACCCAAGCATTTTCTCTTTCCTAATGTATATTTATTAAGGAACGAGAACCTTATCGTTGAAAAACACAAGGTAATTGTTTACTTTTCCAGCGGATGCGCAGATAATAAAGGAGATGATCAGAGCAACCACAACAGCTCCTTTAAAAAAACCATTGCTGCTCTGCAAATAAGGATCATAATCAGCACATTCGAGGTGAGAAAACAATCAGATCTGTCGTTTAATTACTACGAGAAAAATTTTGCAGATGGCGGCACGCGCAGGGAAAGTGTGTTTTTTTTTTTAGGGGGGGGGGGGGGGCATAAAGTTTAAACATGGCCAGCAGAAAAATTGCTTTACTCATTATCGCAAAACAATTTCGCTTGAAGAGACTGATCGTTAGTGTAATGACACCAAAAAGAACATATATAAAAATGCAGTAGCAGCTTTACCTAACGGATTAATTGAAAGGTAGAAGGGACCCTGCACCACTCTTAACCACAATCAGGCTTTCACCAGCAATGTACAAGTTTTCATGCTGCGAACTTCATTATCAGAGTGAGATTTAGATAGTTAAAAACAGAAATAGCTGTTTTAAGCAGAAATTCGCAGCCGGCGGCATCGGCTTCACCGCAGGTCGCGCCACTGTATTTGGACGACATTCTGAGGACGGGGGAAGCTGCGTATGTGGCTACAGCATTGCGCTGCATGCTGACCGTAGTTCTCGGCGACGTTGTGACAGTGACCATATCACGCGATTTCCACTCGAGTGACCATCTGAAGTTTTACCTTTGTATCCGTTCGAGGTACGCCCACAAACGGTACAGCATTTTCATTGCGGAGAGCGAAGGCGAACCTTCAGGATGTACCATATTTGTATAAAACCTTGCTCTGGTACAATAAAAGGTATTTTGAAAAAGAATGCACGTCATTATTAGCACAATCTACATGGCCTCCAGCGATACCTTGGCGCACATATTATTGGCAAGGAAGGGCAGTGAAGAAGGCACAAGCCGTCTATACCATCATCATACGCCTCCTGCCCCGCCCGAAGAATTATTGTTCTGAAAAAAAGGGCCGTAGGCGCGCTGTCCCTAATTCCATGCTTCGAGTGCCCGGCTTCATACGCTGGAAAAACTAACAGTTTTATGAAAAGGACGAAGCAGTACAAAGCTACTATCAGACAAATGAACACTGAGAGAAGCGTGATTACCCAGCTCTGCGATACATGTGAGACAATGGCGAAGCTATTCGTTTGGTCGATGGTGTTTAACGTCCCCAAGCAACTTAGGCTATGAGAAACGCCGTAGGGGAGGACTCTGGAAATTTGGACCACCTGGGGTGGTTACGTGCACTGACATCGCAAAGTACACAGGCGCCTGGATTTTCGCTTCCATCGAGAAGCGGCTGCCATGGTTGGGATTCGATCCCCCATCCTTTGGTACTGAAGTCGAGCGCCCTAACCACTGCACCACTGCGGCGGTGTTTGAGTGAGCAATTGTGATGGAGACCAAGTCAAACCATGGCACATTCAAGTCGAAGTCATGACACATTCGGCCGGCGTAGGGAATCCTTTCCTCTTTGTGCCCTCACGGTGTAAGTTTAGTGAATCGAGTCTCATTTTCCTTTATCGCTTAATTTTCCTCTCCAAACAAGGCAGAACTATTTCAAATGATTTCGTGTGTATCGGGGAACTGTTATTCATAGCGAGGTAGCGACAGACGCAAAATTATGAGGCCCCATATGAACAACTTCGATGATCACTTGCTTATACGCATCGAACGAAACCTCGCTCAGTGCACTGCAGATATGAATGCGCCAATACCCCAACTTGCATGTGGCCCAGAGGGCAGCCCGGGCGAAGTATGTACAACAAAATCTAGCTACAAAATCCACAACGGTATACACGGATGCGGCTCCGTATACGGGAAGCTCACATAACAGCGCAGTGGCGGTAGCTATTGATTCATACCTAAAGGAATTAGCTAGCGCCTCAGTCAGGGATTGCACGGTAACCGAAGGGGAGGAGCTGGCCGTTGCTCTAGCGTGGTAGCCGGGTATCGAAGCAACACGTCCCTTACCATTCTTACAGATTCGAGAGAAGCGTGCCGTAACTACATGAACGGCCGCATAGGTCGCGCCGCGCTCAGGCACCTCCAGAGCGCGACCCCAACAGAAGTCACACACAACATCTACTGGGTGCCATGACACACCGACATAGCAGAGAATGAACGCGCCGACGAGGTAGCTCGAGGGTACACGAGCCGAGCTTCCTCCCAATCGGACGATCTACCCGAGCGAGTCGGCCCTACGTACTCAGACATTCTGAACTACTATATGGGGCTACGGATCAGCTACCCGCCGCCTCATAGGGATCTAAAACAAGAGGCAGTGTACTGGCGAAGACTGCAGACAGGAACATTCCTTAACCTGCATATCCTGAGCAAGATTTACCCGTCGCAATATCGGGACACCTGCCCATGGTGTGGTAGCAAACCTTCGTTATACCACATCACGTGGCAATGTAGAAATAACGATAGCTTACGTAAAGACCCCGAGTGCGGAGCAGTGGGAGAGCCGGCTTTCCAGCGGCGATCTGGATTGCCAACTAGGCCTGATCCAGCACGCCCAGCGAGCAGCGAAGCTCAGCGGAGCCCTGGAATAGGGGCACCGACCCTGTGAGAAGACGGAAGATGGACCTCTTCTGCTACTGGCACAAGACCTTCCGAGAATTTAACGTATTTCCTATCCTATCCTATCTAATAAAGCTTCCGTGGGGATTGGTTCCACGAGCATGTCAGGCACGAGCCCCGCGACAAAGGTTCTGAGCGACACAGCAGTGAGATCTTCTCAATCCCCTACTCGTTCGCAAATAAGAGCTTGTGCGATGTTTAGCATAGAAGCCATAGCATTTACTCTTGTGCAAGAAAACAATACACGCAAATACAACCAGAGGTCTTCAATACTTCCAGTTGCGAAACTTTCCGTAGGGTCCATGCATCAAAAAACGGCGCTTTTGATTGGTGAAAATTTGGGTGTATACGAGTAGTGGCGGCGTCCGCGCCCATTAGAGGAAACTGCGTCTAAACAGCAACATTTCAGATTGTTGGTAAATGCACAATACCATGGAGAATAAAATTAGTTGAAGACTTGCAGCAGCAAAACTTCTTAAAGGTATCAGCCATATATTTAGTTAAGATGGCAAAGAAGAGAGAAAAAAGTGATTTCCGAAAGGCAATGACAACAATTGCAAAACGCTTTTTTGACCGCTTCCAGAAGGCGCGACAGTTCATAAGCACCTAAAAAACGCATAAAAAATCCAGTCACTTTTTGAAGCGAAGTTTCGAAATTAGTGTGATCCAAAAGCTTTGAGTACAACCATGCGCCGATGCTCTGCCCTTCCCATCACGCGAATGCGCTCCGTGAAGTAGTACTAGTAATACTTTAAACAAAGGACTTATCTCAATCAACGCTTAACGGAACGGTTCACGTACAAATGGTTCCTGAACTGTCCTGGAGGTTGCGAGCTGTGTCAAAACAGGAAGAAGCCCTCCGTACTTCTCTCCGGAACTGTTCAATCGATGCCAAAACCTTCCGGCACTCTATTTTCGTGCGTGGGTGTTGATCTGCTCGGACCATCTCTAGTTTCTGTATCAGGTAAGAAATGGATTTATGTTGTGACGGAATATACATACCGCTACGCCATCACCCGAGACATACCAACAAGCTGTACGACAGACTTGAGCAAAGTAGAGTTCTGGGCTAGTTGGTTCTGGGACATGATTACTGGGAGGCTTAGCGCGGAACAGACAAGGACAAGAGAGGCACACAGGACGAGCGCTCGTCCTGTGTGCATCTCTTGTCCTTGTCTGTTCCGCGCTAAGCCTCCCAGTAATCATGTACGACAGACGTCGCCGACTTACTGAATTACGTCTCACTGCACCATAGGGCTTCCCGACAGCTGATAACCGACCGCTGTCCCTGTTTCCTGGCAAGAGTGGTAAACGAAATTCTTCATTCGTGCTCACTCCGTTATAAATTTAGTTCAGCTACCAACCCCAGAATAACTATTTCACGGAAGGTTTCAACCGTGCCCTCGCGGATATGCTATGTACGTCTCAGGTCATCTCGATTAGGATGTTAGCCTACATTATGTCACATTTGCATATACCTCCACCCGTCATGACACCGCTGGATACTCTCCTTTCTGTCATCTTTTTGGTCGAGATCCAGTGCTTCCCTGGATACGTTCTTCTCTGCTCCCGACGCAGTCAGCAGTTACACCCAAGACACGATTGTCCGAGCTGACGCCACCCATCAAATCGCCCGCAACCAATTTCTACTTCTCCGAAAGCTCAGAAACGCCGTTACGACAGCCACCATCTTGACTCCCACTATGTACCTGGCTCTCTTGTGTTTATGTGGCTCCTATCCTGACGTGTCGGACTAAGTGAAAAGCTCTTGCCGCGGTACAAAACACCGTACTGTGCTGTTCACCAAGTGACCAATGTTGACCCTTGGTACCTAAATCCTTGCCGTCAAAGATAGTCCTTGTGACCCGTCTCAAATCTTACAAGGCTCCTTCTCCGCTCCCGCAGTAGCAAGTACTGGGACTGTGCTTCCAACGAGAAAGGGTGTCATTTGACGAAGAAGAATTGAGATATTGCAGATAGACGACGACGCTGAAGTGTGTGCAGTCAACTGGGCGGTATTCTGGTTTGTTTTGGTTTGTGGGGTTTAACGTCCCTAAGCGAATCAGGCTGAGAGACGCCGTAGTAGAGGACGCTGAAAATTTCAGCCACCCAGGGTTATTTAACGTGCACTGACATCGCACAGCACACGGGCGCGTCTTCGTTTCGTCTCCATCGAAACGCAGCCGCGCCGCGGCCGGGATCGAACCCGGGCACTCCGGCACAGTAGTCGGGCGTCATACCCCTGCACCACCCCAGCGGGCCTGTCCTTGATTTCAATAATTCTGCGGGCTACACAACCTTGCCGAACCAGGAGCAGTGACATGATAGCTTCGGCGATGCCACGAGTTCCGCCGCTGCTTTCGCACTCTACAGCCACAAGCATGCTGGCGCTTGACGGTATCACAACGAGATCTTCACAGACTCGCAGCTTCAGCATGCGTTGCACGGATTTGGCGTCAAGTGTGCGGTGGGGGGCAAATGACACGATTAGGTGTCGATCACAGTACTATGCTCCCGGAGGAACTCCACACCTTTGGAGCCCTCTGGAGCACTCGGGAAGCACAGCAAAGCAGACGGGGAAAGTTGCGCCGCTGATCTGTGTTCGTGAGGTACAAACACCAATCGGCGCCACCACATGGCAGCGGGCTGTCCCGGTCTCTAGGGTCGTGGCTAGCTGGCTCTTCATTACTAAAATATCAGCGCCGGTGTCCACGAATGTATTCACGTTACAGTTGTCGGCGGTTACTATAATTTTGGCAGAAACCAGTTTTTTGCCGCTCATCGTTAGGCTCGTCGGGCCAAGTCGCACGTTGCGGCAAATCGTCGGGTGGAGGCTCTTGATTATGTACAGCTGCGGCGGACCTAACCCCGCAGGACGCTGTCTTTTTTGTTGCTGTCGTGTGAAAGTGCTTCTGAACTGGCCAGAGGTCGACGTGTGGTAGAGAGAAGAGAATCTTCTTGGTGATGGAGATCGGGACAAGCGTTGTGTGGTCGGGGCTGCATGTTAGCGGCCAGGCAGGGCTCGATCTCCTGCGGTCGCTCACCGTAGCATGGTCGAAAGGCATCAAGCGAAAAACCTCTGCGACCCATTTGGCGGTAGGGGCAGTTGCGCAGAATGTGACCAGGCTCTCCACAGTGGTAGCACAATGAGCGGTTGTTTCGCGTTCGCCCCACGTTCACTTTACGAATGGCGGGTCTGAATTCCTGCTGCGAGGCGGCACAGTTTGGACTTGATACTGCACAGGAGGTAAAGTGGTAAGCGGAAGAAAGGCTTGGGGCAATGGTGCAGGTTTTTGCAGTATGTTGCAGCAAGTCATTTAGGGCTCCGGCTGCGGGGTTACTGGAGGTAGCTGCACCACTCGACTGATTTCATCCCGGACCATGTCTGCTGTTGCAGCGACGCTTGCCTGTAGAGCTTTGAAGCTGAGTTTCAGAAGCACTTCTCTCATAATGTTCCTCACAAACTATCGAGGTTCTTCAGCGGGCAGGGACGTAGCCATGCATAGATGGGCGGGTCCGGCAAACAACTGCTCTTTTACACCCCGCATTAGGTGCGCACCTTCTTGGCCTCGGACATAGCTGGATCAGCCCGGTGGAAGAGTCGCGTCATGTCTTCAATAAACACGGCAACACATTCTTTCGGCTGCTGCAATCTTGAGTGCAGGGCAAGTTCACCTTTATCTCTTCTCTCGTCGGTACAAAACGTCGCCAACAACTCTCCGCAAAAAGCTTCCCCGGTGGTAAAAGACGCTTCATACCACGTTCTGCACAATTTCAGCAATGAGAAGTAGACGTTTTATAGCTTGTATTCCCCGTCGCACTGGTTGAAGCCGCCACACGGTCGAAACTGGCCAACCAGTCTTCATCGTCCTCGAACCTGTCACCGTGGAACGAAGGGGGTGATAGAGGTGTGTGGAGGACAAACGGAGGGACCGTTCCAGAGTTCTGAGGAGTATGGCTGCCCGTGGTAGAAGCCATGGTTCTTGGAGGTATTCTCGAGCCGCTTAACTCAGGATTTAGGCCTCGCTTTGTGGAAAGGTATTGTGTGCGCGCACTCGGAACTGAGTTCAAATGTGCCTTCAAAGTCAGCGTACATAGGACGATACCCCGGCACGAAGCATACGGCATACGCCGCACGATGCCATGTCGGCGGCTTAAAAAACATAGCACAGTGTAGCTTTCGCTACAAAAACAAAATCTTTCAGTGTTGAGATTGCTCAGAATGCATTCGCCCAAGTAGTGTCAGTCCCGCAAGTGTTCGATTCGTTGAAAGGGCTGTTGAAACGCTCTGAACGCACCGTTTCATCTTGCTGCGTGCTTAAAAACACGCCATGTCAGAACACAAAATCACCAATGGTATTAGGCATCCCTTCCATGCAGCGACCATGGTCAGCAAAGTTGTGAATTAGGTGCAGACTCACACTTGTTTTATGTGGAGCATGGTGTTCCAGTTGCATGTATATGTAATATTGTGGGGCATATGTAACCCCTTTGCAATCTCAGTGGAGCCTGCGTTATATAAATATTTATTTATTTGAGTGGACCTTTCATTTCACATACAAAATAACTCTTCTTAAGTCTGAATTGTGCTGTATTTACAAACTTGGACCATGTGGAACTGTAGATTGCTTTATATCAAGAGGATGGGGTGTCCAGAAGTCTCGGACCCCTGCCCCTTTTCATTAGTATTGACAAATGATCTGAGAGCACTCGTGCTACTATGTAAGGAAGACATAAATCCAGAGAACCCTATAGATATAGTGGCTTTGCGAATAATATTGCTTACATTATAAGTGCTGACGCTTCGCCTCCCTGTGACGTGTGCTTTGACAGACACCGCCGAGCACGCTCACTAGTAGCATATGGGGATCGTTCATTTCAGCCCTGCGTCATAAACAGAAAAAAAATAGTCTTAAACAATGCTCTGCTTTGTATAAAACAATTTGTAAAATAGGCCACTAGCTGCTTTCTTTCTCTTCCTTTTCGTTTCTCTCTCTACTTGTGCTAGACATATATAGATCTGTTCAATGGTAGGAAAGGCCGAGAGGTTGGCCAGAATGATTACAATCTGGCTTGCCACTATGCACTGGGGATGCGGAAAAAGAGAAGAAAGAGGACCATGGAATGGATGAAGATGTAGAAGACGACATATTAAAATATATACAGGCGCGGAAACACGTTATAAGCGCTAGTCAAGTCCCGTGTCGTACAAAAAACCATATTAGTTGTGGTTTTGGTTACCCTAGTTGAGTTGCGATAGCAACTATGGAAGCTTCTTCCGCCTGTCGCGTGTCCTTCCTTTTCTTTCGTGTGTACGTGTGTGTATATTTAGCGCTAAGAATGCCGTCTGAAGCTTCTTCTGACTGCTATGTTATTCCCCTATCACACCCTATCGGTGTATGATGCTACATTATTTGGACACTTAAGCTCATCCTTTAAGAGCATGACGCGATAGCGTAAGCTACCAGCCACATATAAATGAGAAGGGTTCAATGCTGCTGAACCGAATGTGCAGCGAACACATTAGCTGACATCCATCACCTACTGTGGGATTGTCCAGCGTTGAAACCAACGCGGATCCGGCACCTGGTGGCAGCTGGCCTCTCCCCACATAATCCGCAGTCATATGCTGTTTGGACACTGAGACCGCATCATCGTTCACTCCTCGATTTCATAGCATCAGCCAACCTTTTTTCATTTATTTGACCACACCCTTCATCCATCATAACATTCCTTTTATGCCCTGAGGCAATAAACTTCGCAAAAAAACAAAACATTAGCTGCCATTTACCATTTTATCCGTCCCCTCGAACTGAGAAAAAAAAAACATAAAAAATTGAGGGGGAGCCCGGACCAGCAAAAGCTTTGCCAGTCTTAAACCAATTAAAAATAAATAAAAACGAGCTGCAGCTCGAGATAAAAAAAAAAAAAACACTTTTTAAAAGCGATAGAAGGTATTAAAAAAAAATAAAAACAAACAAACGAGGTCCATGTCGAAAGGTGGCCCACGCTGGTTTAAGAAGAATAAAAGGAAAACCCCAGAAGGTAGCATCCAGACCTGCAAGTGAAACAAAACACGAACCAGAACCAGAAAAGAAAAGAACAGCAGCAAAACCACCGTCACACAAAATGACAAATAACAATACGGAGAGAGAGGGCGACGTACGAAACTCAAAGCATAAAAAAAGAGAGACTGGGGTAGAAAAGTAAACAGGACAGTCGCCAACAAAGAAATAAAAATCGGGTGAACAATAGAGAATTGCTGTTTCCTACGGCATTGTAATCGTTGGTCCACAAATTAAAGATGAAAATACTGATTTTAGGAATAGAAGAATCAAGTAAATTAAAAAATTAAGTGCCGACACCACAGACAAGAGGAAGGGGATGAGAAAGAATTGCAAAACCTAGACAAAACATTAAGAGAGAAAAAAAAACTATTAAATCTAGTCTGATGCGAAAAGACGCCCGTCACTATGCCAGATTATATTAACCGCAAAATGCACGGGTAAGAGAAGCTATGGAGGAAGATTCATATAAAAAAAAAAAAAAACTTCTGCACCCCTATACCGGACTCGTGTGACAACCGCAGCAGAAAAGGCAAAATAAGTAAAATGTCACATATCACAGAGGAATAAGAAAACAAAAAATAACTCTACTGATTTCATAGCAGTATGCATTCTGCCGATACGGACCTGGCTGTGTAGGCAAGAGTGCCTGCAATCACGGGCACATCCAGGAAAACTGAAGGCATGCCTTAAGCACACTGCTCAACACAGGAGCACGGAGCCCTCCCCTGTGCAGAGCGTGGTAGGGGGTCTTCAGGACCCTCCGACGAGACCCTCGCCCCCACCACCATCAGGCTCAAGCACAGGTTCAGCAGGTCGTCCGCTGGTGCTTGTAAAAACCAAGATGGAGAGTTGGCGGCATCGAAGGGCACGCCACGACGAAATACCATTAGACACGTAGAAACGTGATCCAGTAGGCATAAGTGACTTGCGCACTACAGCCATAGGCGTCTCCATGCAGGCACATGGGC
Organism: Amblyomma maculatum; assembly: GCF_055883805.1. Lineage (NCBI taxonomy): Eukaryota > Metazoa > Arthropoda > Arachnida > Ixodida > Ixodidae > Amblyomma > Amblyomma maculatum. The sequence continues at coordinate 47,167,725 of NC_139347.1, read as the reverse complement.
GTGTCCGTATCAGACAGGCTGAAAGGAAGAGCAATCTTCCTCCTCTGTACTGAGCGTGGTTGGGGGTCGGCAGGAAACTCCGAGGAGTCCCTCATCCCCAGTCTCAAGTACAGTAAGGATCTAACGGAAATCCACTGGTGCTTGTAGAGCCAGGGATGGACTGTTGGCAGCCGCAGCGTGCACGCCACAACAGGAAACAGGTCAAAAATGCAGCCAGAAAAAAGAAAAAAAAAAAAGAGAGAGAAATAAAGGGTACCTGAGAAGAAAAACCAAGAATTCAAGGAAAATATTAGAAAAGAAAAGGAAATCAACTCTAAATGACTACGTACATAATTGGAACGCATGTTTCGAAAAGAATGTATATGTATATATATATATATATATATATATATATATATATATATATAATATATTAGGACAGAAATACAGAGAACAAGAAAACGCATAGGTAACCTTTCAGAGGAGATACGTAGAAAAATAAACCCTGCGGCATATAATTTAAAGAATGCGAAATAGCAAGCAAATAGTTTACTTAACAGAATGATGTCAGCGACAAAAGTCAGGTATAGTGCTGCTTAATGTGTTTAACCATTTGAATTAAAATTGCACAAGCGACAGGATTCCGAAGCAACGTCGGGTATTGAGACGTTGTTATATCTGATGAGCAAAAAGACTTCAGGCGAGAAACAAAAGGAGCAGTAAGAGAGCAGTCTTGGAAGTAGTGACGGACGTCATTACACATCTTGCCACAGGAACAAAGTGAAGAGGAGGGTAGGCGTACTTTTTTAAAATAAAAAGGAAATCTGCCATGCCCTGTAATTAGAGTTGTAATCGCATTACGGGGCGGACAAATGCGTGGTATATTGAGGGTATTGGGTATCCAATTAAATAATTCTGTGCCACCATTATTTTCGCGCCAATATATGCTCCACAAAACAAGGGAAGAACGATGTAAGCGTGAACGGACATAACGTTTTGAAAGAGTAGAAGGATGTAAACAGCCGTACTGGCCTGCGCTACCAGCTGCTTGGTCGGCCAACTCATTGCCATAAATGCCGGAGTGGCCCCGGATATGGAATAACATGAATTGAGCGAGAGACGATAAGCGCGACAGGTTCTTTTTAATGGTAAGAATTGTGGGGTTAAACGAATTTACTGAAGAGATGGCAGAGAGCAGAGAAAGAGAATCTGTATAGAAACGAATAGGCGTAGTGGGAGGGTTGTTAAGAACATATTCAACCGCAGAATTAAAGGCTACAAGTTCCGCTTCATACGCACTGGAAAGTGGCTGCAAAGAAAGGCGATGAACAAATAGTATGTTTTGGGTTGAGTTAAGTACTACAAAAGCTGCGCCCGCGGAGTGAAGTGTGAAGGACCCATCATTATAGATATGCAGTGCGCGTTGGGAAGAACAAAACATGGCTTCCTGGTAGGTGAATTTAATAAAATGAAATTTAAGCTTCATTGAGGGATGATCAGCCCAGGGATTGAACAATGGCTGTATTTCAGAAGGGTTGTATGTAACGTTGCCATAAACTATAGGTTGCCGGAGTGTAAAAAGCTTGAACTCGGCACATAACTGGTCTAGATGAATAGGCAACGGAACAACATTTGCAAGCACGCAAAGTGCGGCTGTTCGCGTGGTAGCGTAGGCGCCAGTAAGAGCGAGGAGTGGTATTCGCTGTAGTGATAGGACGCGATCTCTTAGTCTAGAAAGAGGAGAGTGATACCACCAGGCAGGGGCAGCATATGTGATCGAGGGGAGAATGACTTAGTGATAAATTTGACGCAAATGAGAAGGTGAAACGCGAAAGTGTAAAATAAACCAATTAAGGAGCTTAGTGGTAGAGGCCAAAGTTTTAGTTTGCAAGTGATTTACATGGGGAATAAAGGTAAGGCACGAATCAAAAACGACCCCTAATAATCTGATAGTTGGCTCGCACTTAAGGCTGTGAGATCCAAGACGGATGGTGGGTTTACGCTTATGTAATGCTGGTACTCCATTATGAAATAAAACATAACAGCATTTTTGTGCGTTTAACTGAACATGATTGTCGGTGCACCATTGCTGGACTAAAGTCTGAACGCTGGTTGCCCTTGTAGATAACTCGCGACTTGTCTTACCAGGTACAAGGATAATGGTGTCGTCGGCATATGCCTGAATGTGAATTGGGGAAGGGAGAGATATATTTAGGAGGTCATAAAGGACAATGGTCCAAAGTAATGGGGAAAGAGGTGAACCTTGCGGGCTACCAAGAGTAGAAGGAGCCGAAATAGAACAAGAAGGAGATTGATATGTTAAATGCCGGTCATCTAAGAAGGAACCTAAAAGGGAATATATATTTTTTGGACATCGATGCTGCCTTAGAAAACGCAAGATTAAAGGGTGCCAAACACTATCAAATGCACCTTTAAAGTCCAGAGAAATTAAAACCACAGGGTGCTTCTGTTGTTTGTAGTCCTGTAATAATTCACGTAATTTATAAATGTCCTGGACAGAATTCCGGCCGTGAGTGAAACCATACTGATTCCTGTGAAGCAAGCGATTTACCGAGCGATGGGCCCATAAAGGAAGAAAAAAAAACATAGAGCTCGTCCTCGCTGCTGCGCTTGTCAGTTTTGCAGCTTCGTCGCACTTTTTTCCTTCAAGGTTCGTGCTACAGCTCCGTGTTCAGCGAAAATTACGTCCAGGGTAGCAGAGCATGACCGAAGTGCCGGCGCCACTAAATTTGCCAGCGCTGTGAAATTCCACATGTTAAAATTGATCCAGTGCACAATATAGTGCGCATAGGCATCCAGAACATTAATTGCAAGACGTTGAGAGCAGGCAGCATGCGCCGATGGTCAAGAAGTTGTAATTTTTAGACCGGCAGCAGAAACATTTTATTGTAAATGGGGCCATGACGTAAAGACCAGAAATATTTCCATGGTTCCTGTGGCGCGGCTTGTGTAACAGACCTGAGACGATAGAACACGTGTTTCTGGACTGTTGGGATGCCATTTTTTTCTGGGATGTGCTTCAGAGAACTTTAAAAAAAAAAAAAAGAGCTACCTTTAGATGCATATGGCATACGATTTTTACCTTTTCCTAATACAGAGGAGTTTCCCTTTGATACAATAATGCTCCTGGGCCTCCACAGCTTGTGGAAAACCAGAATGCAGTTTAACAATGCAGATATACAAGTCAATCCTGTACGAGGACATTTCATACACAGTGTTGTGCGGTTCAGGGAAGTGCATATGACACTCCCCGAGCAGCCACAATGAATTCATGTGCTTGACAGTTTGGTAAAACTGAAAAAGTTTTAACCCGCCGTGTCACGCGAAAGTGTGCTGGAATGTTTTATTGTTAATCGTCTTGTTTTGAATGTCCAAGTCGGCAACAAAGAAAAAAAAAAGCGGCGTAGCCGAGCGGTTAGCGCCGAACGTTTCGGAACAAGCAATGGTGAGTTCGAATCTTACGGCTACTGGGGTTTTTTTTTTTCTTTTTTTTCTACAAATTGATTTTTTTTTACCTTTTGTTATGTATTTCTGGTGCTTCGTTATTTTTAGTTTTTACTTTTTACCCGAGGCCCTTTTTTTCGCCGGGCGACGAGCGCAATATATCGACACTCTCCTTGGTATGAGCGGCAAGTATGCCCCTTTTGTTTACGACGCCTGCAAATAACACGTTGAAGGTCTTGTTGACGCAGTATGTTGGTCAGATGTGCCATGATTTAGTGAACACTTCAATGATAATGCGTTTTTCCTTCGGTACTTAGCATATGTATGCTTTTCGTGGCGTACGTAGCTGCAGTCGAGCGGTCAGGTCGCAGTCGAAGCGGCGACGGCGGCGATATGTTGGCGCAGAAGTGTGAACGAAGGAGCGTGCCGGCGGCAGCGGATTTCGCTCGCTCGCGCCTCCGAATGCTCAAATGGGAACCAGCAAGGCGCATCTGCTGTTCCAAGCTCGTCATTCAGGCGCTGCAGGTCCAAACAAACTATCCGAGTGCGCACGAAATGCCTGAGCCGAAACATAACCAAAACTGAAGTGGGCGCCTGTGGCGCCTCCAAGTATATATTTTTATTTCCCTTGCAACGTTTACGTTGTCTTTTCGCAGTCGTTTACGTATGATAAAAGCGTGTTATTATATTCGAGACAAAACCTACGACCGCATTCAAACGGGCAACGTAATTCGCATTTGTCAGCCTTTGTGATCCCTGACGCGTCACGTGATTTGTAGTTGCGCGTTTCGGCTGTGGCGGCGATACCTGTATTTCTGTTCTTCCTCTTTGCTACCTTATAACAGCTCTGTTTTCAGTAAGAGTGGATTTTTTGTAATCAGGAATTGGCATTCTATCGATGCAAGCACACTTCAGTTTTCTCTTTAGTGTCCCTTTAAGCCTGAAACGATCCAGTTCGCGCTACAAAATGAGTGAGATTTACAAAGAAGATCTGCTCTCTAATCTATTTCTACACCCACGTTTCCATATTGCAGGAATGCTTTCGCTAAGCCTCGTTTTGTTGCCATTTATGCACAGCGATCATTGTCGCTAAAGTAAAATTCATCGCTCGTTTATTTACGTCTGTACTAAGCAGCCTTGTGGCAGTAATTGGTGCAGGTTGTTGACGCCCCGTACAGTTAAAGCCCTCACCCATTTTAGCGTCTCTGATTTTCCGCTTTCTCGCCTGCCTCGCTACTAGTCAAATATTTTTAATGTGGCGACAAAATACAGGCCATCCTCAAAGATGAAAATAAAAAGAAAAGACTATTAAATAAGCATTTGGGAGTGACGACAATACCGCGTATTAGGGAATGAAAAGACGTCTTCTCGATTTTATAAAGTGTGCATAAGAAAAGAAGACATTTTAAACGCTCTAAATGATAGATAGCGAGCTCTTAGTTCATGCTTCGCACTTAAACCTTCTAGTAAGTGTAAACAAAATAACTTGGAATGCCAGTTCAATCACGATGGGTGGGCGGCTTATAGTCAGCCAATGCATCGACTGTCGGGACCTTGTAGCGCGTCAGAGGCGCAGAATTCATTGGTGTAAATGCTGTAGGGTAAACATCTTCTCTTTGAAAGGTCACTACAACTTCCAAGACCTACGTTTAAGAGCCGCACAGGAGACAGATGCCCACCAGACTGACGCACACAAATCGAAACACTGAACATCTGTCAGCCAGCTTTCCTTTTGTATTTGTCTTTTCTGCACTACACGTTTTAAAGTTGTTGTTTGTTATCGCACTAACGATTACTGATCACTTACCAAATGCTAGATTAGAGGGCACGTAAACCATAATAAAATATTGTTACGGCCCAGTAAAGGCGAGCTAAGCTTTAGACCTGCTCCAGCTCTGAGATGATGATGATGATGATGATGATGTCCTCAGTAATAATAGCGCGTGAGTCTTCTTCCTTAAAAACTTATTTTTATTCCAGTGCAACCTGACGGCACCAGGTGGCATATCTACCCCCCCCCCCCTTTTCGGAAAAAAGAAAAAAGCGGAGAAACTAGTGGCGGGACTCAAGCTGTCTGGGGCGCGTAAATAAGAAAGAAAATGAAAGAAAACATTTTTCAGTCGAGTTCAGAATGGCTTAGGTATGCAGAAATAACAGCAGGTATTCTCATATCCAAACCTGCGGAAATAGTCGAGTGATTAGAAGCATGGGTTGCTCATGCTGACGGCGTGGGTTTTAATGCTCTATAAACCTGCGCGTTTCATCTTACACATCATTTTTCTCGTTTTCTAGAGGCGTGGACAGAGTAAAAATAGTTTGCAGAGAAGAGAGGGCAAATATGAAAATATAGCCAATAACTGAATTCCAGCATTACACAAAAATTGTGGTGGCTTAGCTTGGTTAAGCCTGGATATCAGAAGCGAAAAGTTTCGGCGATGACATGGCTTAGCTTGTAGTTCCTTGGCGTAGTTGTGGCTTACCTTGTTCATGGTTGCACCTTATAGATATACCATAGCTTATCATCACGGTGAAACATTGATTACAGCCGTACATCAAATAAGATAAGCGCACAGCGCCAGCTAAAGGTCAACCGGCGGAGTCGCGGCGGCGGTTGCGGCGGCTCCGACCACCTGCGCCTCTCCTGTGACGTCACGTGGTTTGCACGTGCGCAGCTGTGGCTTTTATTGCGAAAACAATACTACGCCAAGTCTAACCATTCGTCGCTGTGTGCCGTGTCCGTGTCGTGTCCATGACCGTGGTCCCCTGGCAGGAGCTGCCAACTTGGGTCTCTCGTTTCACATGGGACGGTTATTTCAGACTCAGCCTGCCAGTACCCTTGCATTCACTCATATAGGCCACTAAGGCACGTTCATACGGCTTGGTTAAAACAGGGTTTTATATATGTTTCTAACGACGGAGCACACGCGAGACTCGGAGTTACTAGCCTAGTGAAGGTTTTCGCTTCAAAAAGTGATAGTCGTGGCATTACAATTCATCACCCCTTTATAATGCAACTTGAATTTGAATGAACTAGCAGGTCGTCGGAAGGTAATAAAAGCGCATCTCAAGCACAGTGTGACAGACTTCAGTTTAAACTGCGGGGCTCTCGCAGAATGGTAGTTAAGACTAGTGGACGACCTCTGAAGGTACCACCTTCTTTCTTTATGTGCAGTAGATTGGTCGAATATTTAGGGGAATTTCTCAAGGTAGAGTAGATCTGTAATAAGGCCATATGACCGCGCTTCGGTGGATGTCAATGCATAATTACTCCTTTATTACAAATCTACTCCACCTTGGGGGATTCCCCTAAATATTCGACCGACACCGTTCCCACCTCCAAATATTGATTAATTCGCTCTTGTTTACTATCTTATCTGCTGATCGTCCCGGTTAACTCAGTTGGTAGAGCGACTCCGGGCCAAAGCCCCGACCAGGACGAAATTTCCTTTAACTTAGCAGCTTCTGAGAAAAGCCCACAGCTTTACTTTGTAGCCATATGACTGCACTTAAGTGGACGTCACTGATTAATTAATCCCTTAATTAACGTATGCTGTATTTTTTGTGTAAGTATTATAAGGCTGACCGCCGAAGAATTGACGCGTTTGGATTGTGGTGCTGGCGAAGACTCTTGAGAGTTCCTTGGAGTGCCAGAAGATCAAATCACTCTATATTGTCGACCATAAACCCTGACTGCTCATTGCAGGGTCAAATTCTAAAGTTAAAGCTCAGTTACTTTGGTCATCTAATGAGAAGAGAGGATTCGCTGGAGAAAGATTTGATGTCGGGAAAGGTTGAGGGTCGCCGGAGAAGGGGTAGGCAGCGAACGCGATGATTAGATGGCATCCTCGAGGCACTGCAGATGAAGTTATGTGATGTTAGGAAGATAGTGAGAGACCGGAAAGCGTGGCGTGACATGGTCCATAGGGTCACGAAGAGTCGGCCACGACTGAACGACTGAACTGAACTGATTATTTTTTTCGCATAAACACAAGCTATTACCGACAATATTTTGGTGCAATAATTTCCTTTTATTCAGCCAGGGCTTGGCGTGTGCGTGACAGTATTATTTATGATGTTTTTCACCTTTGCCTTTACATGAGCGATTCAAAATTTGTTCATCGTACTTGTGTTTTAAACTATTATTAACTTATTGTCAGTTTCCAATGACATTTTTTGCGCGTTCATGTAATAATGCTTTTCTTTTTCTAAGAACGTGCCTAGCGTGTAGTGGATCGTACTCCTCTAACGGCAATTACTGCGCGGCATCAACTGCTTGATGAAAATCATCTTTCTATGCCTTTCGGAATAACGGTATGGGCTGCTTTACAAGTTTTTAATGGATAGAAATTGGGAGGAAATGTAGGTTCTCGAACTTCTTCGAGGTAGGAAAGTCCACGAAGCAAATCACCGAAATAAAAAAAAAAAACACCGTTCTCGCGTCCTCTGTATTCTACATTACCGAATATTTTTTCTCGGTGTATATATCCAACGTCGCTCTATAGAATGTCGACGTCATGTACTAGACGCTGAGCTGAACAACCAGTACCTCACTCAGTACCTGCACACCCACGAAAATATTCAGGCTGTCAGTATAATATAGTGAAATGAGCACTTGGCGCGAATCGGTGGTAAATAAAAACAAGTGATTTGGGTGCACGAAACGAGGTTATTGTCTTCTAAAAGTGACAGGGTTTATTTTATACATATCCTCGACAGCATTAGCCTGGTTGTTGACATTCCGTCTTAAATTATATATGCGGGGAGATTACCGCATAAGCCTGAGTCTCATCATAGAGTTGCTCTTCCTAGCCAAATTTTAAGCGTTATGAAATTTCCTGGTAAAAGCTCGAAAGGGTACATAGACACACAAGCGTCTGAGCTTGTAGATGGGTTTAAACACGACGACGACCCGAATCACTCATTTAGGCTTTTGAGAACACGGTCAAAAGCAGGCAGGACCTTATTAAGTGTCCAAGATGGTCTGCAGTAATAATTTGAACAGAAAATATTTGCACAGGCTCCGTGCGTCGTTCGAGACTCGAAACGATCAGCAACGCCCGCGCGATTTTGATCAGCGGCTGCGAGAGTGGGGAAACAGACTAAAATTCATTGACAGCCTTCTAGAGTGCGTACCTCCTCAGTATTAAAGGAAGAATCGACCAAGAAAAAGCTAGCGTGCGAAGTGCTGACGACATTACGTAATTATGAGAAATCATTTTTTAAATCGGATCCCCATTTTGTAATAAGAGAATACTCACGCCAACAAGTTCACTTAGTTCAGAAAGCAGTTCTTCAAACTATTTGATGTGCATACAAATTTTTACATAACGGCATAATATGATGACATTTCTTGGAACCAAATTAAATTTTCTGAGAACAAGTTTTGATATAATATTGTTAATCATTTCTTGTGCGATCGAGGGAAAAGGGTGATATTGTCTTCTTATTGGGTTCATACCTAGGCCTTAAAGTGGTAAAAAAAAATAAACGAAAAAAAACGAACAAAACAAACGCGAATATTCCAACATTCTCGCATAGTGTTTGCCATTTTTTATTTTTTTTTTGTGACACTGAACTTAAAAGGCGCGTATATACATGTGGTATTTGAAGCCGCTGCACTAAAAATCACATACTTAAAGAATCACATACTTGTTGCGCGTTCAGTGTTGCATTAAAGAAGTTGAGGCTGGGCACGTTGCTGTCATTCAGATTGATCTTGCGACAGCTTTTCATAAAGTGTGTCACAATTTTATTTGCAACCTTGGTTCGTGGATTTGTGGATATATTGCTTGAAGCCATGCTACTATGAAATAATTGAGTTTACGTCAACGAATAATTGCCAACTGATTCCACTAAAGTTATCTGTATAGCGGGGCTGCGCGCGGACGTCTCTGTTTATTACTTTTGTATGCCGAACCCTTATAACTGCGTATCCTTATCTCCACAGCTGTTCAAGGATTGTCACTTATTCAGCGTAATGTCTTATGCTAAGTGCGCTGGAAGCTTTGCAAATAACTCTGGAAGTCTGTGGAGACTGTAATACAGCTCTTAATCTCGGTAAACATGAAGGCTTCTGGTTGGGCTACTCGAGTACACAGCCTACTATCTCTGGCGCCTTAGCAAAGTACTCATGTTTCTTATATCATACTGATTACTTCTTCATTAAGCTATAACCAATGCGTTCTACGGACCTTCACCAATTCCATCTGCGCAGCCTCTATACGCCGACTTTGATGTATCCGGAGGTCTCTATTCTGCAAAGGTCTGCAAAGACTTCTTGGTAGCAAAACTCGTCTGCGCGTTGCAAGTGATGGATTGTGCGAGAAAGAAAACAAAGCGCGGCGCAGACTTTTCGTGACCTTTGTGTGGTTATCAAAATGGGAGGCTATGCGTCGAGACAACTTGTTTATTACCTTCGAGTCTAGATTAGCCAGCGCTTGTGTTGTCTCCTGTTCCTTTTAGTCTTGTGTTTTCGCGCTGCTTTAAGATGAACAGAACGTATTAACCCTATTATTTGTCAGCTTGCTTCACTGTTTCTCATTGCTGATTTTTTTTCTTTTTTTTTTCTTTTTTTTTTACAAATCTCAAAGCCCGATTTTCTCCTGCCTGTGCTTAATAGTCAAATGGGTTCTTTGTGTTTTCCTTTTTCGCCGCCTAGCTATATGGAGTTGTGTGGACTAAACAAGAGTATGTCAAAACGTCTGCGCTTCTTGACATATACTGGAAAATAAACACCGGACCGAAAGCAGCATGGAAACAAGGAAAGGAAGCAACACAACGAAGAAACGTTAACCATGTGGGATTTGAGCCGGTTGCAGCAAGCAACACATCCTGTCTGTGGTTTTGTCTCCTGTTGTTCATCGTCATTTCTGAGTTGTGTTCCTTTAGATATCCCTGTAGTTTCCTGACGAAAGTCGCTAATTATTTGGTTCTGTAATATGCATTTCATAATAGTGTTTGTCGCACATGTCAAAAAAGCCGATGACAAATGAAGAAATGGAATTTTTTCTATGTCGCCATATGTCGGCAGCCTTAAATATGGTTTGCTGACTATAGTGATTTGAAGCGAGTTCAACGGTTTTCTGTTGAATTCGTTGCTAAAATATTCGTTTATAATAATGAAGAAAATAATTACAGGCTCCACTCTTCAACCGTACCCGTCAGTCTTACTCAGCGTCAAGGGGACATTTGTGCCGTGGTATGTGCACTGCTGCGAACGTCATCAGCCAGAGACGATTTATCACTTCTTTGTGTAGTGCATGGCTGCAGTGTCTCTATGGAATGCACTTCAGTTGAAAATTAGAAGACACATGGAGACCTTGCATCACACATAAAGTTCTTGTGATGAACGACTCCGGAATTCCGTGCAAAGTGTCAGCGCTGATTAGGCTATTTAGCTTGTCGAAGAGCGGCATGACGCCTTACCATGAAGACCTTCCTCGTCGAACGTCTATTCCGAGAAGAATGCGCCTTGGTGCAGGGGGTATATGCTCTACAGGGTCATCTTTCTGACTGGCTGGCGTTTCTTGACACATGTATAAAAAAAAAAAAAACGGAATAAACCATGAGTTTGCTGCTTTTACAGAATTTTTTTTCTAGATTTTTTAAACACGCTCAGCAGAGGTAATACTGGTGCCGGTTTGGTAAAACACTTGTTACACTTATTGACAGATTCATACCCGCCATGCATATATAGCCTGCACTAATATCGCGCCTTGATTTAAGAGGCACCTCTAGGGCATTTACATTAATAAAAAGTGTCTTTACAGATAAGCCGACAAAAGCAGCCGCTTCGATTTCTGGTATCGTGCAAAGCATGTGATGAAGCGCTGATTATCTGCTCGCCGCCCTCGCTGACCCTCTACTTAATGTCAAGGTTAACTAATAACACTCCGAAGTTCTGGCAGATTATAAAGCCCTCGAATCATCCTGACACTATAGTGTTACTCCGTCATCAATGGTTATAACCATTGATGACGGAGTTGCATCTGAGTGTACCTAGGTTCTTAATAACGTGTCCACATCCCGTTTCACCTAAGAACAGGTCCCCTTAGTTCATAGTACTATGAATAATTCTGTTATCTTAACGCCCCAAATATTTACTAGTGCGACCGGCACCTTGTTTTTACTAAAGAAACTTAAAACCAAACCAGCAACTGATCACATCTGTTTTATTTAAGATACTCTAGAATTCACCTGAAGGTATTCACCGCCTCACGTTTGATATTTTCGCACAGTCTATGCGTCTGGATTGCTCCCATGCGATTGGCAGTTAGCTAGCGCTGTGCCAACATTCAAGTCTGGCGATAATTCATTATTACTCGATTATAGACCTACTTCATTAACCAGTACAGCTTTCAAATTCCTTGAATAACTATTTAGAAGCACAAAACATCACTGGTAGGTGCTAACGTAGCTTCCCTAAAAGCTATTCATGCGAAACGCGACTTTCTGGAATTATCCACGACGTTTTTTGAGAGGTTTGTGCTTCTTTTCAAGTCCTATTCATATCTCTTGGTTTTTGTTTGTAATTCTTGACAGAATACCCCAGAACAAGTTTGCAGCCAACCTAAAAATCCTTAACCAGTGTTATTGCATGGATAAAGCCCTTTCTCTGTGCCACGTTACAGCTTACGCCAGAAAACAACAAAAAAAAAACATGATTCGTCGTCCCATCAAGTACATATTCGGCCCGCAACGGAACTTACTTGACCCCCTTTCTTTTCCTTATATTTAATAACGATTTACCTAACTCCCTTCCTTCCTAAATCGGCTCTTCGTTGACTTTTGTGTATTGGAAGTAAAATTTATTCTAAGTATAATCACCTAAGACTTCAATCTAACCTCGACACAGTAACTGCATGGTGTCCTACCTGACTGATAACTTAGACCATATTCGTTCCCACTTTCGAACAGGTGTTTGTACTACTCCAACTCCACCTAAAGTTGAATATCATGACCGACAAACACAGCAAGAAGCCGGATTGCCCAGTCGTTTAATAGGGCAAAGCAAGCCGAATCATCGCGTTCATACAAGAGAGGAAGAAGAGGCTTAGCCACATGCCAAAATATATGGTCCGACCCAATTGTGGCGCCGGAAGAGTGTAAGCAGGCAGTGTTACAATATGCGTCAGACATCTTCGACCATATCAATCCCATTCAATAAATAACATCGCATAGTGGTTAAAACTCGATTTAACGAAGTTTAAGGGAGCTAGAAATTATTTCTATAAATCGGGAACTTCTTTAAATGGAGTAAAACGTTTCTCGGTAACTTTATTCAAAATGTCCGGTGTAGCGGAAGCAACAGCAGCATCATTTTGACAAAGCGTAATTGCGCCAAAAATAACAGTGCGCCTCGCGAAAAAAGCCGACACCACTACCGCGTATGAAGAAAAAAAAACAAAAAATGTGACCTCAATAAGAGGAGTCACAGAGGACTACAAATTTGTCTCCCAGCAAAAAGATTGGAGATTCTTGCTTGCCTTTGCTTTGTAAGCAACAGACGCACGGACTTTTTTAGAGTTGGAAGTGCATCCAGCACGTCTTTCATCCCATCGTTTGTTCCAGCAACCTGCCGCAACAGGTGAACATGAACCATTACTTCACTCTCCATCTGGTGAATTCAATTCAATATTATAAATCTCGTTTTGCAAGGCGTAGTTTGGTAAAAGCGAGGCGATGCTTGGGGATATTACCGTTGGTGCACAAAGAATAAATTTTGGGGCTTTCTCTGTAAAACAGACCGAAATTGACTATTGTTCTTCATTTTTCGGTAAGGCTTATTAAATCGAGACAGATAAGGAAATCAATTTCGTTATTTCGGGCTATTCAGAGAAATTGACCCTATAAGCATCGGTGTGGGAATTTGGATGTCTCGTTAAATCGGTTCTTGTTGAATCGAGTTTATATTGCATTGCAGAACCACACTCAGCGATTTATTTACACTAGTTATCCACTTCATAGTAATGTCACAGCCTTGAAGAAACAAACATCCTTCAGAAAATATGTCGAGACTGAAAAGTTTCACGTTCATCACTTTTCTATAAACCTATCATCCCTAAGCACTTCGTAATGACTTTTTTTGTATCTTCCATTTTCGATCGACGCCGTGGTCCTTTTGAAGTTAAGAACTTGTCATACAGTTTATTACGCACATTCATTCATACCACGAACACACTGCCTTCACATATCTCTACTGCCTTTGGTCGTGATACATTCTACGAACTGGTGTCTGATATATATAGTGCTTAACTTCCATGCGTTGATTGTTATCTTAGTGATTTCATTGGCTCTTTTTGCTTTCTATTTTTGTCTGTATAAATTCAGGTTCTTTCATTTTAAAGCTGCTTTCGTTCACGAAGCTGTATAGCAGGTACCAATTTCACGCTGGCAGCGTAATATTCAAGATTTTGTATTATTCTTTTTTTTTATTAACCTTGGATGATATCTATTATTCATTTGTTCGCAGTTGTCTGGTGACCACCTTGCCTAGTGTTCGCTATATAAATGATGGCCATGGCACGGGAGCGTTCATGGAAGCTAACGAGTCCTCTCTGAAGCTAACTGAGAATTAACAAGAAGAGCATTTTGTGATCGCCATAGTAGAAGGACTTTCAAGTCCTGAGCCATCGCGTAAACCTCTGATGTTGCTCGTGTATTGCTTAGAGTAAATCGCTTCGAAAATAATATAAAAGTCAACTTTGTCCTTTGTATGGCAGGCGTGAGCACCGCTGTGGTGATATGTGTGATATTTTCGTTGTTCATCGTGCAATTTCTTCAGAACCCTATAAACACGTGCCACATTTTGCGCACCTATTTCTGACCCACGCTTTTTAAAATTATGTGATCTTTAGAGCTCTATAATCGAGTACAACCTGAAAAAAAAAACAGCAGTTTCAAAATCTGGGCCTTGGTACGCGGCACGTGTATGCTTCGCTCAAAAATACAGGAAGGCATTTTTCTTTATTTAATTGCACCAAATGAGTCACGGCAGTGAAGTTCGTGGATTTATAATTTGGTGTGATGGTTAGGTATTCATTTAGGTAACAGATAAGAGCTACATTAGAGGACTACATTATCACGTAAGAATTGGGTGTGGCGGCTACAACAGACGTGAGGTTTATGCGTCTATATCAATAAATATTTTGCTTGCAAAAAAAACAAAAAAAAACGTTATCTCTGGCTCAAGCTACTGGAACGGGGGTGTTTAACATGGCTGGACGCTGTTTGGTGGTTGGGCGTCAGGAGACCGCATGACGTAGACTAATTTGCAAGCACAGCGCACTAAGCCTTAGCCTTTGAGGTGGAGCACATGAGGTTTAGTTTCAGGAATGACGCGAAACTCGCACATGAACGTAGCAGAGTCATCGCGGTAAAAGAGAATTCATATCTACGTCGGATGGTCTTTCACATAATCACATGTCGTTCGGCTAACGTGTGTGAAAGATTATAGAGGCACAAATAAAATACTACTGATTAGGTGAGCAGTGAAATTAATGCATGGGCACAAAGATCTGCCAGCTGAACCAGCAGTCTGGAGCCACTGACACTGTAGTGTCTTACCCCTGAAACCAAACTGCAATGTCCTCTCAGTTTTATACACGCAGATACGTCTTTTGTTGTCTTCTCTCGCGTAGCTCACTTATTTTTCAAGTGATCATGTTTTACCTCTCTTATTTTTCCTTCGTTTCGGAAACACGGCAAAGATACATGTAGGATAGGTTTGACGTAACACCCTACAAATGTTGCCTAAAAGAATGCCTAAAAGGTCGTAATATCGCCTCTACTCTTCAACTTAGATGTGGTCAGATTGAACGAGGGCTTACAACGAGTACCGGACATCGCATTCGTCCAAGACGGCATACCTATTTGGACTATGACAGAATATCTCGCCGTGAAGGAAGACCTTGTACGACATCAGCTACCACAGTGAAAGCGCTTACACAGTCCGGGAATTCCGATGTGCACCCGAAAATTAGAACAGCCGTGAATGCACAAAACGGAATCTGTCTACCCAAGATAACTCAGTGTGATAGTTGAAGGGACGAAGTTTAAAGAAGAAACAGCGTGTAGTTCCTGGGCGTGTATATCAAGCACAACCTACAGGCATACACGGTCTTCAAAGCCTGGGTCAGAACACTCGATCAGGGGGCCAATTCGACCAAACAAGTCAGCAATCGAAGAGTAAGTACGCGAGAATTGAACATGGTGAGAGAAAACACCATTTTGTCGCTTACATACAGGCTATCCTGTCACAAACTCAACGGCGGAAGAAGCTAACAGGTGATCCTCGGAAGCTTGAAAAGACGGCTGTAGAACTGTTCTAACGAATATCCATAGAAACACTGATGACACTGGGCCTGACTAACGTTTATACTGAAGCTTGGAGAAGCCCATCACAAAGCTCAAATACTAAAACATAAATAATCATCACTGGATACCATGACAGCATTAGAGCGATCGCATGACTGCGCAACATACCCTACAACCATCGAGCTCAACTTCGAGTCAGCCCGATCCAAAGAAAAGTGAACCCATTAAGTAAAGGAAGAAGGTATGCTATTGCGAGAGGCATAGCTCGGGCATGTAGAACGACACATATAGCGTTTACTTTTACGACCAACAAGTACAATAAGGGTGATCCACAACGCTTGTCACAAATGAATCAATGGGTATAACACTGCTTCACGTCACTAATAAGGAAGTAATTACTCACTGACATCCGCCCAAGCGCAGCCATACGACTACAAAGGAAAGCTATATAGCTTTCTCAGCAACTTCGTAGGCAAAGAAAAATTCGTCCTCATCCGGGAGTCGAACACGGCACCACCGTCTTTTCCGGGCAGTCGCTCTACCAACTTAGCTAACCAGGACGGTCAGCAGATCAGATGATAAGGCGAGAGCAAATTGATCCATAACTCGAAGTGGGAATGGTGTTGGTCAAATATTTAGATGAATCCCCCATGCTTCACATCCCGTGGGAATGCCAATATATCACGACACATCCGCCCTCTAAAACACTAGCACTGGTTAGTGAGAAGCACTTCTGTCCGATCTTGGTCTTGAGACGCAAAGGAAATTGGTGACTCGGGCTGGGAAAGCAGCAAGCGAATGGGGTTTTCCGAATACGGACTCAACCGACCGAATCAGGAATACCTTTGGGTCAAAAAAAAACCTTTCTTCTTTCACTTTTCTATCCCCTCATCTCCACCAGCTCAGTTTCTTTTCTTGAATTCTGACAAGTGCCTTATGCGACCCCTCCACAGTGCACAGGATGCGGGATCGAATTCTGGCCGCGGCGGCCATTTTCGATGGAGGCGGAAAACAAGGCGCCCGTGTGATGTGCGATGTCAGTGCACGTTAACGAACACCAAACAACCCTATGGGGTTTGAAATTTCCGGAGCCCTGCACTACGGTATCTCTCATAGCCTCAGTCGCTTTGCCACGTTAAGCCCCTAAACAAACCAAACAAGTACAATATGCAGAACGCCGCTCGAGTCGCCAGCGATGTACGTAACCAAAAACCCGGAGGACTCTTGAACGGCCAGGGACAACTCAAGGTTCCAAAACGATTTCTAGCATGGTCGTTGTGAAGAATCGCCTTCTGAATGAGTTGCAGCAAACATTTTTTTTTTTTAGAGGACTCATGATGGTGGAGTTACAGCCTTTAAAACCAATCTACAGCTCCATGATCCTGGCCTCGAGTTTCGTCTCCTGAGTTTCTCTATCCCCCTTGGTCAAGCAACCTCCGCAAGTAAGCAATATTATTCCTTTTCCTCCAATATCAGCAGGAAACGTAGTCTGGTGGAGTACGTTTCCTGGTGGAGTACGTTTCCGCCTTGGTTGACCTTTTTTTTTTTTTTTTTGCTGCTCGAGCATTTTCAGGATGCGAGGGCATGGGACGGGGACTACCCAAGCGACCATTTGTACAAAGTTTAAGAAGGGGGCTTTTGGCGGCGTGCTCGTTCGCACGCTCATCTGGCTCCCTGAGCTAAAGGGCAGCCCCAGCGCGGACGCGTGTTTCTCTCAGGCATTTCGTAGAAATGAGGGAGCCACACAAATGTGCGTCACTTGTGCACTTCTTTTCTGGTATTGAGTCCTGTCTGTGCTCTCGGTTGCACTACTGTATGAGCAGCACAGCATACAGAACAATCTGTTAAAACATACATAGTCTATAACAGTTTCAGTTCAGTTTAGTCGTTCAGTCGTGTCCGACTCTTCGTGACCCTATGGACCATATCACGCCACGCTTTCCGGTCTCTCACTATCTTCCTAACATCACATAACGTCATCTGCAGCGCCTCGAGGATGCCATCTAACCATCGCGCTTGCGGCCTACTCCTTCTCCGGTGACCCCCAACCTTTCCCAACGTCAATCATTCTCCATTCTATAACAGGCAACTAAAAACCTGTTCACTGTGTGGTTGCACGGGGGCGCGAAAACGAATGGCGCGACAGATAAGCGCGCGTGAGCAGTTAGACAACGCAATGCGATTCGCCTTACATTCATGGCTCGACGTGCCACCGTAGAAGACAAGGAAGTTGGCTCTCCGAAGGGGAGCGTGAGAGAGTTCTTATTTTTATATTTGCTGCGTTCCAGCAGGTGAATCTTCATAGCGTTTTGCAGAAATTACCCCTGATACTTGATTGGAGCACTATAGCTTTGTTTAAAATGGCCCAGTGTGGTAAATGGCCGTTCAATCTCCGCCATTAAGGATGTTATTTGCTCCCGTTTAAGGTTCCCCTTGTGAATCCTCGTTCGCATACGTGCCCTTTGCTACACGCTTAGTTTCTATTCTTTGCTATCTGCGCCTCTATTATCCCACACATGCTCTTTAAATACAGTCGTACGCTACCTCATTATGTGAAAGACTACGCGACATAGGTACAAAGCCCCTCTTTGATCAAGCTGTACGAACTGCCCACGTGGTCTATAGGAGCACTTGGGCCTAGAAAAATTAACGTATTTTCTATCCTATCCTATACTATCCTATCTTATAGGAGCAGTGGGTCTGAGGATCCAAGGTTACTGGAAGTGCACATTACGATCTCACCGACCCATCTCAAGTGCGAAGTCCGACTGGCAGCGCCTGGCAATGTGGGCATGTCATGAGAGCTCGTGACGTCAAACAACCCGACCACGCCCGCGGCATGGTCATGTCGCCTGCTAGCTACCACCCGCCAGAGTAATATCCGAGATTTCTGGTTGACAAGGCTGAGGTCGGCAATCCCACAGATGGATATTCTAGAGTGCGGATTTAACGCTCTGGTGTTAAACAGATGGATGGAAAAAATTTCCAGCAGCCTTGTGGAGATAGCCGAGTAGTCATAGCCATCATTTCAGAGACGTGGGTTAGACAGTTACCTAATTCTGCAATCTACCTTCGGGCAATTGTTCGGAGACCATTCCGCAAAAACAGAGAAATCCAGAGGTACCCTATTTCTTCGAACAATAGTATTTCTGAGGAGCTTTCTAAAAGCAGGTGATATAGAATATTTTCCTTTTCCTGCTGCCAACGTTTTTCTTCACACCAGCAACTGGCACACGCTACAGGCGCAGAAAGCATCGAAGATAATTCGTTGCAATTCGTTGTCTTGTGTGTCGATAATCAATTATAAAAGCCTATGCTCTACGTGTGACCAAATTACGTCCTTTCAAGTGCGCGACGTTTTTATTTAGCTGCCCTTGTATGTCATGTTATCTCGATGGTGGGGTAACATTTTCGGTATCTGCTAAATTACTTGCTTTTCATGCACTCCCTGGTAGCCAGAAATGACTTCTTGGGAGTCGCAGCCGTCCTGCGACCATAAACTCGCTCTATAGCATATTGCTGCCTTCGTCCTTTTCTGTAGCAGCACCGCTCAATCTCGGTCTAACAAAACTTTTCATGAGAAAATAAAAATATAATGAAGTTATATCTGATTGTATATAAATTTTGTTTGTAAATGGCCAAAGCGAAGAAACAAGCCTTACTGCTCATTCGTGCTGAGTATATTGCCGTCTGATAGTGAGCAGCACTTCTCTATCCTCTCGATAGGGAAAACTAAACAACTGCTCCCAACACCTACTCTCAAGCACCCGAAAAAATAAACACAGGACATTGTACGCTCCAAGCGGGGCTCCATAAAGGGTTCCTTGCCCGATTCGTTGATGTTATGTTCGGCGCGAAAAACTTTTGATGCTGGTGTGTACGTCTTGGCAATAAGCGTGGTACGCATTTCCCATTGCACCATGACATTATTTCCAGGGTTGTTGTAGTTTCATTCTTCAGCCTCCTAGCAGCACACGACCCGCTTGGGAGCGGGCTGTTCTCACGGGTGTTGTGCAGTTTAGTTTTCTGTTCGTGGCGTGGTCGGAATTAATTGTTTGATCGTGTGGCGCTGTTCGTCGTGCTTGACTTTCAACGTAACTCTGGTTTCAAGGCCAAGATCTGTGGCAACCACGATGAACGAGCGCCCAATGTTATTTCCTTAGGCTGAACGGCATCATTGGTGAATGTAACGAAACCTTAAAATTTAAATTTCCCACAACTGAATGCTGGGCAGTTTGTGGGCGTTAAGGATTTTTGCACAGCGCGAAAAACAAAGACCGGAGAAGAAACATTTTCTCACCATCTTCTCTCCGCCTTTGTCATCGCTCTGGCAGAAAATTTGCCTAAAGAAGCAATTTGTCTTCTTTCACTGCATATGCGTATCCGCTTGCGTGCAGGCTCCCGCCACTGAATGATAATATGACGTCTCAATATCATCTACATTCATCGTGCGGCGTTTTGAAATTGGAGGTTATCTACGTCTAAGGACTATAAAACGGTCCTAAAACGAAATCTCTGACGCACACAATCTTATCAGAAATAGAGAGTTAAAAACTAACGAAGCCTTATTTGCGAATTTTCACTTTTCTTTTATCCCTGGCATTTCAAAAACCCTCTAAGAAAAGTTCATTAGGATTTGACATAAATATTTCGCATAGAACTTGTAAGTATACCAGAATGAACACGAGAACTTGAATTGACATAATTTTGTTTAGCACAAATTTCTCAATTCAATTTTTCAGTTCAATTTTCTGTTCGAGATGCGTTTTCAGAGCCCTACTTAGGTAAAAAATGATGTTGATATCACCATGACTGTCAGCCAAATTTGATAGATCATGTGAATACCGAATTATTATATTCAGCTCGGTGAGTCAATCAGGGCGGCTTTCCTATCCACATTTTGTTTACCGTGTAGCCTACCCTTTTATGTATTAGGCGGTATCTGCTTGTTAACGTTGCTTTCCTGTCATGCTGCTTGTCAATAAAACAGTCGAACGTAGACTCTACATCAAAACTCGCAGCGTCTTTATATGTATTGTCAGATGGGGGTTTATTGAGGTACTCGGACTGAGAAGATCAGCGGCGAACTGAGCGACAGCGAACCCCGTCATGTCTAACACGCGTAGCTATAACGATGCCACTGACTGGAATGTTCCCCATGCACTTCTTCCTCTTCACATTTACCCGCGGGACGAAGAGGAACCATCCTGGCGACTTACGGCGAGAGCAAGACGGCAGGGTCGTAAAAGGATTTGAGGCGCTGGAAGTGAACAACCTCGCACCCACGCCGGCGGTGCGCTCCGGAAGACGGTATGGGCCATGGTATTTAGCGAGAAATATCGGAAACAGTCCAGGAGCATTGGAAGGTATCCACAGACACACACGAGCGCCAGACGAAAAGTCTGGTGTCGATTGTTGGATGTCATGGTTGGATTTATGGCGATACTCGGTGTTAGCCGGGAATGCGCGGGCAATTTGTCGACAGTCTTCTGCATGCTGGGCGGCTTGAGACGCAGGAGTATACTCGGATATGTCTGGCTGATACAGGAGTATGGTGTCGATTGTAGCAGAGGGGTGACGGCCGTAGAGGAGAAATAGAGAAAAGTCAGTAGTGGACTGCGTGGCGGTATCGTAAGCCTGAGTGACATACTGAAGGTTGAGGTCCCAATTATAGTGGTTGGAGGCGACGTACATAGAAAGCATGTCGCCAAGGTTACGATTAAAACGCTCAGTGAGGTCATTAGTCTGGGGATGATAGGCGCAGGCGGTTCTATGAATAAAGTTGCACTTGGTGAGCAAGGCTTTCACAACGCTGAGCAGCTCTCGAGATGCGCCGTGGCGAAGAACAAATTGCTTCAAAATGAAGCAAGCTACTTCTGAGACTGTGGCAGATGAAAGGGCGGCGGTTTCTGCATACCTCGTCAAATGATCAACGGCTACGATAGCCCCAACGATTGCTGGCTGCAGTGTAGGGCAGCGGCCCGTACAAATCAATGCCGACGCGGTCGAAAGGGCGTGGGGGGCAGGGTAACGGCAGAAGCTCTCCAGCAGAACGTTGAGGAGATGTCTTGCGACGTTGACAGGTGAGGCATGAGCGAACGTACTTGAGTACGAAGATGTACACGCGTAGTAATGCAGCCGGAGACGAGTATATGCCTTGAAGAAGCCCGCGTCACCGGATTGTGGGTCAGCGTAGAAATAGTCACAAATTTATAAACGTAGCTGCCGGGGAATAACTTGCAACCACTTGCGGCCATCTGCGCAGTAGTTGCGGCGGTATATGAGGTTATCACGCATGGTAAAGTGGGACGCATGGCGGCGGAGAGTACACGATGGAGAAGCAGCCGTATGATTGGATATAAAATGGAGAGAATTTATCCAAGGATCTTGTCGCTGCGCTGACGGCATGTCATTGATGTGAAGCGATGGCGGGGAATCGTTGGAAGAGGAAAGGCTCGTGACTTCAGCTGTAAGGGGGCCGCGGGAAAGTGCATCGGCGTCTTGATGCTTGCGGCCGGAGCGGTAAACAACGCGGACATCATATTCCTGAAGGCGAAGAGCCTATCTTGCTAGTTTTCCGAACGGGTCTTTCAGTGAGGAAAGCCAGCAAAGCCCACAGTGGTCCGTCACTACCTCAAAAGTGTGGTCCTAGAGGTAAGGGCGGAATTTAGTAAGAGCCCAAATAATCGCACTCTTTTTCAGTAACAGAGTAATTGGATTCAGCCTTTGTGAATGTACGGCTAGCATAGGCGACCACGTATTCAGAATAGCCTGATTTGCGCTGAGCGAGCACAGCGCCGAGACCAACACCACTGGCGTCCGTGTGAACCTCGGTAGGCGCTGTGGGTTCGAAGCGACGCAGGAAAGGCGGTACCGTTAGGATGCGGCGTAAAGCATTGAAGGCATCGTCGCACGTTGGCGACCACGGCGAAAGGTCGGAACTGCCGGACAGAAGTTCTGTCAAGGGAGCAGCAATGGAACGAAATTCTAATAAGGCAACGAAAGTAAGAGCACAGCCCGAGGAAACTACGTAGATCTTTAAAGGAAGTCGGTTTGAGAAAGGCTGTTACGGCACAAAGTTTGGCAGGGTCTGGAGATACACCTCCTTTGCAGACAACGTGTCCGAAAAAGGTGAATTGGCTGACGGCAAAACGACATTTTTTTTTTCAAATTCAGCTGCAGTCCAGCATCAGATAGGCAGGGTAAAACGTTCTTGAGGCGGCAGAGGTGTGTGTGAAAGTCGGAAAAAAAGACAATGTCGTCGAGGTAGCATAGGCATGTCTTCCACTTTAGGCTACGCAAAATGGTGTCCATCATCCGCTCAAATGTGGCCAAACGGCATAACTGTAAATTCATACAAGCCGTCGGGAAAGGCAATTTCGGGGCGATCAACCGCTTCCAGGGGAACTTGCTAGTACCCGGAACGTAAATCTAAGGAAGAAAAGAGCTCGGCGCCTTGCAAACAATCGAGAGCGTCGTCGATGCGCGGGATGAGAGGGTAGACGTTGCGCGTTATCTTATTAGGCGGCGATAATCGACACAGAAGCGGACAGAACCATTTTTCTTTTTTACGAGGACAACAGGTGATGCCCAAGGGCTGCTTGAGGGCTGAATCACCACGTTCTGGGGCATTAGGTCGACTTGCTCTTTAATAGCCTGGCGTTCGGCTGCAGACACACGATAGGGGTACTGTCGCAGTGCTGCGTGGTTGCCGGTGTCGATGCGATGAGTGACAGTAGAAGTTTGACCCAAAGAACTTTAATGAGAGTCGAAGGAGGAGCGAAAGTGATGTAGTAGGTTCAAAAGCTGGGTGCGCTGAGATGGAGGAAGATTAGCGTCGATGGAACGGAGGAACACGTCTGTAGAGGGGGGAGCGGGCGCAGGTGAAGGGGGGCTGAGCGCAGTCACGGCACAGTGCGGCGCGTCGTCAGGTTCCTCAGAGATCAGAAGAGATGCGATTGGCTGGATACTTCCGAGACATTCGCCATGGCGCAAAGCAGTAGGGGAGTTAAATGGGTTAGAGAACCATAACATGGAAAGGCCAGCGGAAATAGCGAGCACAGCTTAGGGCAATGGAAGGCACTTGCGGTGCACGAAATTATGGGCTGGTGTGAAGAGAACGGTGTCATCGCTAAAAGAGGCACAAGCAACACGAACAAGAACAGAAGAAAAGGGAGTAAGGTCGATATCTTCAGCGACGAGGGCTTTAGCACAGGAATTCGATGGATCAGCGTCTGGCAAGGCACCGGGCAAAGTCGAGAACCCCACTTCAGCTCGAGCACAATCGATAATAGCAGCGTGACGCGACAGGGAATCCCAGCCTAAAATTGCAGCGTATGAACAACTTGGCAGCATGACGAACTCAACTGTATAAATGCAATTCTGGATCACTACTCGATTGGTGCACGCTGCTAAAGGTTTAATATGCTGAGCGCTGGCCGCTCGCAACGAAAGTCCTGCGATTGGAGTCTTCACTTTCTTTAAAGAGCTACATAGCTTTGCGTCCATTAGCGAAATCGCAGCACAAATGTCAATTAGAGTCATGACAGCAACACCTTCGACGAAAACTTCACTAAGGTTGGCTGGTGACAGATGAGGACTTGGGAAGTTCGACGGGGTCGCAGTTCTCACCTCAGGAACTGTGGCCCCTAGTTTTCGACAATACCAGTAGTTGGGCGAGTTGGTGTGCACGGTGATCCATAACAACAGCGCGACAGACGGGACATAGAAGAATGCACGACCACATAGCTCTCTGTGTTGTCCATTTTTCTATGTCCCGTCTGTCGCGCTGTTGTTATGGATCGCTAGTTTTCCTCACGTGAAGCGTTCTGTCGACGTCGCATCGGAGAGATAGAGCGGCGTCGCGGCGACGATGGACGGCGGTCGGTCATGGCTGAGCGGTCTGGAGAGAAATGACGGCTGGCTGGAGACTCAGTAGGCGCGGAATACTGAGGCGTCGAAGACTAGTACCCAGAACCATGAGTAGGTGGTGCTGACACTGGGAAACGGTTTCGGCAAACAACGGGAAATATGTCCAGCCAGCCCGCAAATGTTACAAATGGGCCGGTTATCTGTCGTGCACCAGGGATTGCGTGGTCTTATAACCGGTTGAATAAACTGCGCAGGATCTCGAGCAGGACCAGGAGGCGGCTGAATGTAGGCATGTTGTGGCGAAGCATATGTAGGTGGTGGTCGAGCAGCAACAGCCTCATATGTCAACGGGGCTAAGACAGGCATGGATTAAGGAGCTGGAGGAAAAGATTCAGCTATCTGTTCTTGAATAATATGGCGCAAACTGGTAGCTAGGTGTGATGAAGGCTGTTCATAGCAGGACATAAGGGAGAGCTGTCGAGCAACTTCTTCCCGAATGAAGATCTTGATTTGTGGCAGGAGCGCAGAATGTTTACTTGCATCTGTCAGGCCAGCAAGCGACTCAGTGTGCATGGTGTTCGCGCGTGTTATGGCCCTTTGTTTGCGCAGTTCATCAAAACTTTGACATAGTGTGACAACTTCTGCGACGGTGCTGATATCTCGAGCTTTCAGCATCTGAAAGGCGCCGTCATCGTTGCCTTGCAGAATGTGCTTGATCTTGCCAGCTTCTTACATATGTGCGTTCACGCGCTTGCACAAGTCGACGACGTCCTCGATATAACTCATAAAATTCTCGTCAACCTGCTGTGACCGCGCACGCAAGCGCTGTTCAGTACGAAGTTTCCTCACAGCCGGACGGCCGAAAACTTCAGAAAAGCTGGCTTTGAATACGGACCATGATGGAATGCCCGCTTGATAGATTTGCTACGCCGGTGAGATAGAAAATCAAGTTAGCTTAGTTTCCTCGTCCTATTTGTTGTAAGCGCTCACCCGCTCATAGGATGTGAGCCAGTTCTCGACGTCATGGTTGTCAGTGCCGCTGAAGATGGCGGGGTCTCGCTGGCGGAGGGAGCCGGGACAGATGATGGGCGAGCCAACTTGTGCGCCTTGGTGGTTGCTGTCTTCAGTCATCGCAGGAGGGGGTAACGTGCGGCTGCAGAGTTCCAGGGCGAGAGGGTAGATCTTAACCGGCAGCTCCACCAAATGTAAGGTGGTGGTTTATTGAGGTACTCGGACTGAGAAAATCAGCGGCGAACACAGCGACAGTGAACACAGTCAGGTCCAACACGCGCAACGATAACGATTCCACTGACTGAAATGTTTCCCATGCTTTTCTTCCTCTTCACAGTATGTACAACATCTGACAAGTAGATCCGAATGGTTTCCGGTTTGATTGATGCTGAAATATTCCAGCGGTAACCGTCTTCAATAACGAGGTAACGTTAAATCGTCGTAATTTCCGAAATATTGTGTTCTCCGAAATGAATTTGTCTGAGTGATCGAGAGAGGACACGTGAGCTTGTTACGTCAGCAACCTCTCAAGTAGTGATTGCTACCTAGCGATGCGAAATAACGAAACATATGTCTTGATCACAGAAAGCCGAGTGGACAGGTGCTCTGGCAGCTGGCAGTTTGACGGTAACATGGCCAAGCGCCGATCCACCTGCGGACTGTGTAGCGTCACGAGACCACGCGACATCGCAGAGTTGGCGGAAATTGGGCTGGTAGTAGTTAGCAGGGGTTATGGCCTAGCGCTGATGGGTCGCCAAGGCATATTACGTCAAGTGGCACGGGCAAATTTGCAGTAGGTTAGATCCACAATGTCTTATAGTCATTAAAAATCAGAGAACGGTCAAAAACGTGACACCGACCACATAAAATGTAGTGAAAAAAAGCATCACTTTTAATGCTATTGCAAACCATACATTGGATCGCTTAAGCGTTCCGACAATCTTCTCTGTCCCTTGCATCCAGCGGTTTCAACTTCGTGGGCAAGCACTTCGTGATCCTGGCACCGTTGTCCGATCTCGACATCGCGAGCTCACACGTCGGTATTCCCTTGCTGTTGACCGCTTTTGATTTTCTTGAAAGGTGCACATCTGTATCTTCATGCAGAAGCAGCTAGCTCGCAGAGACATCGACGTTCACCAGAGGCATTTCCCTCCTTCCCGCAGAGCGTCTGATTGCAGACTCTCCGAACAAAGAAATAATAAGCATCCCTCATTCTACGGCCTCCTCTTTTCCGAGTATTCAAAGCAGACAAGCTCATGACCAGGTCATGATGAGAAATTCCTAAACCAGCCTTACTGGAAAGCAGGCGTTCAAGGCAGTGCATGCAGTACAATCCGTTACCCTTGAGTGTCATATATGGTCTCATATCCGCGACAGATACTGTCATCGTGTACTTCTGTCAAAGGAGAAATGGTTTAGGATTACGAAAATTTTCTTGCTCTTCTTAAACGTAAATCTCACCTTACTGTAATATGAAAGAATACCGGGAATATGTGAGAATGGGGTGGGTTAGCAAATAATATCACATTTGCTGCAAATATTTATTATCCTCGGGTATCTGAAGAGGATCTTTAAGAACATTTGTAGTAAAGGATTATAGCAGCTTGACATTTTTCTACCAAGCAGGCCAGAGCACTCATAGAGGTTTGGGGACTTCCAACTAAAACGTTCTGGGTTAAAACATATACCAAAAACAGACAGCCGAGTGATTGTTGAGTATTATTATAATGAGATATAGCTAATTCTTAAAACTGCTTCAATAACATTTACTTAACAGCTTGCTCGCGAAGCTAACAAAAAGAAATATTAGATGGCGCTGGTTTATGTACAGTACACGAGGTTGTTAGAAAAAGTAGTATAAAATAGGTTGTGCTTCCACATAGCAGCGGGCACAAATCTTTACGCTACAAATAATTTCCCAATCTTTGCTAAAAAAGCCAGCATTATCTTGGTTGCTATTTTTCGGAGTACTGAAGCTCATTTGATGACACGCTGATGACACTAGTTTGCTTTTCCCCGGCCCGTCCTTACCTGATCTCCAAGTCAAAGCTAATAAAGTGCTCGATTTGATAAACAACTGGAGTATTTCAAATTCATTTATTTCTAACGCATTCAAGACCAACGCCGTACTATTTCGCCCCCGTAACAAGACCGCAGATATAAATATCCGTATTTTTATCGGTTCCTCTGACATAGAGATAACACCACTGGTCAAAAGCCTGGGTGTTATTTTCCATGAGAGCGTGTATTGGAATACGCACATCAGCCACATTCGTGCGAAACTCGCTCACACACTTGCTTGATGTCGCAGCTATGGTTTCTCTTGCCCCAGAATATCAAACTCTTACTCTATAATTCATTGTTCTTTTCCACTTTGAGCTACTGTTTCCTGTTTTTGGGCACTACCACACAAAACTGACATTAACGTTCTTTCTAGGTTACAGAAAAAAGCAATACGAATCTTCACAAATCCTAAACTTGACGCTTTTCAAAACCAACCTTTGACCAACTAAAGATACTACCTGTTACCGCCTTGCACAATTCCATTCTTACCAAACTCTGCCGTTCCGGCATAACGAAAAATGACACATGCCTTAAAGACCTAGCCTCGTTAACACTACGAAGAAAAATATTCAACACACGTACGTGGCCCTGAACTCTGGGTAGTACCTCGCACCCGAACAAGTTACAGACGACAAACGTTAAAACACTGTTTACCAACAACTCTTAACTCAGAATATGCCTCTTTATTGTGACAGGAGATTGTGAAGGTTACCGATGTTTTTTTTTTTCCTGTTTTCTCATTCAAGTGAATTTTCTCAATGTTTTGTATTTTTGGCTGTACTACTATGATCATCGCTGCTGCTTCTGCCAAATGTCTCTCTGCAGGGTGAAGATCTGGTCAAGCCTCCAGAAGGCTTTTTGCCTACACCAGCAGCATTGTGTATGCGATGCTGAAATAAACTTCTGATTCTGATTCTGATTCTCGTTCAGTAATCCTGAAAGCATCTGGTGCTGCAAGATGCATCCAAAATCTGTCTGCGCGACATGTTATATTTTAACATAATACTCACGAGAAGAGCTGCTCATAAGAATGAGTGTTTTTATTGAACACCGTTCAGAAATGTAGATATTGAGGCATGTTGGTTATTACTCTTAAACATTGACCAGTTTGGAGCATGTTGCCTTGCATCTAGAATTTTCAGATAAAAATATGGAGTATTTTCTATTCTAAAGCTACTCCAAGTCACGGAGTGTCTCGAAAGATCGGCCTGAATTTGCTGTGGCCTTGCGTAAAGTCTTTGCCCACGAATTCCATTCTGCTTTAGAGTGCAGCCCTTTGGCGCCCGTTTCTGCGTTTTGCGTCGTCGTCGCCGTTGTCCCTCGTAACGTAGTCCGCAGGCGGAGCAGCGCGCTCTCCTGCCGCCAACGTTCGCCGTTGTGTGTACCCTCCCCCCTCCCTCTTCCTGCGTGGTGGCGACGATGTTCTACGATTGCCGAAGCACCGGCTCGGCATCAGCTGATCACGATACGTGCATCCGAAGCCGAAACACAGAACCATGTCAACTTGACTCGCTAGCGGCGGCAGCGGCATCAGTCAGTTGCTGCTATCTATACGCCGCACAACGTCCTTATGAGCCCACGCGCTGCCTCCCGCGACCTCCCGATAACTTAATTGCTCTCATTCCTAAAACAATGCCCAAAATTTGCAGTGCACGCTTACTGCTTAGTGATATTATGGTTGATAATTCTACATAACAAATTTGAGCTGATATTTTACTTGATATCTCTGGTTGTGATTGTTTTCAGAGGTAGGCCAATTTTATTAATTCGCACCAAGGTTGTGCCCATGCAGCGGATTTCAATAGAGGGGGGCTTCTTCCTAAAGTTATTCACCTTGTATTAATTATACGTTGTTTCCTCATCATCACCGTTTATTGAGTCCTTAAAGACCTTATAGAGGATAATATATGGTGTGGGGGAAGAAGAGGGGGTGACGTAATTGAAACAATACATGGAACACAAAATCAAAGATGCCAGAATAGGCAATTTTAAATTACGAAGGGAAGCACAAATCATTTGCACAAGTACATCGAACTTGGAGTCTGTAAATAGAGTTAGATAAGTCTAAGTTCCAAAATCGGCACTTACAACTCTCTAAATTTGACAGCATCACGTTCAATGATATTTGAAAGTAGTAATTTATTTCATTCCTGTATTACTGATTACTGTACTGTCTAATCATCCAGAAAACATTCATTGTGAAGTAGCGCAAAAGGCGAGAACAAATTGAACAAAGCACGACATGCGGACTAAGTCAACTGTCAATTCAGCTGACCCAACATCCCACCTCGCTGCATGAAGAAAATTGCATTTGTCTGCTGACTAACGAATCAATCATGTATATGGTAGTGAACGTAATTCGTGCAGATTTCACGTCATAGACAGCTTTTGTAGTGTTCATGGACTGCTTGTTGTTGTTTTTCTTTTGTTCTGAACACAAAAACTTTTTGGTTTTGTGAGGTTTTAAGTCCCAGAGTGAGTCAGGCTATGAGGGACGCCGTAGAAAAGAGCTCCGGAAATATCGGCCGCTTGGTGTTCTTTAGCATGCACTGACAACGCAAAGCACACTGACGCCATGATTTTCGTCTCCATTGAAAAGCAACCACCGCGGCTGGAATTCGATCCTGCATCCCTGGGCACAGCGGTCGAACCCTGGAGTCGCTGCGCCACTACGGCGGGGCATTCCAAACCCAACGTCGCATATTCCTCTTATTTGTGTTTTAATAAAAGATATGCTCTAGACGAATTCTGAATGGTGCTGATAGGATTGTTGTTTGTTTGGTCCGCTTTATTTAGATAACCACATAATTCCACTTTCTAAATGTACTACTTTTCTTGGCATCCTACTAGATGAACATTTCAAATTTAACATGCACACTGAATCATTATGCAAAAAAGTTGCCTTTGGCATTAGGGTGCTTCTTCGAACACGTAATTACTTTCAGGCCCATATTCTTCGGACGCCTTATTTCGCATTTGTTCACAGTCACTTAACCTACTGCATATCATCCTGGGGAACTACATATCTCACTCATATGTCAAGCATCCGTCATTTACAAAACTCTGCAATTCGGATACTTACCTTTTCCCCGTCCACTGCCTCAGCTGCCCCTACATATCGAAATCTTAATATCCTCCCTCTACTGAGCCTGCTCCACCTAAGATTAGCCACACTTATACACAGCGCTCGCAATGGTGAGATTGTCATTACTGCGCTTCCGTCATCTTCCCTCATAAACAGTAATCTGACTAGATTTTCCCAAAACGACAATTTGCTACTTCCCAGAGTTAACACTGATTATGGAAAACAAACCCTTTTGTATTCAGCTATAACTCTATGGAATTCACTACCCTCATATGTTAAAACAGTTCAGCCGTATAGGCTCTTCACTAATAACATCAAAACATTTTTATTAACGAAGTAATTATAACCACACAGTTATGTTTTTCTTTTTTATGTATTGCTGTTATTGTTGTTCATAGATTTTAACATATTTTAATGTTCAATTTCTGCCGTATTTGTGAATTTGTTTTAAGCGTTTTGGTATAGGAGGTCCCCCTGACAGCTTCGCTTTGGGAACTCCTTCTGTACCAAATAAATCATACTAATTTGCGTAATACATTTCTGAAAATAAAAAAACCTGAAAAACCTGAAAGGTAGCAGAGGTCTTCGCTACCTTGAGTTGCTCGAAGCAGCGTGGAAACAGAAGGACGACCAGGCTATTTTCTTATGTTTTGTTACCGACGTCACCGCCTCCGACATCTGAAAAACATCTGGGTTCATTTGCTGACTAGTGATCAAGCCTTATTACAATGAAAGTAAGGGACGTTTGACGTTAGAAGTCGGCTTTTGTGCTGTAAAGTGACTGTGTTTTGTTCATTTTTATATAAATCCGAAAAACAACATCATCTGTTTGTAGCGCTTACTTTTCAATAACAGATCTTTCTGAGGAAAACTTAACACAATAATGGCTAGATTGTTTATGTGACCTTTTCTTGTTCGCAGGTCCTTGGTGCTGCCTTTTGAGGGACATATGGCATATATTTGGTTGCGTTTCGTTTATGCAGAACTGTAGTGCGCATATTCCACTCCTGGGGGATCCCCCAAGAAAGTTAGAAAGTTTAGGGGGATCCCCCAAGGAAGTGTAGAATTTACGCCAGGGGAATGATTACTCATTCTACTCCACCTTATGGGATTCTAGTGAATTTTGGACTAACCAACTCTCAGTTTGAGATATGGATCAGTTCGCTCTAGTGATACCATCTAATAGTTTTCCTGGTTAGCTCAGCAGGTAGAGTGACTGCCGCGTAAAGGCGCCAGACAAAATTTTCTTTAACTACGAAGTTCCCGAGAAAGCTGTATAACTTTCCTTCGTAGATATATAGCTGTTCTTAGGTGGATGCTTGTGATTAATTACTTTCTTTTACAAAGGTAAGATGGTCTGTTATAGTATTCTGCAGTACCATACTATGGGGTATATTATACACGGTAGGGTGTTGTATGGTATGACACTGTATGCTCTTTACATTTATTTATTCATTAATTTAAACATCAGGCGAGATATTTCAAGAGGTGTAGATGCTTGAGCGACGACTAATATTTACTGTTGTGCGTAATCATGAAGATGGAATAGCTTCGTGGATGGCAGCATTGAAATAAATCGGATCAGAGATTTGCGGTACGCCGCTAGCAAAGTCATTGTGCAATAAGAATGGCTTCTTGAATGCAGCAGTGAGGGAACGATCCAGGATGATGTAGGATGGTAGGATGGCCTGTGCCAGATTGTCGAACTTTGATGCACTGTTGAATGAGCTGGCTCTAACAAGGTGAACAACAAAAAAATTTTGATAAAAGCCGAAGCACGTATTTCGATGAAGTGTGGCAAGTTCTAGCTGAAAATTTAAAGCGGATGTGTCGTGGCATCGTGAATAATTGGATAGAATGAAGCGAGTAGCAGGCTTCTGTACTGACTCAAAAGCTGAAATAATGCTGGACTGGTGCGGAATAAAAATTGCGCTTGCTTGTTCAAATTTAGATCGCACAAGTGTTTTTCATAAGTTAGCAGTTTTAAGAAATAAGACACCTTGCACAGGTTACGATGGAGGCACCCCGGTTGTTTGGCTAGATACATTCATTATATTGTTACTGAGCGGTATTCGTTGGTCGTACTGAGGATAAAGTGCGACAGACAAAATTTTCTTTAACTACGAAGTTCCCGAGAAAGTTGTATAACTTTCCTTCGTAGATATATAGCTGTGCTTAGGTGGATGCTTGTGATTAATTACTTTCTTTTACAAAGGTAAGATGGTCTGTTATAGTATTCTGCAGTACCATACTATGGGGTATATTATACACGGTAGGGTGTTGTATGCTATGACACTGTATGCTCTTTACATTTATTTATTCATTAATTTAAACATCAGGCGAGATATTTCAAGAGGTGTAGATGCTTGAGCGACGACTAATATTTACTGTTGTGCGTAATCATGAAGATGGAATAGCTCCCAGAAGAATACGACGCAGACGTGTGCTGAGATCTGTGTTGTGATCACCCTCAGTGGTATGGACTGCTGTCAGACTGTGAATCTTCCCCGTAACATTTCTTGATAGAGGTGAATCCTTTGATTCCCGTCACAATCTGCATCTCCGCAGCGGCTGCCACATTGGTACCACCACAATGGCTACAGGTGCCGCTACGTCTGCGGTCGTCGCACCTGCTGTCGTAATGGCCCATCCGCGTGACCCCAGAACCTTCTATGGGACCGACGACGTTGATGTAGACGACTGGCTGGACCTATACGAACGTGTCAGCAAGCACAACAGGTGGGATCCCACCCTTATGCTCGCGAATATCATCTTTTACTTGACTGGGACCGCGCGGGTGTGGTTTGAAACCCATGAAGAAGACCTAACATCCTGGGATATCTGTAAGCAGAAGCTCCACGACCTGCTCGGAAAGCCTATTGGCTGTCCCCTCGCTTCCAAAAAAGCGCTCGCTTCTCGCGCCCAAACGTCTACGGAATCTTATATCACTTATATACAGGACGTCCGATCCCTGTGCCGCAAAGTCGACCACGCCTGAGGAGGATAACGTCGGCCACATGGTAAAAGGCATTGCCGACGATGCCTTCAACCTTCTGTTGTGCAGGGATTGTACCACAGTGGACTCTGTGCTACAAGTATGCCGACGTTTCGAGCAAGCCAAACAGAGGCGCATATCTCACCGTTTCGACCGGCCACCATAACAACAACGTTTCGCAAGTCACTAATCATTGCGCCTAGCCGCGCGCTGTTAAAAGTTTACATAAATGTGAACCCCTATTTAATTTAACAATTATCCTGCTGAGAACAGGATATCAAGCCTCACTTGAAATATTTGGTGTTTCTTCAACGGCATTGGTCAAAAATGAAGGTGCTGACTGCGAAAGAAAAAGTGTTTCTATTGGGGAAGAAAGGAAGGGTGATGGGACGACTCTCATATTTTAATGTGTTTTCACTCTTGGTTTTGGTTGTTTCCTTTTTTTTTTTTATCTCATCATCACTGATGTTGGGAAATATGAAAGTTGCTACTTGAAGTTTATGTATTCTGCGGTCCCTTTTTAGCTATATGTTAGAGCACCTCTAAGCCTGCACCAATGCATTTGTTTGCAATTGCTTTGCTTGAGGCAGGTCTGGGGTGTACAAACAGTGGGGACGCTATAGTGTTGACGCAACTATGCCTACATACATATTATGCACGTGACGAGCCACCGAACGAACAAACACACACCAACAAATCAAACAATTGACAGAAGTTACGAGCGTGGCACTAATGCAAGAGCAAGAGACAAACTGCCCGTTACCAAGTGATTAAAGTACATGTTTTCAGCAACCTTCATTCTAGTCTCATGGCGAACCTGCTGTGAATTCATAAAAGGTGAATTTATATCTCTCCTTTGGTGTCTTTTATAAATGGCAGCGTGTACTCATTTAGGTTGTCGCGTTCTTCCCATTTGATTCTTGCATTTACTATAGGTCCATCATTGTTTAACTTGAGCCAACAAACCTTGGCGGCCTATTATCTCTCCATGCCATAAAGTCTCGTTAAATGTATTTTTCGTATCAGTATCTTGTATCATCGACAGTAAAGTGAAAGGGCACTACCGAGAAATTGTTGTGTCCTTTAAAATACCGTGCACATGTGCAAGAAAAAAACACTGCATACAACTTAGTGGGTACCATGATGCTTGACATCTATACAGGGTGGTACACTCTGCTGGCCCAGAAACAGATGTACTGTGAAGAGTCAAAAAGACAGCTGTAACATCTACTATTAAATTGTTTTACCTTGAGCTGCAATCTAACACCGTTCCTGCTATACGTGGCTTGAGAAGGAAGGAATCTTCGCACTGTTGACGACTACCTGCTTGTTATTTAAAAAACCCGGAAGTCTCAAACGTACCTTCATTGGCTGTTTAGAGGCCACCTTTCATTGTGATATTCTACAGCGTACTCCCAGAAAAGAACTTCCCGTAACACCCTACAAAATTTGGCACCTCCCAGTAGAAAGTGGTGAAGGCGTACAGTTTGATACGGTTGCGGTCCTGGTCCTCCACAGTTTGTCGAAGACAAGAATAGCTGTTCGTCATGCAGATTCAAATGTGCATTTGGCACATAACATCTTTAGAAGTGTTTCACTTACTAGTTTAGTGTATCGAGCTCAAAGCGAGCACACTGAGTGGACGAGCATTCTTGATGACCTGGCATAGCCGACGAAATTTTAATACAACCATGTACATGTGTGGCGCAGACGTATTGTACATATTGATCTGTATTTGTGTGGTGTTGTCTAAGCAAGCAATTAAAAAACACATTCGTAATATATGAATAGTGTACTCGTCTAGCAACACGAAGGGCCTGGGTTAGATTCTCACTCGATCAAATTTAACCCCATTTTGGTTTCATCTCTACCATTTTTCTTTGCCGTCGATGGCAATGACTCTCCCCACTGGCCATATATGACCCAGTGGGGAGAGTCATTTCCTGGCGTTGTGAGAGGATGGACGGACAGATTTACAGAGAACGGAAGATGAAAATGTCGCCGAATATATTTCTACATAAAAATCATGGAATCCCAAATTTAACGCTGAATAATGGTGATCCTACTTTAAGAAATAAACTAGGAAAGTTTTCATTTTGTCTGCTCTTTTAGCCTCCCTAAAGTACAATGAGCGATTTCACAAACAAAAAGTTGCGATCCATCTTGAAAAAAGCAAACAATCGTTTTTCTCTACCTCGACTCTAAATGCCTAGGCTGCTTATATATAACATACCAAGACAATGAAGCGTCAGTGTGAGTTTTTTCTGCGCTGCCGACAGGAACTTGAAGAAGTCTGGCGCAAGCGAACGTTGCCGCTCAAGTGACAACGCCAGAAGAAAAGCCAGTACGATGCTAATCTACCTTCTCACTTGCATTTCGTTAATCAATACGTTCCATGGAGTCACAGTTGGACAACCGTATGGAGAAACACGAATGGACTATGATAAGAACTATGTTCCATACCAAGACATCATTAAGGTAATGTAAACGGCACAGACTGTTGCCAATATTTCTCTTTCTTTCAATTTTAGAAAGTCGTGACTTAAAACCAAGGAAGCAAGGAAACGCTTTTGTGGTCGGTGCAGGAACACTTTAGCCATTAGGAGTGATTTTCGAAGCACGCGCACTAACTTGACAATTTGGCCGAAAACGTGTGAGCAGACAGAATAGAGCCCAACTACTTAAAACAAATGCTATTCGATACGTCCTCACACTGTGACCTCAACTTTGAGTGAGTGAGTGAGTGAGTGAGTGAGTGAGTGAGTGAGTGAGTGAGTGAGTGAGTGAGTGAGTGAGTGAGTGAGTGAGTGAGTGAGTGAGTGAGTGAGTGAGTGAGAGTGAGTGAGTGAGTGAGTGAGTGAGTGAGTGAGTGAGTGAGTGAGTGAGTGAGTGAGTGAGTGAGTGAGTGAGTGAGTGAGTGAGTGAGTGAGTGAGTGAGTGAGTGAGTGAGTGAGTGAGTGAAAGCGACAGCGGGAGTCTTCCAGAAGCACCCCCAGGCCTCGCGTTATGCCGATAAATGGATGCTCAAGCAATAACTCCGTCTCCACTAATGCTGAATTTCTTCTGATTGCCGGTTTCGACGAACCTAACCTTAATGTGAAAACATGATTCAGAAATAGGCGCCGCTATGTCGGTTATTACATCTTTTATTATTGTTGCGGAGGGATTTGCCCCCTCAATAAATGTCATGTGGTTACGAGGAAGTGGTTACGAAGTACTTAGTGGAAAGAGGAAATTTAAGCACAAAGGACAAAGCGAAATCAAACCAAAAAGAAAAAACTAGGGAGGGGAGGACACTTATGTGGCATCCACTCTAGAGGAAACCCCACCGCCCTCGAGCGGGGTACTGTGTCAGAGGTTGTTGATTATGTACATGTGGTCAAAATGAGACGCGCCTTCTAGCCCCGGAATCCTGTGCCCGAAGGTTCCTCAGGGGGGAGGGGCTTTTCCACAGCCAGTACAAAACTCGCTGAAGAGAGGGAAGGATAGGTGAGCTGTCTTTTCTTCGCGCCTCTGGCGGCTTCACTAGCCATGCTCTGCGAGAATCGCTTGATTTTAATTGGTTGATGGCCGCTGGCGGAAATATCGCGCCCTATTCTTATCTCAAAGTTTATCGTGAGCGATGAAAAAAAAAACGTTTTATTTTATTTTCACTGGCTGAACAATACTAACTATAGACGTTTTTTGCGCGCAGTACAATCAAGAAAGCTTGAAGATATCGGCTTGGAAGATATTGAGAAGTGTGGCCGCACCCTCTGTCCATATTTGTTTGGACACAAAAATAGAAATGCTAGCACTGAAATAAGGCCAGCTGGTATTCTATGCCGCCACAAGTACTGCCTTCAAGGAATGAAAATTATTATAATCTAGAACGCTGTCCGGCTACCAGTTATAGCGTCATGTCTTCGCGTCTAGAATGCGACAACTAAACGGGATAATCATAATATTTGCCGCCTAAGAACGCACTGTGCGAATAACTGCTAACGTGCCGTGATATGTGCACATTAGTGAATATGTTGATAAATTTAGCATCACCGAGGCGACGACTATACACCTTCAGGCTTTACGTGTGTATGTGCTAAACTTTAAGGGGTAACTTTTTCTATGCTTGAAATGATACTGTTACGCCAATAGACGCCCACGTATCGCATATCAATTGCAAAATTACAATTTCAAGCCATTTCCTTATGTTGCACCACCTATTGAACTCAGTAATTGAGCGACAGCTTGCGGAAGTAGTTTAAAGCTTTTCCCACGGATGGTAGGACCATAAAAAACATTTCCATCAGACAACTAGCTGCCATACATTATTTATACTTTCTTGTTTTGTTTTGTTTTTTGCCTCCCACTCGACCCTTCTAGTTTTGCAAAATTTTTTCATTTACCTTTATTTTTTTTTTTTTCACCGTGGAATGCATGCGTGATTTGTAAAGTGTGTTCTGCTTACAACTCATTTGTAGAGTCCCACGAAGACTACGGTTAAGAACTGGAGAATAGACACACGGGGGTTTTCAAGCTCTGGCCGGCAGCTTTTTGCTTTGTGTCTCTGTCCCACATTTGTATTATTGAGTGATAAATAAATTAAAATATTTGTCTTGAAACGACAGTCCCCATCTAGGAACGTAGGAAAAATGGAAGGCCTAGAAAAGAGCGGTGATGTGTGTCCTAGTCGTTGTTCTCGGGGCTCTGATCCCCACCTTGCATGCTCATATCTTGTCTTGAAAGTGAAAATCAAGCAAATTTCTCCCATACAATGGTTTCTGCTGCTACTGGGAAGGGGGCACGCAAGCAGAAAAGACTCACTCCCCAAGGAGCGTACTGAACCTCTGTGTTCTATCAAGAGTGACATACATTTCATATTCCACCACCCGTGTGAAATGGGGAGCGTGAGAGGATGCTCTTACGACCAGCGGTGCCCTCAAACCTACTCCTCGGAAAGTTCCCGTCTATTAATCCAACTAAATCTCCGCGTTTAAGGGTATGACTCGGTATCTTTACAGGCTCCCCTATGCAAATCCTCTACTACATGTTCGTTCGTGCGCATACTTTTTGCGGTTAGCTTAATCAATAACTATTCAATTTGCGTCTATAACTTCTCATGCGTATTAACAGCACGCATTCGCATGCTACTCAGTTATGTGAAAGGCCACCCGACATATACACCTATAATGCCTCACTTCAACCAAACCCAGCAGCCGTGGCTTCGTGGTCTAGGTGTAGCCTGCCTTACCCATTGCGCAAAGGCCCTGGAAGATTGGAAAATC
This sequence comes from Amblyomma maculatum, assembly GCF_055883805.1. Taxonomy (NCBI): domain Eukaryota; kingdom Metazoa; phylum Arthropoda; class Arachnida; order Ixodida; family Ixodidae; genus Amblyomma; species Amblyomma maculatum. The sequence goes on along the minus strand of NC_139347.1, from coordinate 47,128,676 downwards.
GGAAGCCCGAGTTAACAGCGCCTGCCATGTAGAGTCGTCTCGTGGCCTCAAGCAGCAAGCCGGCCAAATAGTACCCGGCCATGTCGCCCGCCACCTGCCAACTGGCAGAACCATGCCCATGAGTGTTTGCTCACTAAGCAGACAACGTCGGATTTCCTACAAAGAGAGCCTTAGAGGCTATCGCGTTAAAGACATGTCATTAGTAAGTTTCAAGTTATTTGCAAGCTAGTCACTAGTACAAATACAACAAGTTTTTGTCAACTGAAGAACCACAGTGGCTTTCGGAAAAGCTAGACAAAAGTCTTGTTGACATCATCGCTCAAATGATACGGAAATCCTTAAAATTCAGCCAGACTTTACATGTAGCCTTCAAAGTATATAATAAACTAGTTCAAGAATTGTGTAACCAATATGCAGGAGATATTATTCGTGGTTAAGGGGAACCTCAGTTAAGAAAATAAAACAGTATTTCCACAGGGGAACTTGCCTTCGTCTGGAGAAGTCCCTTTGTCGAAAATTTGGCTTGGCTTGTTAACTAAGGCTCCCCCTTGACCTTTTTCAATTCTCTTCATACTATGTATACATCTTCTTTCTCTCGTTCTACGCCACAATGCAGAAGAGGCATTTGTAACGTGCTACCAAATATCCTTACCGGCTGTACACTTAACAATGTCATCAAAAGGGAAAGTGGTAACATAATAGGGGTTGGAATAGTACCTTTTTCAAGCTGAATCAAATACGAATCTAATATTTGCTCTAACTTGCGCTATTTTCGGGGATATTGGTGCAAAAGGAGAACGTAGGCTAAGCTCTGAGCGACAGTGGTGGTGCTGCCCCTTCAGAAATTCATAACGTAGCGTTATAGTGTCTCAAAGGTATGTTCCCTTCTAGGCACTATAGCAGCACTATAACGTGAAGGGGGGCGCAACACGAGAAAATTTTATTTGCTCTACGACCGTCGATGTTTTTGTATTACAATAAACTTTGCTGTTGATGAAAGAGAATAAACTACAGCCACACCTCGAAATATGAGACGGGTGACAGCAACATATGAGCTACGGCCTCCCATACGAGTCAGCAAAAGAGTATTTTCTGAACCAATTGCCCGAGCCCCCCCTGCGTGCATGAAAATTATAAACGTCGCAACACGAATAGATTTTATTACGGAAGTTCAAATATTCATGCCACGCATACTGATTGTGGCAAGGTAGTACGTAGCGTTGCTGTGCGCCCTGCTTTCGGAACAGTCGATGAATAAAACTACCATGGGTTTATTCGAACCACGTGCCAGTTTTCTGGAACTTTACAAGATTATTTAATTTATTTCAAGAAATTTTCGCTTTAGAAGAAGGTTCAAATAATCGAATATGATGATATTCAAATATTTACTTACACCTAATAAAATAGAATTACACGCAAGAGTCAGCCAGGGTAGCAAGATCTCTCAAGTGCTATTAACAGCGTGTTAACAAGACGTATCAAGAGAACTGTAGGGAAAGAGTTTGGGACTAAAGTTAAATAAAAATAGTTTAGTAGTCCTTAATTTAGATATGAGATTGCCTTGCCATGCAAATCGGGGATGGAATTGAAAAGTATCAACGACATTAAGAAAGGAAGAGCAATCGGCGTGTCCAAAAATTTAATGATGATATTTGATTAATTTGCAACAATGTCAATATTAACGTCAATTTTAAAAACGTAAACTATATAAGACATGCTTCGTACTTTCGCAACTGAACTATATTTTACAATAAGCAACAAAGGATTTTAAGCAGTAAGCAAGAGAATTGGAGGGACACTGAAACTCTGAATTTAAAGGTACGACATAAAACGTTAATTGATCCTGTCAGTAAATCCTCTTCTTTGCCTTATTTCACATGCACTAGCTCCTCACTGACATGCACTTTTACACACTATTCCCTCAATCTTACACATATCTCCCTCTAATCTTGGTTGGTTTGTGGGGTTTAACGTCCCAAAGCAACTCAGGCTATGAGAGACGCCGTAGTGGAGGACTCCGGAAATTTCGACCACCTGGGGTTCTTTAGCGTGCACTGACATCGCACAGCACACGGACGCCTTGCTTTTCGCCTCCACCGAAAAGCTGCCGCCGAGGCCGGGATTCGATCCCGCGTCCTTGGGAACAGTAGTCGAGCGTCGTAACCACTGCGCCACCCCGGCGGGGTGGCGCAGTGGTTACGACGCTCTAATCTTGCACACAGTCGTTACCTCTAATCTTGCACACAGTCGTTACCGTACAGTCATAAGCTACCAGATTATATGAAAAACCACCCGGCCTAGATGAAAGTCCTCCGTAAACAAGGCGTACAAATTTCCCGGTCTCAAGTTGTTCGAACTGCAACGTTTAACTTAATTTCGCAGTTGCCAAGAGCGACTTGCCTGTTGAGCGAGGTCGTACAACTATGCGATCATCAGGGGACACTTGCAACGATTGTGCCATCCAGTCTCCGTCCGGTAACTTTGTGCTCAAAACGGTAAATTAGCATGTTGATTTAAATACCCCGTCATACTCGGTTCTTAAGTTGAGGGATGCCTTGTCCGTTTTTGGACCCTCGCGATATGATTTGCACTGGACAGTGTCAACTGAGTCATGTTTGGATGGTGGCGTGTGGGAATAGCGCATCAAATCAGAGGTTTTTCGCCTTGGTAGATCTGGGCGAATAAGGACTGAAATACACGTATTTGATCCCAAACTGGGAATGTCATGTTGAAGCTGATCTGGTTTTTGCTCATTATTAAGCATCACGTCTCCAGCTAATGGGAGTGCGAAAATTTGGCGCTGTGCGTGGATGGAACTCAGGAAGGCAGCGAACCGTGAAGTTCCTATCGCGTTGAAAGATCAGGATTTATTTTCGAACATTCGCATACCTTCAATGTATCCAGTATTCAGGCATTGCTGTTTGTACCGGGAGACCTGCACTATGTATCCGGTGCAGCAAAGTTGGATACGTCTAGCGACAGTGAGGCCTCGATGCACAAAGTGTCGTTACTTTGCTTACACTCGGTAGCTGTGTCATGATGTAAGCCAATAGGTTGCGTCAAGGCCACTGGTTCATGAAATACGATACAGTATCTGAGCGTATCATAGATATTTTGGATGTTGTTGATGCTCCCACAGAGATTAATACCACGGTCGCACACGATGAAATGCCCCTGACAACATGGTTGCTCTTGGTGGCTACATTGCCCTAATTGGATACATTACGACCCTATCTGACGATTAAAAGTTGAGCTTGGCTTCCTTGCTGCCTTTTTTGGCAATTTTGAAATCTAACTTTAGTGAATTTACTAACCGTTTTTATCAATGCCAGGTGTTATACAAATAAAATAACATTCCATTATTTTCAAGCATTTCCCTTTTGCAGACGATGCCCGCGCGTCCTTCTTGCTGGAACGAGAGCGCGCATCGACGAAATATTACGCTCGCTTGAGGAGAGACATCACTTCAAAGTTACGCCTGTAGGCAACTCGGGGCGCTGACGCTACGCACCGCTTCGGGACACCATACATCTACAGTACTTCCTCTGTGGGGATCAAAGGCACTAGGCCCGGCGGCGGCGCCAAGCAGTTGCTTACTGTAGCGGTCGTCTCCCCAAAGCATTATCAGGGCACAGAAAAAATGTGCCTATAGGGGGTATTCGCGTGACGTCAAAGCTGACGTCAGTAGGCAGCCGACGCCATCTTTGCGTCCTCTTCCGACTAGTATACGGTCAGCGGCTTAACTGGTGGTGAGAGTTCGTTTTCTCTGTCAGTCTGCCTCATGTCAGCACTGGTGTAATGAAAACTAAATCGACATCATGGGCGACAGTTCGAATTATCTACAAAGTGTGCACGATGTGGACAGAGACCGGTACACACACACAAAAAAAAATAAAGAACTGTGGCACCAACCCGTTTGCAGTCGATGCGCAACTGCACGGTAAGCGTCGACCTGTGACCGCGCATGAACATGCGCGACATCCATGAGTTTGTTGTGATACGGACGAGCTTCGTCATACGAAACCGACTGAAAGGCTACAGACCACTCGAAGGACACAACTACGTTACAAGCGGCTGGTTAAAGAGCCGCGTTCGACGCAGACGAACTCGCGCTTTGAGCAATTACATGCGCGCCGTACAGTGCTTATCCCAGCTAAACTGCTAAGTATTTGTAGCTCAAATTTAGAATAGAAATGACATTTCGTAACCAGTACCTTTTATACCGAACTTGTTTGGTGTACTTGCCTCATTCGTTCAGAAGGAGCTGGATGTATGCATCATCTGTGACGGCAACGAAGCAAAAGAAGCCACAGCGATTGCCCCGGTGGCGCCACCTCGACGCATTGTGGACAAGAAGTGATTTTTTGCAACAAAATTCTTCAAATACAGTGAAGTTTTGATTAAACTAAGTTTCGGTAGTTATTATTGACGAATAAGTTTATAAACCTCTTCAAACCTCCCGCAAAACAACTCTGCCCGCTTACGTTTTTTCGCTGAATATTGCTTCCCAGACGACACAGACGATGCGAACATCCCACTGCAATTCTGATCGAACGAGGCCGGTGCGCCACACACAGAGTTCATCTGGCCCTCCGAAGGCTTGAACTGCTTCAAAATACGACGAGGAGGTGTTGTCGGCGCACGGCTGCGCATGGCTAGACGTGGTGATGCATGTTCACGTTGCCGCGCTGTTCTTTTGCCCGGAACATGGCTTGCGAGTGCGAAAAGAGCAGCCGTGCCCGGATCGTGGCAACAGCTGGCTGCCAGGGAACATCCGGAAGATTCCAGCCCAGCCCATTTTTTACATTGATTTCGTATTTTACGTGATTTCGCGGTTCAGCCGTGCCAGCCATACGTGACGTTGCATCTCAGTGAGTTCTTCGTTCAGGCAGAGTGGTTCGTGCGCACTTTCGGAACCTTAAAAAAGCCGATGCCGTTCGCGCAGCTCTTCAGCTTCCGTTGCTTGCACTGTGTACGGCTATTTCAGTCCACGACAGCTCAATGAACAACAGCTGCGGATGCCACTGCTTGCGGAACCACGCGCGCGAACGACAGCACTTGGTACGTACGTTCGCCCTGTTATTTCAGTGGACACAAAAATGGCCGAATGCGCCACAATTACCCGTAATGCACTGCGCACGGCGCTTTAGTGAATACCCCCTATAGTGCCTTGTTCAGACCCTAACTAAGAAGATGTTTCATACCATGGTTGAGCCTGTATTTGGCGCATGCGGGTATGTGATTGTTTTTGTTCTTCTATGTTTGTTATGAGCGATGTAATGCAGCGGTATCACGACGGGCCAGTAGCGGTGTACGTGATCATGCATCTCTCAAGAGAGAATACCGAGTTTTCCGACCACAGGTTGCCAAAGCGTAAATGCATTCACGTCCAGACTGCTCCATTGAATGTGGTGACGTGGTGACCGCTGAAGTTTTTTCGTTTCCATTCCTTTTTAGTTGGTGCAGACTTTTACGACAATTCCTACCTAGAATATACGTTTATGTGCGCAGTGGCCATCTGAGCGCAGCCTCAGACTGAAGCAGAACACTTTGTGATACGCTTAACATATGCTTGTGCATTCTACACACTTTCAACCTTCACTTGATGGGGGAAGACTGTTTGAACAAATTAAAACGGTTCGCTAAACTTTCAGGCATTCAGCACATCTAACAAACAGTGGCTTTATGGGGCCAACTTCCCAATTCTGCAAGAATATCCAGGTTATAGCTGCGTCAACTTCAGGAAAGACGGTGTGTCCCAAGAAACACTGAACTTCACAGCTCACTACTTAAAGGACACCAAGCCGTAAGTATTGCAACCAATTAACAGCAAGAGTTGTTATAGGGATAAATGCTTTCTAAAAAGATGTACCGGTTTCTCCACGGCGTTGTATTATTGCCAATAAAAGTACACAATACTTCAGTATCCTTAATAGTTAGAGCATAGATAGCGATAGATAATTTCATTCAGTCAAACTGCTATTGTACGCACCACACTTCCGGAAGGCGAATGCGCTAGTCACGTGATAGTTTTTGTATTTCTCCGGCTTTCTTAACAGGTGGGAAAAAGAATATATGTGAGTCATTCTTGGGAAATAAATGCAATGGGGGTTTTTGAAGACGCTCTCCAACTTTGTATAAATCACATTTGCTCTGTAAAGTCCACATTCAGTAATTTTATAATTTAAAAAATAATCCTAATTACTCATTAATCAGTTCCGATAAAAAAACATTCTGGTGCGCAAGACTTCTGGCAGAGATATGCATCTTTCTTAACCCTTCTTCACCCTTGGCTAAATTTAGCTCGGACCCCCGGTATATAATAATAATAATAATAATGCTGATAATAATAATAATAATAATAATAATAATAATAATAATAATAATAATAATAATAATAATAATAATAATAATAATAATAATAATAATAATAATAATAATAATAATAATAATAATAATAATAATAATAATAATAATAATAAAGATTTATTCATCAGAACAAGGAAAAGAGTCGGGAGAAAACGCTTGAGGGGCTCGACAAACCGTCAGCCCCAACATGTACAAAGGCGCCAGGGTGACATTAAATACATATTAGTCAACTACGTCAAAACAATAAAGATAAAGCTTATCTAAAGACATGGGTAAAGCTATCCACACCTGCACCAAGAGATGTTACGGGAAAGATCAAGTCCGATAGCTGTCCATACAACTAAAGTTGATGGCAGCGCCGATCTTAGCTTTCTCGGCGACCTTTTTCGGGGCGTCTGTCGTACTTCATCATCCCCAGCACGACCAGCGAATACCGCAAGTATATATATATATATATATATATATATATATATATATATATATATATATATATATATATATATATATATATATATATATATATATATATATATATATATATATATATATAAAGGGCGCTTCATCTGTTCATATTCATCATCATCGGTCAGCTCGTCTCAGGATGAAAATGTATGAACGAACCGCTGCTGGTTGTTAGCTGCTGCATCAGCTTGCTTGTCAATAGGAAAGTAAACCTGCCAGTGCTCCCTCCCGTCTCACAAGTGGCAGAGGTGACTCTTGATCTCAACGTCATCCCCGCGGCACTCGCTGGAGCTCCATTCAGGTCGTATTGTTGACGGCACATCAACCGTCATGGCACACGCCGATTCGCCTCAGCTTGCTGTAACTAACTTTCCGACGCCTACCGCTACCGAAGTCCATTCTCCGGTTCCCCTGCTACCTCTGTGAACCTGACATCCCATCCCACCCTTGTTTCTCAGCCTTTGGGCCAGCCTGCTTTGTCAGTAAGCTCCCGTCAGCGCGACCCTATTGTTTTCGCTGGTCCCCGAGGAGAGGACGTGGACGATGGGCTACAACACTAAGATCGCATGAGCGCATTTAATCGCTAGGACGCTTCTATAAAGCTGATCAACGTCGCATTCTGTCTCAGGGACGTGGCCAAGACTATATTTCTCAACCATGAGGGCACCATTCTTCACTGGGCCCATTTCACCTCACAGATCCTACAGATATTTGGTACTGTCTGTGCTGGTCCCACAGCTTTCCAAATTAAAGAAGCTTGACACCCGCGTGCAGCTTCCCGGCAAGACATACACATCATACATTGAGGACGTCCTCGCTCTTTGTAGGCGTATCAACACAGCAATGATTGAAGGCGATCGTGTTCGCTATATTTGAAGGGCATTGGATCTTTTGCATTCGCATCTCTCGCAGCCCAAACTCTCTCTACTATAGCTGACATTCGCGCCATTTGCCAGCGACTTGACCAACGACACCTGGGACCCAAGCCAAACTCCTGCTAATAAGACAGCATTTGAAACTCTAAAGCGTGCTCTGACTTAGGGTCACATCCTCTGCTATTTTGATGATAAAGCTTCGAATATTTTGCACACCGACTCTAGTGGGCATGACATTTGTGCTGTTCTCCTTCAGCGCCAAGACTGCTCTGTCGAAAAAGCTGTTGCCTGCGCAAGCCGTACGCTGGGTCCTCCGGAACAAAACTACACTATTACTGAGAAAAATGTCTCGCCGTCATCTGGGCTGTTCAATAATTTCGTCCCTACCTGTATGGCAGTCACTTCACGGTAGTCACTGACCACCACGCCTTATGCTGGTTATCATCTGTGAAAAACTTGTCCGATCGTCTAGGGCGCCGGATTCTCCGCCTTCAATAGTACGACTTGGATATTGTAAACTATATATACTACTAATCACATAGGAGCGGAAACAGCGCTATTCGTCCTCTATCCGCGATTCCATCATTAAAAGTGCCGAGCTGAGCATAGTCTCGTAGTTGAAGAATCCCAGCCAATATCACATTGCTGCAATCTCACTCTAATCTTCACAAACAACCTCATGAAGGTTAAGCAAATCATTAAAAAAACACCTGCATGTATTCGGACAAAGAGAACGGCTTTCCAAACTTTTTGCAACAATCCCCCAGGTAAAATACAGAAAAACAAAAATTTACAGAACTTCGATGTCCACACAACAGTCAATAAACCGACGCATGTAGGTTGCACACCATGTGAAAAAACCGATGCCATGTTCGCAAACGCAAGCAAACCGCAACACTTGCCAAAAGCACCTATTCAAATTTGAAATATTTTATCCAGAAGTTTTTAAATTGCGATTCCAGCAATGTTGCTTACATACTGGAGTGTGGCGACTGTCAATAGGCCAAGCAGACAATTCATACCGACTCTGATTTAATAACCACCGCTCATATGTTCAATCCCTTCCCTACCTACCTCTTTCAAGGCACCTCCATGAGAAGGGCCATGAGTTTTATCAAGCTCAAGACAACAACAGTACAGCGTGATTTCAAAAAAAAAAAAAATACAATGGTGAGCGTAAGAAACGAACACCATACCTACGTTATTTTCAAATCTAGGACTGTGCATAAACACAAACCACGTCATTCTGTCCTTTCTCATGTCCACTTCCTGTTCAATATCTTCCAGTTTCGCGAAGCGTACGCCCCCCCCCCCCCCCTCCCTTTTTTTTTTTTAATTAAGCACTTCTCCTTTCTGGTGACGCTGTAATCTCAGGTTTCTCACACATAACCCTACTTCAGAGCTTCTTTCCCTTCTTCCTTCCTGATTGGGCCAAAATATATTTTCCCCTGCCCTCTGGGAAAGGCAGGGAGCGGTAACGCCATGCTTTTTTTTTTACTGAGGCAGCAGCGTGGCCCCGCACGCTGCCGGACACCTCAGCTCCGCTCGATACGCCGGTCACTTTGCTTGCACCCAGTAACAACCGAAAGAGGTGTCACACCTGGACATTGTGTTCCCCTTTGCACATGTGCTGCGCGCAGTATCCATTTTGCTTGCATCTCTGACTCCTCAACCTTTTCATTATAATTTTCCACTTTTCATTTTTGTTTTCTTTTTACTTAACTCCTTTGCGCTCGTCAGACCCCTATCAAAGAGGAAGCAGCAGGGAAAACAAACTACTTTTGAAATAGATGGGTCCTCCCGCAGAGAAGTCGAGTCAAATAAAATGTTTATGAAGCGTTAATATGTATATAACCACAAATACCACTTAATCGATAAGAAAGGGGACGCTAAGAACTTGAAAAATTACAGTCCGATCAGCTTAGTATATATTACATATAAGGTATTTATTAAGGTAACCGCTAATAGAATCAGGACAACCTTAGACTTCTATCAAGCAAATAGTCAAGCAGGTTTTCAGAAAGGGTACCCTACTATCAGTCATATCCATAGCATCAACCAGATGATAGAAAAATGATCGCAATGAAACCAGCGCCTATATATAGCATCAATTGATTACGGAAAAGCATATGACTCAGTAGAAACCACGGTGGTCATGCAGGCGTGAAACAATCAGGGGATCTTTGCGCTGCTCAGATGCCATATCCATGGTTTCAATGGAGAAAAGAGTGAGACCGGCGACAGCGTGTGGTTTTGGGTCAGAGGCCCCAGGGAAGCGTGAAAGGGCGTGCGCTGAATCGTTGAAGCAAGGCAACGAGCTCGTCGCACTGGGTAGGCGGCAAAGATGCGTCGACAGAACGTTGAGAAAATGCCAGATGTGGTCGAGTCGGAGACTCCAGTGGGAGGAGTGAGGGCAGTAACGTGATGCACTATATGGTCTGCAATAACACTAGAGACGTCGGCGGGATCTATGATATCGACAGTGCCAAGTGATTCTCCTCGAAGTAATGTCGCTGGAAAAGACAACTGTTTGGCGAAGTACAGAGCGCTAATACCACCGAAAATTGTTAGCACAGCATGCGGGAGCATCACATATTTGCGATGAGCACAACGGACGGACGGTGTGTACATTACTGTAGCGTCATTGATGGCGTCACATTTCACAGGCACAAGAACAGAAGAGGAAGCAAGGACAGGAACGTAGTCGGCAGCGAAGATGGGTGCAGATGGAGCAGGAGACGACAGCTCGAGCGTCGTCCGGTTTGTCGTCTTCACCGCTACATCCTTTTCGGCGCGCAACGTCTCTATCTTCCTCTCTTCTTTCTGCTTTATCGCAGATCAGCCATCTCTCTTACAATATATATATATATATATATATATATATATATATATATATATATATATATATATATATATATATATATATATATATATTGTAAGGAAGAAGCTGATACAGCGCCGGCACTAACGACGATGAATTAAGACACCGATCAGCTGGCGCGAGCACTGAGAGCTCGGACTGTCTTGTTCGGACGAGATTGTGCTTCGCTCTACAATCGTCTTGTGTCACCGGTCGCCGTCTCCAGTCCTTCGAATTACCCCCAATAGACCCCTCTTCATTTGGTGGAGGTGCGGGGTACGACTCTTACACGATCACCGTGGAGCTCCGCAGCCGTACGATACCTATGGGGACAAACGAGGTACGCTAACAGCCGATGGCAGCCCCTTCGCAGTCCATATCATGATCCGGTGCCACTCGGCAGAGAGACCCCGCAGTTTTCAGCGGGTAGGGCGACCAGGACGTCGAAGATTGGTTGGCTTTGTACGAGCGGGTGAGCCGTCATAACAACTGGGATGAACGCATGAAGATCAACAACGTCATCTTCTACCTGCGTGACGTTGCTAACCTCTAGTATCGAAATCATGAGGCCGACATGCCAACTTGGACCAACTTCAAGGCAAAGTTCACGGACGTTTTTGGACGTCCCACAGTTCGGAAACTACGCGCTGAAGAAGCCCTGCGCGTACGAGTTCAGCATGAAGGGGAAACCTTCACAAGCTAAATTGAAGACGTTGTAAATTTATGCAAGTGTGTCGACCCGTCTATGGATGAGGCTGCCAAGATAAAGTACATAATGAAGGGCATTGATGTCGATGCATTTCACATGCTGTGGGCAAAGAGTCCAACCATGGTGGCATCAGTATACAACCTTTCCCAAAGTTTCGACGAAATGCTCAAGCAACGCCTCTGCACTCGTCGCTCTCCCACACCTGCTGCGTCCATCTATGGCCTGGTTGTGACCAGCGACCTTTTGGCTGACATCAAAGATTTTGTTCGAGATGAGGTCTCCCGACAGCTTGGGCTTTTGTCTGGCCCACGCCCGTCGTCTACAGCCCAGCTACTTACCCTTACGATCCGACACACCATCACGCAGGAGGTTGCCGATGCACTTCCCAGGTTGCTGATGCACTTCACACCTCATGTCGACCCTGTCCCATGGCAGCCCACACATCTTGCTGCACCATTTGCCCGTGTGCTGTGCGATGTCGGTGCACGTTAAAGAACCCCAGGTGGTCGAAATTTCCGGAGTCCTCCACTACGGCGTCTCTCATAGCCTAAGTCGCTTTGGGACGTTAAACCCCACAAACCAACCTTGCTGCACCATTTAGTTAAAACCCTCCTGTTGTCGTGCCGCCTCTACCTGCTGTACCAGTACAAATTCCTCCCACATATGCACAAGTTACCGCCCGCCTTCCGCCGCCACAGTCCTTGGCGCACGTGCCGACTATGGCACCACCGACTGTCGCTCCACGGTTCCGATCAACGACGCCTCCCTACAATCCTTGGCGCACGAACGACAACCGGCCTATCTGCTATGCCTGCTGTTACGACCAAGCATCCGCATTTGCGCGCTCTATTGTTCGCCTGTGGGCATAGATAAGTGCTGTGAATATGTGGTGATGGTCCAATGGCTCTAAGTGAGCCTGTTTCCAGGAATCCTGTTTTGTAAGCCTGTTTTGCTTTGTGGACACTCTGCAAATGCCAAATTGACCCTGCCAAGAGAACGTCTGGAAAAACACAAAGAAACGTCCCCCTGCGGGAAATGCAGGAAGTGCTTTCTTTCTTTTGTTCACCCTTCCAGTCGATAAGCCCTATCGTCCAGTAAGGAATGCCTACTTTCCAAAGGAGACGACAGAGTGACATGTCCGCTGACGAGCAGGACAAGAAAGGAGCATGACGCATACAGCCATTAAGTGATTTCCCAGGAATGCAGGAAAGATTTGCAATTGTCGAAAACGGACAATGCTGGGAGCGGATGCGGCGCCACGTGCACTCGGGTTTCTGAGAAGTAAAACCACTTGCCAGAACCAGCCTGTGGTTTCTTTGCTGAAGAATAGAAATGTACCTCCTCTCCTCGCCGTTCCCAAGCTTTTCCCGCCAACAAGTGATCACGCCCAACGAATGAATGCCGGACCAGTCAGTGCTTCAGACCATCAGTGCAGTGATGTGTTCGATTGGATGCCGATACCTGAGGGGCGTGCCCTGGATTTGGTTGGTCAGCATCTTCAGAGAGGGGCTGGACATAGGGGGTTTTAAGGACGCTGCAGAGCACGAAATGTCGCTCTGGGCCCTGGGTAAACGGCTCATCCAGTCGCTTCTCGCTATGAACTCTTAACGCTTGCCATTTTGCTGATGTACCCTTCTTTTTCGTGTAAATAATCTTGTAAATAAGTTTCTCAAAGTGCCATTAAACCTGCTTGTACATATTTCACCAACTTCGAAGATTCAATCCTACTTCAACCCCGAGTCTCTGCACGCTACCAAGTGAAGGCCGGGTCGACGTAGCCCCAGCGTCACGACAACTGGTGGCAGCGGTGGGATCTGAATCTACAAGCCACAACATCTGATGACTGGAGGTGGGATCTGGATCTACAAGCTACAACATCTGGTGATTCGAGGTGGATCAGAATCTACAAGCCACATCTTGTGATCGGAGGTGGCATCTCAAGCAACAAGCAGGCGCAACAATCGGCCAACAAGAGAGCAGCTCGGAACATCGATCGCATGTGTGGGTGAGTGCTTGGCTTTTCTTCTGATGTGGACCAGGTTCTAGAACAGGGTTAGATTTTAGAACTGGTAAAAAGTGTTGAAACGCCTTTAGGTTTGGTAGTTTGCACTGTTGTTTTGGAAGTAGCCGACACTCGGAGCGATCATGGACCTACAAAAGCTGCAGAAACCGGAACTGTTGCAATTGTGTGAGGAATTGGGAATTGATACAAGAGGTTTGGCACGAAAACCTTTGATTATAAAGGCAATCACAGATTTGGGAGCCGATGATGAGGAGCTCAGTGAAGCATGGAACCTCATCGCCCAAAAAAAGGAGGAGCAGCTCAGACAGCAGAAAGAGCGGGAAAAAGAGGAAAAGAGGCGTGAGCGTGAACTTGAGAGGGAAAAAGAGGAAAGGGAGCACGAACGTGAGAAGCTTGAAAGAGAAGCAAAAAAGCTGGACCAAGAAATTGAGCTCCGGAAATTAGAACTAGAGTTGAGCAAGAGGTCGGGCGATTGTCCCCAGCTAGCGGTACCTCATCTCAACAAGGAGGCAGATTTCAAGATGTCAAAGTACATGCAGCCATATGTGATAACAGGGGATATCGGTCTGTATCTGGCTAACTTTGAGCGAACCTGCGAAAAACTGTCCTTCCAGCAAGACACTTGGTCTCAGAGATTATTGACGGTTCTGCCCTGCGAGGCAGCGGAGGTTGTCGCGCGGCTAAGCAAGGAGGACGCGGACAACTACGAGAAGGTCAAAGCTTGCCTTCTGAGAAAGTATAGGCTTAGCGCCGAGGCGTTCAGACAACGTTTTCGGAACGCTACTAAGTCCAGGGACGAGAGTTACCCTGAATTCCTGTACAATTTAAGAGTTAATTTGGGCGAGTGGCTAAAGAGCACTGATTCCTACAGTGATAGGGACGCTGCAGTCGAGCGAATTCTTTTGGAGCAGTTTTATAACTGCCTCCCAGAAAAAGAAAGAAATTGGTTACAGGACCGAGGCGAAATTAAGTCAGCAACTGAAGCTGCCGAACTTATTGAGGAGTATGCTTCGCGCCGACAATTCAGCAACCCAGCAGTGCATAGGCCCCGCAATCCCAAGTTGAGTGTAAATAAACGTCAGAAAAGGCACTTTGCTAGATTTGCAAACGAAGAAAGGAAGGCTTCTTCAGGCAAACGCCCTAGAAAGGACGGCAGTGAGAAAAGTGGGGAAGTCACCAACGCGCAGAACACAAAGAAAAAGTTTGAGGCTAGGAAGCCGCTCACATGCTTTAGGTGTAATGAGCAGGGTCACATTGCCGTCAACTGCCGGAAAGAAAAGATTGTTGTCTCGTATGTCAGTGACTGCGATGAAAATATGCAGCTTTTGGAACCCTACCTCCATGACCTAGTAGTCAACGGGAAGCCTTGCAAGGTACTGCGCGATTCGGCCGCAACGATGGATGTTGCCCATCCGGCGTATGTGTCGCCTTCCGACTATACAGGACAGTGTGCATGGATCCGCCAGGTAGTGGAGGAACAGAGTGTGTGCTTGCCAATCGCGAACGTGGTCATCGAGGGCCCTTTCGGCGAGTTAACAACCGAGGCTGCTGTTTCAGGAAAGCTTCCTAAAAGCTATCCGTATTTGTTTTCCAACAAATCGGACATGCTACTGCGAAAGAGGGGCATCCTGTTCGGAGACAGAGTTGTGCAAGCCTTAACACATTCAAAGGCGCGAGAACTAGCTACACTGCTCATACCAGAAAATTCCACAGTGGAGGAAACGGCAGTTAAAACAGTGGTCGATGTAGAAGATAGCGGGCCAGAAAACTTTGAGAGCGAGGCATCTCAGATAAGTCAACATGAAAGTGAGCTTGATAAGACACGGAATGAGGACGTTCTTGAAAGTAACCTCTTGCCGCCAGTGTCTAGTAATCTCACGAGACTTTTAAGTGGAACCCGAGAGGACTTAGCTATGGAGCAAGCCAATGATCCCAAGAATAAGCTCGAAGTACAGTGGGAAGGACCTGCTGAAGTAGTTGCAAAGCTTTCTGACACTAACTACGCAGTGAAAATTCCCGGTAGGCGTAAAGAAGTGCGCATTTATCATTGCAATCTTATGAAGCCTTATGTGCAGAGGGAAGCCGTGGTAAATCTAACGTTAAACCTTCCCGAGGAGATGGGGGACAACTTGATTTGCCTCAGCGGAAAGGGAAGCAACGCTCAGGAGCTTCTCAACAAGACGGAGCAGAGAGGAGAACTAAAGAAATCCCAGCTGTCCGATCTGGGCGAGATAATAACAGAGTTTGAGGCCTGCTTCGTGGACAGGCCAGGCAGAACTGATTTGACTGAGCACGATATTGAGCTGACTTCAGACGTGCCAGTGCGATCAAGGTGCTACCGATTTTCTCCAAGGCAAAGAGAAATTCTGGATAGGGAAGTAACTCGCATGCTGGAATTGGGAGTAATAAAACCCTCGGAAAGCGATTATGCTTCGCCTATGATCTTAGTAGAAGCTCCAGGTAAAGACCCTAGGCCTGTGGTAGACTACCGAAAGCTAAATTCTCTCACCAGGGATCAAGTGTATCCTATTCCGAATATTGAGGAGAGAGTAGAACAGGTCAGTAGAGCGGCATATGTGACTACGCTGGACCTTACTCGAGGATACTGGCAAGTACCGCTCACTGAACGCGCCAGCAGATACGCGGCTTTCGTCACTCCGACGGGCAGCTACCAGCCAACAATGATGAGTTTCGGGCTCAAATATGCTCCATTTTGTTTTTCCCGACTCATGGATAGGGTTTTAAATGGGTGTGAAACATTCGCGGTGCCTTATTTAGATGACATTGCGGTTTTTTCCGACTCATGGGCGGACCATATGGTACATCTAAGAGCTGTACTGAGCCTTTTGCGTCAAGCTGGACTAACCGTAAAGGCCGAGAAATGTTGCCTGGCAAGGGCGACTGTGGACTACTTGGGTCACAATGTAGGTCAAGGTTTCAGGAAACCCAGCGAGATTAAGATTTCTGCGGTAGCAGACTACCCGCGGCCGAGCACGAAGACGGAAATTCGAGCATTCCTGGGTCTGACTGGGTACTACAATCACTACATCCCTAACTATTCAGCTTTGGCTAGCCCTCTGACCGACGCTCTCCGCAAGACAGAACCGACAAATGTAGTCTGGGACGAACAAAAGGAAGCCTCCTTCGTAAACCTGAAGGCTGTGCTGATTAGCCGTCCGGTATTGCGAGCTCCAGACTATGGCCGAGAATTCACGGTCCAGTGTGATGCCAGTGATCGAGGGTTAGGTGCTGTTCTCTGCCAGAGAGATGACGACGGTAATGAGCACCCCGTGCTCTACTTGAGCAGAAAACTGAGTTCTAGAGAGAGGGCTTATTGCGCGTCAGAGAAAGAATGCGCTTGCATTGTATGGGCCATTCAAAAATTGCAGTGCTATCTTGGAGGGGCCAAATTCACCGTAGAGACGGACCATTATCCCCTGGCTTGGCTGCAAACTGCGACATCGAAGAACAGTCGCCTTCTTATGTGGAGCTTGATTTTACAGCAGTACAATTTTGAAATAAGATACAAAAAGGGGAAGTTAAATGGGAATGCGGACGCGCTTAGCCGCTCTTTCTAAGCGGTCCGAGATGTTCCTCACCATGTATCCAAATTGATAATCAGGTTTTTTTTTTTTTCGTGCGCTTGTATATGTGTGGCTATGTAAAGCAGCACGTTTGGTTTTCTAGGAATACGTGGGTCCTGAACGTCTTGAGAGTGGGCTTTTCTCGAACAACAATGGCAGTTTTCTTTTAACCTGGTCTCTTCAGACGGGAGCCGAGTGCTTGCTTCGACATGTGGTTGAGTTTCAGACAGCTCGAGCAATTTGGCCTACAACAATCAAGACAACGCGACAAGCAACAGCGAGCTTCAAGCGTTCACGTGCAGGCCATTAAGTCGTCTCTTCATGCAGCAGCTGGGACTGCTGCCCTCCGAGACTCTTCTGGCGGGGGAGGAGGCTGTTACGACCAAGCATCCGCATTTGCGCGCTCTATTGTTCGCCTGTGGGCATGGATAAGTGCTGTGAATATGTGGTGATGGTCCAATGGCTCTAAGTGAGCCTGTTTCCAGGAATCCTGTTTTGTAAGCCTGTTTTGCTTTGTGGACACTCTGCAAATGCCAAATTGACCCTGCCAAGAGAACGTCTGGAAAAACACAAAGAAACGTCCCCCTGCGGGAAATGCAGGAAGTGCTTTCTTTCTTTTGTTCACCCTTCCAGTCGATAAGCCCTATCGTCCAGTAAGGAATGCCTACTTTCCAAAGGAGACGACAGAGTGACATGTCCGCTGACGAGCAGGACAAGAAAGGAGCATGACGCATACAGCCATTAAGTGATTTCCCAGGAATGCAGGAAAGATTTGCAATTGTCGAAAACGGACAATGCTGGGGCGGATGCGGCGCCACGTGCACTCGGGTTTCTGAGAAGTAAAACCACTTGTCAGAACCAGCCTGTGGTTTCTTTGCTGAAGAATAGAAATGTACCTCCTCTCCTCGCCGTTCCCAAGCTTTTCCCGCCAACAAGTGATCACGCCCAACGAATGAATGCCGGACCAGTCAGTGCTTCAGACCATCAGTGCAGTGATGTGTTCGATTGGATGCCGATACCTGAGGGGCGTGCCCTGGATTTGGTTGGTCAGCATCTTCAGAGAGGGGCTGGACATAGGGGGTTTTAAGGACGCTGCAGAGCACGAAATGTCGCTCTGGGCCCTGGGTAAACGGCTCATCCAGTCGCTTCTCGCTATGAACTCTTAACGCTTGCCATTTTGCTGATGTACCCTTCTTTTTCGTGTAAATAATCTTGTAAATAAGTTTCTCAAAGTGCCATTAAACCTGCTTGTACATATTTCACCAACTTCGAAGATTCAATCCTACTTCAACCCCGAGTCTCTGCACGCTACCAAGTGAAGGCCGGGTCGACGTAGCCCCAGCGTCACGACACTGCGGTATTCCAGGCCACGTCGCCCACCTGTGCCGTCGTACTCTGTGTTCTGCCCCTGCACGCACTATGGCGGACTGCAATTATCAGTACGTCACCTTGCGCCCACCTTCGGTGACATATCCAGGGCAGCCGCACAGCTCATCGGGCTGCCAGCACATTCCATTGCACCGTTCGCCGTCCCCTCACCGTTGGTCCTTGTCGCCAATGCGGCGTCGCAGCGTGACACAAGACACGGAAAACTAGCAGCCGCAGTTCCTGGGGCACGAACTGCGCACATTTAGCCTACCACAAGTCCCCGTCTGTCTCCTCCGAACGTTCTCGAAGTTTTTGTTGACACTGTTCGTGCACTTGCACTCGTCGATAGAGGGGCCACTCTCTCTGTCATTAGCCAAAGTTTTTGCCGCTCGCTTCATAAAGTTACCACCCCGCCTTCTGGACTCTCTCTTCACACCACCAGCGCCGATTCCGTTCGTCCGTTTGCTGCTTGCACAGCGCGTGTACTTATCGCGGACGTCTCATACATCGTCGAGTTTTTAGTGCTTGCTTCATGCTCGCATGACTTAATTCTTGGCTGGGATTTCCTGTCACAATGCTGTTATTGACTACGCCCGCGCCCACGTCGCCTTCTCTGCGCTCTATGATGCGCTTCTTGATCACGCGCCGTCTTTTTCTTGCGCCAAACTTGTTGTCGCCGACGACACTGACATTCCGCCCAACGGTGCTGTGATTGTTTCTGTTTGTGTACCCTTTTCTTTCGACGCGACTGTTCTTTTTTCGCCTTCTCCCATGTTCGCCTCTCGCCGTCACCTCCTTCTTCCCTTTGCTATCATCGATATTAACTGCGGTGCCGCTGACATTATTGATGCGAATGCCTCAACAGCTCTGGTCCCGCTACTTCGTAGCGAATGCCTTGGTCATATTGAAGTTGCTGACCTCACCTCGTCGTTTGAGGTTGATGAGTATTGACCACAGAGTGCCCACGTAGCCTTCCTAACGCCGATTACTGCGTCTCCGATATACCGAGTTGGGACCTTTTCCAATCGTCTGTGGCCAGTGACCTCGACCCGACTCACCGTGTGCAACTGTTTGCTCTCCTCAACCAGTTCCGTTCTTCGTTTGAAGCTCAGACGACTTCCTTGGGCCGTGCGACCGAGGTTGTTCACCACATCGACACCGGCAGTCATGCCCCTCTTCGCCAGCGCCCTTAACCTTGTTTCGCCTACGGAGCGCCGTGTTATTGCTAAGCAGGTCGACGACATGCTACAACGAGGTGTAAATCAGCCTTCATCTAGTCCCTGGTAGTCTCCCGGCCGTGGTACTTTCGAAAAAGAAGGATGGCTCCATAAGATTTTGCGTTGACTACCGTCGTCTTAACTACATTACACGTAAGGACGTATACCCACTAGCCCGTATTGATGACGCCATCGATTGTTTATATGGAGCAGAGTTCTTTTCGTCCCTGGACCTGCGCCCTGGCTATTGGCAAGTCTCTATGGCTGCGTCTGACCGACCCAAGACAACCTTTGTTACCCCTGATGGACTATATGAGTTCACTGTGATGCCGTTTGGTCCTTGCAACGCCCCTGCTACGTTTGAGCGAATGATGGACAACATCTCCAGTTCATTCAGTTCAGTCGTTCAGTCGTGTCCGACTCTTTGTGACCCTATGGACCATGTCACGCCACGCTTTCCGGTCTCTCACTATCTTCCTAACAACATCTTACGCGGCCTCAAGTGGAACGTTTGTCTTTGTTATTTGGATGATATCGTCGTTTTCTCTCCCGATTTTGTGACGCACCTCGTGCGCTTGCACCAAATCCTAGTTGTCTCACTGGCGCCGGTCTCCAACTTAACCTGACGAAATGTCGTTTTGGCGCCCGCAAGCTGACAATACTGGGTCATGTCGTGTCCAAAGATGGCGTCCTGCCCGATCCGGACAAACTACGTGCGATCACTGAATTTCCGAAACCGACTTCTGTTAAAGAGCTGCGCAGCTTCGTCGGCCTATGCTCATATTTTCGCCATTTTGTCCGAAATTTCGCTACCATCATTTCACCGCCTACAAAATTGCTGAATGGTCCCGCCGACTTGTCTACGTGGACCCCACTCGGCGACGATCCTTTCACTACGCTCCGACGTCTACTAACTTCACCGCCCATTCTTCACCATTACGACCCATCCGCTCCTACAGAGGTGCACACTGACGCCAGCGGCATCGGACTCGGTGCTGTCCTCGCTCAACGCAAACACGGCTTTTCCGAATATGTGGTTGCTTACGCTAGCCGAACGCTAATGAGAGCTGAATCTAACTACACCGTCACGGAAAAAGAGTGTCTTGCAATCGTGTGGGCCTTAACAAAGTTTTGCCCCTACTTATATGACCGCCGCTTCAACGTCATCACCGATGACTATGCCCTCGCTGGTTGGCTTCCCTGAAAGACCCTTTTGGAGGCCTCGGCCGCTGGGCTCTTCGCCTTCAAGACTTCGACTTTGACGCGATATATCGATCGGGACGCAAACACTCCGACGCTGACGCCTTGTCGCGCTCGCCGCTGCCTTCTCTTGCACCCTCGGACTCAAATATCCGAACCCTCCGTTGCATCCCTCACTTCCGACGACCTGCCTTTTCAACAAAGCCGGGATCCCTGGATATCTTCGCTCCTAGACATCCTCACCACGTCCTCAACGTCTGCATTCCCGCGAGCTCTTCGTCGCCAAGCTTCCCATTTTACGATCCGAGGTAGTCTGCTATATCTCAAAAGCTATCGCCCGGATGGCCGCAAATGGCTCTTGGTAATTCCTCGCCATCTTCGCACAGAAATTTGTGCTCATCACCATGCCGACTCGCAAAGCGCACATGCTGGCTTGTTGAAGGCATACGAGCGTCTCCATCAGCGGTACTACTGGCGGGGGATGTACAACTTTGTCCGCCGCTATATTCGCTTCTGTACTGCTTGTCAGCAGCGGAAGTCATCTCCGCGCCCCTCCGCCGGCCCATTACAGCCATTGCCTTGTCCAGCGCGCCCCTTTGATCGTGTCGGCATCGACCTCTATGGCCCCTTCCATCTTCGACATCAGTCAACCGCTGGATAATAGTCGCCGTGGATCACCTCACTCGCTACTCGGAGACTGCAGCCCTGCCTGCGGCTAGTGCTCATGACATCGCCTCCTTCATCCTGCGTCACTTCGTACTGCGTCACGGGGCTCCTCGTGAACTTTTCAGCGACCGCGCCCGCGTCTTCCTATCTCAAGTGGTCAGCGAGCTATTAGAAGCTTGCCAAACAATACATCGAACCACCACAGCTTACCATCCTCAAACCAACGGCCTCAAAGAAAGGTTTAGCCGAACTCTTGGTGACATGCTCGCCATGTACGTTTCTTCTGACGCGTCTAATTGGGATAGCGTCTCAAGCAACGACTGGATTTTCCCCATTCTTTCTCCTATACGGTCGTGAGCATTCCTGTCTACTGGACACCATACTTCCTTGCCACCCCGACAGTTCAGAGTACACTTCTCTTTCTGCTGTTGCCCGTAATGCTGAGCAGTGCTGTCAGCTGGCTCGCTCATTCACGTCGGACATTCAATATCTTCGCCGACATGAGAGCGATCACGGCAAGCCCGCTTCTGACTTTCCTACCAACACCATCGTTTGGCTCTGTTCCGGCTGATTCCAAATTCTCTGCAAAGTATAATGGCCCTTATCGTGTATTAGAGAGTTAACTACGTCGTGGAGCCGGCAACGCCTTCTTCGGACCACCGTCGCCGCGGCCGAGAAGTTGTTCACGTCAGTCGACTTAAGCCATACTACGATCCCGTTGTCATACCCTCGCCTTAAGTCGCCAGGATGGCTCCCTCTTTCCGCCGGGACAATTGTAAGAAAGGAGATGATACAGCGCCGACACTAACGGCGATGAAGACGCCGATCAGCTGGCGCGCGCACTGAGACCTCGAACTGTCTTCTTTGGACGAGATTGTGCTTCGCTCTACGATCGTCTTGTGTCACCGGTCGCCGTCTCCAGTCCTTCGAATAACTCCCAATAAATCCCTCTTATACATATATATATATATATATATATATATATATATATATATATATATATATATATATATATATATATATATATATATATATATATATATATATATATATATATATATATATATATATTGTTACTTAGCTGTATTCGCTGTTCGTGATGAGGATGAAGAAGTGAAACAGACTCCGAGAAGACGACGACGCTGAGTGTTGTGAAACCGGTGCCCTCATCAACGTTAGTTGTGCGGACAGCTTTGGGACTGTAAATCTTCCACGTAACATCTCTTGGTGGAGGTGAATCTATTCGATCCCCTGGCACAAGCTGGATCTCCGCAGCGGCCGCCACATCGGAACCACCACGATGACTACCGACGCCTCTACCTCTACAGCCGCCGCCCCTGCTGTTGTAATGGCCCACCCCCGTGACCCCGGAACCTTCTGCGGGACCGACGACGTCGACGTAGACGACTGGCTAGCCCTATACGAGCGCGTGACCAAGCACAACAGGTGGGATGCCACACTCATGCTCGCGAATGTAATATTTTACTTGGCTGGGACCGCGCGGGTGTGGTTTGAAACCCACGAAGACGAGCTAACATCTTGGGATATTGGCAAACAGAAGCTGCACGACCTATTCGGAAAGCCTATTGGCCGCCACATTGCCGCCAAAAAAGCGCTCGCATCTCGGGCCCAAACGTCTACGGAGTCTTATCTCACTTACATCCAAGACGTCCTGTCTCTATGCCGCAAAGTCGACCAAGGCATGCCTGAGGAGGATAAAGTCGGCCATATAGTAAAAGGCATTGCCGACGATGCCTTCAACCTCCTGTTGTGCAGGGATTGCTCCACCGTGGACTCCGTGCTGCAGGTGTGCCGACGTTTCGAGCAGGCGAAACAGAGGGCATATATCACCGTTTCGACCGGCTGCCGAACACGGCTGCTAGCTCCTCCTGTATCGATATCCCGACTCCTCGACCGCCTGCTAACTACAGCACTTTGACACGCATTGTCCGCCAAGAGCTTGAGGCAATGACTCCCGCTGCCTCGCTGTCGCATACAACCGACAACACCCTGGCTGCCATATCACTTATTAAGGCTGTTGTTCTCCAAGAGGTTGCGAATATGGGCCTCCCTTCTACCAGCACCACCGACACCACGGATTCAGGACCTGCCCCTCCAGTAATTGCTGCCACCTCAACCAACGCCGGTTTCTCGCCCCGATATCGTTACCGCAACCCAAATGAATGACGTACCCACAACAATCGCCCCATCTGTTTTACTTGTTCTCGCGTTGGCCACATTTCCCGCCACTGCCGTAGTCGCTGGTACACGCCATCTCGTCAGTACACCTACGTTGACCGCCGCGGAGACTATGCCCCACGCTATTCCCCACCTCGCCCCGACCAGAACCTTGCTGACCGCGGTTCCACTGTCCGTGCTGCCAACCGTTCACCATCCCCGCAAGCACGACGTTCGCGTTCTCCTCTTCCTCGCCGCAATTCGCCATCGTCATATTCTGGCCACGTACCGGAAAACTGGCCAATGCAGCTCCCGGAGGTGACGCTGCATTTATGACCCGGACTGAAAAACCTCTGTTGACCCCTGCCCTACAAAATAACCGTATCGACGTCCTTGTGGATGGAGTTCCCGTTTCTGCTCTAATTGATACAGGCGCCCAACTGTCCGTTCTCAGCTCCTCATTTCGCCGTCGCCTCAAGAAAGTCCCTACGCCAGCCGTCTCGTCCACAGTTCGCGTCGCCAATGGCAGCCCTGCTGCCGTGGTTGGCATGTGTACGGCGCGAGTTACAATTGCTGACCGTCATGCCCCAGTGTTGTTCACCGTCCTACATGAATGCCCCCACGACGTTATCCTTGGCATTGATTTCTTAACAGCCCACTCTGCCCTTATTGACTGCTCTAGCGGCCTACTTCGCTTGGACCTTCCGCTCTGCTCTGAAGACCCCTCCTGCTCACCCGACTTCGATCAGCACAGTTTAGCCGCCTTCCTCCTGAAACTGCCGTTTACATCCCTATGTCGCCATTTCCACCCGTCCCAGATGGCGACTATCTCGCTTGTCCCATTACTGATGTCATGCTGCAGCGGCACGTCACCCTTCCTCATCTAATTGTGCACATTCCCAGAACCGCACCACTCTCCCAGTCCTTAACTCCAGCTTTTCAACTCAAGTTCTGCCCGAGGGAATTTCATTAGCTTCGCTGTCACCGATGACCGATTGTGCCATTTCAGCTCTGTCTACAGATCATACAACTGCCGTCCCTGCCAACACCCCCTCGTCGTCCACATCGCGCCCTGATCCGCTTAACAGCATATCAGCTGATCTGCAACCTGAATTCGCCGCTGATTTACACAAGCTTTTGTTTACCTACAGTGACCTTTTCGACTTCGGCACCCACCCATTGGGTCAAACGACAGTTGTAACCCACCGCATTGACTCCGGGGACGCCAATCCTATCCACAGGCGGCCCTATCGTGTTTCGCTTGCCGAGCGACGCGTCATTCAAACGGAGGTCGAAAAGATGTTAACGAACGACATAATCGAGCCTTCCAGTAGCCCCTGGGCATCCCCTGTCGTGTTGGTCAAGAAGAAGGATAACAGTTGGAGATTCTGCGTTGACTACCGTCATTTGAATAAGATAACCAAAAAAAGATGTATATCCTCTTCCGCGCATCGACGACGCGCTTGATAGTTTGCACGGAGCCAGCTACTTTTCATCCATCGACCTTCGTTCCGGCTACTGGCAGATTTCTGTCGACGAGAGAGACCGTGAAAAGACAGCGTTCATCACCCCTGACGGCCTCTACCAATTTAAAGTCATGCCTTTTGGCCTATGTAACGCCCCTGCAACTTTCGAACGGATGATGGACTCATTGCTGCGCGGCTTCAAGTGGACGACTTGTCTTTGTTACTTAGACGACGTCATTGTTTTCTCGTCCACTTTTGACAGCCACCTCTCTCGCCTTTCTACCATTCTCGAGCTATTCCGCCGCGCCGGCCTTCAACTCAACTCAAAGAAATGCAGTTTCGGCCATCGGGAAATCAAAGTGCTTGGTCACTTGGTTAATGCTTCCGGTGTTCAGCCTGACCCTGACAAGATACGTGCCGTAAGAGATTTTCCCACTCCGCGTTCATCCAGCGATGTCCGAAGCTTTATTGGCCTATGTTCCTATTTCCGACGATTCGTCCCGAACTTCGCAGTCCTCGCTCGTCCGCTCACCCAACTCCTCAAGAAAGACGTTTCATTCTATTGGGGGCCTGAACAAGTTGCAGCTTTCTCAGAGCTTATTGCTGCTCTAACTACTCCACCAGTCTTGGCCCACTTCAACCCTTCCGCCAATACTGAACTCCGTACCGACGCAAGTCGCCATGGAATAGGAGCTATTCTCGCTCAGCAACAACACGGCCGTACAAGGGTGATTGCGTATGCCAGCCGCCTCCTCTCAACACCCGAACAAAATTATTCTATTACAGAGCGAGAGTGCCTGGCGCTTGTCTGGGCTATTACGAAATTCCGCCCTTATTTGTTTGGCCGCCATTTTACTGTGATAACAGACCATCATGTCTTGTGCTGGCTTTCCTCTCTCAAAGATCCTACTGGCCGTTTGGGGCGCTGGGCGCTACGATTACAAGAATACACCTTTTCCGTCGTCTACAAGTCCGACAGACGCCACTATCATCATAGTTTCAAAACTGTGTCAGAACGTTCAGCCAGAGCACACAAAGCCCGAGCCACGATCAACAATAAGCGAAAGGGAGGCCACAGAGAGCAATCTTGGACGGAGATTTTATCGAGCTGTCACAATGACAAAATAAAAAAGGGGGAAAAAAACGCTTAAGTCGCCTCCGTTTTTTGTTTTTTTTTCGTTTTTTTTTTATCATGATGTAGCCCGTAGGATGACCGGTGGGTACGGTCACTGCATACGTTTCGTTCATCGAAGCATTGTTGGGAGCGCTGCAATATTATAACGCACGGGTGCAGTTACACAATACTTTTTATATTCCGCGGGCTGTCTTCAAAGGCCAGAAAAAACGGCCAAGTCATAGGTACGTTGGTAGCAAAAAAGAGTTGTGGTGTTTCCGAACCCCCTCCACAACTCGATCAAACCAACTTGGCCCCAAAGTGAAGAATAAGTATTTTTCAAATTTTTCCTAGTTAATTAGCTAATTGAGTGGAATGTAAAAACACTCTGAGGAGCACTATATAAAAGTATGATATACCTTTGATTTCATCAAGTTTCGCTGCACAGTTTCTTTTTTTTTTTATCCTTGATTCAAGTTACGTGAAGCACCCTGTATATATGCACTTTAGAAGCTTGAAGTTATTGTACGAAGGACCGCGTTGCCTGCCCTTCTAACTTCCAATAAACATTTCAGTGAACGAACCAGCTCAAATACACTCTCTTGCGAACTTCTTTTCGTTTTAGTCCTCCTAACTTGTATTGCCCTTTGTCTAGTGTTGTTTCCTCTATGCAGCCGTGCCCCTCTGGTGTTTAAAAAAGACACGTCAGACTTATGGCATGCCTCACTAATAAGTGTTATATATTGACTCAGTGTCCCTGGAACATTTAAAGGCAAACGCCTGAAGTCGCTAGGCTTCAATGGCGCGTCGTGAGGGGCAGAAAATAGCTCGATAAGAAACATTTATTAATTCTGTGCTAGGATTCGAAACACTAGCCTTAACTACCCAGACAGACGAGCGCGCTAACAATTACTTCACGCCGACTTCCGAAAAGCGAGTCCATAATTATCCTTACCTAGCACGACGCCACAAGCGTCGAGGACAATAGCGGTGCTGAAGAGGGGAGGGGAAACGTCAATGGAGGCAGCACGCTCGCGGCACGCTTGCCCAACACAAATGTATCCCTCGCTACGTGGGCTCAGAGCTTCATTGAACATCGCTATTGATGACGACGCAATAGCCCCTAGTCATAGGTGCGGGAAACACAGAGAAAATGCGCTACGACGGAAGAGGCTAGAGAAGCTCGAAATGCCTCTCGTTGTAGGGAAGTGGATGTGGAAGATATGTGCTGTGCTTTTAAAGTGTCTACTGGGAGACTGGATGTCATCAGTGTGAATAAAATATACTTGAAATTTGACGTAACGTTCGCCTTCATATTCTTAGTGAGCTCTGACCCGAGTTTGAAAGTATAAATTCACGAGCGGGGTACAGAAGACATCGAAGACTGAAAAATGAATAGCGACGCTGATTTAATGATCAGGGCTACAGAGTAGTTTACCGCGTTTGCCTTATCTTGCCGGAACATGGCGCTGTTAGAGGAGACCTGCGAAGACCCTGCGGTACGAGTTCACTGCTGCAGTTGCACGAATTGTCACGACCATTTTTGGCTTCTAGTGGCATCTAACACTGACGCAAAGAGTGATCTGTAGCCTTTGAGCAATATCGTACTGGACAGCCAGCTGCTTCTGGAGAAAGCAGCAGAACGAGATGTCCGCAGGTAAAACCATAGCACGCAGTTCCAGTTTCAATACATATGCAACAGCCCCGAACACTCGCCGCGCATGCATGCTGGTACGCCCACTCGGAGCATCGAGGGGGAAAGAAAGTAATGTTATTAAGTAAACTGGAGGCAACATCAGCGTGCGGGGGTTTCGAGCACGCTTGCTCAACGGCACGATATTTCATTATCCAGGTGGGTGCAATAGTACAAAATACGTAGGCGTTTGACTGCGCCAAACCACCAGCTGTAGCAGCACTGTGATACCATTTTTACATAGTGTCCCCAGAACCGTCAACACTATCGTTAAATACTTCCAAAAATGCAGCCAATCTAGACAAGTAGGCCAGATGCGAAGAATTTACGCTATAGCACGGCGCGTTTCATTTGCTTTCACTTCAAGGTTAGGATTTCAAGGTGAGGCTTCAGGCAAACAGCTACGAAACTGATGATCGGGAACCGCAGTGGTAGCGCGCTGTAAAACTTCGGGACCGTTTAAAGTACCTTACGAGGACGATGAGAGAGCGGTGTGTTTGGTTCTATCTCGCGCAGATAGAAGTTGATGAAGACGACGACATGTCAATGCACAGCACAGGAATGTGGCAATTAAACACTCGCGGTGACGTAGTGTCTTAATGCAGTGACAAGAGAAGCGGGTCAGTTCACGCCGCCGCGAGATTTATGCTCAGTCCCGTCGCACTTGAGGTCATCGTTATCTAGTTACGCTCAAGGGCAGATCTCTTTCTCTCCGCGCTGACTGTCCTAGCGGAGCAGCTAGCGGTGAGCAAACACAAATAGCCTGGCTTAGGGGTTCGCTGTAGCATCTATAGCTAGCTCATTAAAATGTCGCCATATCGACGACGGGTGAACGCAAGCTATAAGCAGCAGTGTGAAAGGCCCAAAACAGAATAACTATGCCTCTGTGCTTGGAAAGATTTTGCTTCCTGTAGAAGCCGGCTTTGTGGCACGAAAAGCAGTCGAGTTCTGCTTTCTGAAAATGTGCTAATGTTTAGGCAACTGTAGGAGAATATAAGATACAGTTATTAGAAAATAAGATTCCTGCGATGCAAACATTTTCTTTTATGTTATTTCCTGCATGCGCTCGCCCCTAGTTAAACTGTCCTTGAAAACCATTCCGCTGTGTTTTTAAATAATTTTAAGACAGCTTAAAGACTGTTGTTAGATATTGTAACAGAAAGAGTCTAAGCTTCCGAGGCGTACCCAAAATTCTGCTTTCAAGTTTGTCCTCCTCTCACAACAAGTAATTAAGACCATAGAAATCTAATGGGTCGTTTTCTTTTTGTTTTCGAATACTTAAGGTAAATATGGAATATTTCAGAATAAATACGCATTGATATAAACGTTTTACGATCTGTAGCAGCTTCTGAGTATGTCACAATGAGAAATGAGGACTATCATAAGAAACCTGTGATAGCAAATAGTAAAATCTACATAAATATAGATAGTAAAAGCTATATTTATGCCACGGGGAAATATGAGCCTGTATTGATTGTTATGGTGCAGTAATACAATATGCGCAATCATTGCGGTGGAAACCTCTTTAACGGAGGTTGTCAAAATGTTATGGGAATGTTTTGATGGCAGCTGCGTGCTTCGTTTACCTTGGCCCGCCCATATACAATGCTAGTAAAAGAAAAACTGCGGCACAAGGGGTTCGCTTGTAAACCCTGCAATGGGACTAACTGTGCACCCTGCCAATTCTTTAACAGTACCACGCCAGTTTCAATCAAACTGCTCGTCACCGCCTTATCGCGACGCATATCTGCGAAATCAGCGCGGATAACTGCGAGCCCACTCCAAGATCGTCGTTTGCTAGTCTCTTCCAGCTAACGGGACACAACCCCAGTCATAATTTCCCTCACCCTCGACGGATGACAGCGGCGTCATGGGGGAGATAAAGAACACCGAAGGACGAGGTGACCAGATATTTTATAAAGTTGGAGGCATGTCACTCGCTTTTACTCAGCCACAAATTGCAGTACAAAGGCACCATTGCTAATAACACAGGCATCATTGGTGATAACGCAGCTGCAGTTGTGTATAAATTGCGGTCGCCCCGTGAAACGCTCTTCACAAGTTGTTTAGGAGCAAGAAAAATGCACCCACGCATCACAGACGAAACGAGGCTTTGTATACAGTATAGCACTGGCGACTGCGGAAAATCCTCACGAAGGAAAGTTGGTGTGAGAACGGCAACAATAAATAGAATTATTTAGGCCTTCAGTGATGACGGCCGGATTGGAGACGCACCGGTATGTTTAACCTGCATGCAAGACAACGCCAGGGTGAGATATGGCCGTCGTTGCTGTAGCTGCTGCGGATCCCTTCATAACGGCGGGCTAGATAAAGGACATTATGGGCTAAGACACAAGCGACGAGCTTGTGCGAAACCAGCTTCGTGAAGCAGGCTTCACGAACAGATATGCGGCCCAGAAACCATTGCTTTCGCCTGCCAGCAGCACGAGCATCTGCAATGGACAGTGGACGATTGCAGTCAAGTGGCATTCACCTACGAGTTCACGTTCTATTCGCCATGGAGTCGGCAGCAAAGAGTCTATTATCCCGCTCTCACAAGGTATGCCATGCACGGCTTGTGCGTGATTTTACAGCATGCCCATGGTGAACTTCGCCCTCGGTTTAATATTCCCCACAACTGTTCAAAAACTACTTACTGTCTTCGCCACAGGTGGACTTAGCAGCTTTTTTTCTCCTGTGTAACATTTAAGTTATGCGTTGAATTTGCCCGACGAATGTAGTACTAGACTCAGATATTAAAGCTATCTATGTTTACGTCTGCAAGCATGACCCTTGCTACACCTAGGTCGTAAAGGCCAGCGGTCATCAGAGTGTCAACGTCTGGGGAGTCATGACTAAGGAGGGACTTGGGGCTTCTCTGTCGGATTCCTGGTCGTGTCTGCTCGGACGGATAGATTGAAAATATTGAGGAAAGGCCCTTTCCCTACGTCCTTACTGGTACTTTCAAGGACGATTTGTTCTGTCTTTCTGTCCACACTTCCTGATATGTCAAGGCTCACCTAGAGCAACTCGGCGTCATGACATTGCCATGGCCGCCCCAAGGAGCAGACCTTAACATAAAAGAGAATGTGTAGATAATCATAAAAAGAAACCTATCAAGAATGGACCTGCATCATGCGGATGCCGATGAACTCTGAGAAGCCGTCAAGAGGAGCGGGAATTGCTTTAATGTGAAATGGACCTTGTACAAGCTCTATATGAGTCACTACCCCGATACATGGCTGGGGTTGTTGAGTCGGGCGAAGATTTTCTGCCTTACTAACAACCCAAGAGTGCGCACATGAACGCACATGCCCTGGAACGCACTCAAAGTGCTTCAATAAACAGTGCCCGGCTTTGCAACAACGTCCAGCGAGGCGTCTTTCTGTATTTTAAAACAGCGCTAGAACACGGACAGATAGAAAGAGACTAACACACATTTTTTATCCATCCATGTTCTAACACTGTTTTAAAATAATGTTCAACCAACTCGCCCAACCAAGCCTCTTTGTGTCTGTCTTCTTTTTTTTTTTCGTAAAACGAAGTATTTCTCCCGTTTTACTCATTTCATCCGTCTTTTACGGCGTATGCGCAATTATGTGATAAATGTCGAAAGAGGAATACAATTATAGTTACACGTGTTTCTGCTAACTCGGTTCGGCCAACAATTTGTGCACTCAGCAAACGGTAACATTAGTGGGAAGAGCCCAGGCGACGACAGTAACGACGGAAGAAGCCTTGGGCACGACCGGTTATTCTCCCTGCCTTTGCAGCTACGTTTCACAATAAGGCGCGGACAAGAAGTTTGGTCGACGCTCAAGCGGTACTGTTAAAGAATTGGCAAGGTGTGCCGTGCAACGTTCCCACTCTCGCACGAAGGAAAAATATCGTCGTTAACATTCTCGAGCTTACGTATTCTAGGAGGAGTGCTCCGAGAAGCCACGTTACGGTCATTGGAAAAATACTCCTCGGGCTGTAAATTTTTCACTGACTACATTGTTGATACTGGTAGGGGCTATTGCTGTTTACACGCGACCTACTGAACGCATAGTGATTGCGGATCCAAAATTCCTATCTCGCCCCGTGGAAGCCAAGTTATGATCTGAAAAAGAAACATGAAAGCGTGTTGGATATGATTTCTAGCAATTTTTGTTACATTTCAGCATATTCGTTTTCTTATCTTGCATTTTAATAACAGCGGCTCAACACAGTTGTACGGAAAGCTTTCTGTGGTTAACAATGGCGCTGATCATGAAGCGACAAATGCTCGGAAAAACCCCAACTGCATTGAAGTCAGCTCAACACCAGGTATGCCTGTTATTTTCATGAACATTTTGACTCACCTATTAAGTCGACAACGATGACCAGATCTAATACGCGTAGATGCGACTCGAAAGGCTGTATAATGTGTATTTTAGTAAATACCGTTCGAAAATTCCTAAAAATTAATGAGTTCAGTTTTAGAAAGAAACGTGACTGATAATATAAAAGTCACTGATAAGTATTTAATTAGAGTCGGTGGTAAGTTCATACCCATAGACATGACGATGCCGTGTTGGTTTGTGAAATGAAAAAAGTCATTCTCTAAAGGACCACAGAGCATTCGTACTTATTAGTTTTTAAATTTAGCGCCTTCGTCGACGGCGCCCGCAAGTATAGAGATTCCCCTCTCCACTTTAGGAAAAACTAGATAGCGGGAAAAACAATAGGCGGGATTTGAGAGGAGGCCTATAATCGCGGGAAACTTTATCTGGCTATGGAGTGAAGGCTGCGGGGGCGGAGCTTTCGTCGTGGTGTTACTACACCATGTAGTTAAGGCATATATGACACATATATGGGTTTCAGTTCCGCCTTTACTGTAAATAATGGTTTCCGAGCCTCCAACGTAGAAATGTGTTTCTTTACACTACTAATACTCTCGGTTAATAATTATCACGCGCTACGTACGCTGCCGAAGCAAGCACATTGCGAAAGCGCTCAGAAACTGACGAGTAGACGCAGCAGTAGCTGCCGACGTACGTTTCAGGAGACTCCCGGGAGAAGGCGCAGCCATTCCGTTTGCATTTAGATATCAAATGGGCTTACGGTAATGTAAATCACGCCCTGATATGGCAAATTCTTTAAAAAGAGGGTATGGGAAAGGAAACGATAAGGTTATTGAAAGAGATTTACAATGCGAATACTGTAACAGTGAATTGGCAGACCTTGGGTGGTGCAAAAAGAGTTGCAGTTAAATGGGAACTTAGGCAGGGATGTCTTTTATCACCCCTTCTACTCATGGTCGACGCCAGAGGGATTGAACAAAAGTTATAATTGAACAGAGTGAGTTTTATGATGCCATGGCGGAAGGGGGTGATTTTAAACTGGCTGCATACCGGAGTCTTCGGGCCAGGCAGAAAAGTCGCACTCAGGGCACTTCTGCGGAGTGTCACGCGCGCAATTCATTGGCTTTGCACCCAAGGCCAGGCAAGGAAGTGAAAATGGGCCGAAATTCTGCTCCCCAAAAAATGCCAGCGCGGCATTTTCCCTTTGTCTGTACACATATTCCCGAGGAATCATATATGTAACAGCAGTTCTTACCAGCAGCAGAAATTTCTCACATGTTCAATGGTTGAAAATAATTTTTTTTTTCTCTAGGGATCTTGCATTTCCCACGAAATGGGAAATTTCCCACAATTCGGCAACACTGCGTCGCACATACATTCGCACCATTCAGACTGCGGAGCAGCGACTCGTGAGAAAGCGTCAAGGAGTAATAGATATATGTAAATACAAACATACATCAATGATTAATTGAGAAATTTTCAAAAATACTACAAAAAATGGGCCTGTTTTTGAATGGTTTTTGGGAGTCAAAATAAGGCTTTAATTTTCTTTTTTTAATCAATGGGAAGCATCGACAGCCGAGCCGCGGGAAGTTTAAAGCTTGGATTGTACTATAGTTCGAGCTTTGGAACGACGGTGAATGTAATTGTTACATTATCCCATGCATACAATGGTAAATCGATTCTGAATGTGTAATGACCGTGTCAAAAAGGGTTTCCTTTGTGCACATCAAGTGTTTTGCACAAACTACGCACGAAAATTGTCGGGTAGCTTTTTCAGAAGTGCATCCTAGTAATGCGTGATACGAAATTTTACAATCTCAAACTTTCAAACTTTCTTTACAAGCAAAGTAATACACATATATGCTCACAAATGTCAGAAAGAATCAGTTACACATGGTTCCCACTAGCAGGGTCAAATAGAATATCCATCAAATAGCCTGCCAAGGACATATAAATCAAGAACTAGGCAATCCGTCGAAAGTCCAATTAGGGCTGAGGCTATTCGGCTACAGTTCGGGTATCTCTGGGACATGGTCTTTCACTGGGAACATTATCTGCAGATGGCTCTGCATGGAAGTAACGACAGCAGTAATGGTTGCATTAATCCTTTCGGGGAGTTTCTTCCAGCTTCAGTGTCTCCTGAGCGCGTTCCTGTCAGATTAGCCCCCGCATTAGGCTGTAGGCGGAATCTGACGCTGTGACCGGTTGCGGTCGACGGGTAGACGAGCAGTTTTTGCGGCCCTTCTGTAAGCGGCTGCGTTGCCGAGTCTGGAAGCGATCTCGAATATCCTTGGTTGTTGTTTCGTTCATTGTCATCTCCCGGAGACGGTGATTTTCGTGGCGTAGTGCAGATATTTCTGCTCGGAGACTCTCAATGACCTGGGTTACATCTAGAGAAGGGATCTTTTTAGCATATGATACATGTTTGGAGGCAGCATGTGAGGATGTCACCTGATGTGTTTTCGAATCATCCGACTCCTTATGAGCCGCTTTGTGGGCAGGCTTTGCATAAGCACGAGCCGGGCCCTGGGTGCTCAGGGCTATATGCGCCGAAGCAACGCTGGCTACCTAATGAGGGAACTGTTTGCAGCAGGAGTCATCATGCAACAGGTTCATACCGCAAACCCGACAAACGGCAGAAAACGAGCAGTATTTGACTACATGACCTACGCGGTGACAGTTATAACATGCGACTGAGCGCGGACGGTATTCACAGATTCGTGTAATCTCGTAGTCGAATACTATGTGAGGTGTCAAGGAGTGAGGCGAATTTAGGCCTTCCACTTGAAACGGTCAGTGAAGGTGCTCGGCACCTTTTCGCAAGTTCTTTCTTTTTTTTTTTTTCCTCGCTGTTCGATTCCAAACGGGCTAAGCTTAATCGACGCTCTCAAGGCCTAGTCCGACCACGACTGCTTCCGGGCCATTGCCGGGCGGCGCGGCCGCCACAGCGAATCCGGAAGATGTGACCTTCAATGTCTTACGTCCGGCGACTTTCACTACGGGCCAAACGCTGACTACGACCCCAAAGCCAATACAAATTTCAAGGCGTTCCTATTTATCGCCCTTACTGGCGGGGCATGAGAGATGGACGCTGCATCATACTTCGCTTCCAGCTGAACGCTGACTCCGATGCCACAAATGAAACAAGCTACGATACGCTTTGATTACCCGCCATTTCCTACGGTGCACGACGAAATGGACGCTGCCTCTCTGGCTTTACCTGCAAGCTCTCCTGTCCCGGTTACAACAGCCACCGGATGCAGCATGACTTCTACTTACTGCAAGCATCAAGTGTCCTCGCAACGCATTCACACAGAACGGGTAAGTCGTCCTTATTTCGCGGCTCTGGTCGTTTTGTCATAAATATCCGGAAACAAGCTAACACCGGCGTCATAGAGCAAAGGGCTCCGTCTTAGTACTTCACCGATATAGCCATTCTCCGCTTTGATTCTGCTGCTAACTGCATCTGCATCACCGTCAAGGACGCTGAACATTCCAAGAAGCTGCGCACATTGACCCGCTTATCGCACGAACGCGGGATTCCGTCGAAGCGTTTGATGTGGATACGTCCCAATTGAAGCGGCCTGCGGTCGATAGCGCGGGAGGTATGATCAGAATTATAGAAGGCCTCATTATGGACTATAGCATGGCACATCTGCTCTGTGAGACAGCTGAAATCACAGGCATACGCGTTCTGGGTAGTGAATAAATTTATACGATAGATATCAATAAAATTATTGAAAAAGAATATTGACTTTTTAAATGATCATAGAATGACTAAAAATGACTACGGAACGACCAATAATCAAGCGACGACTTGTAATGGCTGTATCTGTCTGGAAATTATTAAATATACTTAGATCTCAGTGGTAATAATTACAATAATTATGGCTCAGCATGACTCATCGTGACTACGGAACGACCAATATGAAAACGCTGAGAGGCAAACGATGAGAGGCAATTAATAGGAGAGGAAAGGCATGTTTTCGCCGTTCTCCTCTTAAGAGATATCTAAGAGAGAGATAGAGAGAAAACTTTATTGTCGGGGGTAGTACTACTGAGTCCTAGTGGAAGGACCAAGCGGCCATTAGCTATGGCTTGCGGCTACTTCTTCAGCGCGGTTTACAGGGCATAATTGTGAATCGGGGCTCGCGTTGCGCAGCTCTTTTTCCCAGGATTCAAGCGAGGGAGCTTCTAAGAGAGCCTTGGGAAGTTGGTCCTCTGAGAAATCCCATAATATATGACTAAGGACGGCTTTTTCCCCGCATGTAGTTCAGGATGAGCTTATGCTGTCCGGAAATATGTGTGCGTAAACGGCAGGGTTAGGGAAGGAGTTGGTTTGTAGTTTCCGCCAGACAATTTCCCGTTGTCTTGTTAGCGATTTGAGTGATGGTGGGTATACTCTCCTAGAGGGTTTGAAATGTTGTGTAAGGTCGCTGTATATGAGCAATCCTTCTATTTCGAGTTCCTCGGCATTAGGTCTCACCACTTGGCTGACAAAACATCGAGCATGTTGATGAGCAGCCTCATTGCCTCGGTTAACTAAGTGGGTGGGTGTTCATACGAGCTCTCTCTGTCCAGCCTGATATCCGAGGGGATTGTTCTGGCAGCAGTGGACATTCTGCCACGCGAGAAGATATATGTAGCAGTTTTTGAATCGCTGACAATTATGTCCACATCTGTTGCAGCCATGGCTAAAGCGATTGCGGCTTCTTCCGCTTGATCAGAGTAGCGAACTTTGACCGAAGCGGCTGATACACATTTGCTGAGGTTAATGTACTGCCGAGTTACACAGATGGCAACGGCACCTTCAGCCATTTTGTAATCTGAGGCGTCGGTGTACACCAGCCCATCATGACTGAGGAGCTTTCTGTTTAAGGCCCTATCTCTAGCTTTCCTCCTCGCTTCATGGAAGGAGGGATGCATGTTTTGGGGCAACGGTTTGGAGATAATTTTGTCGCGCACTCCTCTTTATGGTGGGCCTGGGTGGTTGACTAGTGGTTCGGCATTGATTTCTATGCGGTTGAGAATTTGCCTGTCTGCTTTAGAGTTGGTTAGTCTTTGTAGCTGTCTTTTAGGCTTTTAGTACCGTAATAGTTCCTTTCTTGAAATAGCGTGCGGCAAAGCTTATACAAGATACCCCTTTACTCGAACGAAATACTGTGAAAAACTCGAAGAAGCAGTCAAAATTCGTCTTGAACAACCGATATGTGTGCGAGAAATAGAGCAAGCAATAGATGAACTGAAGCCAGGTAAAGCACATGGTCCCGAGGATCCAGGAGCAACCTTTTACAAAACATGCAAGACTACTTTAGCTGAGATTCTTTTTATGGTCGTTGCCGAAGCATATGAGCCGAAACGCTTTCCATTCTCGTTTACAATGTCGCACGTAGTACTGGTGCCAAAAACTGAGAAACCAGAAAAATGCCTCTTGGTGATCTCTTATCTTCCGAAACGTCTCACCAACGTAGACTACAAAACATTTATTAAGACTCTGGTCAAAATAATGCAAGGTGTCATTACCATGCTGGCAAGGCCACATCAAACTTTTATCAAGGGCCGTTCCATCGTTACTAATATACACATAGCGAGGAGTATAATAGAGTGATGTGACGTACTGGGAGAAAAAGTGGCGATGATACAGCTAGATCTTGCGAAGGCTTTTGATCGCGTATCGCACGACGTTTTTTGTTGTTTTTTTCATTCTACACCCTTCTAATGTGGATTGCGTAATAACGGAGAGCGTTAGGATGGCATATTCTAACTGCACAGCAATGATCATTGTAAATGGAGACCGCACTGAAATAATTTGCTTAAGATCGTCAGTGATACAGGGATGCCCGCTGTCGCCCCTGCTGTTCTCTGCCTACCTGGAACCGCTTTGCCATTCTCAAAAGCGAACGATTAACAGGTTTCAAATTGAAGGCTACACATGTCAAAGCTTTAGCTTAAGCAGATGACATTGCTGTATTTTGCTCAAAGAAAGTGTAAGTTCAGTGACAGCTTTTATTCAGAACTACTGTTTATCCACTGGTGCACAAAGAAACTGGAATAAAAGTTTTGGGTTTTGGCATCAAGACTGACACAAAGCACCAGATTACTATTCACTTTGCTCAACCACTCTTGTATTGTACCTTGCTGCGCCACTTGAGCGTTGTTAGAATCCAGAACCCTACTGGAATGAGCAGGCCGCAAAGGCAAAGGAAAAGGCCAATGCATGGCAGGGGTGGCAGCTGTCAATGTTTTCGCGTGCTATCGTCTGCAACATTCCCTTATATGTCAAATAGGGTATGTGATGAGTGTGTTGCGCGCGTCGCGGCGAGGCAAAATCCAAAAACTTCATCGAGTGTTTGCCGTCTTCATATGGGCCTCTTCTTGGAAAAGGTCAAATACAACGTTTTATAAATGTAAACAAATGAAGACTTGGTCTAGTGCATCTACTTTCGCGGCAGTTTGTATCACGCTTTATGTTTGTTCGAGATCAATTGGATGCATTTTAAGGACAGTCATTCAATTACGGTTTAGCCGCCTGCATTCCGAATATGTTTGTTCGTCTGAAACCAGCCAGCTTTTCCTGACAGTGAAATAGTTATTTCTGAGAAATGCATTAGTTACCATGCTTAATATACTTACCTTCTTGCCCAAGCAATTTTCTCTGGCACATCTTTTTATACATCAAAAAAGCAATCGTAGCAAATACCGTGGTCTCTCCACTTTTGCTCACGACTGTACATGCGAGAAGTGACGCTGTCTTACAGCATGTTGCATGTGGTGCTCTAAATGGACTACCTGAGCAATGTCACGAGGAAACACTGTATAAAGACTTAGTGGACATAATGATTCCAGTGCCGATGTACAATTTTCCGCACTTTAGAGGCCAGGAGGAGACGTCCTTAATAGATACCAGCCTTCATCCGGCGCCTTCACCGACAGCGAATGCGGTTGATAAAACAGGAATAACATCACCATTTACCAATCTGGAGTTATTGCCTGCTATAGAAGCAGCGAATGGTAAAACTGCGCCTGTACATGACGATGTTCCTTACGAAGTCTTCAAGAATTTAGAAGGAACCGCAGTTGACAGCTTGTTGGATGTGATAAATGAGGTGTGGCAAGGACGAGAGATTCCACTCGGCTGGAAAAACTCGGTGGTGGTCCCAATACTAAAGGCTGGGAAACCTCCCACAGGCCTAGAATCTCTGCGGGCTATCTCGCTAACACCCACAATTTAAGATTTATGAAAACATGATAGCCACCCGCTTGTCATGGTGGTTGGAAAGTAATCAAAAATATCATGCTCGACAAATTGGGTTCCGAAAAAATCTTAGCACAGAAAGTGGATTGGCTATGCTAGCTGAAGAGGTCATACACGTGTCGCCTTATAGCCAACTTGTTCGCACTGAAGTGGCTACCGACGTGGCTAAGGCATACGAAAACGTTTTACATGCCAAGATTCTTATCAACATGGAATGTATGGGCATCCCTTGCAGGTCATAAAATCAGTACACAACCTGCTAAGGACAGGACGTTTTCTATCCGAATAAATGGAAAAAAATGACAATTACACCTCAAAAAGACGCTTGCCACAAGGGTCAGTGTTAGCCCCTTTGCTATTTCTTATTGCGCTGATCCCATTGGCGTGGAAATTAGCTGAAATACCAGAAGTGCGGTTCATGATATACGCAGATTATGTAACGATTTGGCCTGCTCATAAACAACTTGAGAGATAGAATCTATATCTGCAAGAGGCTTTAAATACCATACATGAGTACATCCAAGATGCAAGTCTAGAATTGTCACCATAAAAGTCCAGCTATATTCATGCTGTAAACAGGAATGGAAGAAAAGGATTGGCAACGCAAAGAGTCACCCTAAAGATTGGAAATCATGCATTGGAAGAGGTGGACGAGTTGAGTGTTATTGGCCTAGAAATTCACAAATCCGGCAAAGGAACACAATGGCTCCATAAGGTGAAAAAGAAAGTAGCTGCGACTTCCTTAAACTTGATAAAACGCATTTCGTCTAGGGCAGGAGGAGCTCGAGCGCACATGGCAAGGCGTCTTGTTCAATCGGTGTTATAGCCGAGAATACTATACCAGGCCCAATTCCAAGGACTCACAAAACGGCAGGGGGGAATCGGAAACAATAAATAGAAACGCAATGTGCATAGTCACGGCCTTACCAAAACTTACCCATATCCCTATTCTCCAAGAATTTGCACAGCTGAATACGTTGACATAATTATTTGTACAAGAGGCAACAAGTAATATGAAGCTAAAGTACGTTATGCCCATAGCATCCTTGTGCGACGAAGTGACAGTGCGAACACCAACAATGGCTGACCCCCCTCCATGGGAATTGACGACTATTATACAACGACTATTATAACAAACAAGACTGCTCGGGTTCACCGTAAAGAAACGTTGGCATCTCGACCTCTGTTTGATGTAATTCCAGGCACCTGTATTGCATATACGGACGCATCGATTATAGAAAATGGCGCTAGAGCAGCAGCTACTAGCCCAACACACAGTGAACTAAAAGTACATAATGAATATGTATCAGAATACCCGGACCCGCTTGTGATGTAAATTTATGCAATCCGCGATGCTATGGAGATCATAAATAAAACAGATTCCATAGCAGAAGCCCACATCTATACAGACTCCTTAGCCGCCATAAAACAACTGACGAAAGTGACAAAGACACTATATGTAACCCAAGAAACCTACGCACTCAATAAAAAAAAACAACAATGATACGCATCCAGATACATTGGACACAAGACGATACTGAGAAGGCTGAACAGGGAAAAGGTTACCACCTCACACACGAAGTTCCAAACACTAAAGCACCCCCCCCCCCCCCCCCCCCCAGCTTCATTTTGATGCCCGCTCCGCTGTTCCCATCTTAGCATCCTATTTAAGGAAAAGTACGCGGTGCCCACACATTCCCCCGTGTACTTTCCCCCTCCCTCATAACTTAACGAGATTGAAGGAGACTTCCCTTGGAAGGATAAGAGCTGGGGTGACCCTTACCCCGTCGGTAACATGCCGATGGGAATCTCAAGAAGCCATTGGACCCACCACATGCCCGTAGTGTTCCACACCAGCTGCAGAAGTGGATGTATTCCACCTGCTCTGGACTTTTGCAGGGACAAGGGCATCAAGGACACAGATTCTGCAGGAAGTGGGACTAACCACAACAAGGGGAGAGGACTTCTCCAAATGGCTCACTGACAACGATAAGAGCAGGAGCCTTCTCCGGTACCGTACGGGAAATAGTTTAGATGGGTTTTTTAATATGCCTTATGGCAAGCTTGCGTAAGGAAAAAATAAAAAATACCAACCTTCACCGTCAGTAAATACGTTTTTCTTCGAACTTCAGGCTAATTCATTATCAGTCAAAACATGGACGCATGAAAAAGGCCTTTTTGTCCCTTGGTCGACAAACTTTCATCTTTAAAAAAAAAAAGGAAACAATAAAACACGCGTTTTTAGATTGTTGGGAGGCGATTGTTTTCTAGGATATACTTCAAAGAACATTAAAGAAAGTATTTTCGTTACATCCCTGTGGCATCCGGTTCTTACCTGTACGAACAGATGACATTCTGTTTGATGTTAATATAATCCTGGGCCTCCAAAGTTTGTGGAAAATGGGGATGCAGTACAACAACAAGATATCGAAGTGCGATAGGTGTCATATGGTTCAGAGTGTCATACGGTGTCATACGGTTCAGAGAAGCTCATCCTGTACTTCCTGACCAGCCAAAATGGAATGGAGTGCTTCATGAACAGGTGCTGCTGAAAACATTTTAAACCTGTCACGTCAATAAATGTGTTGCTGACGTGTTTTGCCATTACGTTTCGTGCCTTGTCCCAGGCCAAAGTCGGTATTAAAAAATTAGCTGGGGTTTAGCTTTAGTTAAACCCGGTAGGTTGCGTAAGCAAAGCCGACGTAGCTTCTCTTTCTTCTTCTTCTTCTACTTCTTCTTTTCTTTTTCTTTCCTTCTTCTTCTTTTTCTTTTTCGTTCTCTTCTTGTTCTTCTTCTTCTTCTTCTTCTTTTCTTTTTCTTTCCTTCTTCTTCTTTTTCTTTTTCGTTCTCTTCTTCTTTTTCTTCTTTTTTTTCCTTTTTCTTTTCCTTCTTCTTCTTCTTCTTCTTCTCTAAAGGTCAAAGGTCAAACGTGGTTACCGGCCGGGTTTACGCGACGGGCTGAAACTTCGCTTAGTATTGCAATAAAAATAACTGTGGTGTATCGGTAGCGTGCTCGCCTCGTAATCTGAAGGCCAAGGAATTGTATCACGGTGTGTTCGAAATACTTTTATTTACTTCTATTTCTTTCATTCATCATGGATTTTCCTGTGGCGACAGGAGCGCGCGTTGCCCCGGCTACGAGGGACATCGGCGACGACGACGCGAAACGCAGGAACGGTCGTCAAAGCGCTGCGCTCTAAAAGCATTCGCGCAAATCATTTCATTTTCCTATCGTTCTACGACGTACCAATGAGTCACATGGCACGTGCGTAACATTCGTGTGCGATACGGCGCCAGCAGATTCTATTTCGTTTACTGAGACTTCAGAATAAACCGACGTTGATGGTAGGAAGATCGCCGTGGCAGCAATTTACCGGTGTTCTTAAGTTGTATCCAAACTTTGCACAAAGGGGATTCCATAATTCAATTTCCCCCTTTATCTTCTCTTCCATTTGTCCCTAGCGATGTCTGCTTGTTGTATTTCCCTTGGTAAGTTAAAATATGCAGAAGTGAGTCTCCGATGTTCAAATGGAAGACTGGTCAGAGCGAAAAACTGAGTGAGACTTCTGGTAGGAGCAGTAACTCACAAGCTTTGTTTGGTGTGGTATCGCTTCAGCCCGTACAACTACACGGTGTCGAAAAAAATTCATTTCAGAGCTTTGTCCACCTTTACTGACGCGAATGCCTAAGACAGCCTAGAAAGGTGGCACTGAAAGCTAGAAGTGTACTACTGAGAGAAACCGTAAATAATTAATAACCTGATCTATGGGTTGGCGCGGCGACGAGGCAGGTCGGAACAAAAACCTTGAAAAGCAGGTAGAGGGACGCGGTCAAGCGGACCGAAGAAGCCTTTGACTAGGCGCTAAGAAACAAATTCCGAGCACTGAGGGATCTACACTGTAGAAATGTGAAAGCAAGCCTAAGCGTTGCCGGTGCACACAGTACGTCACGCTTGCTCTCATTATCATTATCAACTAAATGCACCATCATTATTGTTGCTAATGTCGTCATTGTCATTATCACTAATTACAGCATCAACGTCATCGCTGCTATCATCCTCTCGGTAGACAAGGGGAATTA
The DNA here is from genome assembly GCF_055883805.1 of Amblyomma maculatum. Classification (NCBI taxonomy): domain Eukaryota; kingdom Metazoa; phylum Arthropoda; class Arachnida; order Ixodida; family Ixodidae; genus Amblyomma; species Amblyomma maculatum. The sequence continues at coordinate 47,085,229 of NC_139347.1, read as the reverse complement.
TGATGCGCGTTTCACTATCCCGGGCGTAGCCCAGTTGGTTAAAGCGCTCGGCTGGGGATCCAACGGATGGAGGTTTGATACCCGATGGAGACAGGATTCAATTTTTCTAATGACTTCTTTATGACGTCATTTTATTGACAGCTATAGTGTGACCGAACGAACGAATGCTCACAGTATGAGCAATTAAAGGCTTTCACCTTTAAAAAAAGAAGAGGGATGGGCAGCTGAACTCCGGCGTGAGACCCTCAATATTGCATTACATTGACCAGCGAGGAAATGTGCCGAGCAGAACAGCATTTGGTTCCCACATGAAAGTGGCTTCGTAGAATCGCCAGCAGCGATCGAGTACCACTGGTACTCACAATACCGTGAACGAATTAATAGAACTTCAACGCGCCAACCAATTAGTCCGTCTGAGTCGCACGGAAACAGGACAATGCCTACTGCGACAACTCCGTCTCAATCCACCCATCGCCACCCTAGCAAGTGCTACACCTTTCATGATCTCTCCGGGCACGCAGGATCACATATACCAGAAGCCTCTACCACGCAACATGGGCGCTTGCCTTTATCAGGGAAGGCGGAAAGTTAGAGCCAGCTATTACACCAAAAGATACCGCAACCGCTCTGATATCCTCTATGTCGACGCGGCAGGGAACTTTAAAGTAGAATTTTTCACTGCAGTCGCTGCCTACGAAGATGGCAGAGTGGGGGCCGCCGCCACTATCCGAACTAATTCGCCTGCAAAAGCGGAAGGAGCCGCCATCGCACTCACGCTTGCCCATTCAGCCATTGACAAAGACATTACCGAAATTTGTGCAGATTCTCAGGCGGCATACCGCCACTACCTAAACGGCGTGGCGAAGCCGGCCACGCATCATATTCTTGCCACCGCCACCTCTCTCGACCGAACGGTTAATCTAACGTGGATCCCAGGGCATGCCTCGATCCCCGGTAATGAGCGCGTTCATGCGCTGGCTCGAGAACTCTCTACCCGAGCCCCGGATGATCAGGCACCCAACTCCGCGCAGGAGGCCGCATCGATCCTTTCTACATACCACCAAATCACCACATTCTACAAACACAACCGCATGACACTGCCACCACCCCACAGCACCTTGTCACCCTTATCCAGTGCTACATGGCGACAATTTGCAGACGGATTGTTTTATTTCCCCCTACCGTCTCTCATGCCTTCACCCTGGCTTGCCCCCTCACTGCGACACCTGTGGCGAGCCCAAATACTCACTTTTCCACTACCTGTGGGAATGTCCTTCCCCCCAGGCAGTGCCCCCATCCCCCATCCCACCTTTTCTTCCTGGGAGGCTGCTTTGCGGACAGCTCAACCCGCCAATCAGAAATGGCTGGTAGATCGGGCTCTATGTGAAGCAAAAGCCCGTGGACTCCTGGACTAGTAGGAGACCACCGTGGAAGACTTTTTTTTTTATTAAATAAAGTTGTTTCCATCCGTCCGAGTACCGCTACAGGCGGCAGCACAATAGTCTCCGCCTAAGAGCTTACAAGCTGAAGGTGAGCTTGAAGCGTTTCTTAGGGAGCGAGAAGAATGCCTTCAAGGACTCGGAGGCAGCGACAGTTCTCCCAAAATTGAAGAAGTGCAGAGCCTGCTCTAGGCGTTTGAAAAGGTGGCCAGAAGAAGTAAATATTCGGGTGTTTAGAAATTTTGGGAGCAGAATTTGCGGAGCCCAGAACTGTATTCACTAGCTTCAGTAGCGCTTGCTGTGCCGTCTACACAGGTCAGCGTCGAGCGAGCATTATCCGGACTAAAGTATATCTCCTCTTCTCACCGAACCCGCGTAAATTCAATAACTCTCGACAATGTTCACTTCCTTCGGTCTTGCTATGGTGGTAAAAAAAAAAAAAAAAAGAAAAAAAAACTTAGCAGCATTTACCGAACAAAGAGTAAAGGATTTGCCAGCAGCCATGCTGTCGTATCATGCTTGTAGTAACTTATTCGTCTGAACATAGCAGTCTAGCCTCAAAGTAGTTCCAGGAGAATGAATACAGCGCGCCTATGCAGGCAACCATGATGCGCAGCAAGACGGTCTCATCGCTTCCGCGGCCACAGGAGTGAGACAGTTAATTATTCCGGTTCTCCGGTAAATGCAATAAGGACTCCAATCGTAATACGCGGCAGAGAGAACTTTTGTCAGCGCCTTTCGGGCCACAATACCCGGATGCCTTTGCGTTTCACCTCCACAGAAAGGTGAAATCAAAAGCTTCCTCATGCTGTGCGATATGTATAGTCAAGCATATAGTATATACGTAATTAGTCTTGAGGTGTGTGCTTGGCTCGCCCTTGATCTGATTTCAAAATCCTTTAGTGGGAACCCGACGAAACATTGTTGTACAGCCGTCCAATTTCTTTAACAATATAAAGTTTCACGTCTTACAGTTAAGCAACATATGAAGTGATTCCCTCAGCTTTACACGCTTTTAAATCGTAGTGAAATTTAACGCATGACATGGTAATGAATTGTCCCTTTACTATAATAATATGTTATGATGGGAGGCTTGTTTGATTCCGTCAGAATTAGCTAAAAATCACCATCATTTTACTGCAACAAATAGCTAACCCAAGCAGCATAGGTAGCAGTGATTGTCATCCATTTCGCTTCCTATGGGTGAAGGATCCGTCTAAAACAGGAAGTTCCTGCGAATTTATTTTGGTAAGTTATTTTCGGGCAGATGCACCTCAAGAACCATTGCGACGTATGCTTCTTGTTTGTCGTTAGATCGCGTCAGACGGTGGGGATTTTAGGTTATTTCTGACTGTGTCAGGCAAGTAACATATGATTAGAAAAGAAAGTGCCTTTAAGTAACACTTCGCACGTTAAATTACAGCATGAATCAGCAAGCAATGTAGCTGAGAGACGCGTTATATACTCTCCGTTTAGCGATACAACACTTGAGGTCGTTAAAAATTTGGGAGGGTGTACATGTGTCAGTAGAGGTTTCTCTCTATAAACTAAAGTTTATGTGAAATATTGTGTAGCTGAAAAGGGCAGCAGGGAACATTTTTTATTTAACTTTCGGCGCATGACAGCTTTAGCTGGTTACGTGCCAATAAAACTAATGGTTGTTTTTCCCGGCCTGCTCTAATTGTCAGTCACTCAATATAAACATTTTGCTAATGTCTGTACATGGCCTGCCCCATCTGATGACAAAAACAATAGACGGACTACTATATGAATTTACAGCTTTTATTATGCACTATAAAAAGTAAGAGAACTTCGGTATTAGAAAAGTGAAGTAAAAAATACACCCGAAGATTTTATTTTTTTTCTGCGCTCGTTTGAACCAGTTTGAACCGGTTCGGACAGGGTCGAACCGGCTCGAACCGGAACGAAATGTGTCTCCGGAGCTTTATCCGAACTCGAACCCGAAAGGCGTGAACCAGAACCCTAAGCGAACCCGAAAAAATTCAGGTTCAACACTCTGGTGCTAGCTAAAAGAGCGAGCGCGACATTACCGCTGCTCGTCAGTTCCGCACATACCTGCAGCGTGCCGTAGCGCTCGATGTTCTCATTCCTCGCACTCACTCGTGTGTTCTTTACATTCACTTCGAGGACAGGAATATCACGCCGTTCTGTCTTCGTCGATCAGGCGAAATTCTTCGGTCGCGTAGAGCACCGGTATTTTATCGGCGTTCCCGGGCTTTTGGTTTTGCGCAGGACGTGTGTGTGCACGGATCTTTCTACTCGTCTGCTCGTTAACGGCATACTCAGCACACCATTTCGCGTAACACGAGGTATTATACAGGGATTCTCTCTTTCGCCGATGGCATTCTATACATGCCTCAACCCGCTTTTACGCCGCACTGCAGACAACCAGTCCATACGCGGTATTTCGCTACCTTGCCAAAGTCAGATGGTCTGCACGTGCGCTGACGACATGTCCCTCTTTTTAAGCGACGAGGACAGTTACGTAGCGTTTGCGAGGCTTTTCACAGAATATAACGAGCTGTCCAGCGCCCTGTTGAATAAAGGAAAGTGAAAGGCGCTCCGCTCCGTCTCGGCGCGTTCTCGGCGGCGTGGGGGGTCGCGCCAATCTGCTCGTTGTCCGTAAAGCGGCCTCTTCGAGACACAGATGCATGCAAGGTTTGAATGCGTTTTCGCCACAACATTATGGCACCTCCTGTCGCGCATGGTTTCCGTGAAGCTTGGCGTACGAACATTAACACGCGACTGTTTCTTAAATATGTTATGCATTGCGCTTATGTTTTGTGGCGCGAAGGAGCCGCTTCTTTGCACTGTTGACCACGCAGAGCAATGTTCCCTATGCTGCAGGGCACTTTTTTTGAACAAGCAAGTGCTGACCTTGTCCTCCTGCAGAATGACCAGTTTCTTCAGAAGTGGTCGAGTCGTGTAGTTGCGGAGTGGGACAGCCGTGTGACCATGCAGCTGCTCTCATACTAGAGAACAGTGCGGTGCGGAGAATGGTTTATTGCATGGGCGCAATGTGAAGTGCGCGCGTGTGCCTCATCTCCCGCAACAATGAACTTTGCAAGGCTCTGGCGGCCTACCGCGTGCGCGATTCTCACTGTCTATTTGTTTCATTCCGTTTTATTTTTTTAGGCGACATTAGTCGCTATTCGCGTTTTAGATTTGTAGAAGAACAGGCACCCCATAAATCATTCGCAAATAAAATTATCTTTACAGCCCTGCAGTCGTCAAGATAGCAACCGCAAGAAGGCGCGCCGGTTGGCAGAAAATGCCTGCGTGCTAGATTTTTTAGTCATTTATTGGTTCAAATATATTGTACTGTATTTGTACGATATTAACCTTAATGCATAATTCCAGGAAGCCCCACAGGAACGAAGTTAAATCTGATTTATTCTAATTATAAAAACTGCTCGATTCTACGAGTGCCATCTCAAGAATCAGGTAAGTGAAAGATGGTGTTTATGCTATTTTTTACTGTGATTACAACAATACTATACAATGCAGAAAGCCACCGTAGTCTTTAATTTTACTCGGACATTAAAGGACATTGAAGACAGGGTTTGTCAGTACCGTTAAGGTACTGCGGGTAGGGAGTCCTAAGCAGAGCCTTTATATAACAGAAAAAAAAACACAATTTTATATACTAAAAAAAAAAAAAACTAAAAAACATTACAAGGGTTCAACGCTGCTGAACCAAATATTGAGCAAAAGCACCGAGCGTTCTTCTTCTTCTCTTTTTGGTCTTCCTCAGTCCACATATAAAACCCCGCTTTAACCAAGCCGTATGAACGTGTCTTAGTGGCCTATAGGGGTAACATGATTGCCAGGGTCCTAGCAGGCTCATTGTGACATAACCATCCCTTGCGAAACGAGAGACCCAAGTTGGCAGCTCCTGCCGACCGCTTGAGTTGGTAGCCCAGCTGTCACCCTAGTGTCACGTGGGGTGTGACGCCACAGCGTCACGTGGGTAAGACGTGGCTACCGGCCGCGCTACGCTGAAGGCTCGAAACCTAGAGTAGTATTGCTTTCGCAATAAAATGAAATATATAGGCCGATATCAACTGCCGATTTCGCAAGTAAAATGTGATGCGCATACTCGATTTTTCGAACGTGGATCGTAGAAGCTACGCTACACCGCTATCCTCTTCTATGTGGTGGCAATAAGTCATTTTCGCTAAGAACCTGACAAGTTCGAGTCGACTCGAAGGAAAACATTTAAATCACAGGGTTAACATGCCGCCGGTGACCCACCCAAAGAATCACCTTTTACTTACAGCAATCACTCGATGGAGTTGTCCAATGTTCCCCTTACACTTACAGAAGGCTGTACAACCAGTATGTGGCACAAGCAGTGCTAAGAGCAACGTAGAGACTGCTACGTCAAATGGACGCGAGATATTAATAGCTCTCCTACAGCTTCAAAACGTATCTAGTGACTCTATTCCAACCTCGTTCCTTAGTTTCGTCCTGTAGGCAGCGTCGGCGCCACTGTCTGCAGCGCATATTAAAATGAAGATAATGAAGATACGCGGCAGCCATACTGCTTCGACATCAATTATATAATTGGTTTACAGGAATTGAAAGGCACGGTATCTATCACAATTTTTGTGGACACCTGACCCGCGCCGTAAGGGAAGGGAAGATTTTGAGTGAAACTGAAAAGAGAGAAAGTGGAGCCATATTGGAGGGCTACAGAGTAATTTCGACCACCTAGAGATCTTTAACGTACACTGACATCACAAATTACATGGGCGAATCTCCATTTCGCTTCCTTGGAAATACAGCCGCTGGTGGTCGGGTTCGAATCCGGGTACCCCTGCACAGTAGTCGGGCGTCAACCCCTGGTACACAGCGGCGATGCAACACATTCTAGTAGAGATCGAGAAAAAATAAGCATGGGCAGGGCATGTAGTACGGAGAGATGATAACAGATGGTCGCTAAAAGGTAAAACATTGTATTCCGCCGGGGTGGTGCGGACGAGCACATCGGTCTCCGCATTTATACCGACGCCGCCCTATATCATGACGATGACACCGGCATCACGTTTGCAACCACCGCTTACTACCAGGAGGGCTCACAGCTGCACGCTACTAGCCACAGTGGTCGCAGGTACTGGTCCGCAACTGAACTCGAGTTAACGGCCATCGACGAGGCCCTTCAACACTGCACCAAAGGAACAGATCGTTTCATCCACATCTACACCGACAGTCAAGAGGCTATAAAAACCCTGCAAGCCCGTTCTTACAAGACCTCGGTACAACACCGCGTCAAGCAGCGCTGCCGCTACCTGCGAGAGACCTCACAAGTCTCGGTACGAATTCATTTGACACCTGCACATCACGCACAAGGAACCGGCAACAGAACGACCCACGAGGCCGCTGGCGCGCAGCTAGAGGAAGACCGCCGGCATTGACTTGATGTGGGCCCGTACAACTCGGACCACCCTTACTGTTCTCCCGTCTCCTTCATCATACCGGACTCTGTCATCCCGCGGCTTAAACATGAGCGGAGGGGTTTGTTGCGGGACCTTGTCCCCGATATTACTCCTCCGATCCCTTCCGGCCCCTCTTCCTGCCCAAGTTCTAACCCACAAGGCGGAAGCCGGTGCAGCGTACACACCGGACATCCTTAGTCAATGGCGCCGCACCAACTGCCCTGCTAAATCAGTTGACCTGCAGCACTTGATCTGGACCTGTCCTGGCACGGCTGGCCTCCGCGCACGCTACACGTCTGCTCACCACGTTCAGACTTATGAAGACTATCAATATCAACGCCAAGCGCAAGCTTAATGACATGCTAAACTTCATGTCGGAGTCTGGCGCCCTCAACCTCACCTAAGCCACCCCCGTCCCCTCTAGGCCTCAGGTCATCCTTGTGAATAAAGGTTTATGAATGAATGAATGAATGGCCTGCTACTGGCTCTGTAGCTTAGCCACTTCCGCTGCCTCGTGCGTACAGAAGAGAAAATAGAAAAGAAAGGAAAAAATTGGCAGTGGCTTAGCTTGGTTAAGCCTGGTAATTTCGAAAGCAACACCTATGGCAACGCCTAGGTTCAGCTGGTGGTGTAGCTGTCTGTGGTGCTTGTGGTTATGCAGTGATTCACTCTGGCCACAGCATATGGTTCAACTGTTGTTTATTGCGGGGTGCTACCTGGTTATTCTATGTATAACTAGTAGCGAGGCAAGGAGTGCCATGGCTGCAACGATATACTTGGTGGTGGGTGAGGTTGAGCCAGAATGTACAACTGCCGCTCCGGAATTGGCTGCAACGGCATTCTTTACGCCAGCAAAAATGAAAGCATCCCTGGAAACTGCGTTGGTTCCACCTGCCGCTAAGCCACCTCCTATAGTATCCAACGTTGCACCCCCGGCGGTAGCTGCGGTAGGAGCGGGAGCTGGGCCGCGGTTGGTAGCTACCGCCTCGCGAGTTGACGGCGCGAGTTGGGGGGCCCTGTTTTTGCATTGTTGTTTTTGTTAAGAACTTTATTTTTCCACCGATGTGGGAGGCCCTCTACTCCCTGCCCCCGGCACGCAGGTGTATGGGACGGAGGCCGGGGCCTCCGCGACTAAAGACTAAAGAGACGAGTTGGTCTCCCCTGATGGGGCTGGTACAGGTGGGTCACCGCCGCTTGCTCATACACCGCTCATACACCAACAAACTGTCCTCAGTACAGAGTGGCGACGCTGGTTCACCGCAACTACACAGCAACTGATCACAACATGGACGTTGCAGATATCGACTTCCATTTGATAGAGCTGCTTCCCAAAGAGCGGAAAGGAACGAGTCTATTCATTCTGAATATCTACAGCCCCCAGAAAGGGAAAACTGCTGCTCTAATGGCGGCCATGAAAAAAGCCCTTCAGATCAGCGCTAACCAACTATTAATAGTGGCAGGAGACTTTAATGCCCGCCATATCACATGGGGATACAAAACGACTTGCAGTAAAGGCGCCCGACTCTGGACACTTCTCCAAAATGAGGGCATAACCCTTGTCAATGATACACAACAGCACACGCACATCGGCAACAGTGTACAGAACAACACCACCCCCGATCTTACACTCACGAAAAACATAACACAATGCTATTGGACAAACACGCAAACCTCTCTTGGTAGCGATCACTATATAATTGAGACCTCTTTCTCACTATCCTCCATAACCCCCCGTGTAAAGAGGAAACTAAAATCACCAACTGGGATCGCTTTCGCGATCTTCGTACCGCGGCCCCGAAGCAGATAGACCACCTTACAAATTGGCTGGCTAACCTCAACAAGGACGTGAACATGGCCACATCGGAAATGCCGTGCACACAAACCTCGGAGGTGATTGACAGCCGATTACTACACATGTGGGAAGCTCACTCGAGCTTACAGAAGCGATGGCTTAAAAACAAACACAATCGCGCCCTGAAGCTACGCATCTCCGCTCTCACAAGGGAAATGGAGACGCACGCGGCACAGCTCAGTCACCAGCAATGGGGTCAAGTATGCGACCGCCTTGCTGGAAACCTAGGACTTAAGGACACGTGGCGGTTGCTACGATGCCTTCTTGAACCCGATCACGCCAAGAATGTACAGCAGAAAAATGTGACGCGTCTTATCCATGGCATAGACATGGACAACGACAACATTATTCAATCCTTAAAAGATACATACCTCACAACCACACCGAAGACACCCTTACCACAGTACCTTGGAACCCAAAACCATGAGCTAGACGAAGACATCACAAAGTATGAAGTCAGAGCAGCCATGCTCCAACTCCGCACTACGTCTGCTCCAGGAGCCGATCAGGTCACGAACAAAACACTTAGAAACCTCGATGAAAACTCCATCCAGGCAATAACGGAACTCTTTAACAAACACTGGCAAGAGGGAACGCTTCCCTCAGAGTGGACGCACGCTCAGGTTACCTTTATACCTAAACCCGGCAAACCGCTCACTCTTTCAAACCTTAGGCCCATTTCGCTAACTTCATGTCTTGGTAAACTTTTTGAACACGTTGTCTTGAATCGGCTACATACACACATGCAAACCCGCGACCTTTTTCCTCACACAATGCTGGGTTTCCGCAGCCACCTATGCACCCAAGATGTTATGCTACAGATATCAGAAGAAATTCTCCATCCCCGACACTGCAAACGCACAAGAGCATGTGGCTCTAGACTTGCAAAAGGCATTTGACAATGTCTATCACTCCTCTATATTGGATGCACTATCCACTCTGAATGTGGGAAACCGAACACATGCTTACATTTCAGCCTTTCTCCGGGATCGCACAGCAGAAATTCGGTTCGGTTCCCTAAAATCCCCCACTTTTACCCTCGGTAATAGAGGCACCCCGCAGGGATCAGTCCTTTCCCCTTTTTTATTTAACATCACACTCATCCCCATGGCTAAAAAGCTGTCACAGATCCCAAACCTCTCCCATTCTCTATATGCAGATGATATCACCCTGTGGACCACCACTGGGAGTGTAGGTAGCATGGAAGAAACTCTTCAGGAGGGGGCAGACATGGTGTCAAGATGCGCAGCTTCAATAGGCCTTGCACGTTCCTCCACCAAATCCGAGCTCCTGATACTCCACCCAAGCCCGCGGAAACACCACCAACCCCCTATGCTCATCACCGTAGATGGTCAGCCAGTACCACAAGTTCACAAACTTCGAATACTAGGTATGTTCATACAAGACAACGGCCTTAACACGGATACACTCTCCAGACTGACTAACACAACACATCAGATCACCCGCCTAATCAAACGTATAGCCAACAAGCACTGTGGAATGCGCGAGCATGACCTCAGACGCTTATTACAGGCATTTATTATAAGCCACATTCTTTACCCGATTCCGTATTTATATCTAACAAAAACAGAGACAGACAAGGTGGATGCTCTCATCAGACACGCTTATAAGGCAGCTCTCGGCTTACCTAAGCGCACCCCAACCTATCGACTCTTAGGCATGGGAGTTCATAACACCCTCAGGGAACTGGTGGAAGCCCACCGCATCGCCCAACTAGGACGGCTCTCCACTACCCCAACTGGTCGCCACATTCTTTCCTTTCTCCAACTTAGACCGTTAGGTCCCCCTCCAGTAGAAACTTATACAGTTCCAAAGACAGTCCGCGATCACCTCACTGTCCACCCACTTCCGAAAAACATGCATCCCCTTCATAACCAGGCCAGACGAAAAGCGAGAGCACGTGCCCTACACAGAGCACATGCGAACGAACCCGACACGGTCTACGTGGACGCCGCAGAATATCCACAACGCTCAGCTTATGCGATATGCGCGGTATCCAACCGCTTCGAACACATCACATCAGCCTCGATCATTACCCGAACGTCCGTAGAAGCGGAAGAATCCGCTATAGCCATCGCGATAGTCTCTTCCACTGCCACACTTATCCTCAGCGATTCTAAAACTGCCATACAAAATTTCGCCCGAGGCCAGCTACATGCTACCTCTCACAAAATCTTAACTACCAACGTTCAAACACCCCGACCCATAGACCTTGTCTGGGTACCAGCCCATTCGGGCAACCCCGGTAACGAAGCGGCCAATTCTGCTGCTCGAGCATACGTCGACCGAGCAACAGATACCGAGGACCTAGGCAGTGCCAGAGTTCGGCTGATCACCTACAACGACATTACACTACACTACCGGTCCGAAAGACTTCACTACCCTCCCCCACACCCCTCCTTAACTAAACCACAACAAATAACATGGAGACACCTTCAAGCCCGTACCTTTCCCTCCCCAGCACTGCTGGCACTCTTCTCCCCCTCTACTCATCAGTCCGAATGTTCCCTCTGCGAGGCCCCGAGAGCTACATTCGAACATATTATGTTCAGATGTCCGGAGTTTCAACCACCGGCCGAATGGTGCCTTACGAACAACGAGGCTTGGGAGATCGCGGTCTCCAGCTCAGAACCGGCTCCACAAAGGAGACTGGTCGACTGGGCTGAAGCGGTCGCCGTCAGGCACTGCCTGCTGGCCACCACCCGTGATCAGGAGCCGGCCCAGCCCTTGTAACGAGTATTTCGCGGCTCCACTAAATAAAGTTTTTCACCACCACCACCTGGCACCGAATTTTTATCTGTTCTAGGCCGTCATTGCACACGCCACCGCTGGTGGTGGACGACGGCTGTTGTTGCTGCGCGCGTCTTTCTTTCCCTCTTCCTTTTCTTTCTTATCTATATTCTCTTCTATCTGCACGAGGCAGCGGAGGTGGCTCAGCTACAGAGCCAGTAGCAGGCCCGTGCATTTTCTTTTCTTTCTTCCTACAGCCACAACAACAACAGTTGGGGGCCCTGCTCTCCTCTGGTCGTGACGTCACGCTGTCACGTGGTAGCCGGAGCGAAGGAACGACCTACACCGACAGCAGAAAAGTGCTAGCAGTATTGCTTTCGCAATAAAAGAGGAAGAGAAAGACACGCACCTCAACAACAGCCGTCGTCCACCACCGAAGCAGTTGCGGGTGCAATGACGGCCTACAATAGATAAAATTCGGTGGCTGGCTAGCCCCCACCGCAAGCGGCGTTGACCTACCGTTCAAGCCTCGTAGGACCAGCAACTTCCACCCTTCACCACCGCCGCCTATGTCAGCGCGCGTTGAAGATCACCAGGTGGTCTAAATTACTCCGCAGCCCTCCACTACGGCTCCTCTTTCTCTCTATCCACTTTCATCCCCCACCTTCCTCCCTTACGCGCGGTTCAGGTATCCACAGAAACAAGTGCGAAAGATACTGCGCCTTTCCCTTCCTATGAACCAACCAACCAACCAAAAGAAGGAAAGCGTAGAAAGACAGCAGAAGCAAAGTTCGCAGGGATGAAGTGGATGCAGGAAGCACAGGACCGGTTTTAATGTGGAAGTGTCCACATCTCTCACACACAGCCGTGAACATCTGACCTGTGCTGTAAGGGAAGGGAGGGAGGTGAGATCGAAAGAAAAAATAAAGAGAGGTGCCGTAACGGAGGGCTGCCTAAATCTTCCCCTAAGGGTCTCTCTCTCACCCCATCTCTCTTCGCCTTCTTTCACCCTGATATTCCTCCTTTCCCTCACGGCGCAATCTATGTGCCCACTGTGAAGTGGAAAGTTAATAAACGCTACCTAATGCAGATCGTTCGGTCGAAAAGCCGTAGACGTAGTGGTAGTAGTAGTTATGGTTTGGTTTGGTTTGTGGGGTTTAACGTCCAGACTATGAGAGACGCCGTAGTGGTAGTAGTAGTTATGGTTTGGTTTGGTTTGTGGGGTTTAACGTCCAGACTATGAGAGACGCCGTAGTGGAGGGCTGCGAAAATTTCGACCACCTGGGGTTCTTTAATGTGCACTGACATTGCCTAGCACACGGGCCTCCATAGAAAAGCGGCCACCGAGGCCGCGATTCGATCCCGCATCCTTGGGAACAGTAGTCCAGCGCCGTTACCACTACGCCACCCCGGTGGGGTTAGTAGTAGTAGTAGTAGTAGTAGTAGTAGTAGTAGTAGTAGTAGTAGCAGTAGTAGTAGCAGTAGTAGTAGTAGTAGTAGTAGTAGTAGTAGTAGTAGTAGTAGTAGTAGTAGTGGACCCCCATGTGCCGAAAATAATTGAGGGCTGCGTAAAGAATAGCATCCTGAAAATTCGCGGTTCTAGCGATAGTGATTTATTGGAGTAATAGGCGATTACGAGTAAATGAAATAATTATTTCAGTTAAAGCAACGAAATAAATGAAAGATTTAAAAAATGGGTTCGTTTTTTTCAAAATGCTCAGAATAAAAAAATCAATGCTTTATAATGTTAATTAGAAAACTTTAGAGTGTGTAATTGATTTGTTAAATAACTGCAATAACTGAAACAACGAAAAACTGGGAAAAAGATGTTCAAAGGTGTTAAATGCTTAGAATGCTCAGAATGAGAAGCCAATGGTTGATGTTTCTTGTTTTAAAATTTTGGAGTGTTATTGGTGAATTAGTGATTGAGATAATAGAAAAAATGAAAATTTTGAAAACGGAGATTAAAAGTGTCAGAATGAAGAGAATGAAAAGCGAATGCTTAACGATATCAATTAAGAAAATTAGGTTATGTAATAGATCAATTGAAATATTTGAAAAAGAAATGAGAAATTCGCTCAAACTGCTGAGAATAGAAAGCCAATATTTGCTGGCGCTAAGTATAGATGTCTAAAAAATATAAACATTATAAAAGGGTAAAACATCTGTGTGTGAAGAGTTATCGCGTCATACCCTTAATAATAATAATAATAATAATAATAATTATTATTATTATTATTATTATTATTATTATTATTATTATTATTATTATTATTATTATTATTATTATTATTATTATTATTATTATTATTATTATTATTATTATTATTATTATTATTATTATTATTATTATTATTATTATTATTATTATTATTGTGCAGATTGGGCAGATGAGTTTCGCCGTGTGCGTTCTCTTTGCAAACGCTTATACAAGCGGGACTACGACTCCTATCTTGAGTCTTTAGAGAGGAATGCCTCAAATCGTCCTAGTCAGTTCTGGCGTTACGTTCGCAAGCGTTCCATTAAATCAGATTTAAGTATCAGCTTAGTTGACTCTCAGGGTTCGGAAATTCGGGATGTTGCCGACAGTTTTGCACAACATTTTTCCTCCGTTTACAAACATCCACATTGTGATTCCGTTTGCCTCTCATCTGGTGCACTATCTAATTCCATTCTCTTTGACGAGGAGTTGATAACTGAGAGTCTTAAGCGTCTGAGACCAACTTTGTCTCCTGGACCTGATGGCATTCCAGCTGCCATAATAAAAGCCTTCAGTTATATCTTTGTACCAGTACTGACTGCCATATTTAATAACTGTTTAAAAAATGCTGCCTTTCCTCGCGTGTGGAAAATGGCACGCGTGTTTCCTGTCTTCAAGTCTGGAAACAAATTTGATGTTTCCAATTATCGTCCGATTTCTCTTCTATGTGCAACCTCTAAGCTTTTCGAATTAGCTTTGCACAGCGTACTTTCCTTCCATCTCAAACATATCATAGTACCGAATCAACATGGCTTCATGTCGGGTCGCTCTACTTCTACCAACCTAGTCACGTTTATGACGTATGCCTCTGCAGCAGTCCTTCAGAGGGGTCAGGTTGACACTGTGTACTGTGATATGAGCAAAGCTTTCGACGTTGTTACTCACTCACTACTTCTTGAAAAACTTCTACTCTCTGGCGTTGAAGTCTCTCTCGTAGCCCTCCTACTCAACTATCTCCTTGATCGCTTCTGCTCTGTCAGTGTCAATGGACAGACTTCTTTCGTTTACCCTGCAACGAGTGGAGTTCCTCAAGGTTCAGTACTAGGCCCGCTTCTCTTCTCCGTTTTTATTAAGGATGTTTCCTCGGCGATAAAGAACTCCTCGTTTCTTCTTTATGCTGATGATATAAAAATATTCAAGGTAATACATTCTTTTCAAGATTGCGTGTTGTTGCAATCGGACATATCTGCTTTTTCTGATTGGTGTGCGATGAATCGACTTACCCTCAATTCTTCCAAAACTAGGGTTGTGTCCTTTACTCGTAAAACACATAGCTTTCTCTACCATTATTCTGTGAATTCTGTGCTGTTGGATAGGGTTGATGAAATTAATGACCTTGGTGTACTTTTTGACCGCACCCTCAGCTTCTCCTCTCACACTAAACGCATTGCTCAGCGGGCTATGCGCACACTCGGATTCGTTTGCAGACTTTCGAGAGAGTTCCATACTCCACTTCCGTTCCTAAAACTGTACCTGTCCATATGCCTGCCGGTCTTGGAGTATGCGTCGGTTGCTTGGAATGGCACTTGCAAATCGAACTTGGACAAGGTTGACAGAGTACAAAACAAATTTTTACGGATATTTCATTATCGCTTTCCTTGCGCAACTTCCCCCTCTCGCTCCACCAGGAGCGCCCAACTGAATCTTCCTTCCCTTCACTGCCGTCGTATCAGACTTGATATCATATTTCTGTAAACTCCTTCATGACCACATTATGTGCCCTCAGCTCTTAGAGTACACCCTACTGCGCGTTCCGCGAAAGAGCATGAGGGAATTCAGACCATTTCAGGTTTCTCCTCTTCATTCCCACTCCCCTCTGGACAGGATGCAGTGGTTATTTAACTCTTTTTGTCCTCACCTTGACATCTTCCAAAACTCGCTCTGTTCATTTACATTGGATGTTCGTAGCGTTCTATTCTAAATAGTACTTTATCACATATAACTCCCACTTTCTAGCCTTAAACTGTATTTACTTCACTTTTTGCTTTTTCTCCTGTTCAATGCTGTCTGTATCGTGAACTACTTTTTATCCGTTTCTTACTTATATTTCAACTCTAAACTTTATATTCGAATCTTACTGTCCCTTGTTTAATTTTACTTCTTTATTGTATTATTCTGTATTTCTAGCCTGTGTTTTAAGTACCATGCACTTGTTGCGCCTTTAATAGTTGTTTGTTTATTTTATGTATATTTCTATATTACTATAATCAATGTCAGTTATCTGTTGTTTTTTTTTTCTCTTCTATCTACCGTTCTTTTTTTTTTCTTTATTTCTTGGTGTGCTAAAAAATTCTCTCACTGTGTATATAAGTGATGCTACTCATTGTTTGCTTACTTTCCGTGATACTTTTCGTCTCAGTTTCATTTCATGTATTATTTATTTCTTTTTTTGTGTTCTCTCTGTGTGTGTAAACATGTTTGTGCTTTTTCATTTTTTTTTATTTGTGCTGCAGCACAAAGACCACATGGTTGTTCCTGCGCACATTAAATAAAGATTGATTATTATTATTATTATTATTATTATTATTATTATTATTATTATTATTATTATTATTATTATTATTATTATTATTATTATTATTATTATTATTATTATTATTATTATTATTATTATTATTATTATTATTATTATTGGTTCATAGAAAGGAAAAAGCTCAGTATCTGTCACACTTGTTTCTGTGGACATCTAACCCGCTCCGTAAGGAAGGTGTGAGTTAAAGTGGAGAGAAAAGAAGAGGATCCTTATGGAGGGCTAAGGAGTAATCTCGACCACCACCTGGGGATCTTTAACGTGCGCTGAGATCGTACATCACATGGACGCCTCTTCGTTTCGCCTCCATCGAAACGCTGCCGCCGCGGTCGGGATCGAGCCCGGGTACTCCGGCACAATAGTCATTACCCTTAACGGCGGAAATTTAGTATCCCTAAATTTTTTCTCCTTTTCATTCCTCGGCCACACAATTCCGTCGCCAACAGTGAATCACCTCTTTAAACTGAACGCTTTTGTACTAGGCTCTCTTAGCTAGTAGTTGTAGCGCCGTCCGCTGCAGAGGCCTTGTCATCGCGCTAAGGTGCTGCATGTCAGTAACCACATGAAGTGTTTCTCTTTATTTTACGGTATCGCAAAGAGTTCATGTCAGTGGTTCACTCGGATAACACGGCAGCGCACCAAGTCGTTGCTGCAGCGGCAGGCTATGGCGGCGTATTATGATCTGCAGACCGGCAAGACTGCGCCGCAGTGGCATAATGCAGAAGACGACGTCTGTTACGCAACGTGCACTGGAGCATTGGAGCCTAGAAGTTTAGGCCAAACAGTACAAGAATTATTTGCACTCGCACCTCACGTAGCGCTCCAAAAATCGCATTACGCTCTCGTCACATATTGTTACATATATGCCCTGCGTCGCTGGACGTCGAAGAAAACGACGATCAACAACAGTGACACAGAAAGAAGACGAAGCTGTAGCAACTGTAGTTGGTGCTACGAGAAGCTCAGTTTCTAAGTTATGATTGACCGCAATATAAGCAACCACAAATTGTATTTACTCAGTCGTGCTGTCCCAAAATTCCCCTTTAACTCCCACCTTCCTCCCTTCCCTTACGGCGCGGTTCAGGTGTCCACAGACACGTGTGACAGATACTGCGCCTTTGCCTTCCTGTGAACCAATTATTTATTTCTCTAAGACGTGTTGAGAATATCCAAGCTACTTCCGCTCTGTTCTTTGACCTGTCGTTGCCATCTACCTAATGCAAAGCACTTGACTACCAGAAGACTCTCTGATGGGACTGGTACATGTAGGTCACCGCCGCTTGCGGCGGGGGCTAGCCTGCCACCAAATTTTTATCTGTTGTAGGCCGTCATTGCACCCTACACCGCTTCGGTGGTGGACGACGGCTGTTGTTGCGGCGCGCGTCTTTCTCTCCCTCTTCCTTTTCTTTCTTCTCGCTTGTCTATTTTCCCTTACGGCTCAGGCCTCCTCTCGGGCCCACGTATGCATCTTCGGCTTGTCATAACATCATCGTTATATCTATTTTCCCTTTTGTCTCCCCAGGTGGTCGAAAATACTCCGCAGCCCTCCACTACGGCTCCTCTTTCTCTCTTTCTACTTTCACTCCCACCTTCCTCCCTTTCCTTGCGGCGCGGTTGCGGTGTCCGCAGAGAACAAGTAAAACAGTTATCGCGCCTTTCCTTTCCTATAAATCAATCAGTTCTCTTCTGTCTGCACGAGGCAGCGGAGGTGGCTCAGCTACAGAGCCAGTAGCAGGCCCGTGCATTTTCTTTTCCTTCTTCCTACAGCCACAACAACATTGTAATAAATCGCCACCTTGAAGATTACATACTACAATATCCCCGACACGTAGCTATTTTCACAGATGCCTCACAACGGCATGAAAAAGCAGCCATAGGTTTTTATTCCCAGGCACTCGATTGGGGTTTTTCTGTACGAATCCCTGATTAAACACCAATATTTACTGCTGAATTGATTGCAATTGGTTTGGTCCTTCAAAAAGTTCCCGGTAACGTTACTGACGTAATCATACTCATTGACTGCCTGTCAGTCTTAGCAGCAATAGAAAACCCGAAAGTTCGTCTTTTTAAACAAACCCTGCTGATTTTCCTTCCGTTACATTTACAGGAAGTACGTTTTCAGTGGGTTCCGGGACACTGCAGCATCGCTTCTAATATGACAGATTATTTAGCAAATACAGCTTTCAATGGGCCTGTTGCCGATGTCGTACCGAGTATTATTTTGCTAAATATATCCCGTTTCGAACGGTTTCAAACGTTAAACTCCTTGAGCCATGAGCCACTCCTTGCGACTACGGATTTTAACCATTTAAATTTCCATTGGAATGTCCGACGTTGTACCTCGAGGCAATGTGAGGTCCCCATGACGCTCATACGTTGTAGAATTCCTTGCCTCAACCTTTATATATGTCGCTCTGGATTCACGCCGTCGAATCTTTGAGCGTCATGTGATGACGTGGAAACAATTGAACATTACATCCTCTCCTACCGGAGGTATGCTACTCAGAGAATAAATTATTAAAAATACCTCTTGCTCGCCTAGGATTGCCATTTACAGTTCCTGTTCTCCTCTCCTTTGGTGCAACCGTCAAAGGATATGCCCTAAAACCTGTGTGTGAGTTACTTCACAATTATAATTCAATTAAAAGTCTGAAATGTGCTCTTTTTTCATTATAATTATTTTTAATATTTTACAATTTTAATCCTTTTTCATTGATTTTTATTACTATCGCCTCAAAATTCCAAATTATTTCAGCAACACTAAATACTAATTAATAGGTTATCTATTCTTTGGGACGTTAAACCCCACAAACCAATAGGTTATCTATCATACAGTCAAATCGACATTATCAGTTATATTATGTCACCTACAATGAATTCTGGCCAATCCCCCCATGTGGGTATGTGCCATATATAACGAAGGAGAAGAAGAAGATAGCCGAAGACGCTGAAGTGTGTGCGGTCGGCTGTGCTACTCAGCAGCTGGATGCTGACTAACGCTGTGCTGACGTGGCTTTCGACGCTGGTGTGAATCGGCTAAGTATTGGGCGGCTGGTGGTTTCTGAGGTGTAACGTTTCAAAGTGGCTAAGGCTATGAGAGACGCCGTTGTGGAGGACTCCAGAAATTTCGACCATCTCAGGGTTTTATAGCGTACTGACATCGCACAGCACAAGGGCGCCTAGCTTTTCGTCTCAATATATAAGCGGACGGCGCGGCCGGTATGCACCTGCGAAAAGCATTACTAGTTCTGATCAATTAGTGCAGATAGCACCTAATTGTAGCTCTGGAATTACCTGCTTGCCAACATCCCTTTCTATTTCACTTATTTTTTTTTCTCCACAGGGTCCGGATGTATCGTCCTCCTCACTGTCGCTGTTGTTCGGAGTGGCCTACCATTCTACTGCAATACCACGTACCATAACGCTTGCGGCAAGCAGCGCACCTTTCACAAACTGTTCAGTGACGACTGCGCCTTAACTACTAATCCACCTGGCTGCTAAATAAAATAAGCTTCACATGTGGCAGTGATTTTAACATGGTATTACCACGTAAACCAATTCCCGGCACGTGCTAAACCGCGCTTTTGGTTTTTAAAGTGTAACTGTTGTATCCCGCACAAGTTTCGGTTTCGCTTCTATACATCAGTGCTATCATCATCAGCACTTTTCTCCCTGTCTTCTCTCGAGCTCACACGCTCACACTATCTGTCGTAAATAAACAGTCTACCCTGTGCTGCGGTCTGCGCCTGCTCGTTCCCTCCGTCCGGATACCGGATACCACAGTAACCTCAAACAAGCCCCCTGTCATCTCAAAGAATGAACGTAAATAAACCTTAATAAGGCCTGAAATCGAGTACGCTTCAACCGACTGGACCCCTGTCGAGCATGAATTATACACGAGTTAGAAGCATTGCAAAACAGTACTGTCAGATTCATCTTTTCGTGTTATTCTCGCCGTATACCAGCGCCACGACACTAAAGGAGCACGAGCACAGCGTATTTGATACCTTATCACATCGCCATCAACTTTCACAATGAGCCCTCTTCCATAAACTTCATCATCACTTGCTCCATGATGATTTTTTGCAATCATCAGAAACGTGTTTTTTTTTTCTTTTTTTTTTTTTTTTTTTTTTTGCTCCTCAATCGCCCCTTCAATGTTAAACGCATTTTATGCCCCACTTCTTTTCGAAGTCATTCATACCTCATGCCAAAGTCGACTGGACGGGTTTGCCATCGCACATAGCCACAAAAAGTATATCTTAATTTTAAGAATCCCTGAACACAAATGTCTTTCTAGCAGTGATCATTGCTTCTTAGACTCGCTTTATTGGGTGCATTGCTATTATTGCGTTATTTTCAACAAAAGCTGCCTTGCTCCTCTAATGCACTTTTTATTGCGTATATTCGTAATATTATATTGTGATATTCAGTGGCATCGCTAGCGTCACCTGCACCCGGTGCAGAGGCGCGGCGTGGACCTCCCCCCCCCTCCCCCCCCCCCCGCACACACAAATGGAAGATGAGAGGGAGAAGAGGATGGGGAAGGAACATGGAGGAAGAAACATTCGAGGACACTTTGGCGACAAAAGTGATTAAAATTGTTCTTGAGACTGAAGGAAGAAGGTAAAGAAAATGCACGGGCCTGCTACTGGCTCTGTGGCTCAGCCACCTTCTCTGCCTCGTGCAGTGCTGAAAGGCGAAAGCCTGAGTGCTGCAT
Organism: Amblyomma maculatum; assembly: GCF_055883805.1. Classification (NCBI taxonomy): domain Eukaryota; kingdom Metazoa; phylum Arthropoda; class Arachnida; order Ixodida; family Ixodidae; genus Amblyomma; species Amblyomma maculatum. The sequence goes on along the minus strand of NC_139347.1, from coordinate 47,064,218 downwards.
TCTGCTACGCGACTGTTTCGCATGCAGCGATGAATGCTGCTACGAGTAAAGCGGCGACTACTCATTCACATTCTGCGAAGACATTTATTCAATGAATTCTCCTCGCTCCTTGCATTTTCGCAGTTGTTCTACGTTTACTTTTGTGTGGTTAATTTTACCGGGTGCGTGGCAGTAATTAGTAAATAATTATTCAGTCTATAATTCTATAATTAGTATTACTTCATTAGTATTTAATTACCCATTGTCATTTATTGGTATTGGCCATATAAGGCACGCATTCGCGCATACTGTGGTGGTGCTCTATGATTGGTCGAGACCTCCATGATGTCATCCCATCTCGACCAATCAGAGCCGCCGCAAAAGCGTGACACTTTTGCTGGCGACAACGATGAGTCAATACCTTAAAAAGCAGCGCGGCTCGAGGTATCGACTAACTGGCGATGATGCGGCGCTCTCTCCAAACGACCGACCAGACGCAATGCGGAGTGAAAGCGGGCGGTCGGCGTTGTTTCCCCACGCCTTGTGGCTGGATATCATGTATTCGCGCTAGCACCGCGCATACTCGTTGTCGTCCACAGAGGCTCTCTATTATTTTTTAATACACCCTCACGTTCGTTCTCAGTCGCAGCTTAAAAAAGAACCCATTTGCACCCCGCCGGGATGGCGCAGTGGTTACGAAGCTCGACTACTGTTCCCAAAAACGCGGGATCGAATCCCGGCCTCGGCGGCCGCTTTTCGGTGGAGGCGACAAGCAAGGCGCCCGTGTACTGTGCGATGTCAGTGCACGTTAAAGAACCCCAGGTGGTCGAAATTTCCGGAGTCCTCCACTACGGCGTCTCTCATAGCCTGAGTTGCTTTGGGACGTTAAACCTCACAAACCAAACCAAACCATTTGCTCCTGCTCTGCAGATCGTCTTTCTGGGCCCCTAAGCGATCGATCGTAAGATCAACTCTTGCCATCACGGACCTTACTGCCGGGGGCCACTGCAACAATCCTTTGATCAGTGCTGCGGCTGTTCCAAGCACGTTCCAAAAACGAAGCCGCCTCTGAAATGTTGCAACCGGAAGTCTTCATCATGCTGCAGCTAACTGTCTTGGGATGTTCGGCTGCATTGGTTGGTACCAAGAGGGTGGTGATTGTCAGCGAGGTCGCATAATGGGAGCTCACACGAGAAACACTTCCAGCTCAATCTGTAACCGAACCCTTTCCTCAAAACTTTCAATGTCAGACGTTGTAGTTAGATCACAAGCAGAGCCTTGCACGTGCAACATGCATAGGTGAAAACCTTTTACTAATCATTCTCTAGATTTACCTTTTCTCCTCTCCTTTCCTCCGAAAGATTGAAGTTGACTTCCACATCCAGACTGCAAAGTTACCAACGTGCATTGATGCCGTACCAACAGAAAATATTAAGCGCGAAGCGCCCTTTTGAAGCTGGGAGACAGTGGGCCTCTCCAAGCTCCTTTTATTTTAACGCTTTCAGTTTCCTTTCTCGTTTTAATAATGTATTTGAAAAAAGGTAAGAACCACACGAGCACCTTAGATATTTACTCTCAATTCCCCTTTTAAAGCACCTGGCCTTGCTAAAGGTGCCATCCTCCTGATTAATTTTTTTTCTAGTCGGCGCTTCGGCGTTTTGAAAGTATGAGGGAGATGTATGACTGGTCCAAGGAGCAGCGGAGTGAACGGCACATACACAAAAATAGGCGATGCGGCGGCGCGGCCGCCGACGGGTGTCGTCTAGCTCCGGCGCAGGGGTTTCCGATGGGCGTCGAGTTAATGCTTATGTTTCCAGAGTGCACGCACGTAAACAGGCCCAGTTAAACGTTAAAATGGCAAGGAGTCTCTGACATAAACTAAGGTATGTATTTTCAAGCACTCCTCACTACAGAATAATTCGTTCTACGAGAAGATCACGCTCGCCAATCAGTGGCACCGTGAGCGCCTTTTCGCGTCTTTACACAATAATGCATTTCGCCCCCCGCCCCTTTCTTCCTCTCACTGCCCAGCTGCACCCCCCTGAGCGTTGCACCCGGCGCGGGCCGCAACCCCTCGCGACGCCACTGGTGATATTTAGTAGTATTTTGTATTTATGCACTGCATCTTCGTGCTTGTCTTTTTGCGCGTTTTTGCATTCTTGTGTGCCTATGCTGCCTCCAACGTAATACACTCACCTGGGGACCTTCATGGGTATGTTTCATTCCATCTCATTTTATTACACTCTAGCGTATACGCATAACAGAGGAGAGTGGTACATAATATTTAGTGAGAACTCCTAGCATACGAAATTAACAAAATGCAATAAAGGCTAACGAAACAAAAGAATGCAGAGCACTGAACACACGCACAAAATAAAGGAAATAATACATGTAGAGTAAACTGAAAACAGTCATGAGCGGTGAGAAAACAACATAATACAATAAAGCACTGCGCGCGGAACAAACATGCATAGAAACAAAGGAATTGAAAACGAGATAACTGTATAGAATAAAAAAAAATGTCAAGGATCAGCTTCAAGATACCGCACGACTGAAGAGCGAAATGAGTTGTAATCTGGTACTAATGCGATGTCGGGTTGAAAGCGACTCCACTCTGTAGGTGCACAAGGTAGAACCGAATGAAAAAGGGCATTGGTTTGCCAAGTAATGACGTTTACTTTCTAAGGATGGTCGACATCGGACGAGTCATAAGATGGCTGCGAAATGAATGCGTGCTTCGATTGGTCATGATGATAATTTCTTTTTAAGGTTAAGGAGTTATTCTTTCCTTTGAAACTCGAGACATCACAAAGATAGCGTTGGTTTTGTTGAAGATATGCAGTTAGTGCGGCTGTTTTTAAATAATGAAATGTCGTCGAATTGTTCTCAACCATCTCGAGTGCAAGTGTTAAATTCGTGAGATCAAAATTCAAAATTACAGAAGCATATTCAATCTTTCAACGCACGAAGAACTCGTATTTTATCCGAAAGAGGTGCCTTTGAAAAATGGCTACGCAGGTGCACAATCATGCCATAACTGTTGCTAATGAAGTAATCAATATGTTGCTCCCAGCTGAGATAGTTAGTGATAGGCACATCCAAGTATTTGTAAGAAGTAGGAGGATATAAAGGAGTATTATTTATACGTAGCAAATAGGGGCGAGATTAGTGCGCGATACACTCATAGCTTTAAACTTTTTAACATCGAATAAATAAGCAAACAGCTGTCAAAAAATGGCTGAGGTTTAACCCTGTTAAACCTAATTAGGCGTAGCGAAAGCACGTCGTTTTTCTTTATTTTGCTTTGGCTAAGCTTGGGTTCAAACATGGGCAGACATCGTTCTGCAGCGTTTCAATTGCTTAGAGAGTCGAGGTTGCCATCAACTACAAGAGGGAACGTTATACGGTATCTGCTGTCAAAGGGCAAAGGTCAGGTGATGGCCCACCATAGATGACCCCATGTTTAAGCTATATAGCTACACCGTGACCTCTGGCTCGTCGAAGGTCATGCGGCCGTACAGGTTAACCTTGGATGATACGTGATGTAGTGAAGTTTGCGCTACAAAATTTTTTTCCGTGACGCATACTGATTTGGTGTCATACTATGCCGCAACCGAAAACACTGATGTTCATCTGCTGACAAAACCGTTTACCGTACAGGCGATCTAGTGAAGTCGCTCTTCTTGAGAATAAGTAACGTTAGCCTTCACGTGGAGTATGCGGGCCATACTGAAAGGGCATTTCACTAGAAACTCTCATGTGAAAAAAGAAATATAACTCGCTGCCTCAAGGATCTAACACCTGAAAAGTAGGCCAGAACCACATGCAAGCAAACAGGCAGCAAAAAAATTAAATACGGTACGCGCATTTTGAGCGATTTTCATAGGAGGCGAAATTCTTAATTAATGGCGAAAATATATCCGTTCGTTTACGGTCAAAAGCCTCTGCCAAAAGCTTACATGTTAGTCCGGTGTCAGTCTTGGTGACCTTCGTTCCTGAGACGAATGTGATGAATACACCTTTTGTTTACGAAGAAACTTCGATTTTATGATTTCCTGCCAATGGGTGCAGATGTGGGCCGGACGTTGGCGAAGCCTATCACGTGAGAAGTGTAGTCGATGGCCCTGCAGCATGATGTCAACTTGCAGATCACATGATTGCTCGATCACTGCAGGATCCACGAGCACCCCTTCCCTCCTTCTCCGGTCTTAATAAGTTGGCACATTAATAAAAAGAGGTGATAACAGGCTAAAAGAGGAATTGTGGGATCAAGCAGGGTTTCGGAAACGGTGCTCTACTATAGATCATATCCATACCATCAATCAGGTGATAGAAAAATGCTCGGAATATAACCAGCCCTTATACATAGCATTCATTGATTACGAAAAAGCATTTGACTCAGTTGAAACCTCGGCGGTGATGCAGGCATTGCGAAATCAGGGGGTAGACGAGCCGTACGTGAAAGTGCTGGAAGATATATACAGTGGCTGCACAGCAACCATAGTTCTGCATAAAGAAAGTAACAAAATTCCCATAAAGAAAGGTGTTAGGCAAGGAGACACAATCTCCCCAGTACTATTCACAGCTTGCTTAGAGGAAGTATTCAGAGACTTGGAATGGGAGCAGTTAGGGATAAGGTTGGTTGGTTTGTGGGGTTTAACGTCCCAAAGCAACTCAGGCTGTGAGAGACGCGTTAGGGATAAGGGTAGATAGAGAATACCTCAGTAATCTGCTATTTGCTGATGGCATTGCCTTGCTAAGCAACTCGGGAGATGAACTACAAATAATGATTGATGACCTAGACAGGAAAAGTAGAAAGGTAGGCTTGAAAATCAATATGCAGAAGACTAGGTAATGTTCAACAGCCTCGGGAAGGAACAGCAGTTTACATTAGGTAGCGAAGTACTGGAAGTAGTAGGCGAATATGTCTACTTAGGACAGGTAGTAACCGCAGATCCGGACCATGAAAAGGAAATAACAAGAAGAATAAGATTGGGATGGAGCGCATTTGGCAAGCACTCGCAGATTATGTCTAGCAGCTTACCGGTATCGCTAAAGAGGAAAGTATATAACAGTTGCATCTTACCTGTACTCACCTATGCCGCTGAAACGTGGAGGCTAACCAAGAGAGTTCTACTTAAGTTGAGGACAACCCAGAGGACTGTGGAACGAAAATGGTAGGGGTAACATTAGGAGATAGGAAGCGTGCAGAGTGGGTCAGAGAAATAACTCAAGTTACCGACATTCTAGTGGAAATTAAGAAGAAGAAATGGACACGGGCAGGACATGTAGTGCGAAGAGAGGATAACCGATGGTCGCTTAGGGTAACGAACTGGATTCCAAGGGAAGGAAAGCGTAGCAGGGGCCGGCAGAAAGTTAGGTGGGCGGATGAGATTAAGAAGTCCGCAGGGGTCAAGTGGATGCAGCTAGCACGGAGCCGGGTTAAGTGGAGAAATATGGGAGAGGCCTTCGCCCTGCAGTGGGTATAGTCAGGCTGATGATGATGATGATGATGATGATGATGATGATGATGATGATGATGATGATGATGATGATGATGAATTTCTACCAGAGGCCAAGTTTTTTTGCCGCGGCGAGGCGACATCTGGGCCACTATCGAAAAGCGGATGGTACTCCCCTCCTTTCGAGCCGGGTTGAAATTACACACTACCAAGTATCGCAATCGATTCTAATATTTCGAAGCTTTACGTGCAAACGGACGTTCCTGGTTTGTACTGTTTTAGATATTTCAAACTTTTTGAATGACTGCGATAAGAGTGTGTCTGTTAAACGCAAAAAAAAATGTTTTCGGCGGTTGACTATATTTCACAAAATGAAAAGAAATTCCTCTTACCACGGCCAAATTCCATGCTCGTTTACACATATTTGCTTTTGCTTATTTGTTGCATAGGACAGTAAGTAGATTTTATAACTACATATTGACTGTTAAAGCACAATTCCTTGCAATGCTTCCTTTTACAATGATTTACATTTTTGCTATCGCAATTAAGCTTTAGGGCCAGGCGAAGTACCCTTGTCTTCAAGGTATTCTCACGGTGAATAAAGTGCTGTTTTAAGAAACTCGCATAGGTGGTGACGTCAATCTTTCCTTCAGGTAATAATGAGAAAATCTATGGTGGCAACGGCCAAGTGGCAGACGTTTCTAGTTGCTCTTTAAGGAAGGCAGAGGCCAAAGCATTGCTGAGCGACGCGCTGCCCTGCAACTGCTAAGTCAATGGAACTCTGAAAGTACTGCAATCAGCGGAAGGGACGCGACGGCAACATCAAGGGATAGTTTCCAAAATACAGGGGTTAGATGACTAATCTAAGACGCATCTAAACACTCTAGCAGCGCCGCGTGCGTATCTCCTGCTAGACGAAGAAAACGTCACACGGCGCTTGTTTTGTTCACCGCAACCAGCGTATTGAGCGTTCTCGTACAGAAAATTATGGGAAATACTTAATCTCCGCCTTTAAGGGTATGGCGCAATAGCATATGCTACTACACCACATATAGAGCCCCACTCTAACCAAGCCATACGAACTTGCCTGCGTGGCCTATGGATAATATGAATGCAACGGTACTAGGAGGCTGATTTTGATATAGCCTCCCATATGAAAGGACAGGCCAGAGTTGGAAGCTCCTACCAAAAGTAACGTCAGGTAACCCTACGGCGAGTCAGTGCGATTCCATGTCAGCTGCCAGATACCGCCTGCCAGCGCCATGCGAGTGGTTTTTTCGCTCACAACACCGACGCCAAACCTTCTGGTCAACGCGGCCTTTAACGCTATCGCGTTAAAAGAGAGAGGAACAGTATTTTATTGCAAAAGCCATACTATGCCAGGTCTAACCGCTCGTCGCGTGGTCCGTGGCCCGTGGACCCCCTTGCTCCTCTATCTTCTCGATCAGCCTGCCATGACATTTGATTTCACGTTATACCTATGACACGGGCAGGAGTTGCCAACTCGGGTCGCTTGTTTCATATGGGAGAATAATATCAGAATCAGCCTACCAGAACCGTTTTCATTCTCGTTACCCTTAGGATACACAGGCACGCCCATACCGCTATACGTTGAAGCGGGGCATTATATGTGAGCTGGTAGCTTACGCTCTCGCATCATGTAACACCGCATCATGTACGCTCTCGCATCATGTAATAATGTAACACCTTACACTGATAGTGCGTGATAGGAGAATATTGTAGCAGGCAAAAGAAGCTTCCGCCGTTGCTTCCGCAATTCAACTAGGGTTAACCAGAGCTACACCACAACTAATTTTTAAATCAAGACTTAAAGCTGAATTAGGCGAATATTTAAGAAAACCTTCAAAGCGTCCCACATCAGCTGCATAAACTGTAGTGTCCTGGAGTCATTCTCCTAACGCTCGCAGCCGGATTTCGCAAAGCAAATAGGCCGAATCTCACGTAACCTACCTTTCTTGCTTGAAAACGAGCAGTACAAATGACGACACTTAATACTACATCAGGCCTTCATTTTGATAGGCTAGAAAATGCACGTTGTGTAATAACCTTGCTTAGAAACGAGAGGCTTAGAAAAATGTTCACTATATGCTTTATAAAAGTTAAATTGGTTCACAGGAAGGGAAAGGCGCAGTAACTGTCACACTTGCTCTGTGGACACCCGAACCGCGCCGTAAGGGAAGGGAGGAAGGTGGGAGTTTTTCTCTCCACGATAATAGTTGAGCATTGCCCAGGACCCCAGCACCAGCGTCATCACTGCGACTACGCATTACAATGTCTCTTCAGTCCGGTAAAGTAAGCACACGAAGCATTCCGAAATTTGGAGCTCAGAATTGTCCGGAGTTATTCAAATCAATAATCTCCTTGTTATTCGGAATGCATAGCTGACAAGAGCGCAGAAACATAGACACAAAGAGAATACAAACAAAACAGGCCCTCATTTAAATTTTTTAACTCCAGGAAGGAAAGTACACGTCACAACACAACATCTCGAAAATCAGAAAAACAAAAATATAAAACACGCGCACAAAATTAATAAACTAAACATAAAAAAGAAAAACCATATGCTAAGAAAGAAAACATTATACCTTAAAACAAAATCCGACATGCGCGAAGCAAACCAGCACACGTGTCCAACGCAACAACGCTCATGTGTCCACCTAGCAACATTGCCTGCACAACGGGCAAGCAATTCTATATCATCGTGCTATCAGCCGATATCATCGCCATCATCTCATCAACAACAACCGGACTATACCCACTGCAGAACTGCAAGGCAATGGCCTCTGCCATATTTATGCAATTAACCCGGTTCTATGACAGCTGCATCCAAATGACGCCTGCGAACTCCTTAACCTCATCCACCCACCTAACGTTTTGTCGCCCCCTGCTACGCTTCCCTTCCCTTGGAATCAAAATTGTTACCCTTAGCGACGATCGGTTGTCCTTTCTTCGCACTGCATTCCCTGCACATGCTAATTTCTTCTGCTTGATATCAACCAGAATGTCATTAACCCAAGGTATTTCTCTCACCCACTCTGCACGCTTCCTATCTCTTAACGTTACACCTACCATTTTTCGTTCCATAACCTTCTGCGTGGTCCTCAACCTAAGTAGAACCCTTTTCGCTAGCCTCCATGTTTCAGCCCCATAGTACATGTAAGATGCAACTGTTATATATTTTCCTCTTGAGCGACACCAGCAAGCTGTTGGTCATAATCTGCGAGTACTTGCCAAATGCACTCCATCCTAATCTGATTCTCCTAATTATTTCCCTTTCATGGTCCCGATTTACGGTTACTACATGTTCGGAGTAGGCAGATTCGCCTACGCCTTCCAGTGATTCGCTACCTATTTTAAATAGCAGTTTACAGTAGGTAGCATATATTAGTCTACAAAGATAAGCAATCTGTAAAATAATCAGTCTTTAAAAAATCTAATTACTTCTGTGACGCCACGACAGACGGACGACAGACACATGTATCACGATAGTTCTCTATGTAAAAGGTCTCCCTAATTTCTCGTGCTAACAATATGACTAAAAAAACGACTGTGCTAAACAAAAAAAAAAGGGGGGGGGGGGGGGGGGTGTTACAACCACACGAACGACTATGCTTGGTGCCTTGGCAAAATCAATAGATGAAACGAGAGAGTACTTGCCACAAGAATTGCATGCCCTTGAAGATTTTTGTGGATGCAGCGCCCTGTCTGTCCAATATACGCGCCACCGCAAGAGAGTGGACTCACACACACAACACAACTTTGCTCAAAAGAAACTTAAGACGATGCTTGTCATGACATCCACCATGTCTACGTCGTGAAACAGTCTCAGGTCTTTTCTGTTGCTATGCACAAATGCTATTCAGTTCGATTGGTGCAGAGAAAACAACCCTTACACCAAAATTAATCCCAATGTGAGAATTTGTGGACATATGGATCAAGTGCTACCTTCTTCGAATCACAGAGATTAGAACGCTTCCTTATGCCCTTTTTTAACACCGTATTTACTTTTTCACACGCTCTAGATGCTGTCAGGGTAACCGCTCTTTTTTATTGCAGTCATTTGCTTCGACAAACTGACCTTAATCTTTTGAGCACATGATTATGTTCCGCTGTTCGAGCCCATGCATCTACTATTTCATCCTTAACTTGCTTTAGTGGCTTGGCCTGTAGTTCAGTAACGCTTCCTCAGTTCTCGGTTTTTGCTACCAACATACATTGTCTGTGAGAGCACGCAAACATAAGTGCAGCAACTGTATTCTGCCATCTTCAGGGATTTCAGTAGGGAAATTTTTTGTCCATCCGGTATTGCCTGAATAAATTATCGATTTCCTGATATTCATGGTTAAATTCAGGCGCCTGAAAGTTACTAGGTAGTCGTCTGCATAACAAACGATTTCTTGAAAAGAACCAAGAAATTAACATTATTACCTCTGTCTACATAGCTAAAAAATATAATACTAAGCAAACGTACCACCCGTGACCCGATGCAGACAACAGGCCTTATGATGTAATGCTGACTCTTTCACCCTACAAGAGTAGAATTCAAATAACACCACAGGAACTCCAAAAACGTATCAACTGAAACACCACATCCTAATATGAAAGTTATTTCGTCCTTAACTTCATTGCTGCACGCTTTGACACACTCATACACACTTCATCCAATCCTTATAAGGTTGAGAATAATATAAATGATCAACATATACACCAAACATATGAAAATCACATGAATTATGGTGAGTAGGTTAGCAATGAGAAAAGGGTCCTCACAAAAAGTGAGTTCAAACGTTTTTTTTTTTTTTCGTTTTTTTTTCGTAAATGAGATGCCCCATCATTAGCCATGTATTGAACTCTGAAATACAGAGCGAAAACGGACTTCTGGTATGTCTGTCTTCATGGAAAAGAACAATTCAAGAATATCTTGCTTGGAATTGCGAAATGCAGATGCAACCTGCTTCAGGTTGTGTTTGAATAGAAGCGATATGGCTTAATTCTTCTTTCACCTAGCTTGTCTTGAAAGCCACCTACTTGAAATACTTGTTCACAGTTCACAGCTGACATTGCTTTTTCATTAAATAAAGAATAATAAAACAGTCCTGTTTATCCGATACCATTCCCTTTCGACCACTGGAGAGAGAAAGTAATCCACTACCTGCTTTGTGCTGCCAACATTCCGCCGCCTACCTTGGGTCTTAATAAACGTGCTTGTCATACAAAGCCTCAAACCGAGGGCGGAAGTCATCCGCAACGTTCCTTGATACACGCATGGCAACAATCAGTCGGTAAATGGGCTTGAGCACAAGTTCAAATTTAAGCTTATGTTCTGGCTATAAATGGACCTATGATGGTCCGGGTGAACAGTATGGGATGGGATCGAAATTCACTGCTAAAATTCCCGAAGATGACAAAATACAACTCATGGAGCTATATTTGCACGCTCTTTCAGATCATTTATGTTGGCAGTATAAAACGAGAACTGTGAGAGCTTTACTGGACTATAGGCCAGGACACTAGAAATTAGTTCTTCGCGGAAACGAACAATTCAAGAACCTCTTGCTTGCAATTCCGAAATTGCAGATGCAACCTGCTCCAGGTGTGTTTGAATAGAAGCGACATGGCTTCTTCCTTCACCTTGCTTGCGTTCGGTCAGTGGCATATAAGACATGTGCTAGTACAGTTAATGTCCATTTGTCGGAGCAAATGTCTAGAACAAAATATGGCGGTGACCCTGACCGCCTTATGACTAGAGCATCTGAAAAAGTAAATAGGATGGTAAAATCGGTATAAGAAAACAGAATAATCCTTGAGATTCGAATAAAGTAGACGTTGTAGCATATGCCCACAAATTGCCACACGGTTTAAGGGAGATAAGGAGTAATTATGGTGAAAGGATTATTTTGTCTGCACCTATTAAACTAAGTAAAATTTGGGCATTGCAGAACGAAGATATGAGACTAGTTCACGTGGTAAATATGGTGGATTTGAGGCGAAGCATCGTCCTAAGTTCCTTTTGTGCAAAATTGTTTATATCAGGCACACTGGGGGATGTTTAACTAGAATCTTCTAATTTTTTGTGACAATAACTCTTCTGTGTCACCTATTTATATTTCCAAGCACAGTCATTCGTGTGGTTGTAACCATGTTTTTTCGAGTACAGTCAAGAGAAATTATACAGGCCTTTACACAAAACTTTATGATGATACCTGCGTCAGTCGTCTGTCTTTTGCGGTGTCACAGAATAAATTAGATTTTTAGGCTGGTTATATCGGCTGATAGAACGAAGCTATGAACTCAATCCTTGTGCCTTGTGCAGGTGGTGTTGTGTGGTGTACATATGCGTATCTGTTGCGTTCGGCACATGAGGGCTAGTGTGCGCCGTGTATGCCGGTTTTGTTTTAAGATTGTTTCTACTGCAGGATGTTATTTTTGTTTACAAAAGTCCCCCTACTACTAGCGGAGCTCCTTGTGGCCGCCCTGCACGTAGAAAACAAGCTGAATGGATCTCACGGTAATTTCTAATCGTCGCTTCCGCCGAGTGTTAGGCAGCCCTAATAAGTGAATGGGTGGGAGGTCTGGCCACTGAGCGTCGATCTCATAAAACTAGATAGGAATTGCAAGCACAAATATTTGCGGAGAACGAAGCGAAGCGCATGAAGCGTAGGCCTTGCAGATGCGAATGTGGCATTGCAGAAACCGCCTCTTCACTACGACCACCTGGCTTTGAGAAGCGGCACTCGTGAATCGAACATTTAGATAACAGTCTTTAACGGCGGCGCCGGAGCGAATGGCCGGGCATGGCAAATATGGCCGGCTATGACTCGAGCTAGGGGACCATCCTTGCCGTATGTAGCTTGATCAAGTGATCGTCACTAACCAATGAGACGTGCGGCGGCGAACAGAAAGCAGCTGCGGTACATTAACAGCTACTGATGTACTTTTCATCCATATATCGATAGAAAGTACACAAACTGAGGCGTTGACTATACCGCTCGCAGCTTCCAGCGGGCATATTCGATTTTGCAGTTTCGGCGACTAGTCTCCGCATGGGAAAAGGAAAGCTTGGCGTCCTCGCAATCCTTGCTGCATAGTGTAAATTGTGGCGGAAGTCACCTGCTTTCGCAAGTGTTACTGAGATTCCTAGATATGGTGCATCTCACGCGTCGTTTACATTGCCCACATCAGCTGTGTTGTTTGTAGAGCCGGACCTGGCAAAGCTGAGAATTCGAATTTTTAAACAATATTTCAGTTTCGTGAATGGAGCAAGGTTTTCGAAGCCTACATTGAGCTTTGGCCTTGACTATTGCGCATTTAGTACATTCAGCATGTCGTCGTAAGCATCGCTTATAGATTCTCTATAAGCGTTGGTCATAACGAGGTCTTAAAAGCCCACGACAGCTGGCGGCGATCCGCCGCAACGTGAGAACGTCTGGTAGCGTCGCATGAGCAAAAGTGCTGAAGTCACGGAAACGCCGCATAACCGTGGCCTAGAATGAGAGGGGGAGCCCTCACGTCCTGCTTCTTAAAATGTGACGCAACGATATCTCCTTAATTCAATAGAGTTCCTATATACAACCGCTGCATATGCCGTCATTGGAAAATGACCCTGGAAACATTTAACGATAGAACCCTAGCTAGTGAAGCTAGTTTAGCAGTGCTGTTAAAGGAACTAGAGGGTACTAAATGGGATGTCATAGGGCTTAGTGAGGTTAGGAGGCGGAATGAGGCACATACTATACTGAAGGTTGGGCATGTACTGTGTTATCGAGGTTTACCGGAGAGGTGAGAACTAGGAGTAGGTTTCCTTGTCAATAAGTATATAGCTGGTAATATAGATGAATTCTATAGCAATAATGATAGGGTGGCAGACCTCGTAATTAGGCTTAATATGTGGTGTAAAACAAAGGTTGCACAGTCCTACGCACCTACATGTAGTTATGATCACCAGGCAGTTGAAAATTTCTAAGAAGATGTAGAATTGGCAATTCGGAAAGGAAAGACGCAGTATACTGTTTCTAATGGGCGACTTCAATGCCAAGGCAATGAAAAAGCAGGCAGGAGACCAATCAGTAAGTGTCTATGGCATTGCTTCTATGAATAGCAGTGGGGAGTTACTAGTTTAGTTTACAGAGCGCAATATCTTAAGAATCATGAATACCTTCTTCCAATCCAAGCTTCCAAGCTTCTTCTTCCAAGCTTCCAATCCAACAGACCAGATCGAATTGGCCGAGATATCAAAGCTAATCAATAAGCGCAAGGTGGCCGATATAAGGAAGTATAACATGGAGAAAATTGAGCATGCTGTAAAGAACGGGGGAAGCCTTAAAGCGGTAAAGAAGAAATTGGGCATAGGCAAAAACCAGATGTATGCGATAAGGGACAAAGCGGGCAACGTCATCATGAATATGGACAAGATAGTCAAAGCAGCCGAAGATATCTGTATATGATCTCTACAGCAGCCAAAGAAGAGAGGACAATAATGAGATTAGAAACTATGAAAAGGGAGAAAGCAGCTGGAGAGGATCAGGTAACTATATATTTGTTGAAATATGCAGGGGGGGGGGGGGGGGGATATTTGCTAGGAAAATTGCTTCACCCTCCCTCCCCCCCCCCCCCCCCCCCCCCTATATACGCAGTGCCTGGTGTTATCCAGGGTACTGGAGTCATGGAAGAACGCAAACATTATCCTAATTCATACACATGGGGACGCTAAGTACTTGAAAAATTGCAGACCATTCAGCTTACTGTCTATTACGTATAAGGAATTTACCAAGGTAACCGTTAATAGAATCAAGACAAACAACCAAAAGATCTAGCAGGTTTTCAGAAATGGTACTGTACTATCGATCAATCGATCATATCCGTACCATCAACCAGGTGACAGAAAAATATTCGGAATATAACCAGCCCTTATAATAGCATTCATTCATTACAAAAACAGTATAAACGTCGACGGTCATGCAGGCATTGCGAAATCAGGGTGTAGACGAGCCGTACGCGAAAGTGCTGGAAGATATACATATATAGGGGCTTCACAGCAATCATAGTTCTGCATAAATAGAGTAACAAAATTCCTATAGAAAAAGGTGTTATGCAAGGAGATACGATATCCCCAGTACTATTCAGATACTTGAAATGGGAGCAGTTAGGGATAAATGTAGATGGAGAATACTTAAGTAATCTGCAATTTGCTGATGACATTGCCTTACAAAGTAACTCATGGGATGAACTACAAAGAATGATTGATGACCTATACAGGAAAAGTAGAAAGGTACGCTTGAAAACCAATATGCAGAAGGCTATGATAATGTTCAACAGTCTCGGGAAAGAACAGCAGTTTACGTCAGGTAGTGAAGCACTGGAAGTATTAGGCGATTATATGTACTCCGGACAGGTAGTAAACCGCCGATCGGGACCATGAAAGGGAAATAACCCAGAGATCGGGACCATGAAAGGGAAATATCCAAGAGCTCGAGATTAGGAACGCGTGCATTTGGCAAGTACTCGCAGATTATGACTAGCAGCTTACCGGTATCGCTCAAGAGGAAAGTATACAACAGTTGCATCTTACCTGTACTCCCCTATGGGGCTGAAACGTGCAGGCTGACAAAGAGGATTCTGCTTAAGTTGAGGACAGCGCCGAGGGCTATGGAACGAAAAATGGTAGGGGTAACATTAGGAGAGAGGAAGCGTGCAGAGTGGGCCAGGGAAATAACTGAAATTGCACACATTCTCGTGGAAGTTGAAGGCTCCGCCTTCTAGAATACGGGTCCGCAAGCCATAGTCTCGCCCGACGAGTGAAAAACCAAGTCTTTCTTAAAAACACCAGTTTATTCCGGATCAACAGAAAAGAATTAAATAAAAAAGAAACAGCATTGGACAAAACTGCACTGAAAACATGCCGTCGAAGTGCGCGACAAGGGTTTTTCCGTGGCAGCACAAAACACGCTGCGGCGCGAATAGGGTGAGTAATAGGGCCGAGGCGGTAACGACGGTACAAAAACATTGCTTCTCGCTTGGCAGCACGCAGGCTAATACTGCTAAGGCATTCTTGTAGGCACCGCTTCCGTCTTTGCCTCGCAGGACCCCGCTCCGTAGTCCGTGTACATCCCGTCGGCCTGTGACGCTCCCTGGCCGCCCTTCGCTGGCCGGCCACCCAGCGAAAAAGCCCCTAGCCTTGCTTCCAACGCGTTCATTTACCCTAGAGTTCGCGCCGATAACATGCCACCCCCGCTCTAGGCAGCTCGTTCATACGTACTCGCGCTGTCCGGGCAAACACCAACACAAACAGGAAAAAGCGCACGCGGTTTGAAACACTAAAACGGGTTGTGGGACCCCACAAAGTCAAGAAGAAGAAATGGGTATGGGCAGGACATGTAGTGCGAAGAGAGGATAACCAATGGTCGCTTAGGGTAACAAACTGGATTCCAAGAGAAGGAAAGCGTAGCAGGGGGCGGCAGAAAGTTAGGTTGGCGGATGAGGTTAAGGAGTTCGCAGGCGTCAAGTGGATGCAACTAGCACAAGACCGTGTTAGTTGGAGGAATATAGAAGATACCTTCACCCTACAGTAGGTATCATCATCATCAGCCTGATTATACCCAGTGCAGGGCGAAGGCCTCTCCCATATTTCTCCACTTAACCCGGTTCTGTGCTAGCTGCATCCACTTGACCCCTGCGAACTTCTTAATCTCATCCGCCCACCTAACTTTCTGCCGCCCCCTGCTACGCTTTCCTTCCCTTGGAATCCAGTTTGTTACCCTCAGCGACCATCAGTTATCCTCTCTTCGCACTACATGTCCTGCCCATGTCCATTTCTTCTTCTTAATTTCTACTAGAATGTCGGTAACTTGAGTTATTTCTCTGACCCACTCATCAAGCTTTCTATCTCCTAATGTTACCCCTACCATTTTTCGTTCCATAGCCCTCTGGGTTGTCCTCAACTTAAGTAGAACTCTCTTGGTTAGCCTCCACGTTTCAACCCCATAGGTGAGTACAGGCAAGATGCAACTGTTGTATACTTTCCTCTTGAGCGATACCGGTAAGCTGCTAGTCATAATCTGCGAGTGCTTGCCAAATGCGCTCCATCCCAATCTTATTCTTGTTATTTCCTTTTCATGGTCCGGATCTGCGGTTACTACCTGTCCTAAGTAGACATATTCGCCTGCTACTTCTAGTGTTTCGCTACCTAATGTAAACTGCTGTTCCTTCCCGAGGCTGTTGAACATTACCTTAGTCTTCTTCATATTGATTTTCAAGCCTACCTTTCTACTTTTCCTGTCTAGGTCATCAATCATTATTTGCAGTTCATCCCCCGAGTTGCTTATCAAGGCAATGTCATCAGCAAATCGCCGATTACTGAGGTATTCTCCATCTACCCTTATCCCTAACTGCTCCCATTCCAAGTCTCTGAATACTTCCTCTAAACAAGCTGTGAATAGTACTGGGGAGATTGCGTCTCCTTGCCTAACACCTTTCTTTATGGGAATTTTGTTACTTTCTTTATGCAGAACTATGGTTGCTGTGCAGCCACTATATATATCTTCCAGCACTTTCACGTACGGCTCCTCTACCCCCTGATTTCGCAATGCCGGCATCACCGCCGAGGTTTCAATTGAGTCAAATGCTTTTTTGTAATCAATGAATGCTATGTATAAGGGCTGGTTATATTCCGAGCATTTTTCTATCACCTGATTGATGGTATGGATATGATCGATAGTAGAGTACCCTTTCCGAAACCCTGCTTGATCCTTTGCTTGATTGCAGTCTAAGGTTGTCCTGATTCTATTAGCGATTACCTTAGTAAATACCTTATACGTAAATGACAGTAAGCTGATTATTCTGTAATTTTTCAGGTCCTTCGAGTCCCCTTTCTTATGAATGAGGATAATGTTTGCATTCTTCCATGGTTCCGGTACCGTCGATGACACCAGGCACTGCGTATACAGGGTGGCCAGTCTTTCTAGCACGATATCCCCCCCCCCCCCCGTCCTTCAGCAAATCTGTAGTTATCTGATCCTCTCCAGCTGATTTCCCCCTTTTCATAGTTTCTAGTGCTTTCTTGACCTCGGCCTTCGGCACTGGTGGAACGTCTGACTGTTTTTCCCTACCGCCAATCTCATTACGGTCCTGACTACTTTGGCTACTGTAGAGATCTGTATAGAACTCCTCGGCTACTTTGACTATCTTTTCCATATTAGCCCGCCTTGTCCCTTATCGCATACATCTGGTTTTTGCCTATGCCAAATTTCTTCTTTACCGCTTTGAGGCTTCCCCCGTTCTTTACAGCATGCTCGATTTTCTCCATGTTATACTTCCTTATATCGGCCACCTTGCGCTTATTCATTAGCTTTGATATCTCGGCCAATTCGATCTGGTCTGTTGGATTGGAAACTTTCATACCCTGGTGTTTCTTAATCAAATCTTTCGTCTCCTCAGACAGCTTACCGATATCCTCTCTAATTATCCTACCGCCTACTGCTACCGCGCACTCAGTAATGATATCTCTGAAATTATTGTTCCTTGCCTCTAGGGTAATGTCGCCATCCTCAGTTAGAGCTGAATACCTATTCTGTAGCGAGATCCTGAACTCTCCTGCCCCCCCCCCCCTCACCACTAATTCGTTGATGGGTTTCTTTCTTACTAATCTGTTGCGTGCCTTCTTCAGATTTAGGCTAATTCGGGACCTCACCATCCTGTGGTCATTGCATCGCACTTTCCTGATTACCTCTACATCTTGCATAATGGGGGGGGTTGAACACATTATGAAGTCGATTTCGTTTTTAGTCTCTCCGTTAGGAGTTTTCCATGTCCATTTCCGGTTCTTCCGTTTGCTAAAGAAGGTATTCATGATTCGTAAGTTATTGCGCTCTGCAAACTCAATTAGTAACTCCCCTCTGCTATTCCTAGAACCAATGCCATAGTCACCTACTGTCTTGTCTCCTGCCTGTTTTTTTCCCTACCTTGGCATTGAAGTCGCCCATTAGTACAGTATACTGCGTCTTTACTTTTCGCATTGCCGATTCTACATCTTCATAGAAGCTTTCAACTGCCTGGTCATCATAACTACATGTAGATGCATAGGCCTGTAAAACCTTCAGTTTATACCGCTTATTAAGCCTAATTACGATGCCCGCAACCCTCTCATTAATACTATAGAATTCATCTATATTACCCGCTATATACTTATTGACAAGGAAACCTACTCCTAGTTGTCGCCTCTCTGGTAAACCTCGATAACACAGTACATGCCCATCCTTCAGTACAGTATATGCCTCATTCGGCCTCCTAACCTCACTAAGCCCTATAACATTCCATTTCATGCCCTCTATAGTTCCTCTAACAGCACTGCTAAACTAGCTTCACTAGCTAGGGTTCTAGCATTAAACGTTGCCAGGGTCAGTTTCCAATGGCGGCCTGTCCAGCGGAGCCAGGCTTTCTTAGCACCCCCTGCTGCGCCACAGGTCTGACTGCCGCCGTTGTCAGTTATTCCGCAGCCGCTGGTGACTGAGGGCCGGGGTTTTATGGAGCTTATCATAGGAGGTTGCAGCCAATTACTGCACCAGGGTGGCCAACTCCTGTTCTGGTGAGGGAGTGCGTTGCCGGAGGTGTTCACCGGCATCAGGTCGCACCCCAAACAGTAGGTATAGTCAAGATGATTATTATGATAATGATGATTATGATGACGATGATGACGATACAACAACCTAGATAGAAAACTGACGGCGCTGCACTCCATCCCTCATGGGCGCCCAAGACATGCCGGGGAAGAAAAGGCTTCGGATGTGGCTTGTTCCCTCACTGTTATACGTATTGAATTTTTGGTTCTTTGGTGTCGTTTTCATTTATGCTTTGCGCGCTTTGGCGCCGTATAATTGTCCCGCAATGCAAGCAGTTCATTTCAGATTCGAAGCATTCGAAGGCTACAGTGAAAGGAGTATATGATCACCATAAAGAAGTAACTGTACATCTGTGTGGTAAAATTCCTACATGTTATCTGCTTTCACTGTGAGAACGTCGATAATTTAACATGAAGTCACATGTGGGTTCGCCCGCCATTTCTTGAGTTTCTGGGTACATGATCTTTTGCTTCTCGTCGTAAAATAAAGATGGACTTGTCTCACTCGTAAAAACAGTGCACATGTTCTTCAGATCGATCCAGGCAACAAGCAAAAATCAAAGAACGCATTCGCTAGTCCCCTTTTTATTTTATTTTTACTGAATAAATACACCGACATGCCGTTGGAGCGAAGAGTAAATTTATCAACTGCTCTGAATGGTAAGCGGAAGTCCGCGGCCTTGTGAACTGCCGTCTGCGTGGTTCATTTCAGCCTGGGCCGAAAAGCTGGTTCATTTAGCGGGAAACGCAAGCGAAAGCATTGAAATGTAAAAATTGTTTTCTTCTTTTGGCTATATTGGCGACATGAGGAAATCCTTTTGTCATATTCGGTGATTTTTTGCGCCTGCTTGCTTTTCTGGTATTTTGATGCAATTTACAATAGGCAGGTTTTAGAATTGTATAAGTAAAAATTGGGAGCTTTGCGCGGAGTCCAGACATAGAATTTTTGCTTTATCACATGTAATGAAAAACAAAGAAATGTCATGTCGCTCCTATTATGCGGTCTTTCTCATCAATAAAGAAGTTGATAGCCTCAGCATGGTGCTTCCTCCTTCATGTGTTTGTGTCTGTTGTGATGCTGATGCCATTCAAGCTAAGTATCAACCAGCTCAGATACAACCAGCCCTACAATTAAAATCTGCAATTAGTGTAGCGCATTCGTACTTGATATAGACTATGCAATGATATATGAACTGATTATATTTCACAGTGTTCAATTTTTCTTCACAATTAACTACATATCGGCATTTAATTAGGATCTACAATTAGTCCAGCGTAATTATATTCGAAGTAAGCTACCCAACAATGCATGGATCGATCCTGTAGCATAAAATTCATTTAACGTGATTAATTACAGCCTACAAATAATTGCCACCACTACTAGGCATAAGCCATCCCACGATATATGTATGACTTGATCATGTACCGTAAAGTGCAATTCTTAATCACACTTATCTAATCACCCGTAATTTATTATGAGGCGTAATTAGTACAGCGGTCGGTTTGTGATGTGATCGTAAAGTGTCAGTACGCCATGTGTTCGCGCACCATTTCCCCATAGAGCACTATGCTAAGTGTGGTCGCTAGGCTAGCTAAGCCCCAAATTGAGCATGGCTGACCTTGGAAGTCAGGTTGATGGAACATGGCGTTTTCTGGGTTTGCACCTAAAATAATAGTACTCTCACTCTAAAAATTATTTTTGAGTGACATTGCAGCCCTTTTTCGAACATTTGAAGATATGGTACAATAGACATTAGCAATTAATGAGAGATCCGTCAGACAATTGGCACTGGGTGCTCACGGCAAAACCACAAATGAGGTGGTGCAGGGAGATATGGGATGGACATCTTTCAAAGCACAGGAAGTTCAGAGTAAAATATTGTGTTCGGAACGCCTGACGAAATTGGACAGTAACAAGTGGGCAGCTAAAGTATTTAATTACTTATACCTAAAAGGCGTTCACTCACAGTGGAGGAAAAGAACTAGGAAACTAACCAGTAAGTGTGCTGGAAACAAGGACGGAGAAATAAAGAGCGTTAAACAAAACGTGGAAAACACATATGGTAAAAATAGGATAAATTTTATGGGAAAGAAATAGAGTGTAAAAGTGGAAGAGGCAGACCAGTAAGGAAGCTTTCTTTGATAACTCAAGAGGCAGTGCCTTACTTTTTGAAGCTGGATCAGTGTGCCTTAGGACACGCAGCTACAAAAAAAAAATTAACCAAGAAGATGACACTTGTGCACTATGTGGTAAATCCATAGAAACAATTGAACATCTTATACTCGTATGCGATGGTATTCATCCGGATGTCGATGCAGGCGCAGTCACTCTTCCTGAGGCCTTGGGTTTAGAGATAGCCGTGGTCGGGTGAACGAATCTGCGGTTGAAGCTAGGAAAAAAAATGAAATATTGATGGCCTAAATTCAGAAAAGTGACATAATGTTAGTAAGGTAGAAAAAAAATTCAGTAAGTGGACTGATGGTATAGTTAACCCATCTACAACGATATTCAAGATATTGGGAAAAACGCGAGCATGATAGCAATTGCTATCACCCCTTTTCAAAGGGGACGCTCCTATATTACATCCATCCACGCCATCGTAACTTGACCTTGGGAGCCCTATGACGATGACAAACGCTTCATCAGGCTTAACAGCTGAAAAATTGCTCTTCTATCTAAAAAAGGAATGTGTTTCCTTACTTGAAACGTTATGCGAGGATAAGAATGAGCAAATTGAAGGCGAATACAACAGTTCAGAACACAATATAACGTCGCGGAATTAGCACCGAAGCTGTTACATCTGTGAAGCGGACGGGCAGGGCGCCGGCATATTGTCAACTCCCCGTACACAAGCAACGCGGAGAACTCAACAACTGAACGTGAAAATCCAAATCTCGCGTTCGTCCGTGAGACTCACGCAGACCCTTCACGTTCTGAGTAGACACACTGGTCATCCGTAAGAGCTCCACGTGCGTGAAACTAAAACTGCTTATAGATCAGCATCCGAGCATGCCACATCATGAAGCTCATAATATAAATAAATTTCAGAGTCACCAACTGGTGGTGGAATCACCTAATTCAGTGAATATAGATCGTCGATAAAACCAATTCCCGAAGCAACAAACGCGAAAGTGAGCCAACATAGACAGGAAAACTTTAGAACAATGGCAAGCACGCCTCGCAGCTTACCGGGAAAAGACCTATGAATGAAGGCGCGAATAATGTAGAAGCCGTCTCAGAAGCTAGCGCCCAAGCACCTGGCGCCGTCAATAAACGGAAAAGCTATAGCACAACTATAATAAGCTATCTCTCGACTTTCCGTTTCACCAAGTAGAAAGTTGAACCTCCGTTATTTCTTTTTCCTGCATTGGGGCATATCATGACATTTGCATCTTTTTCTATCCTGCAGAATACCAGAACAAATGCAGCATTTTTAGGAAATCTTCTTCACGTTGGCCTGTCAGTATCTCCAAAATCTTTCACCCACTCTTTCATCCCCTGAGCTACTCAGCTAAACTCGCAACTGTGCGACCAAAGTCGTGCAGTGAACCGAGCCAAGGCAGCGATCCTAGGCACTGGAGCCCTAGACTTAAGGCCCGACCGTCTTCAGCAACTTTTTTCTATCTGTTAGTGTCTTTATCATAGCACCACCACATTCATGTCAACAAATGTGTGACTGGCGAAGTTGCTAACATGTGCTGACATGGTTGTTTTCTGTTTTATTTTATATCAAAGAATTTGGATGCGTAAGATTGCGAGGATATTTTTTTTTTCTCGTAAAACTAAAGTTCATTGTTCTTATCACTAGGTCTCTTTCAGTAACAGAAACTAGCGCCTAAAACCGGACTGGTGCTACAGTTCAACTTTTGTGTTCTTTCGTCTTCTTTTGTCGATTGTATCATCTTCATAAAAATTGTATAATTGTATCATCTTCATGTATACAACGGAAGAGAGAGAGCTTCTACCTTACTCATGTTATCTCTAAAATAAATACTGTCAAATATATAAAATTATAAATGTCAGCGAGCCTCAGCTTTTGCTGACGAGTTAGTCCAATTGATTTTTTTTTTCCGAGATAAACGATGGCGTTTTAAAATGTATGTATGGCACCAAGCCCCCGTCATTCAAAAGGCTTCTATGTATGAGTGCAAGCTGTATCCTGCTCAGATGATGCCGAACACTTTTCTATTGCCGAGTGATACAGGGAAATGGATATGAAGCAATCGTTTCCTCGAATCCAAAGTACAGAGCTTGAATGACTTATTCACTCAAACATAAAAAAAATTAAAAATGTTGAGCTATGAAGCACATCAAGATAAGCTTGCACTGACTTTAACAACGTTTTCTTTGCAGAGGAAATTACTTAAAGCGTGCAAATTTTATCGCAACTATTTATCAGGTCGCAAAAAATATGTTCTTGAAACTGCAGACTTTATTTAATATTTGAACAACTTAAGTGACTGAAAAACGAACAAACGTTGTGAAGGTGGTTAGGTCTGTTTTGGTTTGTAAGGGGTTAACATCCCAAAGCGATTCAAGCTATGAGAGACGCCGTAGTGGAGGGTTCCGGAAATTTCGACCACGCGGGGTTCCTAACGTTCGCTGACAACGCACAGTGCAGGGGGCTCATTGCTTTTCGCCGCCATCGAAAAGCTGCTGCTGCGGACTCCACGTCCGACTCCACGTACTTGGGTTCAGCATTCAAGCGCCCTAACCACTGAGCCACCTCGACGTGGCAGAGTGGTTAGACTTTTCGTTCGACATAACGGCTCCATGCTAGTGTTGTTAAGCAATGCAACAAAATTTGAAGCATTCTATGACACTACTTGCATCACACAGGGTGTTGTGAAAGCAGGAGCTATAGCGGTGAAATCGAGTAACAACGTGGATCAAAGTGATATCGCCCGCGAGTGCACTCACAATAAAGTCTAGAGCTGTAATGCTCTGCAAGCACTCTATGAAGAATGGGGCATATTGTTATTGACCAGTATTAGAAAGAGAAACAAAACTGCCTGTGGAAGTCTTTTATTGAGTCTACTATAATGCGACGTTTCGAAGGACACTGTCGGTGCAATGTCCGTGCCGGGCATGTGATCACGTTTAGGCCGTGAGGAGGTCGCACTGTTCCGTGCCGGTGGCGTGCGTGTACTTGTCGATGAGGTCGGCGAAGAGCGCAACCCGGGTGTGTAGCATCGGGTGCTCGCCCACTCTGCAGCCCTTGGCACCGCCTGAGACCACGCCGTGCAGCGTCCACACGCCATTCACTTTGCTCATCACAGGGCCACCTATGTCATGCTAAGAAGAGACGGCATACATGCGAAATGTCACTCCTATACGCTGATAATGTCGCACTCCTTTAATATCGTGTAACACGGTAAAATTCGAAAGTAAAAAAAGAATTTCGCCGAAAACTCAAACTTACAATCAAAAATAAGAAGTTTATTAGTTTTTTGCAGTGATTGTTTCGTGTAATCGTCAGGTTATATTGCGCATATTATGTCCGCCTTGTTGCAAAACCGACCTTCTCACACCACAAATGCTTATTTATTGCAGGTTTTCAAATCTACCTCGTTTGTTTGTTTGTTTGTTTGTTTGTTTGTTTGTTTGTTTGTTTGTTTGTTTGTTTGTTTGTTTGTTTGTTTGTTTGTTTGTTTGTTTGTTTGTTTGTTTGTTTGTTTGTTTGTTTGTTTGTTTGTTTGTTTGTTTGTTTGTTTGTTTGTTTGTTTGTTTGTTTGTTTGTGTTAGAGCTACTTCGGCGTGCTTCATGCCTGTTACTGGCTTTGTGTGCTGTGCCGCTTTCTAGAACAGTAATGCCGAAAGCCAGATCTATATCTACTACTATTTGTTCTCGCTTAGCACACACAGCTCTGCACATATTTACTTACCTTCAGGAGTTTTCACATATTGGAAACCACATATTCACATCAGCTAGCCGGGACCAACCATTGCTATAAGCACTAGCGTTGAGTTTATTAACAAATGCTATTTTAGTGGTAATATCAATCTGATTTTATCGCTCCACTGTCAAGAAATGCAGTTGTACGCGTGAAGTGCTTTTAGGTACGAAACATTTAGACTTCACAGGTGTGAACAATTTGTCAGAGCTATGCATCCAAAAGGGTTTTCTTACAAGACCTGTAACACAGTTCTTAGAAGCACTTCTAGAATACCTAAGCTCCAGCAGAATGAGAACGGGAGTTCTGGTGTTTTGAAAGATTGCGAACGCTGCAGATGCCGTGTCCTGTCTTAGGACTCAGAAGCGAACTCCTTATTATCATCTATTATCATCACCAGCCTGATCACAACCACTCGCAGGTCAAATGCATCTCATGTATTTTCAATTGGCCCGGTTCTGTTCCCGCTGCATCCACATAATCCCCATAAACTTCCAAATCTCGTCCATCCGCCTGACCTTCTGCTGCCCTTTGATACGCTTGCCTTCTCTTGAAATACAGTCTTTTCTTATTTTAGCGACCACTAGTTGTCATGTCTTCGCCTTGAATGTCCTGTCCATGCCAATTTATTTGTCTTGACTTCGACTAGAATGTCGTTAGCTCTCGTTTGTACCATTACTGACTGTGCAGACTTCCTTTATCAAAGACTGCACATGGACAAAAATTGGTGATCACTCAATTGACTTTTCAACTTTTCACGTGGCTAAATGTTATCGGATATGCAGCATGGACAGAGACACGCCAAGTTGCTGGAGCCCACCAACCTTGCATGGGGATCCATGATCGTAGACAGTGCAAAAGACGCTCCTTGGAACCTCTTCGTCATTTTCATCATAGCACATGTTATTCGTCACCGTCTTCACACGAGCCTGGCTCAAGCCGCTCACTGGAGAATCGTGATCGTCTGTGCAATAGAACATCAAGGTTTGAATATTTTTGCCTTAGTCTCCATTCGACTTGAATCCGGAGTTGTAGGACTTCTATGTTCTGAAATCTCTACGTATTCAACACAGCACTAAGTCAACACCACATACTGGATTTAATACTGCCGGATCAGCTAAAGTAAATAGAAGCTTGCTAAAATATTTTCGGAATAAATTCTCAAAGTGAAGAGCCGCCATTTTAGCAGAAAACCATTTCTTCAAACTGCTCTGTGCAGCTAAGGAAACAATTAGGTCTTTTTGCGCATTATGAGTATTCTCTGTACCCATATTTATTTCTATAGGCAAATGAGTGATGATGGTTTTTTTTGTTGTTGTTGTTGTTGTTGTTGTTTCGCAAAGCTCACATATCTAAAAGCACCCACAGGGAGCTTCTATTCAGCCTATCGCTTTGGATGTACTTCGCAATAAGATGTGGCACGCTAAGCTTTTCTCAGCTTCAATTTTGGGGGTAGAGATAATGGGAGGCAATCTCCTATGAGCGACTCTCTTCGGAAAATATTGTAGAAAATAGTGTAGCTAACAAATAACCCGCTCAGAATCACACCTAGCTCATTAGCATTCAGTATACAATATATATGCTAACATAGTTCTTGTGCCCTCCTACAAAGCTCGAAAGCCAAATATTCGTTCTTTCGCTAGCTATAAGACAATGCCCATTATTTGCATCGTTGCTGCCATCACGGGGAGGGGGGGGGGGGTGCACATGAGCTACATATTTAAGGTCATGACAAGACTGCGTTAATGGTTCTGGGGGAGGGGGTGGTGAAGGGTGGCTGATCCTGGACCTGATGGGGCTGGGACAGGTATGTCACCGCCGCTTGCAGCGGGGGCTAGCCTGCTACTGAATTTTTATCTGTTGTAGGCCGTCATTGCACCCGCCACCACTTCGGTGGTGGTGGACGACGGCTGTTGTTGCGGCACGCGTCTTTCTCTCCCTCTTCTTTTTTCTTTCTTGTCTTTTTTCTCTTCTGTCCGCACGAGGCAGCGGAGGAGGCTCAGCTGCAGAGCCAGTAGCAGGCCCATGCATTTTCTTTTCTTTCTTCCTACAGCCGCAACAACATAATGGTTCCACTCCGGGTCTCTTTTTGCTGATCTTTGTTCGCGTACACTCACCGTCCATCGACACGAACTTTGCTACTCGCTTAAACACTACTGCCATATTTAGTGCTTCTGTAATCTCACACCTGCTCATTAGCATGCATTTGTAAACTGCCACATTGTGCAAAAACACCACCCGACATAAATATACACTCCGCGTTAACCTTGGGATCGTGCCTGCGTGGCATATAGCCTACGTGCCTGACTGGAGATACAGGATTTCCAGTTTCATTCGCACCTCACCCAAACTTTTTTCATCTACACGCCCAAATGATGTTTGAGTCGTAATCGCTATTTACGATTTTTAAAAGTTTTCATCAATTTTCTATTCCGCCGCTCCACGTATGACTTTAAACCTTTTCGGCCAATTTGGATATTTTCTAAACGCCACTGGTGCCAGCGTCACCGGTATCTTTGCTGATCATCATCATCATCATCGTCCAGAATATACCCACAGCAGGATGAATGCCTCTCCCATTTTCCTCCAATTAACCCGGTCCTGTACTAGCTGCATCTTCGCTGAACGAGAGTCTTAACGCTGCCGAGTCAAAATCTAGAAAATTTTGATGATATCGGAATCCAGAAATGTGGCGCAACAAACACACGATCGTCTCACACCTGACTCACACTGACTCGAATTTCTGGGTACTATGCAGTACCAACTCAACCCTCAAGCTGTTATTTTGAGATATCGAGATCATCTATACCAGATTCGTTCCGGTTTTGTGACTGAAGAGGCTTTATTCAAGATGTAAGTTCAAGTTTCGCCCTGTAATTCACAAGAACAACGACGCATATTTAAGACTCACGGTGCGTGTGCCCGTAGCCGGTGGCGTACACATTCCAGCCGCCCACAACGGGCGCGTTCTTGTTGGGCAGGCAGATCGGCTGGACGGTGTCGGTACGGTTCAGCGGCTGCTTCAGCCTCAGAATAGCGATGTTGTTCTTGCCAGGGGAAGAAAAGTGAATTTCTTTACTGACATGCATAAAGAGGCCCTGCTCATCATAAAAATTGCTTGTGTTACGTTAAAAGAGATGTTACTAAAACACGAGCCAAGAGATCGGCCATTTAAAACCCTATAATCATGCATTTACGAATAGCCTTGACACGGCCAAAAACAAAAATGTGACGATCCCTACCAAATCAAACTTTTCTTGAGTGACACTTTTGCTTGTTTCTTTTTAGGGTCACGTGTTGAAGTCTACCGACCCAGCTTCAATTCAATCCTTGTACATTGAAAAACAATTTGCCATTTTAGGACCTGTAAAGTTATTATATCCTATTTTCTCACCACACACCGGAGTGCTTACTAGAAGTTACTACATGGTACTAAGCGATAGAGTTCTTGTGTACGTAGCCGTCACCATGTCACTCAACAACTTCATTTCGGCGCACAGCTTTCGACCCTCAGATCATACTGGGCACACACTGCTCGCAATTCTCAGAAAAAAAAAAGACAAGATAAGTAAGGAAATTAATGACATGTTAAAGAATAAATTTCAATTTCAGCCACGCCGTTCTAAGGGCCAATTAAGCAGTTCTGAATTCAGATGTTTTGTTAAGCTTAGTTTCAGGAAATGCTCAACAATGTTCACATTGCCGCGTAAATATGAACACAAAAGGCCATGCATATAAGGCTTGTAGTGCTCTAAATTAATCTGTAAAGTTAGGAGTTTGTGAAAGTTTTATTCGGAACTGAACGCCGCTCCAACCGGAAGGAATAGACAAGGAATAGCCTTACGCAAGAGGTAGGAGAACGCGGAACACGAGGCTGCTCTTTCCGACTTCTGCAGAACTATCTACTTCAGCTCCAGCACCGGCCCCCAGTAATTAACAGTTTTGTACTTAAAAAAGAACATGACAGAAGTAACTATAGTAGTGAAATGCATGGCCTAGTCCTGCATCACAACTTTATTAATATCTACACATTTAAACCCAACTGAGGTAAAAAAAAAGTTGGGACATTTCATTCGGCGACAGCTTGCTAGATGAGTTGCAAAAAGAGGAAGAAAGCCGAATTTTGGCTTACCACATGACCGCCACTGTAGCCCTTGTAAACACAAGCTTCAGCAACGTCTGCGCTCATCTGTCCCTCGGCGACCGAGTCTCTAGAGTGCGCGCCAGCGAGGACCTTGAGCCCTCCGACGTCCTTCAGCTTCCTGAAAGAAGCGTGCATGTTCGCGAATTCTCGCAGAACCAGTTCATAATTATTTCTAACATGCTGCAAGCTAAATGTTCGAGGTTTAAAAGCATAGAATTAGCGATGAGCCATCCTCCGTCGGCGCTGAGTGCAATGCAATGCAACGGTGCTTGCAGAATAATGGTAGTTATTTTCTATTAAATAAAAATATGATTAGGAAAGAGCGTGTCGGCCACAGCAAGTGCTACACTACGAGCGGAATGTCAAAGAGAAATGAAGAAGACAGGAAGTAAGGTAACGGAAGATGTAGCAGAGGGATAGGCTTTTTGAACAATTTATACAAATTTGGTGTTCGCACACAAAACACATACATTGAAGCGTGTTGTGATGTCGCACCTTCAAGAGCCGCTTCTCCTTTTTTTATTTTTCTGGATCAATAAGAATTTTTACAACGACGAACATTTTGCGGATTGGTTACACAATCACATTTTATAAGGTAAACGCAAATGGGGAAAAGGATGTCCCGTTTTCTAAAGAGACAGAAAAGGAAATGCTGAATGGTCAAAACAAGATATCATCCCTGGGCAACTATTGTGCAGCGGTTTCTGTTCACACATTATATTGTGGATTTATTTATTTATTTATTTATTTATTTATTTATTTATTTATTTATTTATTTATTTATTTATTTATTTATTTATTTATTTATTTATTTATTTATTTATTTATTTATTTATTTATTTATTTATTTATTTATATATTTATTTATTTATTTATTTATTTATTTATTTATTTATTTATTTATTTATCATCCACAACTTGTACGTACACATGTATAACCTTTTACATGAGCAGCAAAACAAGAGAAATTAAACAACCAGACTTCGCTATTTCTCAGTGCTACAGGATACAACGCGAGTAAGTGTCGACTCTAATATTGTATAGATGGATACCGAGCTTACAACATATGTGTACTTTCATCATATTGCTGGGTGGCATACTGCTCAAATAAACACTGCTTCCAGCAAAAAGAAAGATTATAAGGAAGAAAAGACGGCTCACTTCCGTCCTGTCTGTTACTGTTGTGTTCGCCTTGTTCTGTGCTAACTTGTTTTCATACAGCTGGGGTCACTGGCATCTACGCGACGACACGGAAACTTTCTGGGTGCTGCTAGGCACATATCTATATCATGATCACATGAAGGTCAAAGAGTGCGTCCCCCTAGTGCACCTCGTATGAACTTACCGCAGTGGCAATGGCGGAAATGCCTAACCATCACCGTGACTTTAACCACTGCATCCTGACCTGACCTGCTCGGCCTGCAGAAATGATTCTCACCCATCTGTACGACACCTCCTCTGGGACTGTCCTGCCTTGATGATTATATCAGCACCTTGATGATTATATCAGACCGCAGCTGAACTCTGAAGATACTTTAATGGCGCTCTTCAATTTCGCACGTGAGTCTGGTGTACTGCTTTGACTCCTGTAGGCTCCCGAATTCGCGTCAGCCCTGAACAACGTACAACAGAAACATCTGTTTTTCTACTAGTATAAGCCGTTCTTTCAGAGAAAAAAAAAGCACACTGAAACGGCCCTTAGCACGTTCTACGCCACTCTTGTGATTTGAAATGCGGCGGTTTGATTCCCTGCATGCTTGCCCTGGCACGTACTGTTTGCTTTGGTGACATAAATTGGGCTGATATAGAGAGTCTGTCAAATTCTGCGGAATATTTTGGGGCTGGTCAACTCTACCTAAAAAAGTATGCAAGTACAGAATCAAGAAACATCGCATTTACGTCCTACTGCAAAGGTTGTCACTCGAGTTTTTTTCCTCCCTCTTTGAGCCTGTGCTGGTGTTAAAGAAGCAGAGCAGAGACTCAGTGCAAGTTCTGGTAGATTTTTTTACATTTGTAAATTGCACTTGGACAAAACACAGTACCGCTGCTTTATGCGTACACCATTACCATATGCACTGTGCAGCAGTGACCACGTGCTCATCGTCGACCAGTGCCCCACTGCAGCGGTGGTGGCCGTCATGCTCGTTGACCTGCACATGCCAGGGCCAGCTGCCAGGAACCGCTTCCTTGCCACCCTCGATGCGGTCTTCAGCCTCCAGGTAGGGCTGGATCCGGGGCACCCCGCACTCACCTTTATGTAAGTAAGAGACGGTGAAAGTGAGCTACTTTTAAACAGCTTCGCGCGCTGCAGATATCACCACCTGTGAGACCTTCGCAAACTGACATCGCCATCGTATTAGGCTCAACCTAAGACACGAAGTAGGACGACCGAGCACACGTGCACATCGAAAGTGTAGTATCGGTATGCGCATGCGTAAGTGGGAATAGTTGTTCATTGCTTTCACAGCTTTCTCTCCGAGCTGTCAAAAGAAAAGGCCAGTGATGACATCACCGAAAACATAGTCACTGTCTGCCAGTGACAGTTAGAAAACTATACAGACGGGCCTTAAGGGTTGACGGTTGCAGCCGTATATTGCGATGGTAGACCCTGTTTAGCATTAGCTCTGTTCGTACCAAAAAGGATATCGTATCTTCAATCTGCTTGCTAGGACATCTTCACAGCTCTGCTCAAATATTCAAGCAGCACAGCTACGTTCAAGGGTCATAGTACAGAATAGATGGGGTTATCAGTTGATTTCACAGTTAAGAACACCATGAACACGCTACATGCAACGAACTCAACTTTTCGTTCTTTTCCCCAGCCCTCTTTGACCCTTTTCTCACGTGTGGCGCTGAAGGTCAGGCATTGCCCTGCCAGCCTTCCGTACTTTCCATTCTTCTCTTCTTTTTTTTTTTTTAAGGAACGTTTCCTGCATCCAGATGACCCACACAGCCCTAGTCAATAAAGTTGGGGTGGCCGCTGTTGTGTTTAAGGAAACTGGGGCTTGAGAGGCGGATGTGGTAGACTTGAGGCGCATATCACGATCAAAACAAGCATATCTGTTCCTTTTAACGACGACGCACAGCGGGCAATTTCACTCAACTTACTTGATAGCCAGAAAACCTTATAGTTTCTTCTGTTGCTGTCGTTCGCAAAAAGCACTGGCACGGGATTACGCTTTACTTCAAAGCATGTGTTACCATGTGCGCCTTTTCGAGCGGGGCATGTACGCGCTTTGTATTTAAACATATACGTTTATTGACGGTGACCATCTTCACCAGAAATCCGCTTTGCAGGGGTAGGAATTCTATGAGGGAAAGTTACTTCTTGCCAAGTTGTGCCAGAAGAGTCGTTACGTTTTGAGACCGGTACCGCCTCTTCTTGCGTGGCAGGTTGAACAATACTTCATTCTGTCGGGCGACCATAAGCCGCGGCAAGCGTGATACCGTTCAAGTCATCCCCGAATAAGAGACGGTATCGGCTTTGAAACAACGCGAACGTCTCTCTTGAATAATCTGGCTCGAGTTGCTCTTTTCGACACGTGCAAGCTCATTGCCCTAGTGAACACTGTGAAAAATGTATTCATGAATGCTTAGCTATGTTACTAGATTAAGCTAGTTTATAATGCCCCTTTCACGACGAGATGCACTTACGTTTTGTTCAGGTTTTTTCGCAATAATTAAACATGTAATTGGCATCCGCTCTTGACTTCGCCAAAGAGCTGAGGGGTTCCGTTCCTATGAACCCGTTTATATGTTGCCGGAACAACAACAACGCTTGGTGGAATCAAAGTGTTTTTACTGCGAATCTAGGGTCAAATAAGAACTTGTACTGAGTCCAGCTGTCATTTCCAACTGAGTTAGATTGGGAAAGGAAGATTTTGCAATTGAACGCAAATGACGGTGCTTGACTCGACCTGGCATTATTAAAGCAAGGCATATATTATCAATCAGTAATAACCGACACTTCAAACGGTCCCGCTTAATGAGCTTGTCTTCACGAGCAGGCTTCGGAAGAAAGCACGTGTGTTCTGTACTTCGTGCATCGCAGTTGTTAGACCCAATTTTCTGCAAAAGCATTTCGTGCATTCAGCTTCAGTGTGAATGCCTCAAAGCGTATTCTTCCGAAGCTAAAAGCTATACAACTCTCTCAGTTCAATAATGCGCTGTCCGCCTTCCCTCTACAATGCACATCAGTACACTGAGTGTCTTTTAAATCCAAGCGGTTGATTTTCCCAGCAGAATAGTCTCGTGTATAAAAAAAAAAGGAAAACAAAAAAACATTTTTTCCAACATACTACTATCTGTTGCGATGTGGGAAGAAATATTTACGTCTAAAACCTTTCTTCACTTATGAACTGCGGAAATGTCCGCAGGAAGTGGTCGCATGGAATTTTCGCACGAACTGACATTTAAGAAAAATCTGTTTCCACCGGAAGTCGAGCCACTATCGCTCCGATCCCCAGCCAAGCGTGCAAACCAGTGAGCCACGCCGGATATATTTTCTCTTTATTGCATTGTCTCTTGAGGAACCGATCTTAATTCTCCTTATCTACCGTGAGGATGATAGTAGCGATGACAATGACAACGCAATTAGTGATAAGGTTGACTTGCACTTCAACATTATGATGATAATGACGCTGCAGTTAGTGATAGTTATGTTATTAAGAGATGACAATGTCGGTGAATTTAGTTGATAATGACGAGAGCAGCGATAGTAAGGATGAAAATGACAGTAGGGATTACAGTGACGATGCAGTTAATGAAAACAGTCCTGTAAAGTGGCTTTCGCCATTTCCCTTTTAAGCAGACTTAATGGCAGTCCTGTAATTTTTTCTCTGCGTTATAAAAATGTATCGTTATCCTATTTTACTATTTTCTCAAACAAATTGCTTTTACTTTCACTTATTCCTAAAATTTGGTTTAAATATATTGAATTGGTATCGACCATTTTTTTTTTTTTTTGTTATCTCTAGGAATTAAAACTGACGAGGACTGAGCAGCTGAAGCAGAGGTTAGAAGTGTAACTTTAAGAAAGATGATAGACGGCAGTACTTGATCACCCGAAGCATCCTAAGTTGGGTTGCCGAAGCACCAAACACGCTGGGCATTGTCCTAAATTAGAGTCACTTCTTTCCTCATTGTTTTAATTTTTTTTTCTCCTTCTTCACTTCTTAATATATCCGAACCGACGCTGTCATAAAAAATACAAGCTATCTTACCGATGTGATGTGCGGTTGTTGTGCCCACCAGCAGAGCCAAGCAGAGAAGAAGAGACTGCATGTTTAAGTCCGAGTGTGTATACCGTCAGGACAACCGCCCTAATTGAGGCAAATAGTCGCATATATACCTTACTCTGTTGTTTACTTCCAACTGCGTGCCGATAACGGGGCTTTCCGAACACGTAGGGGGTGGGGGGGGGGGGGGGCACAATCGGCTCGCACTAAGTTGTCACCATCGAGATTCTTCAATTGTTTCCATTGTGTTCATGCACGAGATTAGCTCTCTGCGCCGGGGTCTATCGAGCTGACGCTGCCCTACATAGAAACCTAATCAGCGGAGGCATACAGGCAGGTAGGGGTGTGGGGTAGGACACTTACTACTATAGAATAGCTGCTGTTGTAGGGGTATGAGTTCAGTTGGTGATCGGCGGGAGAGGCCTTTGTCATCCAGTAGGCGTACCCTGGCTGCTTCTGGTTGTGGTGATGATGGGTAGCACATTTTACCGAGCGTAACGTTGATTTCTACCAGCGAGCTTAGCCCTGAGAGTATTGTCCATTCTACTACCACCTACATTCTTACGATGTTGTCTTGACAAGATTACTTTTTTTTTTCTATTGGCACATTTCATCAACAGTAATCTGGAATCAGGTTAGCCCAGAAAATCGGAGCCTATTTCACATCAATGCACAATTCAGTGAGCAGAGTGGTAAGATGGGCTTTCGGTGTTGTTCACAATAACGTCTTCAGTGTGAGGTCACTTAAAGTGTTGCAACACCCCAAACCCACAAATATACACGTGCGTCGAGTTCACTACCTCAGTCCGTGAATAGCAGAGCCATCAACCAGGGCCGGAGTAAAAGTGATGAAGGCCCAGTTCAAAGAAAATTAAGAGGGCCCCTACAACCCCACAACAATCTATCCCGCCCCCTGTTTCCATGCTTGAGACTTGTCGTGTTTCCGAATTATCCTGCAGATAACGTCATATTTGCTCAAATAATCTGGTGACTGTTTAGGAACATCGCCCGAGCATGTACTTTCCCGCAGAGCATGCGGACAGACTGATCTATAAAGAGAGCTATTTTAGGAAATGAAACGACACATAACATCCACTACCGAAAATCAGAACGCGCATTCGTGAAAAATACCTTTCTCGAGTGCTTATTTTCTCACCTAATTCGATAACAGGACTATAGGCTGCATGTGAGGAAAGACGAAGTAGAAACTGGTCTTGTTCATTCCCTGTTTGCAACTTTTTACCGTACATACGCTACCAACCATGTTATAGCTTTACGAATTCATCCAGAAAGACCCTTTGACGCTCGCCTAAGGCAGAGATTTTACAGAAACTGCGATAATATTTTCTATACGCTGACTTAAATTACAGCTAATAATGTTTATTACTCCACACGCTGTCATATTGGAGGGAGGTAAACCTTTTCGAAAGCATCTCTACTGAACTAGTACAAACGTGTAGTGTTAACACGCTCAAATAATCAGTAATAGTAATTTACATTCATACAGACCGTCCACATTTACGATAGTATATTTACACTTTGCACTTAATTTTCTTTTTTAAAACAGACGGGAGCACTTTTGCATGTATCACACACATTCTCTGCTTTCAAATTACAGAAAACGTTTATAATTTATGAGGTAGCGTATGCAGCTGGCTCCAACAAAAGGCCTCCGCCGCCGTCGACGGCGGTCGGAAAATATAGGGTGGGCACTGAAAATCTGTTTAAGCTTCGCCTTAAGTGTATTATGGGACAGCAATAATGGCTTCTATTTACCGGCTTCCCATGCTGACGCTCGTTCGTGTACGTGCGCTTTCCCTTAAAACACCTGTTAGGCGAAGCGTAAGCGTCCTCCTAATATTTCACTGAAACATTACATATTTACACAATAAAGAAAAGATAAGTTTAAATATTTCACATGACTTCAACCTTCAAATGGGGCGTGTATTCGTAAAACATACCTTCTCTTTCAATCCACTTTTAAGCAAGTGAGTAAAGCTATTTATGTTTCTATAAGCGTTTTCGAGCATTTTGCTGGTAGTTTCTTGATATCTTCAACGCTGACCAGCCGTCTCCACTCGCAGCAGGGACAAATTACTGAGGCAGTTGCCAGCTATAAGCAGTCATAATCTCTAATAATTTGTTGCTTTCGTCACACCTTTATGCTTACGCTCACATTAGTAACACACACAAATGACCCTAACAGCAGTAATGACAGAGGTAAATCGGTTTACCAGCTGGTACGAGCAGACTCCTAACTGAAAGCCAGCTAGAACCCGTTGATTCCACCTGAGCACTAACTGGGACCCGCTAAATTCCATCTGGTAGGAATCTGGAACCAGTTAATTCCAGTTGAGCAGCAGCTGGAATCAGCTAAAACCAAATGAAACCACTTAGAACTAGCAAAAACCATTTTATTTTTTTTTTCGTCTATTTAGGCGAGTACAGTTTTATACTTTCACTGGCGAAATATGAAGCTGACTTTAAAACTAAGCGTACAATGCAACGAACAGCTTTTGAAACATTTAACATTGCAATACATAAGCTCTAATTTCAATTATGGCAAATCATGAAGATGATTCGGCTTTCTTACCAAACCTTGCAATCCACCATTTTTAGTGCTGCAATACGACATAGCACGACTACCCGCGTCCTCGTAAAAACTCGATGTCTAAAAACCGGTTTAACCTTTGACCTTTCCGCCTCGGCGGCCTCGGCGACTGCGTTTCGATGGAGGCGAAACGAAGTGGCGTCCGTGTGCTGTGCGATGTCAGCGCACGTTAAAGATCCCCAGGTGGTCGAAATTACTGCGTAGCCCTCCACTACGGTCCCCCTTTCTCTCTATCCACTTTCACTCCCACCTTCATCCCTTCCCTTACGGCGCGGTTCAGGTGTCCACAGAGCAAGTGTGACAGATACTGCGCCTTTCCCTTCCTATGAACCAACCAACCAACCTTTGACCTTTCCGAAGGACTTCAGGTGTCCACAGAAACGAGAGAAACAGATACTGCGCCTTTCCTTTCCTGTAAACCACTTATAGAACGCCGGTGAACTTTGATGTGTTCGATGGAACGCTGGTTGTGGTGGTGGTGGTGGTGGTAAAAACTTTTATTGCCACAAAATGAAATTATTTCGGGCTGGGGCGAGTCTAGGGTGGCCTCCAGTCGGGAGCGACTTCTTGAGCTCGCGTGACGAGGGCCAGTTGAGTAGTTTTTCTTGGGCTGGCCAACAGCTTGTCCCATTCCTCCGCTGAGGGAGCTGGCAAGAGTGTCTTTGGAGGAGGATTGCTGGCGCATTCCCACAGTATATGGTCTTAAGTGGCCTGCGTCCCGTCACAGCAGTGCCGGCATGTAGGGTTGAATTCTCCGTTCGTAATTAACAATAATCGGTAGGGGCTAAGAATGGCCTTTGTTTGTAGGCGTCTGAGTGTTGGCAAGAGGCGCGCGATGTACCGTGTGCAGCCAGGGTGTCGAACCGGAATTTTTTCCGGTTCGGTTCGAGTTCGGGTTCACGCATTTCGGGTTCGGTTTCAGCTCCAAAGACACATTTCATTCCGATTCGAACCGGTTAGACCTTGCCCGAACTGGTTCAAACGGATTCCGAAGAAAAAAAACTGCAAGTGTATTTCTTTTACACCACTTTTTTGATACTGAGTTTTCTTTCGTGTTTCAGTATATTACAAAGCTGAAAAATCATACAGTTGTACGTCTACAGTTTTTGTCATCCGATATGACGGACTCCAACTGGTTATGTAGGCCTCAGCAAAACGTTTGAGTGACCGACGGTTAGAGCAGGAAGGGGGAAAATGGTGATTATTCTCATTGGCACATAACGAACTAAAGCTATCTCGTGTCGAAAGTTAAAAGAAAATAATGTTTCCTGCGGCGCTTATCAGGCCCACAAAATTTCAGCTTATCAGGCCCACAATGAATTTTATTTTAGAGCGAAACATCTACTACTACATGTACAGCAATGTTTCGTCCACTAAAGAACTTTGAAATAGATCAAGGTAGAACCAAGCACGCATCCCAAGACTAACGATGTATACGTAATATGTGTGACGATATATTGCACAGCACGCTGACGCCTTTGCATTTCGCGTTTCTGTGGGGGTGAAATTCTTAGGCACCCGTGGGTTGTAG
The DNA here is from genome assembly GCF_055883805.1 of Amblyomma maculatum. Lineage (NCBI taxonomy): Eukaryota > Metazoa > Arthropoda > Arachnida > Ixodida > Ixodidae > Amblyomma > Amblyomma maculatum. The sequence goes on along the minus strand of NC_139347.1, from coordinate 47,025,726 downwards.
CCTGAAAAGCGGTGACAAAAGTTTCCTCTGCCACGTAGTGGTTTGGTGTCATTGTCGTATTTACCTGTGGCCGCGACGCGATGCGACCACTTTTGTGTTGCACCTAATAGTTGCTTGAATAGGCGCGCTATATACCTTCTTCTGGAACCACGCTGAGGCTAGAATGATATGTTAGATTGCATAATTTACAACAAGCACGACATGATATCATGGCTGCTAGGACTTCCCATGGGTACCTCGAGCGAACGACTGCTCGAACTCGGGGTGCATAACACGTGGGCAGAATTGGCGGAGGCAGTGCGAGTCTCCCAATTAGATAGACTAAGCACGACCGAGACGGGCAGGGTAATCCTTGCAAAAGTAGGCCTCAACCCAGACAGAGGAGTTCAAAAAAAAGTCACGATTGATAGTGAAATCAGGAATGCTTTGGTAGTCCCCCCCTTCTCTAGGAATATGCATCCGGAATTTAATGTTGAAAGAAGGGCCAAACGAGCCGAAGCTCTAGAGCGACGGTTCAAGAACATGGGAGCAAATGAAGTAGTCCATGTTGATGCGGCAAGTGGCAGAGCAGGTGCGGCGGTAGCTTCGGTAGTCGATGGCCGAGGGGCACCGGTATCCTCGGCAGCCATCAGAGGCCGCAACATAGAGACTGCGGAGGAAGTTGCGATAGCGCTAGCTTGCGTAGGAACAGAAGCCAAGTTCATAATTAGCGACAGCAAAACTGCCATTCAAAATTTTGGGAAGGGGAGGATATCGCCGGAGGCGTCCAAAATCCTCACCCAAAGAACAATAAACAGGAAAAATCAGTTAAGTTGGACACCCGCTCACGCTGCCGTCCCTGGTAACGAGGCGGCTCACGAGCTAGCCCGAGCTCTCTACTTCCGGGTAGCCGTCGAGCCCCCCGAACACTGGGCATACGACGAGCGTCTGCTAAATTACGGGGAAATCATCGACCATTATAAATTGGGACGTAGATTGGTACCCCCGCCAGATGTTACACTAAATAATAGAGAAGCTGTCGCGTGGAGGCGGCTACAAACTAATACGTTCATGAACCCGGTCTGGGCGTTTCACGCGCTACCAGACCTTAGGGACAATGATCTCTGCAAACACTGTGGGGCGAGAGGGACCCTCGACCACATAATTTGGGAGTGCCCACAATCTCCAGGGATAGGGCAAAATATTACAAGTAGAGAAGTCTGGGATACCCTGCTGCGAAGCGAGGACCCTGCGATCCAGCACCGCACCGTCCATCTGGCGGAAGAGGCCGCAACAAGCCAAGGGCTACCTGCCAGCCTCTAATCCGCGGGCGCACGACTCCCCGTTTTCGATGGAATTAAAAGTTGTAAAACCAACCAACCAAGCTCGCAAATATTTCATTGTGTGCTCAGTAAATTCTGCCAACGTTTTTATTTACCAGCATTATAGAAAGAACGAAACAAAAAGGCATTGTTGAGGGTTGTTGAAATCCTCCAGGTTCGATAACAAGACAGGATGTACTTTAATCCAGAAAATGCTTTCGCGTCGATGACTTGTGTAGATGACACAGCAAGCGCTACTGTAGCTATTGGATACAGTTCTGGGCACCACAGCTTCTCCTCCTCTCAAAATTTCAAAACACTCGAGTCTCCCTATTCTGGGCACCTTTTCAAATGCGTAGAGCCGGATCTGTACTTTTTCAAATTTGAGAGATCGGCCGCTATCTCCGAGTCCTTGCACGCAGTCTTCTTCCCTTTGCATAAGAAACGCTTCAAGCTCATCGTCATGTTGTAAGGGGGGATTCTGCTAGGGGGAGGTTCTGCTACGGTCTGTAGCGGTATTTGATCGCCGCCGACGATCGTACGAAGCCGCCTCCATGTGGTGACCAAATGCTGTTTTGCGCAGCATCTCTCCTTGCTGTTCAAAGTAATGTGATATCGCAGGCCTCACGCTGCAGTTCACGGATTGCACAATTACTGCCATTCCTTCTTCTGTATTTTCTTTTTTTTCGTTAGGGAGGTTATAGTCGCAGGCTCCTTCAGTGCGCTTGACTTCGTCTCTCTTCCTGCTTGTCAAAGTTTCTGTCCCAACATCCCTCGTCATAACGCAACCCGTAGACCAGGTTACTGATTTGTGACGTTTTCTCTCAAAACTGCACTTCTAGCGTTCACTTCCGCCTTTCTAGACTGTCTTAGGTGTTCGCATCAGTGATGAAACGCATTCTGTTTTTCGACACCCTAGTTGCACGGGCCGAAATAGAGCTTGTGAATTAATAATCCTACAAGTATTCCCACTCGGATGTTTGCTCCACCCAGTCTTCACATTTGAATGTCGCAGCTTCCCTCCTGACATGGTTTAACTTGCGAAGGAAAATAAAACAAGCAGTCATCGCCAGGGACAAAGGAAAATAAGACAAAACGGGAAATCGGCTTATGGAACCATCTGTGTGGTAAATTTAAATACAACTCAAGAATAGAACCGTAAATTGCTCTACAAGGCGGCCTCCCCACCATCAGCGTCGTTTTATCATTCGGAAGTCTCGGTCAACTAAATGGCATCTGCTGGCGTCGTATCGCAAACGGCTGCTATTCACGTGCCGTACTCATTGCTATGACGTTGAGCGATAGAAATCGCATTTGCGTGACCTTTTTTTTAACACATTAGTTATTTCATGTTTGAGTTGTACATGGCTAAATATTTATTTATCTAAATATATAACTCAACTTACAAATTATCAGCTATTAATTCGCTGCCTAGGAAGTGCTCTCTAGTATGGCAATTTTTTTATTAGCGGCACCGTTGCGCAGGGCTCACGGCGGCTCCTTCCCTGACGCAGGAGTGTTCGCTCGGCGTTCGGAGCCTGCGGACGTATTTCACATCGGCTCCTGTGGTTTTCAACTTACGTGGCTGAATTACGACCTGAAATGACCTGATCGCCATCAAATCGGTCAGTGAAGGTGCTCCGCGCCAGTTTGAGACATTTTCGGACAATCTACGTCCATATTTGCTCATGTTTTGAAGATTTCGTCTTCGTGCCACTCGTCAGACCTAGCTCACCAAGGGCTCATACATTTGCCGGTCAGGCCTAGCGCCGCCGGCTGCTCATCGCCCAAACTCCTTTACTGCTTCATCTTTCAAGATGGAAGTTGGTGTAGAAGGAGAAGATATTTCACCAGAGGAATTTCATAACGATCCTCGTTGGACCCGTGCGGTGCGGGCCCGGAACAAGCTCTACCCCAACCTGAAGCAAGCCTCGGACAGCGGCGCGTCCGCGTCTGCTGGAGCCTCGACAAGTTCGGACAACCTTGCTTCCGCGCCGAAAGGCAAGACATCCACTCTCAAGCTGAAGAGGCATGCTCCTCTTCCCCGGTTGCCGACATCGGACTACAAGGTTGTTTTCCGACCGGGCGGGGGCTTGGATCTTCGCCTAATAAATGGAGGTGCACTTCTGCCTCTGATCTGTGCTGAAGCAGTAGTCGACTACCACGAAGCGAGAATCAACGACAAGTTGCGCATCAACCCGCACAACAACTCTTTCACGGTGAGCACACCTTCTGAAGCTCGAATGAAACAGTTTGTCCGCATGCAAGGTCTTCGCCTCAACGACCAGATGTACCCCCTGAAAGCTTATGTCGCGGCCCCCGACAACGCCGTAAGAGGCATTATTTACAAAGCCGTCTACAATCAGACGCAAGATGAAATCTTCCAAGACCTTGTGGCCCTTAATCAGAGCAAGTACTTCACCATCGCCGACGCCCGGTAGCTCGGCAGGACCAAGTCAATTTTAGTCACGTTCATCGACACCGCGGAGGTACCGCGTCAACTGAACTTCTACGGCACTATTTATTCTTGCTACCCATTCAAGGCAAAAGTTGAAGCTTGCTTCAACTGTCGGAAGCCTGGACACCGTGCCGACGTCTGTCCCAAGGAGAAGACTGACCTGTGTTCCCGCTGCGGCGTTGCCCATCCACCCAAGCAAACGCCGGACTGCACGCCCAGGTGCATCTTATGCGGTGAAGCCCACTTCACGGGGACCAAACGCTGCAAAGTGCGCTTCGAACGCTCAGGAAACTCCTCAAAAAATCCACACCGCCGATAAGGCTTTCGGACGCTCGACCTCCTGAGACAACTCTCAAGTCATCTAGACCATCAAGAAGCCGGTTTCGATCGTCTTCGAAGTCGCGCAGCCGCTCGAAGACGGGATCCCGCCATCGCCACAGCAGAAGCCGCTCGAGGTCCTTCCCGCCACTCCCGGACCAAACAGTCCAGGAATCCACGAAACAGGTGAGCTGGAGGCCGCAGTCTTCCCCGCTCGAGCGAGAGAACGCGGAACTTAAAGCTCAGTTAAAAACACAGTCTGAAGAAATTGCCGAGCTTAAACGGCAGCTGCAACTCCTTTTAAGGCGAGAGCAGTCCTCTGCAGTATTGCAAACCCAAGCACCTCCCACCATTTCCAAAACTCCTTCAAACTCTCCCCCCTCCGCGTCCTCTTCGCGCTACGTCGCCTGCTCGTGGCGTTCCCGCAAAACGCAAGATAGCCACTGGGGTAGTTCCTTCCGAGCCATCAATGCCAGACCAGACTGCCCTCCTTATGACGGCAATGCAGTCCCTGGAACACTCGGTACAATCTTTCCGCACCGAAACCCAGAACTGGATGACGAACGCCGCGAAACGACTAGAGGCTATTGAGAAGCGTCAAAGTGCTCAAGAGGCCTCGTTTTCTCACATCCAAACCCAAGTTTGTGAGCTTCTCCTCAGAGGTTGCACTGTACTACCCATCCCTTTAGCTATTACTAATAGCACCCAACATGGCGGCACACCCCAACAGAATTAGCGTGTGGCAGTAGAACTGCAGAGGTTTCCGCACAAAGCGGAATAATCTGCAACTTCACTTATCTACCCTATCCCCTAGCGAGATACCGGCAGTGATAGCGCTGCAGGAGACGCTTGTTTCGGTTAAGCTCCGCGACTATACTACTTACGAGCTCTCCACCCAGCCTGAATCCAGGGTAGCGTCGTTGGTGCACCGCAACTTTACGCGGTCGAACACCCTCTTGAGGTGGATGACGTGGATGGTCTCTTGCTGGAACTCCTACCCCGCACACGAAATGCACACACCATTTTTGTTCTCAACCTCTATAGCCCGCCCAAGAGCCCTCCTGCCCCCCTCATTGGCGCAATCAAGAAAGCCCTCACAGTTAGCGCAGGAGGATCCCTACTAGTGGTTGGCGACTTCAATGCTAGCCATACCAGCTGGGGTTACCGAAAAAACTGCCGTAAGGGTACGGCAATTTTGTCCTTCGTTCAGGACGAAGGGCTTTCTATTCTCAACGACACCTCCTATCCCACCCGAATCGGATCTAGCGTTCAGCACGACACAAGCCCAGACTTGACTCTCTCAAAAGGCGTTCGAGAAAGCCGCTTGACTAATACCACTCACTCATTAGGCAGTGATCACTACATTTTATGCACTGAGCTCTCCATCTCTTCCCTCACCCCACCCAAACGCAATCGGGCCTGCGTGGTCGATTGGGATCGATTTCGCCGCATCCGGCAAAACGCACCGGACACCATTGTGGACTTGGAGGCCTGGGTGGCTTCTCTCACACAGGATGTGGAGTCGGCGACATCCACTATCCCGGAACCAGAGGACACTTCGGCTGCGGATAGTCGCCTTCTCCACATGTAGGAGGCACACGCCAGCCTTCAGAAACGCTGGCTGTCCCAAAAGCATAATCGCACCCTCAAACGGCGAATTTCCCGCCTTGTGAATGAAATTGAAGCTTATACAAGGGACCTCTCTCGCCAGCAGTGGGGGCAGGTCTGTGACCGCATGAGCGGTAATCTAGGCCTTAAAGACACCTGGTCGCTTTTACACTACCTCCTTGATCCTGGGCACACCAAGGCCACGCAGCGTAAGAATATTACCCGCATTATTCATCAGCTTCCCCTAGACGATGACGCCCTCCTTCAGACCTTAAAAGATCAGTACGTCACTACAACCCCCTCTACCCCCCTCCCTTCTTACACCGGTTCTCCCAATCCTACCCTTGATGAGGAAATCTCTTCAGCTGAACTCAGGGCGGCGATGCACCGCCTCAGGACGACATCAGCTCCGGGGACGGACCGAGTCACAAATAAGATGCTTCGTAACTTGGATGACCCGTCTGTCGATGCGGTCACGGACCTCTTCAACCAATGCTGGCGCACGGGAACCCTTCCGGCCCAGTGGACACACGCCCGTATCACATTTATCCCTAAACCCGGCAAACCACTCGACATCAAGAATCTCCGACCCATATCTCTAACTTCCTGTCTTGGCAAACTCTTTGAACATGTTGTGCTGGCACGCCTCCAGAACCACATAGATGACCACAACCTCTTCCCTGACACAATGGTCGGCTTCCGGCCACATCTCTCCACGCAGGATGTTATGCTGCAACTGTCAGAAGATGTCCTTCGCCCCCGCCACGCAAAGCGCACCCGAGCAATTCTCGCCCTAGATCTCACAAAGGCCTTTGATAATATCCGTCACGCAGCCATTTTAGATGCTCTCTCATCGCTTCAAGTCGGCTCGCGTGTCCACCAGTACATATCCGCCTTTCTTAGTCATCGCACAGCAGAAATCACCATCGGCTCACTCTCATCTCCATCTTTCAAACTCGGTAGCATTGGCACCCCACAGGGTTCTGTCCTCTCTCCACTGCTTTTTAATATTACCCTTATCCCCATGGCACACGCCCTCAACCAAATCCCTGCCCTGTCCCACTCCTTATACGCCGATGATATTACACTGTGGACCACCACAGGTAGCATTGGCGCCATGGAAGATACATTACAGGCCGGAGCAGACATTGTTGTATCTTTTGCCGCAAATGTCGGCTTGGCTTGTTCCCCTACCAAATCGGAGCTTCTCATACTCCGACCTCCTAGGTGTCGTACAGACAAAGGCCCTCCTCCCCCCATCTTCTTGACAATTGACAACACCCGGATACCAGAAGTGGACAACATCAGGATTCTTGGTATTCTGATACAAAACAATGGCAAGAATACCGCAACCATCACTAAGCTGACGGTGATGGTTCATCAAACAATCCGCCTCATTCGCCGCATAGCCAATCGCCATCGCGGCATGCGCGAGCATGACCTCAGACGCCTGGTACAGGCATTTGTCCTGAGCCGTGTTGTGTACTCGCTCCCCTACCTTTTCCTCACGCGGGTGGAGGAAGACAAGGTTAACGCCCTTATCCGACAGGCGTACAAGGCCGCCCTCAACTTACCCCGCTACACTTCCAATGAACGCCTTCTTCACATGGGCATCCATAACTCCCTAGCTGAGCTCCCAGAAGCCCACCGCTCAGCCCAGTTGGAGCGATTATCATCTACCCTCACCGGCCGGAATATCCTTGCTCGCATCCATCTCTCCCCTCCCGGTCACTGCTCTACACAACATACACTTCCCCCTGCGATACACCGCGTTCTTAAGGTGCATCCCCTGCCAAAGAATATGCACCCAGAGCACCATGTCGATCGCCGCAAGGCACGCGCAGAAGCTCTTCACAAGAACTATGGCTTCCAGCCAGAGACCGTTTACGTAAACGCTGCCTCATACCCCTCCCGCCCAGCGTTCGCCCTCAGCGCTGTTTCCAACTCTTTGCAACTGGTCGCGGCCGGTACAACTTTTGCCTCCACTTCCCTGGAGGCGGAGAAGGCGGCGGTTGCCCTCGCCATAGCTACCACCCGAGCCACAACCATCTTTAGCGATTCTAAATCCGCCGTACGGAACTTCGCCCGCGGTCGGATCTCTACCCCTGCCTTCCGGTTCCTCGCCTCCCTCTCCCCACCCGAACACCCTATTCAACTAATATGGGTGCCCGCTCACACGGGTCACCCAGGCAACGAAGCAGCTCACTCTTTTGCTCGAGGATACGTCAGCCGAGCAGGGACTGCCACTGCCTGGGGAGATGCTCGCGAGCGCATGGTATCCTATCACGAAATCTCTCTCCATTACCGTGATCAACGAACCATCTACCCTCCTCCTCATAAATCTATGACTAAGCTACAACAGGTGACGTGGCGCCAGCTTCAGTCCCGTACATTCCCATCCCCCGCTTTCTTATCTTTGATCCATCCAGGACTGTTCTCGCCGCAGTGCACCCTGTGTGGGGCACCTAAAGCTGATTTTGAGCATATTATGATCAAATGCTCGGAATTCCACCCTCCAGCCACTTGGCAACTCTCCGACCTCGAGCGATGGGAGGCTGCGGTGTCCAGCTCTGACCCGGCCGTTCAAAAGCGGCTGACAGACTGGGCTTTGGGTGTCGCTGGGAAGCACCAGCTTCCGGCCACAACACGCAGCCAAGAGCCGACCCGTCATTAGAATGTAATCCCTTAAGGCTCCCAAATATAAAGTTTTTCACCACCACCACCACCGTTGCGCAGTGTAGCGGCCACCCGTGTTCGGTATGGAATGACAGCTCGACGCTAGAGATGGGTGCTTTGCACGTGGCAATATATTAAGGCGAAAGCCTTTAATGGCTCAGGCTGTCGTGAACAAAGTGTGTCCCGCTTTTGCGGCGCTCTGATTGGCCAAGGCGGGATGCGCCCCAGTCATCTGCAATGCCACACTTGAAAGCGTGCCAAGGAACGCCACGCGACAGGAGCGATGGTGTACCGTCCAAATTCACACTTGCCGGAGAAAGTGTGATAGATATCACGCCTTTCCTTCCTGTAAACCAATTATAATTATATGTAGCACTTTATATACAACGAATAATATGCAACGAATGCCGACAAGAGGCTAACGATGGGAGGCAATTTATAGGATAGGAAGGGTAGGCTTTCGCCATTCTCCTCTTAAGAGACATCTAAGAGACCCTCTAATTTTTTTCCCCTTGTTCTTGTTATATTATTGCAACGGGCGATTTTTCAATACAGTTATGCTGTTTTGCGGTGTGCAATGGCACTTTGTAAACAAGCGAGGAGAGTGCTTTACAAGCAGCGAAAAAAAAAGAAAAAATAATGATGGCATGTTGCCAGCAAAAGTGGGTCGGAACCGTATCGCGAACCGGTTCAGAACGCTCCCTCCGATTTGCGTCAGCTCGCTGAACGAGTGCATGCGCTCCTTCGTAAATTCCACATAATTAGGCCGCCTGAGTCCGATTTAAAAAACCTCAGGCTAAAAAGTTAGCAGCCTCATTTCCGGGATTCCCGGAGTGCGCAGGCACCCATATCAGCTCCACACAACGGGGTGGGGTGCATCGGGCGAGCCCAGTATGCTAAAAGCAGGGTGCGACTCGACCTCGGGCAAAATTTAGAATCGCTATTTTCTAATCTGGTAAAATGTGCTGGGATTCCTTGCTGGTTATGACTATTGCAATGGCTGCTTCTTCTGCAGCTTCTATGAAGGTGTGTGGGGGTAGAGATAGTGTGATGAGAGGGGATGAGGAGGAATCTACCGGTGGAGTGCCTTCGCACGGGCACTGCGGCGTTGGTCGTGGTAGGATGGATGCATACGTTTCGGTTGTGGCTTGATAAGCAATCCTCGGTTGATGTGTTCAGGGATAGAGAGAAGAGTAGGGTCGCTAGCCAGTATCCTGGTTCCATGGAAATCTAGAATATACCGTCTAGTGGAGGTTTGCGTGTGTCTGATGTATTGGGCCTGTCGGTGGGCCTGTCGGTGGGCCTCGACGAGCTCCCCGGTCTTGTTGTAGAGACCAAGGCCTAGTAATCTGTCTGTGGGTGCGTTGAGAGAAAGGTGAAATGCGACCTTGTATGCCTTGCGGATCAAGACATCCAAAACGCTTATGTTGTGTTTGAACTGTTTCAGGTACGGAGGAGTGTAAAGTACACGGCTGAGGACGAAGGCATGGATAAATTCAGCAAAGGTCGCGTTCCTTCATGCCTGCGAATTAGGTACGACATCTCGCCTGCAGCCTTCCTGAGTTATTTTAGATTGGTGGTGTTTTTACCATTGCTCCGCATGTGTAGGCTCAATATGCGGAGAGTGTCAATCTCCGGTACTGGGCTCCCATGCAGTTCAATAGTAATGGGGGAGCGGAGGGAGTTATAAAGCATTTGAAATTAGTTTCACTGAACATCGGAATAATCCTAGTGGGCCCTCAAAGCACACTGAGACGGACACTACCCAATTTCACTGTTACCAAAGATCTAATCTATGGCTCTTTGCAGCTATGTTTTAAATAGCATGTCATTCTCTGGGATCCCATCAAATTCCTTGTTGGCATGTTCAAAGACAATTACCTAGAAACGAGTACTATGGAATTCAGACACCTTGTCATTACATTCGCCTGGATATGTAGTGGTCTAAAAACATTGATCTGGTTCTAACAAACTTCTCCAAACGGTCGAATACTTGCACGTTGCTTCACTAGACACCAAGTTGCACAGGAAACCGTGATCTTTCAGCCCCATAGAGCTAAGATTAGATAGCTGGCCCTGTTGGTTGTCATCGAAGCTATTAACCATACATGTTCCTAGCACACAAAAAGCGCACATGTACCGAAAAAGAATGCACGCTATTGATGGCGGACTGTCGAATGTTATTCCACGAATAGGATTTTATACGTACTAGACGATGGAGGTTGCACCAACCACATGTAACCGTTCGGGAACAAGACGAAAGAACAGCTCCAGGCAACTCACGTTCTTTATTTCACAGCTTTTCTTTTTGACCATTCTGACGCTACGGACATGTTTGCCTTTTTATTTAACTCGCTTGTTGTTTCCCGAACCCTCAATGAGCATTGACGCAGTAATCTTTTTTATAGCAAATACAGAAGTTTTCCCAACATTTCAGCTTTTCAGCAGATGAAAATCCCCTCCACCAGTGAGGGAAACAACTTTCCTGTTTTCTTGGAGGTATCTTATGCAACGCTTAGACTGGCCGACGTTTGCCACAGGCGAGGAGAATTCTGCAGAACTTCCTGCCGGACTGTCTTCGTTTGTAGCGGTGCGAACAAAATTAAGCAGAGCAGTGCGTTATTTCTGGCTAACTTTTTTTATGTGTCAAGTGTTTGAAACTGGCAGCGTTGGTATTAAGCTAGTAGTAGACACCTGTACACTTCCACTTGGACAAATAATGCTTTCTTACGTCAGACACAGAGAGCATGATTGCACTTAGCACGGAAACGCATACTCGGTTCGTTTACTTATGTCCGCCCCGCCGGGGTGGCGCAGTGGTTATGGCGCTCGACTACTGTTCCCAAGGACGCGGGATCGAATCCCGGCCTCGGCGGCCACTTTTCGATGGAGGCGAAAAGCAAGGCGCCCGTGTGCTGTGCGATGTCAGTGCACGTTAAAGAACCCCAGGTGGTCGAAATTTCCGGAGTCCTCCACTACGGCGTCTCTCATAGCCTGAGTTGCTTTGGGACGTTAAACCTCATAAACCAACCAACCAACCTACTTATGTCCGCCCTTGTACATGCGCCTGTTCGCTAATGCCTGGACAAAATCGGGACCCTCTTTTTCTAGCTCTCAATTGTGAGTCTGCAAACGACCGAATTATTGTAGAATATGCGTCTTGTAAAATGCTGGAAATTTAGAACAGCGCAAGTACAACAGCAAGCAGTATCGAATCAAGTACCTTGTATTGATGAGCGCAAGGTGCTGAAAGGGTTTAAGATGTGCTACGTAGAGCCAACTGTTGTTTTTCAGGCCAGGAAAACTTGACACGCATATGCCGCCTATTTAGTAAACTACACCAAGAGGAGGCAGGCCGACAAAATAAAGACCGTCAGACAACAAGTTGACTGTAAGGTAGCATTGCTGTGGACAGCACTCCCCTCGCATGTGGTAAATGTTACTTCGGCGAGACTGGACGATTCTTCAATGACCGCCTGCAAAAGCGCAGAAGATCAGTAGCTTCTATAAATGGTGGGTATCATTGAGCTGGCCACATTTTCAGCTGCTCACACAAGTCGGAACACATGTCAACACAAAATTCGTTTTTGAATGGAACATGTGTGTTGTGGAAGTTCAGCTACTCCGAGAAGCCGGGAAATGGTTGACGCTTTTGTATTTCTCCTGAAGTAGAAAATACATCAGTGCCCCTTCTGTTACCCTCTGCAAACAGTAAACATGTTATTAAAAGGAAAACATGTCTCGTATCAGCTAGATAAAAAATACCGAGATCTGAAACATTGAGCTTGAGTGGCTTAAAATGTATGATTTTTCCCATACGTTGCCGCTTCAGGTGATTGTAGTCCTGTTCTTGAAACGGATTCATGCATTTCATGTCACCAGCGCCGCCTGGTCTGTATAGAACCTTCGCTCTGGAATAAAATTCGCGTGCAGTTCGGCGTCCATAGTGTCTACTCTCCCTATGTCCGTTTGGGCTTTTTGTAAGCTGAAAAAAAAAAAAAAGAAATTGTAAAAAAAATTACGGAGCTGAGAGAAAAAATAACGGCCTCTATATTCCATTTAATTGTATCTTCAAATTCATTAAACCTTTGTTTCAGTCAGTGAAATTATAGTATTTTCCAAATGAATGAAGTAAGTTATTGATTAACGGCCAATTTAATTTTTCCTCACTCAGTGTCTCTTTCAGCCGAACGTGCTTTATAACTTCACCTTCTTTTGTAGGTAACGGCTTTTTACATAAGCTACTCTGTGAAAAACAGACGCTTATTAATTCTTGTTTGGTACGGCTTACAACGAAGCTTATGATACATGTGGCGGTGATGATACAATAAAATATCCAAAGAAAAAACACCATGTTGTGTTATAGAATACCTGGACGATCGCAGAGCCATAGAAAGCGAAATCCTCTGACGGGATTCATACTTATCAGTAGCACTTGTTTTTGTTCCCTTTCCTGTGGGCGTGCGCTGGTGGAACAGGTTATGACTTTGGTGCATGAACGTCTTTAACTTTAGTGCTGAAAAAACGCCTAAAACAATGTTCTGTTTTAATTTTAGGTGTTGATAAAAGACGATTTTTTTCTGTATTATTATTGCATTTATTTAAAGGCCCCTCTTCTCCTGCTTCAGTACAACATACTGAAAAGATTATTTAGAATATCACCCTAACCTAAACCACACCCCGCAGTGGTGGTGCAGTGATTAGGCCACTCGAGTAGTGTGCCCAAGGATGCGGGATCGAATCCAGGCCGCAGCGGCAGTTTTTCGATGGATGAGAAAAACAAGGCGCCCGTGTGCTGCACGATGTCAGTGCACGTCGGAGAACCCCAGGGGGTTGAAATTTCCGGACCACTTCACTACGGCGTTTCTCATAGCCTGAGTTGTTTTGCGACCCGATGAACCAAACCAAATATAAACAAGAGCTTAGCATAGTCTGTTGTTTTCTCTCCCTCTCCCTCTCCACACCCACAGCTTCTAAGGGAAAGGGCGGAAGCTCAGCAGGATAAAGTGAGCCCCCTTTGGCATAATATCACATTCCAGTAGAAACAAAGCGCACACGTTATTCACTTCGGCGTCAGAAGGAAACGCAACGTTCCGGAAGGCTAGTTCATTTTCCCAGATTTTAACCGTTAATTTGCTTCTAGGGTGCGTGGAGTTTACGCAGTTTCGAGAAATATATGTTGATGACTTTATAATTATCATTTAGATGACTCAAGTAGCGCACCTCCTTTATTTTGCTCCCAAACCCTGCGTATTGCTTTCTCTGCTAGCTGTAGGTGAGCGGTTAAAAGTTCAGTACTATAATATTTAAATGCGGTAGTTATCCTCCAGAAATAATGCAGCGTGTTTCTGCCATTTGTACGAAAGGTATGGCTGAACAGGATGCGGGGTAATAATCTTATCACCGCTAGAGACTTTTTCTCCCTTGGTATAACGTGAATGTGAGGCTTTATCGCGGCACCAAACATAGTATCGGCAACAAAGATTCGGCCGGAATTTCCCGTACGACACCATAACTGACGTCAAGCTCCGACAATCGGCAGGCACTGAAAAGGGCAAAAGTGTCTGATAGTGTGTATTGTTTTCAATGGCATACGCAGGACGAGCCTAGTTGTAACTCAGTGATACACGTGTTTGCACTGTAGCTAATGTAGCTGGCCTGTTTCTTACGATGATTATGGCGCTAATGATGGGGATGAAAGTAAACAGTACGTGCTGCTCAGCGTTTCTTTCCTAGTGACCTAACCTCCGCCTTCCTATTTGTTAATACACTTTCTTTCGCACATGAGACCGCCTGATAATGCATATGTTTCCCGTCCCAGTAGAAATCCAATTTTCTTCGTATTCCTCTCGTCAAGATGAGTGACAGCAAAGATTTCCACAACTGTGGCATACTCGCAAATCTACGGGAAACGCTGCAGCAACTAGAGAATGTTATAAATCATTTGTATCTACGTTCAGCTGACTCAAGGTATGCAGGTTTTTACAAAAGGAGCAAGCGAAGGCAGCGTGCATGCGTACGTTAATCGACATTCTTGCTAGCAGTCATGTGCTGTTTGTGCGAAATCTATCATAGACACGGATATAACAGTGACAGCTTTGTGAACACTGGCGAACTCTGTGAACAACAAGCGATAACATGCCGATGAAGCCGGTAGATTCAACGAACTGTTTCGCACCATACAATTGGCCGCTGACAAAATGACGTAAACTTCAGCGAGCGATTTCCGGAACTTCCCTTCTCCCTACATTGAGCAGTATTGTGCATCGTGCAAAACAATAATATTTACGACAAGAGGGGCGTCGCGGCATTCGACTCTTTGCCGCTGTCCCCTGCGGTGGCCCCAGGTTTGGTTTGGCAGTAGAGCACATTCCATTGGTCGCAGTGTGTTGAAGATAATTAGCGACGTCTTTCATTACGGAACATCTTCAGTTGAAGTTAAATAAAGGTGTTCTTTTGCTGTATGTAATTTTCTTGCGTTATATAGTGCCCGCGAAAGCGTGAGCAGCATTTAAAACAACATTTGAAGGTCCCGGGCGCTTCGTTATAAAGGCGTTTGTTTAATTGAAGCTGTCTTAGAAGCTGTTTGAAATTTCGGTACTGCTTTTTGTTTAGCAAAACGTTTATTGGGTACTCATATCACTTGAGCGGGCCTTCTCTTAAAAGATAATTTCCTTGAGGCCCGTCAAGTTTGTTCAAGTGATAATTCAATATTTCACGCTGGGCGTGCAGCTAGTTGCTGTTCAAGCCATGAAGTGGAGACACTTTGGACAAACCAGGAGATTCTGCATACCGCGCACAATGCAGATGTGGTGTGCACACTATTGTGAAACATGTTCTGCATTCGGGCTTGTGGAATGGGGAACCGGGCATGTGCATGTCGTTTGCCCGGGGACGTTGCATAAGGAAAATCTTTTTTTTTTTTTTTTTTTTTAGGCCAACTTTTGATGCTCAGATTGTCCCGTAATCAGTAAACTAAACGCCTCAGAATTAAGTCAGTAAAGAAGGGGTGCTCAGGAGGTAACATTTCTTCCTATTCGCTCAAGACAATGTATTATTTTGAATGGCGAGAGATTGTTCACAAAATTGACAATTGCTGGTCGATTTAACACGACGCTATACACCCATTATATGCCAATAACATCAACCTTAACCAGAATATCCGGGCGAAGATCAGATAGCGAATTCTTGGCGATGTGCTCAAGAACTGTTTCGTCTTCCACTGCTTTGCAGGGAATAAACAAGCATACATCCAGTCATACGCTCCGACTGAAACGCCTGAAAGAGAGGCAATCTCAGACCCCACCAATAAAAGCTAAATGGACAGAAAGACCTGTTCATCATAAACATCCTTCACTTGGTTGAAGGATCATTATACTTGAACTTTTTTTTATTTTGATAATGCAACAATTTCAATATATCGCACAATAAACAGAGCAAGACAGAATATGCACATTTCCGCAATGCGGGTACTTCCTCCGCTTCAGTATTACGTCCTACTTCCATGCAACTTGCACCATACTGCGCTGTCCAGTGAACAGAATCATATAAAATATGCATGTGATCATTACGACATTCTGTCAGATATGATTTGTAGCGAACAATAAAAAGTTCAGCTAGCTTTCGTCATCTATGACAAAACATTGTAAAGGAAGTCTACCCAGGCCTCAAATGTATCGCTTGTGTCACATGTCTTTACACTCCTAGAGAACGCACCACTGCTTGCTTGGCAGCTCTGCAAATAACCTGCAGCACACACGCCGTCTTTTTGTGTACTAATGATTTATCCCGCCGTGTAGTAACTAAGGAAAACAGCCTGGCATAAAATAAATAATGATAAATGCTAGAAACCTCTGATGCCGAAGGGAAGAAATTTCGGTTGCTGGTTCCTGTTGGTTGCATTTTCTGGAAAGATTTCTTAGTTGGCAAACAAAAAAATGGTAATTGGTTACAAATCCGAAATATGACATTTAGGCGCAGTTATTTATTTTTCCCTAGGCTGAACAGAATCGTTTTGCTTCAGGTAGACCCGATAAGGTTATACAGCACCTTTATATAAGCTCCTTTGGTTGGCCTTTGCCACTTGCAGTGGCCACCCTATCCTGCGTACTCTTAAGCTCCGATTAAAGAGCAGGGCGCGATAGAATCAGTGGTACATCAGGGTCCCAACGCTGTCGTAACCAGCCTGAGTCCCAACGCTGTCATTACCAGCCTGTCCGAAATGTATGTGTTCCTGAAAACCCCGGCAGATTTCGAGGGACTAAGAAGAATATTGCGCCCCAGGTTGGCCTGTGCTAACTGTGGCAGGGTGGCCTTCTGCGCCACCTTATACCTTACCACTGGTTACGCCGACGGCGACACGGCTCAAGCAAGTAACGGGCGCTTGAGAGCTGCGATTTAAAAGGTTGTCGTAGGTATCGTAACAGGCATAGTCAGAAACAAGACATGTTCGTAATTTCAGGAAAGATACATACTTGTATAGGTCTGTTTTCAGGGGCTCATAGATATGTAGCACCTCGTTTGCCTCTAAAATCAGTATCATTCAGCGCTATATCCGCTATTGTCGATAAATTAATTTTACCAACGTTCGGATGCAGCGCTGACATTTCGGGCAAAAAAAAAAAGTGCTAGGCGGGAAGAAAATGGAAAATAAAAGCCATGAAAGTAAAAGAGGTCGCCCTCCGACTAGCTCAGCACATTTAAAAAATTGACATTAGCTGCCATGAACTGGAACATAAAGTCAGAGCTGAATTTCGAAACAGGGCACCATATAGAAGTATTTTCCCGCCCCCTGATCCTCAGGGTTCTCTCATGGGACAATATGGCTGCTAAATTATGCGAAGTACAACTTTCAAAGTCGGCCATTGCAATGGCTATTATTAAGTCGCGGATTTTCGTTTTCCGCCTGAAGACAATGTCTGCCCTTGCTAATTAAGATAACATATGGGACCGCTTCATGACTGGAGTGCAATGCAAATAACTTCGACCGCATATTCGATAGGGAAAGAGGCAATTATTTGCCATAAACGCGACTCTCCTAGCTTGCGGAAGTCCTTTCTATTATTTGCAAAGGAAATATTCCAACGGTGCAGTAAAAACCAGGTCCGCAAAATTAGAGAATAGTTTTGCAAATATTTCAAAACAGCACATTGTGTTTGATTTTCATCATGGGGAAATTATATTTTAGTGCTTTCGCCTATAATGCGTTTCTGAAGGCGTTATTTGTTGACAGCAGTAAGTATATTAAATTAGCTTTTTTTTATTGCCAAAAGGAGAAAGGAAAGAAATAGTATAAAGCATTTGAGGTTTAAAGACGGAAAGTATCATTGACTATGAAGGACGCTGTAGCCGAGAAATCCAAATTAACATCGACACACCACTATAGTTCTGCTGCCGTCGAAATGCGACCCCCCCCTCCCCCCCTCTTCCTGCGTCGCGGTGAGGGTGCTCTTCGGTTGCTGAAACGCCGGCTCGCTATCAGCGGATCACAGTGCGTGCATCCCAAGCCGAAACGCAGTGTCACGTTCTCTTCACTCGCTAGCGGCGGCAGCGGCATCAGTGAGTCGCTGCTATCTGTTCGTTGCGCAACGTTCCTATGGGTCCACGCGCTGCCTCCCGCAACCTCCCGATAACTCAATTGCTCTCTTCATTTCTCCGACCACAAAGCTTCTTCCATGGCAGCCAAGAACGGTTAGTGCTGTGTTTGCTCGAAATCTTTGCCTCAATCTGTCGAAAAGGTGAAACAGCTGACGAGCTGCGCTCAAATTTCGCATTAGGAAGTAACGTAATCTTCGACCATTTTTTTTTTGCAGCGTAAGTTGCATTAGCCTAGGTCTCCCTCGTTCATGTCTCGTCGTCGTCCCATCCACATGCCTCATTACGCATGCGAGAAGATAGACAGCTAGAAAATTAAGTAAACGAATCAGCGATTAAATAAGTATGTTCAAAAATGACGGCTCCGAGACACGGCCACAATCCACCCACCGGCTAAGACTTGTAGGTGGAGTGGGCTGAGCATTCCTCCCCTCTTAAGCCAAGAACCCCCCCAGCTCTCCATAGGCTGCTCCGGCTGTGTGTTCGATCAGTGATGGAAGTTCTCTGGCAGTGCCATTCAACCACGGCAATTGCCATTGGTTCCCCTTGAACGAACAGGTGGGCACTCGTCGTGCCTTTAGGGCGACTTTTTTTTATCACTACAATGAACACTTGGGACATAGCCTTGCTTTCCTTATGCGTGGTTTAATTGCATAAACGGAATGCTATTGCGATTATGTATATGTATTAGAATGATTCTTGAAAAGGGAAACGTGTATGATCGCTCAAGCGGCGGTGGATGAAATGAATCAGAAGAGTTATTCATAAGTTTCTTGATTGCAGTCACCGGTCTCAATCGGCTTATCACCTTTGATGTGTCTGCCCGGTGACAGGCCTGGGACAAGGTGAGTGCCGCTCCAGCGCAGTTGCTGCAGATAACGGCGTATCATACGCCCGAGTCCTCTTACGAGCAGGGACGAGTGCCCGCGAGTGCGGCCAGAGCGGCTCCATACCCTCTTCGGCTAGCCTGTTTCAGTTTGGCTTCTGCGAACAGCCAGAATACCGTGCAACACTTCTCCAAGATCATTATCTCGTTCACATGTATATGAATGCTCAAACCCCTGCATGTCAGCTTCAATGTAAAGTGCACAGCCTAGCTGTAATAGTTCAAAAAGTTGACTAATGTATCTTAATTGAAAAAAGAGCAGTTCAGCAATTAATTTTTTATCTGTTTTCTGACATGCATCGTCATCGCCCGCTCGGCTAATCCCCCTAAAAGTTTCCACAATATTGTAACGTAGATACACGGATGTATTTGCAGATATTTACAAAGGGGTAGCTGACCAGACGAACAACTTCAGGCCAGCGGCGCCGAGCACGAATCACACACACTTCGTCGTTCTCCACATTCCATACGCGAGCACAGCCCTTTGTCATCGTCGTCCCTTGACAATATCAGCGCAGAAACATTGACAACAACTCGGCCACCGCTGAACATACTTCTACTTCGCCATGTATGCCCCCCTTGCAAGGAGGGTACCGAGCGCTAGCAATCTTAGGCCACTCACGGCAGAGGATTAAAATAACTGATTAAGCATGAAGAGGGCACAATGCCTAACCCTGCGCGCTTTTGCATTGTTTCTAAAAATTCTGACTGGGCAGCAGAGGGGAAGCCTTTTCCTGCAACAGACTCAAAATGCTATTAACGAAAAACTATTGAAGAAACAATAACAGCCGAAATCACAGAACCACAAGCTGTGCCAACAGAGTTCATGAATATATGTACCTCCATGCTATATTCTATAATGCACTGAGGTTATGTTGTGCCGGCACGTTTTACATTTTCTTGCTGGACTCGTAGTACGTTAACGCCGCCTCCTCCGAACGTCTTCTCCATCGGAGAAACAGGCTGCACGTTATTCCTTTTCGTCTATTTAGATAGCATGCACTCGCTCATCCCTTTCCGCCGCAACTTCAGTCGCATTCTTACGCCTGGATGTAGTGCCTAGATTATTCTGTATGGGGACCTATAGCTCAGCCATATTATAGTGCAGTCGCCGCGGTCGCCGCGGTCACCACTTGCTGAGCTACATGAAAGGTGACCGCCTGGGTACTGCAGAAGAGTCGGCACTTATCCTGAAGATAAGGGCTTTCCAAGTATGTTTCACTCAATTCTGTAATATTGTTACCCACCTAGCAGATTCTCCGAACGCCTGTTCTTAGGGTTGTCCTATTCCGTTCGGAACTCTTTGCTGAAGCGACTACGTTGAGGCCCCCACCCAGCAAAGAACAAGGCGGCAGACAAAAAAAAAAATTCCGGATTAGTCGAAAAGGTTTGCCGTCACACATGCAGAGGCGGAATTGAAAAGGAAATTAATTAGCATGAAAGGCAAATTTATGATGAGAGGTTCAGTCTTCTATGGGCCCCGCAGACATGCTCATGCGGCTTGGTTAAAGCGAAGCTGTGTATGTATTATAGGGCTGTACTTCACATAATGCGGTGGCCTACGACTATACGCTGCGTGTGAGATCGGAGAGGCAATAATTTCAAAAGTATTGATTAAGCCTGCAGCAAAAAACATTCCGAGTATAGCAAGGAAGCCGGGAGACAAAAGTCAACGTGCGGCTAAGCAAGAAAACGTCTGCCCGCCATGACGGGACGAATTTGTGAGCCTCTTCTATTTGCAAGATCACTTTGATGCTTTATTATTGCGAAAGCAATACTACTCGCACTTTCAAGCCATCGCGTGACCCAGCCGCAGTTACGTCTTACGCACGTGACGCTGTGACGTCACACCCCATGTGACACATGGGCTGGTAGGAGCTGCCAACTTGGGTCTCTCCTTTCACATGGGACGGTTATGTCAGAATCAGCCTGCTAGGACCCTGGCATTCACGTTACCCCTATAGGCCATGGCACGTTCATGTGGGTTGGTTAAAGCGGGGTCTTACATCTGGGCTGAGAAAGAAGAAAAAGAACGCTCGGTCACCCGCAGCTAATGCTTTCGCTCAATATTTGGTTCAGCAGCGTTGAATCCTTGTAATTTATTTCTTATTTTACAATGCATTAACTAAAATCTGGTGCTTGTATTCTGGACGGAGAGAAGGAAACCTTATTTGCAGAGGATTTATTTTCGGTGCCGTCGCACTTGTTTCACTGCCACTCACCAAACACTGCCTTTATTACTACCTCGTGTCAACTCCACCTGACAGAATAACGATTTTGTTCTTTTTGATATCGGGCTTATTTCTAAGTCATCAACATTGTAAATGTAGGTTTGACGGCACTCTGAACTGGAATTCTTGCTTTTCTTTGAGTGGTGTTGTTGAAATATGTAAAAAGTAGCTCCTAATTATTGGCATAGAAGCTGCTACGCTAAAAAGCTTGCGAGGCAGGTCGGATACTCTTTCTTTACACTCTGAGTATTCATGCTTGCTGCTCAATGCCAGAGCTTAAGAACGAAAACAGCGCGAGTTCGGTCTAGCTGCAAACCAATTTTTGCATCTTAAAAACGAATTACACATTACAAAAAGATAAAATCAATTTAACGCGAAATAGAATATGGTTTTGGTTTTCGTTTCTTTAACAAACTTACAAAATACCCCAAAACGATTATTTATGGCATTGAGTAATTAGGTTACTCCCAAATCATTGACGCAGTCAATCCAAGGTGTTCGTTCACTTTATGCTCACCCCCAGTTAACACGGCCTTGACATCTATGATAAACTAAACTAACGTTTATCATAGATGTCAAGCGTATAAGTTGGTCATGTCAATTGGCACCGTTAATAAGGATGTCCGGAACTAATTAGAACGTTGTTTCTTTCGTCGTAAAGAGGCAGAAAAAACGTGTGACTTATTCAAGACGCGGCTAAGGAAAGACTTGATTCGTGCAAGCCCGTAATTCTGTCTACAACAGTTGAGTTCTCTACAATTTGGCACCATCTCCTTTGTGCAGCACTGTCATACTATATCTGCTCAGTACTTCATCCCTCGGTGGCATTAGTCACCAAACAGTGCTTGGAAGATATTGTTTCGTGAGAGGACCTTCGCTTATACGATACATACACACATTTTGGTGCATGATTGGGATGAGGTTGCTTGACCTTATGTTCTCTGAAAAGTGTGCGTGGTGGAGATTAAAAAAGAGAGTCCCTATTTCTGTTTTTTGCTTCGTCTTTTTTTTTTTTCTTTGCGACTCTTGACCACAAAAAGGATGGATGAGGAGGAGAACGCGTTTGCGAGAAGTATTCTAACACAAATCAACGTGTTTAATGCAGTGAAATATTTTGCGAAAAATTTCAGTTGGCTGGCACCACATTCTTCATAGGAATATATTTTAACGCTACATCGTTATGGGCCCCTTTCAGCTGAATACCCGGCGGCGACGTCCATTCAGAAAACACACGTAGCGCTTGCATGTCTGGAAAGAAAATTATTTAAAAGAGGACTTGAGAGTCGACGAATACTTTAAATGACTTTACTTTATAATGTAAATAATTTTCTGTTAAAAAATATTTGAGTGTTTTACAGTTGGGATTTGAGCTCTCAATCTGTGGGTCGCCAGCCATGCACACTACCCACTTGAACACGTATAGGTACGTAGACATGGCTAAAGTACGAGGGAGCTTGAAATTTGTGTTTGCTGTTGACTGTTGACTGTACTGAGGCTTAGTAATACAATGAGGTGGACGCCAGGACAGTGACTTCATGTGAAAACAACATCAAAAGGCTGATATTCGAAAAGTCAGCCGTATTTTAAACTTCCTTATTGTTTTTATATATAATTCAGACTCTTCTGCGCGCTGATATTCGCTGAATGGATGGGTTTACAGGAGGAGAGCCGATCAGTAAGGCTGCTGTAAGTGCCACTCCAAAATTGGTACTATATAAAAAAGTGGAATCCGTTTTCCCGCTGAAATGGTTTTATACCTACCCCGAGTTACAAGTCTTTCCCACACCGACCGAAAGGGGCGACAGCGAATAAATGCTCTCGACATGACGCGTATTCCTCGGCATCGTGTCTCTTTCTTTGCTTTTTGAGCCGTTGTTCTCGCTCGGCTGGTGGAAAACTCTTACGCAGAATGCACTAGTTCAGCCCCAGGATATTGTTTACAGTGCGCCACTCACACAAGGAGGAGGAGGAAGATGAGGAAGAAAGGCAGGGAGGTTAACCAGTAAAAGCAACCGGTTTGCTACCCTGCACTGGGTAAGGGGATAAGTGGATATAAAAGTTGTGAGAGAGGGATAGTTGGAGTTAGTACAGTCACATAACAGACATGCCACATCACATCACGTCACAGTCATATCATAGCACACTCATAGTCTTTCAATTAGGCCTGTGCTTTTCATAAAGCGGAGCAGTGCCTGGGAGGCCTTCACCGCAGACGATCGCAGTGGCCAGGGCCAGGGACTAGATGCTCCAGCGTACGGCACATGTAGCATTTTCAAACTCGTATTGTTTTATGATGGGCATGGCAATAGCCCTGCATGTACAAACTGTGGATGCGACGAGTCTGTAGGCCACATTCTTTGCCCGATATACAGTGAGGAAAGGCACACGCACAAAAAGCTGACCTAAAGTGTACTGGCCAATTCATTGATATAACTAGCGCCAAGTGTTCATGCCTATTCTTTTCTCAGTCTAAGAAACGTAACGTTCTGGGTGTACGTCAGGTTTTCATCAACTTCTCACTCGCGCTGTTACTCAACTGATGTTCAGAAACACTACTCCACTGTATTCCCCAATGTACTACCTCCCACTAAATTTGGTCACAACGTTTAGCTCTATAGATTCACTTTCTTTTAGCGTTATTCTTTTTTGCATTGAACGGCTATGACGCCGCCTTGGCGAACTTGTCCTGAAAAGCGACTACCGAATGTAAATCTGGGCAGTATATACTAGTACTTTAACGCTATAAAGCTGCGCTGTTCATCTTTAGTGTTAGCTGTGCACTGGCGAAGACGAGCAACTACGGGCATAACAACCGTCACATGCTACTGACGTCGTATAAGTGATCTGCACTGCGCGTGGAGCAATCGGTTTCTTGGACTGCGGGAAGAGCGAGAGGAAGCTGGATAGTTTTAGGAGCGCAGTCGAATGTCGAATATGACGGCGCCCTTCGACATCCCTTTGAAAAGTCTTCTCTTGTTCCGTATCTCTTGGATTTTCTCACAAGAACCGCTTCTGTTTATTTTCTCTATTTTGACTAGCCTGTGTCATCCGGTAGTGTGGGCCGGGCACTTTTGTTTTCCTTTCTTTTTATCTGCACGTGTCTTTTGACTGCTGCAAACTTCGGACTTCTTTGTGCTCTTCTCTTTTCCTTCTCCTTAACGGATGAGCAACAATTGTAATCGGTGTCCATTCGAGTATACGAGCTTTACAAGCGAACGGCCAGTTATGTGTGAGGACGTCGGAAACCGTGGATGCAGTGAGCGACTTGTGCGTCAGAAAACATCACGTGGTCAGCCCATGTGTGCAGATGTGGGCCTGGGCAAAAAGAAAGGCATCGCGTGGTTGGCCTGGTGGAAGTAGAGGTTTGAGGAAAAGAGCACGTGAAAACCCCAGACCTTTCCTCTTCTCCCACTGAATGTGAAGGCATTGCACCGTCTAGGTGTTACCACCATCAGCACGCGGAATCGTATAAAATAAAAACAATACAACAATAATAACAACAATGGCATTGCTTGGCACGTTGTGTGTTCAAAAAGAACGCAAGAAGGATGTGTTCCAGTAGAGGTCGAATACTGGCTCGTGGTTACATGTTGGAGACAATAAAACAGTGCTACGGAAAAAGGGACCAGAGAGAAGCAAACACAATAGATCTGTATGTTCCTCTTTTACCCCGTCTTCCGCAGCGCAGTTTTGTTCTCTTCAAGGATGTCATTTCGTTTTTGTTCGTAATAGAGAGGAAAATGATCTTAAAATGTCAAATAAGAACGAGAGCTTTGAAAGGATAACTCGGAATGTGTGTTCTGCAGTTACATGAAAGAAGGAGGTTGAAATGCAAGCGGAAAGAAGTATCAGTTCGTGTTCCAACAAAAAAAAAAATGGTCTTATAGCGGCATAACATAACGAGACTTGCATTGTCCCCTTCCTTTTGTCCCATTTTTGCGTTGCTAATATTTTCCTCGCATTATATAACGAACTGACATGGCCATGCAAGCAACACTCCTTCAAAAAGGCGAATTCCACTCTAATGGATTTTCATTATGTTCTTCCGACTATAACGAAGCTTTATGCCTTGTTGAATAAGCCCAACCAATGGCACACACAGATCGCACGTGAATAAAAAATACGCCTTAGGGCTTGCAAAATGAAGTTTCACGAGTGGTTTAATTTGATTTTGTTTGCTTTAAAATGTTTTGTTTGGTTTGCTTTGGTTTGTCTTGCTTTGATTTATAAGGTTTAACTTCCCAAAGAGACTGGGGCTTTGAGAGAAACCCTTGCAGAGGGCTCCAGAAATTTGGCCACCTGGGTTTGTTTAACCCACACTGATATGACAGAGCACACTGGTGCCTTTGCATTTCGTCTCCATCGAAAAATGGCTGCCCGTGTCTTTGGATTCAGGTCATGACGTCACCAGGCGATTCATGCATATACGAAGATGACCCCGCCAGGCGTCTGATCCAGGCATCCGCGCGGCGCCTTTGATTAGCCGCTTCTTCGAACGCCGCGCTTCATAGCAAATAGAAGCAGACCCAAATGTCTAAGAGGTGTTAGTACAGCAGGCATCAGCGGCATTTGAAATTGATTTACAGGATAGAAAAGGCGCTCTAACACATTAAAAACAGTTTGTGTGCAATTACGTTGTTTTGTTGTTTTGTTTTTGCAAAGTATGGCAGGTGGTCGCGAAGGTCGTCCGTGCATTGCTTTATATAGTAATATAGTAACCGAGGCTTGAGATGTGACGGTCTCCTGTGGCGCACTACTCGCTCAGTGCCAGCATTGTTGCTCAACGTGTACGGTCAGCGCTGTGAGTGATGATCCTCCACGAAGGAGTTTTATATCTGAGACACACATGCTCGTGCACACACACACACACACGATAAGCGGACTATAATGAACACGACGTCAAAACACGTCAATCCAGCTGTAACCCGCACATACTTTCAGAAGCAGGGTGGTAAGACCTAATACTTGTTCACTTTTTGAGTCTGAAGCAGCACTACACGTTTTCTTGGATTTTTCCAGGGTGACTCTGAATCCTCCTCGAGCCCACACACACACAAAAAGAAAAGAACTCGCCACCATTGTGTATCGAACCCAGGCCGAGCCAAAGAGATTAGCTTCGCTGGTGGCTGCATCAGACCACTGCATTGTCTTTTTTTTTTTCTTTATGGCCTGCTTTAACACAGATACAATGCGCCCAGAAAAGAACAAAGGGACGTCCCAAACGTTCGTTGAAATAGCACACTAAAACTTCTTCAATGCAGTCAAAGTATCGACAGACTCGGCCATTCCGGCGGCTCAGGATAAACTCTGAAAACGTCCCGCTCATATGTTACAGTGTCAAAGAAATTTTCACGCATAGACCGAGCATTTTCATTGGCGTGAGTGACCTGCATTGTTATCTTCCAAAGAAACTGCCAGCAGCCGGTTTCTTCTTGTGCTGAGCTGCCATCCTTTCAAGCCCTGCTCCGGATGTCGCGTTTCCATCTTTTCCATCTCCTCTGAAAATTTTTAACTAAAGGTATCTGCCTCCTTCATCCTAACAAACGCCTATAAACTTATAATAAAAATGTAAAACTATGCTTGATTTGTAAGCGTCGTCCCCCATTAGGCTTGTCCCCCACACCTAAAGCTACTTCACTGCACGCACATGTGTGCTGCAGAGAAGCAATAGAAATTACATCGTTAAATGAACAAGGCCGTAGTAGCGAAACCTAAATGCTTTTTTTCTTTTCCTGCTTTTATTCTCGCGTTCTTAATCGACGTCATGTTCTTTTGTTTATTTCGTTTTTATTTTCGCTGTCTTCAATAAGATGTCATACCTCAACGATGCGAAATTTTGCTCAGAGCACTGACATCATCAATTACATAATTTGCATCAAAGTAGCTTTTTCATGTAATACCGTTGCCTCTTGTCACGATATTCCCGACCAACGTGGTAAAAGCTACGTGCGATCAAATTTAGGGGAAAAAATCTCATGTATGTATTGTTTTCAGTCATTAAAATGTAGTTATCAATTACTCCTTTCTTCTGCCATTAGGAAGATAGCACACGGGAGGAACAGTTTTAGTTCATCGACTTGTTTGTAAGATACTAGAATTTGTAAGCTGTGCCGATGTGTAAAATCTTTAATGCACTTGACTCATATCTTCCACCCTGTTCTTTCGTTGTTGTTTTTCCAGGCCTGTTACGCAGTTATTACTTATCGCCACACATTTCGATCACGTGGGTATTTACGGAGTCGTAGACATGCAAGCATCCAGCAGGGGTGAACTGGAGCAGCGGCAGCCGATTCATTTAGTCACCTACGTGGAAAACACCGTTTGTTTCAAGATACACCCTTTGGTTTCACGTCGGCGTGGCTCAGCCAGGTGGTATTGTTCTCTCTGAAAATACAAACTAGCAAGGTATCGCTGAGGTCACAGCCCTTGGCCTACTACCAGAGTGCTATGCACAACTCTCAACAACAAATAACACGAAGATAAGAGGCACATCCGTTGGGAACAAAACACACTTTGGCTATTTCCATATGTAGGTAATTGAACATCTAGCTGAGACATCAGCTGACGGTCATAAATGGCATGCGGGAACACGGACACAGATGGATAACTAGCGAAACCCAGCATGTGTACAACCGAAGAAGGGTACAAGAACTCTTCACATTAAATTTCACCCAACGCTCTTGTACCGCTCGCAACATGGCCCACCGTTCGGGAGTACTGACCGACTTCTTTAATGCTACGGATAAATAATTTATCTTAGCGGCGAGCACGTGCAGCGGGCTCGCTGCCTCTTGCTTGGAAAACTGTTTTATGATCAATGTGTGTAAACTGATTTGTGACGTTTTTATTTTTTTCTGTGCGTGCGTGTACTGTGAAGCGCCGTGCTGACCGGCGCAATGGGTTGATACCTTGTGCTATTCGTATTATAGGGAATCTGCACTGGCTAGGCGGCGCTGCAATTCTTCCGCAGCGCGCCTAAAAAAATGTTGCTGTTGGCCGCTTAGTTCAAGATAAACAACCGAGCATATTCATCACTGTTATAGATGCGCATGTGACAAATAACGTCCTTGTCTAGGCGCTCTCGATGCAGCCCAGTTATCTGACACGCCATGCAAAGCTTAGACAGAGCGTGCAATCTGATCCCTGTAAGCTCATGCAGGTGGCGTGAAAACGCCCTACGAAAGCGCCTTAAAAGTATTTACGGTTCTCGCTGAGATATGTGTTACGGCGCGGCGATCGACACAGCAAACTTTACAGCAGGCTGCCTATACAGTCACCGTCATCACGTCCGTAACTATTTGCCTGGTAGTTATCCACACACATTTATCGAGTACCGGTCGCAGTTGCAACAAGTTATGTATGGTGTCCCACAAGATTACACCACGGTGATGCAGTGGTTAGGACGCTAGACAGCTGTGCCCAAGGATGCGGGGAATCCAAGCCGCGACAGCTGCTTTTTGATGAGGGAGAAAAGCAAGGCGCCCGTGTGCCGTGCGATGACAGTGCATGTTAAAGAACCACATGTGGTCGAAATTTCCGCAGTCTTCTACAACGGCGTCTCTCATAGCCTGAGTCGCTTTGGGACGTTAAACCCTACAAACCAAACCCATTACACTAAAATATATCAAGAACTCAGTACTTAATATTTGCGCCACGGAATTAACATGGTGATTTTAACATATATGCCACACATTTCAACTACGACATCAAGCTTTTACTCAGTATCAAATTTCTTGGAGAATTCTTGGACTTCTCAAACAAGTTAATTCAGTACATTCGAGATCATTTTTTATTATTTTTAAGTAAGATAGCTTTTCCCTAAATGCATGATTAAAGCATCAACTCTATATTTGGGATTAAGTCGACCACGCCTCCACTATCGTCTTTTAGTATGGGCCGCATTTAGATCTGTAAATAGTTCTGCAAAAACAAGGTGTACACTGTTTGACGACAATCACACATATGTGTTTTTCTAAAACATAGGCTTCGCCAAATGTTCCATCGTAAACTTTGATTTCGTTCCTTTAATACAGTAACCGTGATTGAAGTGTGTTTCTGACCGCACATTTGCAGTGTAATAGTATTCAGTAAAGTTTAAACATGACTTGCTTAGAACACCACGTATGAGATAAATTATGAAGCCCATGCTTAAATTTTACCGCATAATACCCTGCAGTTGTTGAAATGATCACCCATATACTATAGATTTATTGAGCATTCTTTTTCGCGCTATAACTTCAGAAACGCTGTCAAAGGATATATCGTCTTCCCTGTGGCCGACAGGATGGTAGCATGAATAGACGTTTTTACGCGATAGCGTCAAACGCTATCTCCCCCCCCCCCTCCCCTTATTAAAATTATCTAAAATCTGTCATAGGCATTGTCGGCGTTGTCGGAGTCGATGTTGTGAGCGAGACATCAAGGGCATTCCTCATAGGAGGCAGTTGGTCGAATATGGCCATGCACTGACTGGTCATCGGTGGTGTGACATTTTGAGACCACGTGACATGCCCCTTTTATTCGACGCTGCCAACTTTGGCTTGACATTTTATATGGAAAGGTGAGATCGGAAGCCAGCCTTCCAGGACCCATCGATCCTGAGTTTATACACGCTCCCCTAGGCCACGGAGGTATTTTCGTACGATATGGTTCAACTACGCTTTTACATCTACTTCAAGAGGTGTTTAATATAGCTTGGCAGCTTAGGACTGTAAGCTTATTAATGTTCGTTGGGTAATACAGGTACAAATTTTTTAAACAATGCTCAAATACGAGTAGCAAAGTGCATGTGCGTGAAAGATAATCTGCAAAAGACCTGGTTAACGGGAGCCATTAACATGGTCGGGTTACATATCCTTAGAGATGGAGATATGTGTTTCCCAATTTTTAAAGTGATTGCATAGTTTACAGGTCCCGTTCTGCAATAAGTCAAGCGTTGTGAGCGGAAATTCATAGGTATGTCTGGCAGGTGATAGTCGACAGGTGTCATGGCCGGATGTACGACTTCTGAGTTCTCATTGCAGTAAAATGGGACACACCCAGGGCAAAAGAGACTATCGAAAAATAACTAAGGTGATGCACTGACCTGTGAGCATCATATGTAACCCCAGCTCGCCGATAGAGGCTGAGGCTGATAAAATAGAGGTACAAAGAAAACTTATGTGAAATATTATTAACGTCGCAGTTCTGTAGTCTCGAAAAATGTCATTTCGTAATGCCAAGCTAAAATAATGAAGCGCGCTTTCTCAGCTGCCGCCTACATCGTGCTCTGCATGCCGCTTCTATCGATCTCTAAGTAGTGGATTTTAAAAAGCGGATGTACGATACATCCGATGTCGGGAAAAAGCAACTTGGCACACAGCACCTCCAACACAGCGTGGCATGGTACATTCTGATGTTTGTTGCACAACCATTATTTCTTTAAAACAAGTGGTAACTTCTTTCGAGCAATGCTGACTCCACACACACCGTAAGTATGTTGTTGAAATAATGGGTCAGTACAGAATTACTACCTTCTGTTCACTAATGACTGGCTCTGTCATGCAACAGTTCATTTTGGCCTTTTGGAGCAAGCTTTGTTCAACCGACAATTGCTTCTGGACGGCCTTCATTGGACAGTCAGCTGGTTAAAGCGTAATACGAGTAACATGAGCGCAATCTTCTGTGCAGAAGACTTCCGAGTCGAAGTGTATAAAAGCAATGAATTGCCATAATATTGTAACGCAATAGCGTTAAAGGGCACGTTACACAGAAAATCCGCCGCCGGCATCGTCATTGTAAAGGAAAAACCGCGAGAACGGCGCTGGCAGGGCGTAGCTATGCCCAAGGACTGATTTTACGATGGTTTATACTATCTAACGAGACCACATCACAACACAAAGTTGGGAAGAACTGCCAACTCAGGGTGATCATGTGACCTCGAAAAGTGGAATAAGAATAAACTTCTAATGCTATTTGGGTGACGAGTCAGGAACGTCATACCTATAGGCTACGCAGGCACATTCATAAAGCTTGGTTAGAGCGGGGCTTTATATGTGAGTTGGCAACTTACGCTATCGCGTCATACCCTCAAAGGCGGAGCTTAACTATCCCTCATGTTTATGCTTTTTTTTACATTCCACAAGTGGGCCTAGTCAAAGGAAAAGGATGCCATGAAGAAACTCCCACAGGTTACATTTTGCATAAAAGAAAGTCTTAGATATGGGACCTATAACCAGCTAGAATTTCGGGACAAGCTGCCCTTTATGCGTGAAAATGATACTTATAGTCAACTTAAAAGCTGAAAATTATTTTAATTGTTTGCCCATTTAAATACCCGGAAACCTTGCCACAGAGAGAGAGAGACAACTTATATTTCCATAAGAATGGTTATTAAGCCATGTCGGAATGGCGTGGCCCCCAGGTGAGGGCGAAGCTCTGGGCCCACGAGAAAAGTGCCAACTGCATCTTCTTGCCTGAGCAGGCAAGAAGTTGGTCCCAGCTCTCCTCGGAGGGAGCTGGCAGTAAGGTTCGAGGGGGTGGTCTTCCCCTACATCCCCAAAGGGTGTGTGCCAATCAGGCCGTTACTGCATAGTCGCAATTGAGGCAAATAGGGTAGTAGTCCCCGTCCATAATCAGTGCCAATCTCGAATAGACAGAGACTAGCCAGCAAAAGCCGCTAAAGAACTTTCAGGTTTCATCAAGCTTAGAGGTGGCAAATGCATGAAACTTGCATATACCGAATGCGAAGTTTTTATGCTAGCGTTAGAATTTCCGATGTATTTCCGAATGTATAGATCGCGAAAAGTTGTTTGGCAACATCGTACAACACACTATAGCATATGGGCGAAGCCAGAAGAAATCAAAAATTCAGCAATAATGATGTCATTACAGGCTTTTTGGCACTACTTTAATGCACTGAGGTGAAGACAACTTTATTCTGTGATTCGATATTTTAAATGCTAGCACGAAATCAATTTACATGATTTACCTACAAACTTACGGCATTCGAATCGTTGTATATCCTCCTGTCAAAAAAACTTCTAGCTTCCCTTTAAGGTTTCTCGCCCTAATATTATTCTGTAAATAGTTTGAACTAGATCTTTATAGATAGCTTACATGAGGGTCGTCGGTTTGTAAATATTTTGGTACACATAAGCAGTTCCTTGCAAGGCCCTGGGCAATACGTTTTGAAGCTTTCTGCTTCTTCTTATCATGTAGTACATTATATGCATG
The DNA here is from genome assembly GCF_055883805.1 of Amblyomma maculatum. Classification (NCBI taxonomy): domain Eukaryota; kingdom Metazoa; phylum Arthropoda; class Arachnida; order Ixodida; family Ixodidae; genus Amblyomma; species Amblyomma maculatum. Next base: position 46,993,440 of record NC_139347.1, on the reverse strand, counting down.
CATTGATGAAAGTAGGTAATGAAAGCCTTAAAATGGCTTCGCAGAAACAGTTAAGGCCGAATTGTAATGTCTTTAACAGTTAAGTACTGCCCTCCCACTCTTCCCTCTCCCTCCCCCCTGGTGTTTCCCACCAACCTTTCGCATTTGAGCGTAATATCAACCCATGAGGTGTGTGTAGGAAGAGCCGAACCGAACGACGCTTGAGGCACAGCCTTCCATGGTAGGCCTCGAGTCGAGAAAGCTGCCAGAGGTTTGAGAATCCACGCTTTTACGAGTTATGCAGTGAAAGCCACAGCCGTCGTGGTCTCGTTCTGATTTGCAGTCGCTTCCGGGCGAACTTTTGCAGCGTCTTCCAACCTTCAGCGGGGCACCGGGCGAGCAACGCATAACACAGCAAACACAGCAGGGGCCAAGAAGGAGCGTATGTTTGCTAGCCTTCTAGAGAACGCTAAGCGGCGCTCGCTTGGGCAATGAACTGATCCTGTTGACATAGGGCAGAAGTACGCAACCACTCCCGTGGCGGACGCCAGGCGGATTGAGTGTTTCCGAACTCGCTGCCTCGTCGCGGGCAATTGAGCGCCGTTTACGACTGCTACGTAACATTTCACTTCGGCCCTTCTGTGTCTAGCGGGAGCCAGACGGTGGTTGCTAAGGAAGACATGTCAAGGTTGCGACGCCTCTTCTTTCTCTTGAAAGGCATCCCCTGAAATTTCTACTGAGGACAACTCCATCCAATTTCGCTCTCTGTAAAAAATGATTATATAACTCTTTCTTTGGGCCTTGACATCATACCGGCTGGAAAACCCGCATTTCTGGCTGAAAAGTTACTTTCGAATGTCTTTTCTTTCTTTTTTTTTTGGCTGAAAATGTTGGGTTTATAACTTTTCCCACCACTAAATATAATTTGTGATTTGTTACCTAAATGGGATCCTTAGTCGTTGCTTTGAGGTTAATGCCGGATTCATATAAACTCGCAGATATGAAAAAAGTCCACACACTGAAGCTTTCTTTTGCAGTGAGCCAGTGGTGGCGACACCTGTATTGCACATATAGTGGCCTCTTCGAGCTTATAAAACCTCCACTTTGCAGTGAAAATTTTGTGTTTGTAGTTATAATGCTGTAATAACTTGTCAGCTGACATTCATATGCAAGAACTGATCAATCGAAATACTACTAGATTTGCATCCTACAATAATTTTGCACTTCCAAAGGTTCTAACTAACTATGGCATTCACACTGTCGCGTTTTCGCCAATAAAGCTACGGAATTCTTTACCTCATTGCATGAAAACCATCTTATGTGTATCTTCATTTAAACGTGAGCTCCGCACATTTATTGTTTATTCTTGATGCCTTTTTTTTTTTTTTCACCGCATATTCATCCGGTTTGCTTCCTTTAATCGCGATTTAATGTATTTGTTGCTTGCTTTTTATAATGCTGTATTTTTTAAAATTTCGCTAACAAGTTTTAAATCATGCAATGCAGCTTCATGTTATTTGTTCCTTTTTCATTTGTACATAGAGGTCCCAGTACAGTGTCAAATTTAGGACCTCTTTCTGTAACCTTCTGCATAGTCAAATGATTTATTTATTTCTGAATAAACTTCGAACTTTGAAAAAATAAAGCTTTAAAGGAGTGGTGAATTCGGGTAAACTTGGGTAAATCCGGATAAACTCGGTAAAAGAAAAGAAATCGGGTAAATTCGGGCAAGGTAGAAACGGCCAGGGGCAACGTAACCGAGCCAGATATCGTAACGTACATAAATCCCATCGGCTTCGTATATAGAACCAACGGCGTATTCGAAAGAGATGCAACCACAAAGTACGGGATGAAGAAAAGCCAAGAATACCTAAAAAGGCGTATCGACAGTACATGTACCTGAGGAGAGGAGCGAATTCGAGAAGCTCCCCGTTTAAGCTACGCCTGCACATAACCCACATTCTTTTGACAGCCGCAAGCCTACGTTAAGTCTTCACCGCATCAGAGTCGCGGAGTGGGTCTAGAAAGTCTTTATTTGGTCATTAGCTGACCAGTGGTGTGATCGGCGAGGAAGCGTGAAGGGAATCCGATGATGTGCCACGTGGTCGAGAGGCGTCTGCGAGACTGGGGTAGTGAGGAGAGTGTTGTGTTGTGTTGTGTTGTGTTGTGTTGTGTTGTGTTGTGTTGGTAGTTATGAAATCTACACCGCCTTTGGAGATTCGCCTAAAGGCATTGGGCAAACATCGCTCCCATTTCGTGTTTTGGATTAATTCGCTCTCGCCCTTTTGAATTCTAGCCGTCCTTAATTGTTAGATTATTTGGTGGACTGACTGCCCCAGAGAGGCGGTGGTCTCAGGTTCGAACCGCAGACTAGAACCAACTTTTCTGGAACTACGGCGTTCCTTTGAAAGCTGTATATATTTCCTTCTAGCAGTATGGCTGCGCTCAGGTGGACGCTAATTGCTTTTTTCTCCTAGAAGTAGGCCGGAGAGAAAGAGTCACTTTCATTGCCCCTCCAATACACTCGTCTGTTGTCTATGGCGTGGTGACTACTGGATGACAGAATGGTTTGGGTAGATAGCCATCGTTTTGAAGGGTTTTTGTAGACCTTCTGTATAGTATTTTTTATTGGAGGGTTGCAAAAAAAAGCTGTTGTATCTATAGTGTCAACCTTAAAATATACCACACCCTTTTAATGTGGTGCTAAAGTGGACCAAAATTTTTCCATACCTTTAACATGTGGCGCAGCAAGTAGTTCTAAAAGCGGCAAGAACAAGCAAAAGAAGGACCTCCTTCTTCAGAAAAGCAAAAAGAACGATCGACCCAGTCGTAAGTGTGAGTTGATCTAGCAGAAATGCGGCAAACAAAACGCCATAAAAGAAGAGAAGAAAGCAAGAAAATAAGCGTAGATTAGCTAAAGTTTCACTTCCTTGTTTCCGATAACACCACCAAACTTTATCCTTGGCGGCTAAAGAGAGTAGCAGCATGCTCTGCCAGTCACCCTTCATTGCAGATTTCTTTCGCCAGCTCCCCTGGTAGTTTCAAATCAAACTCTTGCACGTTATGTGTTTAGAAAAAGTTTTATTAGACATTAGACGTTCACATTAGACATTCACATGAGCGGCGACAAATGACCAAAACGGGAAAATACACATGATTAACAACAAAGAAAAGTGTACATAAGAAACATCCTAAGGAACAAATACATCACAAATCACTATTTACATACAAAATACGTTATGGGAAATAAATAAGTGATTGGAAACATAGTTCCTGCATCCGAAATCGTAGCTAAATAATAGAAAAGTACAGTCTAGTCCACCTATAATAGCTAAAGTTACAACGAACGCTTGCTTATTACGAACAAAGATGGCGCTACCTTCAAAATAATAATTAGGGAAATGGCACTACTTTTTTTATATAACGAACAACCGTTGTCGCACCATACTATTGCAGCTACCAATGAGGTGCCGTAAACTCGCTCCTGCATTCGAAAAATTCGCGCTTAATGAAAGTATTTGCACTCCTCAACCCTCCCTCCTGTACCCCTCGAAAATGCCATGGTGATCAAGAAAAGCACCACAAAAGACTGCATTGAACTCTAGATAACCGGATGCAAGCAGGTCCCGGCCAATTATTGTGCCGCCAACCCTTGTTATCGTTATTCGTTCCTGGCAGCCGCTGGCGTGCGTCCTAATCACTTTGTGTCTACTGAACAGAAAGACCTTTTGTTCTCTGTTTATTTACGCTCAGTGCCTCCGAGCCGCGGCTTTTCATTTTTTATGTGGGGCAAAATGTATCTCGAATGATTCCAGCCACTCGTGTCTGTTTCCGCAACGTTCCAGTTCGTTCTAGTCTTCTTTTGTGTGTTTATCTAGATGTTTCTTCTCCGTCTTTACATTGAGCCCTGCGGAATGCTGCGGGCATTCATAGTTTGACGACCACTGAGCACTCTTGCTGTTATCGACGCCACCGAACTGCTGCTCAGTTCCCAGTCGAAAAAAAACTACAGAACTGTGTCAAAAATACGACAATATATCCTGTAGTTCTGTCGTAACCATCAGATTTTTCTGTAGTTCTGTAGTATATTTCTATTGTCTGTAGTTCTGTAACACATTTCTGCTGTAACTACAGAAATTTCTGATGTTACGACAGAATGTTCTGTTGTCACAACAGGTTTCCCGTCGAAACCCGCACAGAAATTCTGTCGTAACATCAGAAAATTTTTCTGTTGTTTTTCCGACTGGGTTCTTTTGCGGGTGCGAGCGAGCCCAGTACAGAGTTTATTTATGTAAAATCCCAGCCTTTTCGATTGTTGCCTACGCTCTTGTCGTCGTCACATGGAAGTTGAGGGCACTTGCGCGGGCTTGCGAAGGGGTCTAACTTAAACAATTAAAAGTGTGGGGGGTATCTACAGGTATCACTATCTGCACGTTATTTACCGTAAATAAACTGCTCTTGCTGTCACAAACGCTATCTTACATTCTAAGTGGCTTTTGGCCACACATCATTGCCATGTTAAATCATTAGAAAAAAATCAGTAATTCATTCGTCGAATACAACATTCGCCGGAAAGGAACTGTAACCAGATTTCTTAAAAGAACAGCGAGAAAACGTCTACCAAAATTTCAGAAAACCTAAACTGAACGGTCCAACCCCTACTGCCCTTAATAATTTGAACGTGTTCTACAGCTGAGTCCCTGCCATGGACCTTGCTCTATATATGCGTTGTTGCTGGTGAAAGCTTTTGGAGCAGGTTCTTGATAAATGTTTTCTTCTCCCAAAGCGGCTTCATATTTTTGCCATTTCCCAAAACTACCATTGTTAAACATTTAAAAGGCGTAGGAATAAAACTTTGATCGTGCACTGATGCGTTGCTGCTTTTAGCTGCTCCGGAAGTTACAAAGTTCATGAGCTTTCGAAAAATACCACTTGGCGGACACTGTTCGGATACACATGTCATTTCGCCAGGTTGCGCGGAATTTTCCGATTGCTCATGAGAAAGAGAGGGCGCACTAAATGTAGGCCGCCCATTCGAGGCAAGGTAGAAGAGAATGAAGGGCTAAATTATTAAATAAACGTCTGAAGGTAGACTCACCTGCCCTATCCGTATAGGATGCGACCGATATGAATAAGAAATCCAGCATAACTTTAATTAAAAAGAAACTATATAATTTGAGAAAATCTAGACCTTTATCTCTACTCTTAGTAATTCCGGAAAAATTATTTCGCCTGTATACCATTGATCCGCGATAGGCTGCAACACTGCGAAACTGGCTGAATGCTGTCAAAATTTTCAGGTGATGTAGGGGATCGAAAGAACATAGAGGGCAAGAGGATAAGCCTCAAGGTACCCTGAGCGCAGCGTGCGGTGTCCCAGTGTCCTCTGCCTGCACTCTCTTAGCCTTGTTAGTTAGCTGTTTAACAGTAAATTTGAATGCGCAAAATTCAGAGGACAGCCTGCGGTTGCCCATCTTTATTATAGATGGGGACGCCGTTCTCGACTGCTCAGCATTTGAGCTTGAGAACCTTAGAAAAATCATAACAAGGGGTATGCTCAGCAGTGGTTCTTGTAGCTCATCGCGCGTACTCTGGGCTAAAGACTTGTCTACCATGGAAGGACTGGTAGTTTACACAGGTAATTAGGCGACATGGACCAGTACTAATTCTGCGTTTAGCGCTTGTTAGGGTTCTTCGCGGGTGCAGATGATGCGAACTGTTAATAATTTCACACACTCCACTCAAACATGCACATGAGAAAAAGAGAGGCTGCCGAATGACACCTCGCATGTCAAGTTACAACATGACCAGCGGTTTAGTCGAGGGAAACCTCATACAAGGTGCTTTTAGAGATGCAGCGCTCGAGCTATAATAGCAATGTTTTGAACGGGTGTACATGCCACCTCTGTTGTGGTCACCGGAACTGGCACTTCCTCAAACGCGTTGGAGTAGTAACGGCTTTCAGATCTCGTTCGCTGGTTTCTTTGATTGGCCAGGATTAATATCTGTCCGGACTAAAATTAGCAAAGAGAGGATGCATGTTCACGACAAAAGCGCCTTCGAGATGACCGATTAACTTCATCGTCAACGTTTCTGCGTGTCGCAACTTCCAGCGCAAGATAGCGCTGCTGGAGCAATACATTTCGCTCATAACTTAGAGCCCCCTCGCAATTGCCCTTCAGGAAATGGGGAAGGGAGCCAAACTAACGGGACACCAGATGTTCAATATCGACCGAGTCGAGACATTGACGGTGACCACATTTTCCCAGCGCAATACTGCGGCGATAGAGTACGATTTAAATTCGTGAACTATCGAGAACGTATTATTAACTGGAAGAAAGAAGTACCCCAGTTTATTCCTTCTAAACATTGACACCTCACCCAAGCAAAATAAAATTAGATTTAGGACATTGTTGCCTAAATACATCAAGGTGGCCTGAAATAACACCTTGCTGATCATTGGTGACTTTAAAGCCATGCATCAAGAATGGGTCTGCACTAAACAGAAGCCCGAAGACTCGCAGCTATAGGAGGACGCGCACGAGCTGTAGGTTTCAGCCTTCATACGGATCCCGATCGTCCAAAGAGGACTGGCATGTAGCGTATGCGCCAATGAGAAACCTATAGGGACCGGACAGCTGTACGGGTGGCGCCGCCTCTCGGCGCATCGCTGAAACGCCGGAATGCGCCGGCCGGTGCCGGCGCATTGCCAGCGCATTGGAGCGTACTATTTGTCGTTGGTTTGTGTGGAAATTGGAAATCCTAAAGATGACGTGCGTGAATATACTATCCTCAAGAGAACAGAAAGTTGGGCTAGTTGTGTGAATATGTCCACTGAAATGAAGTCTGGCCAAACAAGGCTGGCGAAACGTGGTGCGTTGTTGGATCCACAGGCAGCTACGCGAAATCGTCGGGCGTTTTTAAGTCGATTCATTTCTACGGGTTTCCACAGAAGCATGAGTGGCGGGTGACCTAAGCAAGGCAAAGGCATGAATCTACGTATCTGGTTACTGTGTGGTCGTGTAAAGCGCCGAATTTTTAAAATTCCGCTTGCTACCGGATGCTCTGTGCCTTCTGTTCCCCGGGATTGACGGCACGAGAGTCTCGCAGTCGAAGCCGCACTCCTTCATCTGTAGTCAATTTTTTGACAATAGGAAATCGAAGTAACCCAACAGCGTAAGTTACAACGCTAGCATTTCCCCGCCTGTGTACAAGAAAACCCCAGCACGGAAAAAGAAAAGGCAGTTCCACCATCGTCGTTCGAGCTGCGTTACGATCTTCAGTGATGGGCAGAGGCAATGTTTGTGCAGATACTTTCGCTGTCATAGTCAAAGATAATTTACTTTTTTCTCTTAACAGAAAGAGCAGATAGGAGACATGAACAATTCCTATTACCATGATCTTGTCATTTTGCCTCTTTTCGTTTGTCAAGCAATGAAAATGCGCTGAGAGCTCTGCGTTGATACTCTTAGAATTTGTTAGCATTTGCTTGTGGCATCTCCATTTGCCTAATAAAATCACTCATTTCACAGCTCAATCAATACCGCATGGTCACAAAATCTGCTATCGGCTTCATATAAAAGTCCATCAAGAAAAAAAAATACAATTTAATGTGTGGAAACGAGCATAAAAGTAGCATTTTTTTTTTTATTTCGTAGGCCGTGTAGCAGTCTTTTTTTTTTTTTGCATTCAGGTTGCACCTGACACGGCTTTACGTATTTTCTCAGCAGCGTTCATTCCCTGGCCCGCCTAAATACATGTGTTTCTCATCGGCGTTTTAGTGAACGTGAGATTTCCTGATTGTGGCGTAGTATGACAAGACCTTTTACCTCTCTCAGAAATTGCTTCTACGGCCAATGTAAACAGATTTAGCAGCAGTCCGGCAAGTTGCAGTGACAAAGTTGTAAAAGGAATGGCTTTCAGTTATCCGGATTCCTTTACGTGCAAATAGAAAACTACATACATGGTCGTGCCCCCTCACACTCATCAGGTATCGAGGTCAGCTAGGTATCGGCCCCGCAAGTTCGTGGTACGCTGAGAAAGTAGGCCACCTTAGCGAACGAGCCATCAGAGGGATTCATTTAACAATAGAACGCTCTCTTATTTGTCGGTGGCTTATCTTACAACACATCACACTGTGTGTGCGTTTTTTTTTTCGATTGTATTTAACAGTTTGACAGTATTGTACTATTGCCTTCAGATGTTCAAGGCTGGTGCAGTCAATCGCATTTAACTTCCTGCGCTGAGAGAGCGCTATCAGGAAATTTAATTTTTTTTTCTTTTCACAACATCCGCAGCATGTCGGTAGAAAGGCAGGTATAGTATAATATTTTCTAAGTCAATTATATGTAGCAGCTCCGACGTGTTCAACAAGAGCATTGTCGTATATGTAAAAATGATGCTGAGGTGGTATTACTCCTTTGGCTTATATTATATAATTAAGTTTGATAGTCTCAAGGCCGGGTTCAGTGAGCTATTGTAGCGTAATTGTGCAGGAAGTCCTGGAAGTATATGTGTGTTTCCTATTCCAACCATGAATAGGATCCTACTTTTGTCTTGCTTGTTTATTTTTCTCCTTTTACAGCTCTCGTTGCAAGGTTGAAACTGGAATGTCATTTGCTATTATTCTACTCTGAATCGTTTGAGCCTAGCCATTACCAAAAAAAGACAGGTGCAGCATCTTTTTCATTTTACATGAACGCTGACCATTACAACTACCACTACTACGGCGCCACGGCTACACGGCTCGGCGGTATTTGATCTTCAGGCAGGTTTCGACTAGACCTAATATAAGATGGGCGCGCAGTGCAGGCGCAATTCCCGTCTTCGAAGTCGCCTTAACAAGTGCCTAACGGAGGTGTTCCTAGCGCATGGTGAAATCACGCGAGCGACATTTTCGAGTATATAATAGAAATACCATGCGCCGGGCGGTTTCAAAAAAAATAATAATAATAACACGTACGCCCTGCCGAGAACGGCCCTTTTCTTTGTCAAGATTTCCCGGTCAAAAAATACTCCTTGCGGTTACTCAACGCAGCTGAAAGCTCTTAAAGAAACACCGCAAAACGACGGGTAGGAACAGGCTCAAAAATGCCTCGCAGAACGGAAACGACTGCGCCCCTCAGCTGCCTCGCCATTCCGCTGTTTCGGCACTCCGCCGCGGGCGGCGCTGTTCCACCGAGGCGACGGTGGCGCCATACAACGGGCGCCCGGTCCCTATACGCGGGCGAGCTGCTTCCGGCGCCTGCGTGAACGCTGGCGCCAACATCTAGCATGGACAAATCTCGGCAGCAGCTAATATCTCGGCGCTTCACTCGAGTATGTTGGCGTCTCATACCACGCGCATGCGCAAACCGGTTCATGCATACACCAACAGCCCCGACACCCAGGATGTGTCGTTGGAGTTGGGCCTTTACCGTCAAGCTTTTATAACGCGATAGCGTTAAATGACCCGTTCTTCTGAAAGTACGGCGTCGGCACTGATAGCGAAAAATCACGGGCATGCATCTGGCAAGTGCTGGTCGTCAGGTGACATGACCGGCCACTATAGTGAGGCCACATGGCATGGTCGAGTTGGCAACTCCTGCCAACTCGGTCACTCCTGTTGAGATGGGAAGGTGAGGTGGAAATCGAGCCCTATGGAAAATTTGGGTCCCGAGTCAAGGCACCCGTAGGCCATTGAGGCATGTTCGTGCTGCTAGGCTAAAACGAGTCTTTATTCTATGCCGAATGGCTTTCGCATTACATTCACATGCTTAGCACCGCGCGTCCTCGGCGCTGGGCGTCAACGACGGCGAAATGGTTGTTGGCGCGTGGAGGGCGCTCGGACTGGACCTTGTTCGAAGATTTGAAGAACGCTTCGTGGGTCTGCCTGCCCGTCGCTCTGCGTCCGCACAGCGCCTACTCGCACGTCTGAGGCTCTTTGGGTCGTGACACTGAACCATACTGAGCATCGAACAACTACCGCCTACCACCCGCAAACGAATGGCCTAACAGAACGGCTCAATAAGACATGGCAGACATGATTTCAATGTATGTCTATGTTGAGCACGAGACGTGGGACAAAATGCTGCCTTGCATCACCTTCGCTGAGAATATACCGCGAGGCAGGAAACAGCACGTTTTACCCCGTTTTGTCTCGTGTATGGTAGGGAGGTGCGCATGATGTTAGGCGCCATGCTACATGAGGTGACGACCACATCACCTCCGACGCTATGGTTTGCGGCCATTGACACGGAGGTGGTCAATGCAGGGGCTTAAAAAACCAAGCTGCGCCTCGCCCGGAGTTACACCAAGAAGCAGCCAAGTCCGCTTCGAAACTTGGTGTCTTTCTGTTAAAGAACTTTGTTGGGGTTATTCACCTGTACCTTAAGGTAAATTTCCCAACCAGACAGACTTCTGTCAGGTGTTTCCTTTTGTGTCTCGATTTATGTTTTAATATTATCGATAAAAATATTGAGTTTAGTAATTAAGTGAAAATTTTTCTCATTCAAGCTTCATGAGGAGTTCACCGCAATGACGCATAAATTTCGTATCGAAGTTGTTGACATTTATAAATCACTACGGAGCACGGTGCTTGGAGCTGGCCAAGGGCCGACGGTGTGCCAGAGAAACAGCCTCCGAGATAGGAGCACGTCTCGAAAAATTGGAAGGAGGCACAAAAAATGTACGTATAACTTTTTCATGTTCATAGTCTTGCTCAGTGCTATAACAGAATTTTGGTTGACTGATTGCTTCGCGGTTGGTGCTCTACGCATATTGCCGATGCTTCCGAAGGAGCAGCCCAGATTTCTGAAAGGGCCGGTAAGTGTACTGTTTCATTTCCCTTCGATAGTTTACTCATAAAATTGGCACTAATGTTGACTTATGGTATTGGCGCAGGACACCTACCCCGCTCTTTCTTTTGAGACTTCGCAGCTGCATGAAGCAAAAGAAATCGTCGCCACTTTTGAGGCACTCAATATGGATGCCATTGATCAGACGGTATTGCAGCTGTTATAGAAATATATTGGATTTTTGATATTAAGTACAGCAGCCACAACAAGAACACATTTGCTGTTTTATAACATTTTTGTGGCCTTCAAACATCAACCAGGACCGTGTCATACTGCACCCCATATCGTGCATTGAAGAGGGCTTGAAGAAGACTGATAATGTAGATTTGGAGGGAAAATAAAAGTTCAGTCCGTTCTGCGCTATTTGAGTATATTTTTTCCTGGCTTTTAAACAGTGCAAATTTTAGCTCCTGATCAACATCCATGAACCAAACTTCTGGCCCCCTGTTCTTATGACAATGAGCAATAATTTGTTGAGAGTTGATTGGAGTCTCTTGTGTAAAAGAAGGCAACTTTTTTTAATTTTTCAGTTTGCGTGACGTGAAAACACCTTCTGCAGATACCACATCCATGACATTTCAGCTAGGGCTATATAGGAGTGCAAATTTCCTTTTTCTGTTTAGAATATCACAGTGGAAATGCGGATATTTAGCAAAAATGTCATGAATAATGTTTTTTACGTGTAAAATTAATACGCATGCTTGCGAAATAGAAGCCCGGGATGAGATGATGAAATATTTTATGCGAACAAAATTTATATGTACAGCCGTTTGAGATGCACCTATTAAGAAGTGTGCGCATAAATTGATTCGTGAGCATGCTGCATTTCTCCAGCAGTGCGAAATAGAGCAAGACATTTGCTCCTCACCAAGTGCAAAGCACCGAATATGAATATATTGTAGTTATGTTTGGCTTGGTACAAAATGTGCATCAGCAGAATTGTTTGTGCATATTAATGGGCTACAATTATGTGACTCTGGCTTAAATTCAAAATGTAATACTGATTTTACCGATGTTAAACATATTCATTGTTATTACTTGCAGAGCAAAAGGTGCCCTCCCTGTCCATGTAGTTCAGCTCAAGAGGCAGTTTTGATGTGAGCAGCAGGAATTTTAAAAGTTTTATATGTATACATATTACTAGCTCAATGAGTTACTGCCCTTTTAGCCACTGCAGTTAGTAACGGCAGGGTTAGTAACTTTTACTAACTTACCCGTTACTAACCGCACTTACTAACTCAATGGGTTGCTACCCTATTAGTAACTGAAGTTAGCAACAGGAAGGTTAGTAACAGTTACTAACCTTCCCATTGCTAACTGCACTTACTAACAAGGTAGTAACATATGTGACAAGCACTTGCTACCCTAAAGTTAGTAAAAATACTACCTTTTTTCTAAGAGTGTAGCCGATTCGTGGAACAAGCAGAACAAGCACGCCAGCTAGCCCGCTTGCACATCAAGGGACAACAAGCTGCCGATGCCCGACATTACAATCTTCGCCAGAGGGACGTGCACCATGTACAGGGTGACCAAGGGTAGGTGTGGACCCCTGTGCGTCGCAAGGGCCTGTGTTAAAAGCTCATGGATCGATATTTTGGCCAGTACAAAGTACACCGCCGCCTAAGCAACGTGAACTACGAAGTTGTGCCCGCCGGAACTACGACAGTGGCTCATCGGCTTCAGTGGCCCGAAGTCGTGAACGTGGTGAGGCTAAGCCGTACTTTTCGCGGGACTAAGCGTCATCGACGCTGTGTTAACCAGCTCTCCGTATACCATCTTGCCCAGGCTGTGTAATGCTTTTTTGTGCAATGTTGTGTGGTTATTTTTTCTGTTTCGTATTGTATTTTTTTTTGTACCTGCCTCTTTTCGCGTCGAGGCGATGCTTACTTTTTAGGGGTAGAATAATGTCACAAGCCTAGCACCACGCGGCCTCGGCGATGGGCCGCAACGACGACGGAGTGGTTGTTGGCGCGTGGAGAGCGTTGATGCGTCTGTGACTGCGCAGGAAGCAGCGATTGGAATTTTTTCAATCTCTTTTCTGCAGTTTATCGGTGCGCGTCTTGGATTGCACACCGATCTTTTTAGCGGAGTTTATGGCAATGAAGCTTCTACTATTAAAAGTTCCCTGCAATCAGTCAAAAATAATTTTTCTATCAGACTCTCTTTCTGTTTTATTGTCACTGGAGTCAGCACGAGACGCTCTTTTGAGCCGCTCACTAAAGTTTTTCATACAGGGATAGGTGAAAGAAATACGCTTCATCTGAGTCCCCGGTCACTGCGGTATTTTCCAGACCGAAGCGGCAGACTTCTTGGCTATAAAGCAGCTCTTGATGCACCTGCTCCATGTACATTTCCTAATATCATTATTTTTGGAATGTCCCGTTTTCAGCGTTATCAATACATAGCCGCCTCATGCAATTATCCCTTGCTATGTAAAGCAGAATACCAACATTTCATATACTCATGGAAATTAAAACTGATTGCTGGACTAGTTGATGCATAGTCACATAAAGGAAAGGTTAATAGCGCCAAAAGACGCTCGCAAATAGGCGCCTGTCCCTGTGTGTCTATTTGTGCCTATTTGTAAGTGTCTTTTTGCGCTATTAACCTTTCCTTTTTGTGACTACTCATAGAAAGTTCGTTCATGTAAATCACGACAGTGTGAGGTTTGCGGTGAGATTGAAAATATTGAACATTTTCATCTCGCTTGCCGAAGGTTTTCACATCAGAGGAGGTGGCATTTAGAAATTCCAATAGCACAATTGGGATGTACGTTGTCGCTCCCGCTTATACTCTACTTCGGTGCGAGTGCGAAAGGATTTGCGCTTCCTCAAATTTGTCAGTATTTACATAGCTCCATCACAGCTACGGACAGATTCCCTTGCTAATTTTAATCAAAATTTACAAACTTCAAAATGTTCGCTCCGTATTTTTTTTCCTTTCATTAAATTTTGTGATCTTAAATCTTAGGTTCTTGTTGAGTCGATAATTAATTTAATACACTAATTCAGTATCTGTTGAACATTTGGCACTCCAAACTGAACCATGGCCAATCCCCATCCTTCGTGGGTGTGTGCCATCATAGAAGAAGAAGAAGAAGAAGAAGAAGAAGAAGAAGAAGAAGAAGAAGAAGAAGAAGAAGAAGAAGAAGAAGAAGAAGAAGAAGAAGAAGAAGAAGAAGAAGAAGAAGAAGAAGAAGAAGAAGAAGAAGAAGAAGAAGAAGAAGAAGAAGAAGAAGAAGAAGAAGAAGAAGAAGAAGAAGAAGAAGAAGAAGAAGAAGAAGAAGAAGAAGAAGAAGAAGAAGAAGAAGAAGAAGAAGAAGAAGAAGAAGAAGAAGAAGAAGAAGGATCTGCCTGCACGTCGCTACAGTGAACTAACGTCGCTCTGCGTCCGCACAGCGCCTACTCGCACGTCTGAGGTTCTTTTGCTCGTGACAATATGGTATAATGCGAATGCATGCTAATTATTATATAGGAGGTAACAGAGGCGCAAATCACGAAGTTAGGCGTTATGCAAATAGCAAAGTGCAAGGGGAGCCTCAGACGGGGGCCTTTAACGTTCTCTAGTCATATTCCCTTAAAGGCTGAGCTTACGTGTGCGTCATATTTTAGTGGTCTTTTTTTTAGAAAATTAAAGGCGTAGCAACTGTCTCGCACTTCGATGGAGACTTCTGCAGTGCAGTGATGGAAGGGAAAAGGTGGGATTTAAATAATAGAGAAAGAGGTAATATACCGCTGACTGAGAAACAAATAGACTGTGCTTAATACTTGCTCCAGCTAAGACGAGGGTTGGCCCCAGTTCAGTTTCTACTAGAGGTGTGCATGGGCCGAAGTTTTGAGCCCGTCCCGGGCCCGGCGCTCAGGCCCGGACTGTCATGCCGCATTCGCCGCTGAAGCGATGATACAGAAGGAAATTATTTGAGAATGATAATTTTATCCAAGATCTTGAAATGTTGAATTCTGACGTTTGAAATGACAAATTTGCTAAATATACAGAGAGAGCGCATTGATAGAATTAACTTATTGTGCAAAAACAATGATTTATGCATTGAATTGAGACATTTGTGGCGCTCTTGGACCCCTCTTCTCGCTCACTAACGGCTACCAAAGGAACATTCTAGGCGACGAGGCGGGGAAGAAAGGCGGGCCGACACCCGGAGAGAACTGGGAAGCTCTCGCTTGGTAAGGACGCGGGAAAATGCTTTGCGTTCTGCTATCACAAGTTGCATGTGTTTGTGATCTAAATGTCCGGCCCGACCCGCGGCCGAGACAAATATGCCTTGGCCCGGGCCCGGCTCGAGTTCGATGAGGAGGGCTTCTGAGCGGCCCGAGCCTGGTCTACGGTATGAGAGCAAATGTAGGAAGTAGAGCTGTGCACGGGCTCAAGACAGCCCGAGCACGTGCACAGCTCTACTTCCTACATTTGCGCCCGCTTATATATCCCGCATATGTGACTCTCATACTGGCACTAGCTGTGCCTGTTAGTTTAGCGCAGTTATTTCATTTAATTTCATTTTGGGTGAAAAAAGCAGCGCGAAGGGACGCAAGACAAAGATATGGAAATCACACGGACCAGCGCCGACTCACAACTAGGTTTTATTGAGAAAAAACAGACGCAGTTTTTTCACCCAAAATGAACGTATACCAACTCGCCCAGCTTTCCATTCTACTAGAGTGTATTTAATTTCACCTTGAGAAAAAAGCACAAATTGATATATACAATTCATCAGATAAAGGTCTTGAAAGCTGTAGTATAAAAACGACATTAACTTTCCCACGTTTGTGAAATATGTAAATGTTCGCATGAATATTTAGGTAGACTAGTATGGGGATTTCGATTTTCAAGTCCAGTTAGACTCAATTGCATTAAATGATGACTAAATCATATAACCAGTTGGAGTCAATGATTGCCCAATTGGTCCAGTTCATTCCCATTGGCAAGTACAATTGGACGCTGTTGGTGTCTCTTCTCACTGAATCGCAACCAGCTGGAATTAACGTTTTTACAACTGGTTACAATTGGTTCCAGTTGCTTCCTATTGGTAACTGCAATTGCAATCAATTGTCTGTTTGTTTTTCTTGGGGGGGGGGGGAGGGAGGGGGGGGGGAGGCTGGGAACAAATGATGCGGGAGTACATTTAAAATGAAGTACCGGTTGAAAGCGACATAACAGAACCCATGCAAAGTAACTGAGTGAAACTTATTCTCGCAAGAAAGCTGATTTAGAGAAAACAAAAAGTATGAGCGCGCACTCACGGCCTTATGTTTCCGGTTTAGCGAACAGCTGTGCGGCTTCTCTGAGGCGGCAGTCATGAAGTCAGCACAGCTGTTTTGGAGCTATGATTCCACTTAAGCGAGCTCAAAGAGGAAAACCAACAAACGCGTAAGGAGCCACAACCACCCATTTTATCCCATGCAGTGAGGAAAGACAAAACCGGTGCCTCGAAGTAGACAAGCGAACGGCATCCACACTGCAGATTTCGACGCTCTCCTTTGCGCTTGCGCTGTTGCGTTTGAACCAAAAAAAACATTTCGTGAAAGTTCAAATTGGCAAACACCAAAATGCCAAGTTTCTATTAGATGACCGGCCAGCGAATAGCAAAGTTGGCTTCACCTTTCAAAATCTCGAAAAATGCAGGCAAGATTTTTATTTTTTTTTTAAAGCGTAGAAAATCCTCTGCTTGTCAATGCCCACCCCTTCTTCACAAACAAAGCTAAACATACATAAAAGTACGACCGGCTCCGAATTCAGATTTCAAAATCTCTTTTTATTACAAATATATCTTGTTTTATTTACTCTATAAAATTGTACGTTGTAGACATCGTGATGGTCAAACAAGTTACCAGAGATTAAAAAATACATATTTAGCGAGGTTTTATTCAGGCATGCATATGTGCATACCTCGAAAAAAAAAAACAAAGAAGAAAAGTTAGAAACTTTAGCGTGCCATAATTCGAACTTATAGCAACAACCTAACCAACTGTCATTTACCGCAGAAGTCCATTAAATTCATTCCACTGCTCTCATACACATATCCAGTTAAAAATGCATTAAGAAGTGAATCAAATGGCTGACTGTTGTTTAAGAGCAGGCAGTTGAAATACACTTGTAGTTATTTATACACATAAAATGTTTGTTAATTATGCCCTGTAGGACCCTTCATTAACGTCGTCAGCCGTTGCTCAAATCCGTCATTTACACAACGTTATATTCCATTCTTTCCTCTCTGACTTTTTGAGATGATTTACAAGTCTCAGCCAAGTTCGAACAATACTTTTATAACCTTTGTTGATAAAAAGTTCGTAGACTATCAGCGCGATTCATACGTCAAAGAATGCGCTAGCATTAGTGTTCCCTACAGCAGGAGCAGCTACTGCCGCTGCCGTAATATCCTGCCTGTGTGCGCGGGTGGTGTGTTACAGCCCACCACTTAACATGGAACACACCGTACGCACCCTCCACTCTCCCAACCCGACCTTACTCCCTAATTACAAATTCAACTCCCCCTTGGCGGCTCCCTTGAATAAAATAACATATTTGAAAAATTTGTGCGTTATGTTAGCATTCATAGCGAAAATATTTTATAGCTTGAAACGACAGGAGAGGCTTCTCTATGTGTCGTGTACATTTAGAAAATCAATAAACGGCAAAAGAAAACCAGAACCATTCCTTTTCCTAGCGCAGACAAAGTTCAGAACTCGCAACGATCTATTGCCGCCGTTGCGACGACATGTTTCTAAATGCGTAGGCGGGTTCGTTTTTTCCACAGTGCCTCGATCCGTGCAGACGCCGTGCACCGACTGCTGCCCGGAGGAAAACTAAGCGGGGGGGTTATACCCTTTCCTCTATTCCGTTTTAGACTCGTTCCTTGCTGGACATAGTATAAACATAGGGCTACAAACAGACCTTCACCTTCTTCGAAGAGCATATGGCAAGGAAAAATAACCCAGTTTTCACGGCTGCAGACATCCGCGCGTGCATACAAGGGTGAAGGTCAATTCCTGGCTCTGGCTCAACATTCCTACTTTATTTATGTTAGCGTGAGTTTGTATTCGGCGCGTAAAAGTCCTTTCCGTAGCCCTTGCCCTGTGGAGCCATCTGTACGCAAGAAGAGACACCACTTCCAACTGCCAAGTTGAATATGTCGTGCTGTAGCTTGCTGACGAATGCAGTGGTCTAGAGCACATACTCTTACGCTTGGAGCCTAATCGATGATGTGCAATAGAGGAAAGCAGCATCTTGGCGGAGTGCAAAAGTGCACCTTTTTATCTCTCTTTTATTCTGTAACTGGTGGACGCTCAGAAGCTGGTCGCTCACGGTCCATTGACATGGTCATATTCCACGTCATTATCGATCGCACAAAAAAAAAAAAAATAAAAAATAAAAAAGGGAGAGAGAGAGAGACAGAGAGACTTAAATTTTTTTTCGGAACCTAATCAAAGATGTTTAGAGCTGGCAGCAAGACTGGGTGGAAAAACTAAAGTGTCTTGGAAGTGAAGCATTAACGCTATACCGTATGCCATTCCTTCAATTACATAGCACCCTTCCATTGGTTTCCGTTGAATATAACTTTCCAGCAGCATAAGCGGTAAATATTCTTACATGTCGGAAGAATACTGACATGACAATGCATTATATTATTGTTTGTTGTATAAATAAGTTTCATTATAAAAACTGAAACCTCAGGATTGCGCGCTCTTTAGGTTGCTCAAACCAGACAAAATCAACGTAAAGCCGCGTGGCTTTATTACATTAAAGAAAAGACTGCACTATGTATAATGGCCTTTCTTTCTTTCATTAAAAAGAAAAGCGGTAACAAATGGAAACTGGTGGTGCTGCGGTTTTTCTCCGTCGAGCTAGACCGCTCTGCCTAACGTTAATAGAGCCTCTGCCTAAGTAGCTTGCAGGTGAATTTCTCAGCGTTTTGTTTGAAGAATATAGAGCTGCCAGAAGCCAGGCTGCTGAGTTTGTCATAAGTATGTCATTTATTTTTGTTTAGGTGTATCACACTAGCGAAACAAAACCACGGTGCAGCTGTAAAGCTTCAAACGTGCCGCCAAATAATCATCTGATCTCAAAGTAATAATCCTGCACTCAAAAACATGTTGCAGTTTAAAACTAAACAATAAGATTTTTGTTCACTAAAAATAATAAGTGTAATAATATGTAGTATATTTAAACATTTAAAACATTTTAAAAACTTTCTGCGGGACTGTTGCTTGAGGCCGTACACGGCTGACGCCAAGTTTCACTGTGTTGGATAGAATGTACTCGCTTTTGTTGGCTCCCTGTGAATTCAGTCATCAAAATAACTCATGTGTCGGTGCCGCACTGGTTCAAAGTTAACGCCAACTTATGTAGGCGCGCGTCACGGCCATCGGACGTCCACACTGGTAAAAACATGAACTGGCTGCGCCCGCGCTGCATCTTTGCCGTGTTCCTATTCTCGGAGCTTCTCGGCGGCGTACTCGCCCAAGATCGCTCGACAAATGCACTCACGAGCGACAAGGATGCACTGGATCCCGCGCAAGGCAGTGCGTCTACGGCCGATGAAAAAGGTAAACTGGGAAAGTTCACCCCGCACATTAGCGCAGCGCGCTGGCAAGAGCTGTCCTGCGACATTTGGAAACACCGAGGCTGCGGGTCCGAGGCCCGAGCAAGGACGACTCACGGTACCGTACTTAGTCTACTCGCAAAGCCAGCAGAGCGTTTCGCCAGTTGCTACGTTGCCTGCTGGCCGGTATGCTGAATTGTCGCTCTTAAAGTCTCTATAAATATTGATATAGCGCACCGCATTGTTCCTTGGGACGCACAAGTCAAACCACTGCTGAATCGTAAGTGTGCGCGGCGCAACGTAGTCAAGTGTGACAAGCGACTTAGCTCTCTGCCGTGCCGGTACTGTCGATAGCTTAACAAGCAGATTTCAACACTGATCGAGCCGTTACGAGCACATTAATTGACATTAAATGTAATTAATGTCACGGCAGTGTTTTTAACTTTACACCTGTTTGCTTAAGAGCAGTTTGCAGCCGCTTTCTGCTTATTTCGATGTGTGTATATGCGTGCTTGTTCATTGCGAGAAGTCACACCTTATGCAAATTTTTTGATGCACTTATTCAGCACGCGCGGTCTTCGTAGCGTAATGTTTCACGAACTTTCGTAGTTTGTCAAGCGCTTTCTCACGCCCCTCTTGCACTGTGGTCTTTAAGCGCAAGTGGTCGGCGCGCAACTTGTGCTGCGGGTTGCTCGCAAATAAATGAATGTGACAACCGTACTGCTGTCCGACGCTTCCTTATACTTGTCGTTTAGTGCGCCAACAACAAACGTGGGAAAAGCGCACACGTGTGAACAAAAGCGTGATTCCGGTGCCGCTTCCAAGTTGTAAGAACGCGATTGAAGGCTGCACCCGACGTTTGACGCGGAGCAGTTGGAGTAAATGTCGGGGTGCCGATAGTGGAAAGTAAAGGCATGTTCGTGCTGTTTCCGGCATCGTTTGAGAGGTGCAGTGCAAGCTATCGCGACCTTGAAAACCATCTCGTGGCGTTTGACGGACCGCGCGGTGGCCGAGGCGCTTTAGCCGAAGGCAGTGTTCCCTGAGCGACGCAACACATTCCGCTTAGGCCGCGGCCGGTCCATTGGTGCGTGACGTCACTCTTGAAACAACAGCAATTGAAGAACGTGAAGCCACAAGAGTGACTGTCGGGCCCCGGTCCGCAGCAGACCGAGGCGCGTTCACTTCAACACGCCTTTATACGTTTTGAAGGCCGCCCGAGTTGCGGCGCTCATAGTAGGGCTTCAGTTTTATTCCGGGCGGCAATCTTTGATTGGAGTGCCGTGATGAGCTTAATATCTGGTTGGTTTCGTTCCTTTAGAGTGGTGCCAACCACTGCGTTTCCATTGTATTGGATACTCATATTAAACACTCAGTGCAGTTTTGAAAGCAACTGTATATGCTTGAATATAGCTCTTTAAGGGCAACTATACTGGCAGGATTGCAGTCATGTTTAACTGTATTGATGGTTATTATTCTGTGAAGGCAGCTGCAGACGATTTTCCAAATGCAATTTGCGTGTCTGCAAATTTTTACAGACTGCAATGTCATGCCGTCGCTGTTAGCAAATTGCTTCACAGTTAATTAGTATCACATTTTTGCTACTTCGTCTTTAGCTTTACTAACAGTATTTTAGCTGAAAGCACAAATTGGCAGAGTTCTGTACTTTACTACAAGCTAAGCAAATTGGGCGCGGCTTAAAATTTGATTGTTATGTGAAATTCAAAAAGGTCAGCATTTTTTATACTATACAGATACCTTCCTTGATGGGTAAATTTTTCCTCTTTATTAGTGCAGTTTTAAAATGGTACTCATTGTGTGAACTTTGTGATCATGCAGAATTTACAATACATCACATTAATCAGAGCTGGAGAAATTATGGTTAAAATATCAGCATGTCACTAGTACTCTCATCTGGTGTGCTGTCTTGTTTACGTTCATTACTTTTTTTTCCTATGCTTGAACCGTTGCATTTTTTAAATGCTCAGCCTTTTTAACAACTGGCTCACTAGTGCAACTGCCTGTTATATTAAGTAACTTTGTCTTGTAACTGCAGGGAGCCCAACAACTTGCGAAAAAGTGAATGCTTGTGATGACCTGCTAGGCTACGAGGCTATCCGAGCACTGCATCAACAGCTGGATGACGATGCCAATGGCAGTGTAGACATTGCCGAGACTGATGAGGTTTGTCTTGGCTTCGACTTTTCGCACAGCTGATCGTCATGCTGTATTAGTAGTTGCATTGAATAGCTACTGCTGCTGCTGCTTATACTGCTCCTGCTCTGAAGGTCAGGGTTCAGAGCAGCTGGCAGCAAATGTGACAATGCGATGTGGCATGTTGCATTAGTAAAAATATTCAAACATTTGCTTGACATTGGCATTTAAAACATACTTTTTTTGTACTGCCGTTTGCTTCACACGAGGGCAAGCACAAGCTTCAGTGCAGTGGCCTATTTCACATGAAAACAGTTGGTCTAAACAAGCCTAATATGCAGGCCACACCAGTGGAAGCTATTAAAGTAGAAGTTATTAAAGTAAGACAGAGTGCTGTTCTATTTCAGCTTTCTGTCCTATCTTCTTTTTCCTGATTGTGTACTTGCTGCTGATACAAATAAAAAAAGACTGCAAGGTTCAAACTCGCAGCCGTTATGTTGGAAGCCAAGCACACATCTCACTAAGCCACCACAGCAGATCTCGTGGAAGCTGGAAAGGAACACTTTCACATGGAGGCAGCACTGGTTACCATGGGAACAGGCACATGCTGTGCCTTCAGCAACCTGAATTTGACTATTTTGTTGTTCCATGGTTCGCATTTCTTCACTGCAATATCACAGAGTGTCATATTTAGTGACCTTGAGCTTTTCCCCCCTCTAAATGCAAAGAACAAATTGTCGTGCTTTGGAAAACTATGTGGTGCACAACTCTTCTTAATTACAACTCCACCGTTCCTTTCAGCACATAAAGCAAGAGTCATCAGTTTCACTGTCACCGCTTATATTTCCACAACGAATTGGAATAGCAATATGAATGAAACTTCTGCTGATATAAATGAACAGCATATGATTTGCAGCAGACAGCATGATAAAGAAAGCCGTTCTTGTTTGTTCTAGTCTGTTCATATTTGTCTTAATATATCAAAAATAGGAAAGAAACTGACAGAATAGTAATTGCTTACATTTCTCTAATAATTCCAATACTTTCCGAAAGCGGGTGGGGAGGCTGTAGTTGACCTCTGAAACCATCGCATTTCGAATGTAGTAATTGTAATCAGTTGCTTCTTTTATACATAATAGCTACACGACTGGTTCCACACTATAAAAGATTGGTGTAACCCTTCTAAAACTCTCTTCTTCAGTTCATTAACAATTCTTCACGGTACACTAGTTTTAATATGTATTTAGATATGATTTAGTCCTTAGATAATTCCTTTTTCTAATAACAAGGTGTATAGCGATGTGTGGTTGGGTTACCTTTCATGGTTATGATCGTAACTTTTTGTATGATTAATTTTGTAGTGTTTTGTTTTTGTTATATATGGAGTTATGGGCTGTGTTTCGGTTAACTTTAGCCGCAGTTCCTTTTTTGTCTTAGCCCTTCATAGCCACACTTCTCTAAAGTGTTAGCAACTTTATGAAAGAATTCTAGAATGCTTTAAAAGGGCAGGTAATTGCTGAAGACTTGCCATGCGTTCAGTTACGTCAGCAAAACTTAAGAAAGCGTTCTTGGTTTTGAAGGTCGTTGCCGTGGGACCCTAGAGGATAGCTTTCTGTAGCTATGCAGTCGAGCCTGCTTGACTGGGGTGTTCGTCACAGTTTAACTACACCAAGTTGCTTATCGGGTCTCATTTACAGCTTTCAAGCTGCTATCTATGCAGAAATGTATTCCTTTCTGCCACTGAAGGCCTATGTGGATGTAAATTTGCAACTTATAAAAAGCTCACATGATGTGTGCTGTTAAAACAATCCCAACGTGAAAGCATACTGAAACTGGCGGGGGCGTGCAGCAGACGTGGTCCACCATACTTTTTGCGGGATTTTCGACAGGCAGCGCAACTATTAGCACGCACATAGCGTATTGTACTGTCGTGCTCTATACTAATGTCATAATTATTATTAGATAATCTTAGTGTAATAATAATGTTAATAATTACGTAATAGTAGTATAGAATTGGAAAAAAATTCTGCAAGCACTGTATTCTGCTCTGCTGTTCAGAGAACTGGTGCGTGTCGGCACTGTGGTTTTGGCTGCATAGGCAAGAAAGTTTCCGAGTACAGTGGAGCTGTGTTGAGTAATGATGCAGGACTTTCTTCTTTTTTTTCATGCCCAGTGGCCGTTACTCATCATAGCGGTGAATAATGAAGTACTCTCAGTCGGTAGGCTTCATGCAGAGGCCAAGTGACAGTTGTGTCAACTTTTGCATATTATGCTCGAGCAGTCTTCGTTACACATGGCCCTTCAATAGTCGGGGATTTCAGCTGTAATGGGCTACCACAAAAGGCTGATGTTGGGAAGTAGGTAGTTTGTTCAGCGCATTGTTTCAACTAATGTGCAAGCTTAGTATGACTCATTCTAGTGTGTCAATGCTGAGGAGTTTGTGTTTGGTACGGGTCTCTAGTATGCAAGTGCTGTGCCATATGCATGGTAATTGGATAGCAGTATTTTACTTTACATGGTCATTGTAACATACCTATAGTTTGTGTTGTATTCGTTGGCTCAAGCTTTTTGTCTGCTTTATATTTCCTTGTGTTTCAGTGCTGTTTTACGTTGTGATGAAAAAGTTCCTGTTCTTATAAAACGATAGTGGGGATATTCGAGTCCGTCCTTAGGATAACTATGTTGAGTATGAAGCTCAGCACATGAAGTCATTCTAAGAGAATATTTTGTGCTGCTGCTGCTGCTGCTTTCGCTTGCTGTGTGGCATGCTTTTTTGTGCACTCTGTAACTGTGCCATTTTCATGTCCAGTTTCTTAGAGATGAGTTGCAGTATGAGAATGGCTATGAGCGGCAGAAGAAATTTCATGGAAATGACAAGTACATATCTCTTGAGGAACTCTGGCAGTCCTGGCAGGTTTCAGAAGGTTAGTTCATGCCTTTTAATAAATTTTGTACTCAAGTCATTACTCTGAGTAATTGGGCATGTGCTTGTCACAGGTGCTTTTAGAATATTTTAGAATGTGAACGCCTGTCATCTCCATATAAACAAAGTTTTGTGCATGCATTATTATGCACAAATGTTTTGTGACAGTTTTATGGCTTGCATGCTTCGGTGTGTTCTGGTAGTGAAATTGTGTGCAGTAGAGTGTAGTGCAGTTGTGTGCAATAGAGTGCAGTGCATACTTGTGCATGTCCTTGTACATCCCTGTGCTGAGTTGGATTTAAGCACAATTTTTTGCACTGTGGTAAAGGCACCCTTCTGGTTTTGGCTGTGACGGCCTTTCATCACTCAGCACTGGCTCTGTATTATAAACAAATCCAGAGGCATGCACATCAAGGCCCTAGCATGTTACTGAAATAAACAGCTTTACAATTTGGCAAACAATGCACAAGAGCTGTGGCTTTACAATTTAGCAAGCAATACACGAGAGCTGTGTTTTAAGGTGGAAACCTTTCTTGTATCATGAGTGGCGTCTGCAGAAACATTTCAAACGAGACAGATCCATAGCCAGTCCAACAATAGTTCCACATAGCAAGCTAACATTGGCTAGAATATCTAAGCATTAGGTAATCAATAGCTTAAAGCCACAAGTTAATCCAGAAAGCTCGTAAAATAAATCCTCAAGTCTAGAACCCAGTCCACTAGCCACATAACAAGCCAACATTGGCTAAATTTTATAAAGTATCTAATCAGTAGCTATAAGTGAGCCCAGAAAACAGAAAGGTCATAGGTCAATCCATAAGTCCAGAATCTAATCCAGTAGCCACATAACAAGCCAGTGATGAATCCAACAGTTATACTGAAAATATGTAATAAAAAATGATTTTGCCTTACTGTACCTAAGCAGTCTCAAGTACCTCCTAGAATGTTCTTGCTATATGCTATTTATTGTGAAATGACAGAAGATTGAACACGGAAGTACATATTCATCGTTAAGAAAACATGGGGGTGAGATGGGGGGTCAAGTGATAGGAGCAAATGGAGGAGACACAGGGTGCTGTGTTATTCCAATCACAGGCTCACATGCACTGGTCATGCTATTGTGCTGTTGCTCTGCTACATTCAAGAACCCATGATGCTTTATTAGTACTATCCTTGCTTAAAGTAACCAAGCAACGAGCTTTGTTGTTAGCCACATTGTGGAGCATTTATGGCACATCTTGGGCTCTATATATGTGTGGTAAGGAGAACCTTTGTGCTAACCTTTAGAGATTTTTGGGTCTTTACTAGCTCTCTAGGCTGAGAAACAAACCCCTTGATTGTTACTTGGCAAAAGCAGTACACACCATTTCTTTTGCTCAGCAAAACCAGTAGCTTGCTGGTGCTGAAACCTCCAATTACTATCACTGTGTATACGTCTCCAGCATTTTACATGAGTGTGATATGCTGTTTCTGAGCAAGAAATGTTGTTTGCAGATTGTTGTATGTATGGCTGGAGCAAATAAAGGCACTATAATGGGGAAATTTCAACAGAAAGGTGGGGAGTTATAACAGGTGGGCTGTGAAAAATACTTGCGTTAACCACAGCGGGAGAGATTCTTTATAATCATGAAGTCCCTTGTGATGTCAGCACAGTTTTCATAAGCACTCTGTGTAAGCTGTTGTACTATAGACTTTCTTAGTCAACAAATTTTGATAGGTATGTGTGGTGCTTCTGGGTTGTTCAGGTGAGGTCCATAGATTCACAAGGGGCCAGGAGCTTTAAAAAAAAAAAAAAAAAAGTATCTTCCCTTTTATTTTTTGCTGTTTGTATTTTCTGAATTCTGCTGAGGTGTTCAGTGGTAACTCATTGGTACACATGCTGTTAGCAACAACTTTAAAACATGGGTGTTTAGTTTGTAAACAGTAGCTTTGTTACATATGAAATTGTGCAAGTCATCTCAAATTATTTTGGTGGCTCATACGTGAGCCAGCACTATCTTCTTTTAAAGGAATGAAGCTGTATATGTTGATAGAACTAGCTTGCTGGGAGTTGCTGAATTGACTACATGCGTGTGTGTTTGTGAGTGTGAGGGAGAGAAGGGGGGGGGGGGGGGGAAGGGGGGGTTATATTAGTCAGGTTGCCATGAATGGAGGCTCTGTCTCCTGTTGCCTTCTCTTTGGTGCTCCTTAGTGCACAATATCTGCTGTTTGTGAAGCCTTCTCTGATTCACAACTCTTAATGTGATGTCACCGCAGTGCATAACTGGACAGTGGAAGAGACTATTGAGTGGCTGGTTAGCTGTGTTGAGCTCCCTCAGTATGCAAAGACCTTTGAAGAGAATGCGGTGGATGGCTCTACCCTTCCCAGGTAAAAGACATTCACTTTGGCTGTGTTGCACCAGTGGTGTGTTACCTACGCACTGTCAGATTTTATTTTTTACTCTTGGGGGGGGTGCAAACGTCAGAATTGTGTGGTGTGATTACACTTCAGCTTAGTTGGTCTGAGTTAACACTGCGCAAAATAAGTAGTACATTTTTTCAGTCCTTGCAGTGTTTTGACATTTTGATCTCATCACTGGACTGAAGTAGCTCACCATACTACTAGCCAGGATACATTATGACAGTCTTGGTAGCACCTAACATTTTGCTCCTTCAATGCATTAGCATTGGAACAGTTATGTGAACTAAAACTCAGTGTCTGGTATATGTCCAATTGAGCATGGAGTAGAAGGCCGTTACTACACTTATGGCGTTGAATGGTATTTGAACCCATGGTGGCACCTGCCGGTCAACTTCACTTGCCGCTGTTCTTTGACCACTGCCATCGCCGTTGTCTCTCTCCCCACATATTCACCCTTTCACATGCAAATTTTTTCTATATTATCTGTACAACTACTAATGCAACATTTCCACAAGACATGATCATAAATGTTCACGGTAAAAATATCAGATTTTTCTACTAGTGTTCTTGGAAATATAAGTATTATTCCCACTGCCCAATAGGTACTAAAATTTCACGATATATTGTTCTGAGTAAGAGAAACTGAGCAAAACTTGAGAATGCTTGGAATACCTAAGGTGGACTGAGGAAATGAAGTAATCATCTGCCCCGCCATGGTGGCACATTGGTTAAGGCACTTGGCTACTGTGCCCAAGGATGCGGGATCGAATCCCAGCCATGGTGGCCGCTTTTTGGTAGAGGCGAAAAGCAAGGCACCTGTGTGCTGTGTTATGTCAGTGCACGTTAAAGAACCCCAGGTGATCGAAATTTCTCTCACAGCCCGTGTCGCTTTGATATGTTAAAGTAATTTAAATACCTACATGGCGAACAGCCTTTTTATTGCATGTTAAACTGTAGCCTGTCGCTTGGTGACATTAGATGGTGAAACTGCACAGAGGAAGCCACAAAGCTCTGGTTCACAAATTAGTTTGTGTGATTGCACAAAGAGGGTGCAATAGGTTAATTCATTTATGAAAATTGAGCTTGCTTGCTAATTAATGTGTTCCTCTCCGCATAAGTTGCTGTTTAATTGCCTGTGAATTTTTTATGGCTTTCTTTTGGGGGCTTTGCCAAGACGGAGCACTTTTCATGAACATATACTTAGGCAAACATAGTCATAGGAACTTGAGCAATGCAAAGCTCTTTGATCGCTTCATGCATTACAGAGATGCGACAAATTGATAAATCGGGAAAGGTTTGCAAGTGCCTACTTTGCTGCTCTGTACATGTACATACATATTTTGATGCCTCAGCTTCCTGCCTTCGGCTGCATGTAAATGTCATCATGTGACCTTTTCAGAATGGCTGTGGCCAACAACAATTACCTGAGCAGTGTGCTGGGTATCAAGGATGTCATCCACAAGCAGAAGCTTACCCTTAAAGCCATGGACGTGGTACTCTTTGGGCCCCCAAAACGTTAGTACCTCATGCATGCAGACACCCTACTTTCTCGCGCATTTATTTATTTATTTTATTTTATTTACAAATACTGCAAGCCATTTTGGCCTAAGCAGGAGTGGCACAAACACAAAAACTAGCTGCCAGCTTGATACCTGAGACACATTGTCCAGGACCAAAAGACATGCAAAAACATACAAAAATTTTGGACAAAACCATGGGGAATAATTCACAATCAGAATACCGACTAGAAAAATTATGTGAGATAATCTTCGGGCTGCTTTGCAAAATTATTAGATTCATTTATTTTTACCGGCAAGGAATTCCAATCTGCAATGGTTCTTGGAAAATAACTGTTTTAATGCTTCCGTGCGCACAAAAGTTGGGACTAAGGAGTTATTGTGGCTATGTCTGGTTCTTTGCACTGTAGACTGTTTTATGCAATTACGTGAATCTATACTTAGCTTACCTGTAAGAATTAAATGCAAAAATATTAACCTGTTAACTTTTCTACGAGTCTCTAATAGAGGGATACCTAATATAGAGGGATACCTAATAGTAGAGGGATGCCATACCATGGATGGCGTTTTCAGAATTTCAAAATTGTGCTACACTCTCGTTTAGTTCTAGTGTTCATAAACTCTTTGATGCTAGCAGTTTTAATGGACATGCTGTTATGGCTTCATTGCTGTGGTTTTCAGCTGCTGGGTGCGAACTTGTGTTTCAGTTTGCTCTAAACTGAAAAATTCAGTCTGAGTGCCAAATCGTTGAAGATAACCTAGAGCTCTTTACTGCAGCATGCCTCGGTGTTTATTAGGCTCAAAAGAAAGGAAGAAAAATTTATTAATTCAGTTTTGGTGGTCCTTGAACTTCTTGTACTGCTTCAGCCTGAAGCTGGGGACCACTAGGTGTGTTACGTAAAAAAGTTAAACAGATAGTGCCTTATTCAGACACGAGGCTGACACCTAAATTTATTCAGCCATAATTACTGTTGTCTTTAAAGAGGTCCATACTGTAAATTTTAATGGCTGACAAAGCAAAATGGCTTGATATCTTGATAGGAACCTTTATTTCAAGAATAACCTGCTGCGGTGGCTCAGTGGTCAGCACGCTCAACTGCTGATCCCACGACAATATGCCTATGTACTGTGCAATGTTGGTGCACATTAAAAAGAATGTCAGGGGGTCTAAATTACTGGAGACCTCTGCTATGGGATATCTCATAGCCTGAGTCGCTATAAGAGATTACACCCTACAAAACCAACCTAATCTCTCTTCTAGGGTGGGATGTCAAAGTGGCACTGCTTGTTTCATGACAAGGTTTGTGTGTTTAGAAAACCAGATCTATTGAACCTCCCGATTTAACAAAGATATCCTGATTTCCCCTCAAGGGCCCATAGGGTCCAATGCTTTGACGAACTCGAAAATGCGAAACCAATTTCATGATTGGTCCCGATTCAACGAACCTTTCTTTAAAAAGTAAAAGTGAGAAAGTTAATTTTTGGTCTGTTTACTAGAAAACGACCAAAAATTTATTAATTGCAAGCCAACAGTAACAAAGCGGACAGCCTTTATCTCCCATTTTTTCCTAATGAAATGAGGGCAAAATGGATTTATAGTTTTGAACTGAATTCACCAGATGGCGGATGAAGTGGTGGATGCCCTTTATCCTCTGAGGCAGTTTGCCAGAAGACACGAGCAGATAAAGAACATGCTGGACGCACTTAAAACTTAAGAGAAATCCGTGCGGATGTTGTTTACAAAGCGCACGAAAAAAAATATCGCTGACTTATTGGCTGGCAAATATATTTGTTGTCTCCTGGGGCTCTCCTTGATGTAAAAGATTTTGTTGTTTCTTTTTATGTGCGTTAGTGGTGTCAGTTGTTTCTTACGGGCCACAATTTCATTTTCGGCGCAATTGTGCTTTGCCAATATTATGCCGCGGTAGCTTTCTGAACGCTTCTACACCATATTATGGGAAGTATCAAGTTAAGTGATTGAGGAATGTTTCACTGACTTCAACGAAGTTTCAATTTGAACGAAATAATTTGTGTATCCCCCAGTTTCGTTAAATTGAGGTTTAACTGTATAATGATTGGTTTATGGGTTTAACGTCCCGAAGTGATTCAGGCTATGAGGAACGTCTTAACTGTATAGTGTGTCCTTGATGTTAGCCTTGCATGTTCAATCCTCTTGTTCACATTTTGTTTTTATTTTTGTTGTTGTTGTGCCTGTTAAAGAGCCCCAATTTATTGAAGTTAATCCAAAGGCTTCTGCCATGGCATCCTTTGTAGCCCAACTGTTACTCTGGGACATCAAAAGAATTCTGAACAGTTATTCAGAAAGTGGCCAGAGACCATTGTACATTCATGCCATATACAAGTCCGCATAAATAAACTGATAATTTACAATTCATTAAAAAAAAAATAATTCCTCTTATCTCATTTTCTGGTGAATGGCAGGGCTTGGTTTTTTCCGAATCCCTGCTCATGACAATGTCTAGCGGACATGGCATCAGCTGCTGCATGGTGTCATCGGTTTGCCAGTGCTATAGTGTTCTAGAATTGGGAAGTGTGCCGTCTTCGGCGCACGACAATGGGAGCGACGTGGTCGCCGGAGCGATGAAAAGCGTAGGTGGCGCTGTCAGCCGTAGGAGCGCATCACAAGCGCGCGCGCCGCAGAGGAAACGCTTGGGGCGTCTGCTTCTGCGGCTCATTTCCTGCGTGAATTTTGTTGCATCGCGTTGCTTCTCTGGCTGTTGTACTATGGCGCGTTGTTGAGCGAAGAGCGATGATTGGTCAAGCAGGAAAACACATGTTTGCAGAGGGCACAGTAACAGTTCCGTCCGTCTCGTATGACTTCCCCCCCCCCCCCCTTCTTTTACTGAATGCTCTTTTTCTTCCTTTCGTTCTTTCTTCTTGCTCATTGCGCGCTCTTTTTGCTGCCTTCCCTATTCGAAATACACTCAAAGCATGTTTGACTCAAAGCATGGTTTCCTAAGCAACAGCACCGCGGCAGGCCTTCGGGTAACTTTGCAGTCCACAGTCGACCTCGTTGACTACTTATCTGCAAAATGCGGTTTTACATACATTATCATATCGTGACTAAGCCAAGACAAACTAGAAAACCTCTTCGGCATCGTGAGGCAATTTAATGGCTGCAACGATCATCCCACGCCGGCTCAATTTTTAGTGACAGTTAATGCCCTGGCATTTTACAACTTTGCGAAGCCCCCCGAAACAGGAAATTGTAATGCTGAAATTGTAAATGCCTTACTTGGAATTAGCCGTACAAGCGAGAAACCTGCAGCTTCTTTGAAATCCTATTGATGAGCTTTACCGTTTGGTTGACGAGGGAAGGCTCGAGGACGTCGAAGCTACTTTGAATTCCCTTCCTTCAGATGACCACAGATACGTCACTAGGCACAGTTCTAGCCGCAAATCATGCGCGGCATAAAAAGAAGAAAATCAATTTATCTCAAACTTCGACCACGGAAGTCTTCTTTATCCGTCCTCGGAGCTTGCAAAGCTCGTGCACACGCTGGAAGAGTCTTTCACGTTTTTTTTTTTAGTTCAAGAAAGATAACGCAAATAGTATGCGTGAACTTGCTTTGTTTTTGCAAAACGCAGAGGTTTCCAAGTTTGGTTGCCCTACTCATGACAAAGAAATGACACTTAACATAGTGAAGTTCTACGTCCTCATGCGATTGCCTTTTTATGCCAAGTCGCTAAACCAAGAGCAGACCTCTAAAGCAGAGCAGGCAAAGCGCTTAAAGCTGAGGAGGTGCAAGTAATCGTGTTTGAGGACTTTAATCATTCTGCCTTTCTCTTGTGTGTTTTCAAATTTAGCAGCTTAATTTATTCACGGCCTAGTACAGTTCATTAATATTCTCATATAGTTCTGTACAGTTTTATACGTTTGTACCATATTCTTGCACTAAGTCGCGATTTTTTTTTTCACGTCGTCCATTATGTGGTTTCGTTCATTGCTATGTTCTCTCATTCATTCATTTCGTTTTGAGTAGGACTGCCAGTTCATATGTATTCGCCCACATTTAAATGAAGTCATCAGTAAGCGCTGGCACAAATTCTGTCTTCAAGCAATCTTCGCATACCTCTATTTACATGTGGCGCAAAGAGTATGCTAGCCTAGCCTAAAACACCATGCACTGCGTTTGCAGTACGTGCGAGCGTCGATGGAAGACTTCAGTCTAGCCCGCATAAACCGGTGCATCCAATATTAAAAATTTACATGATCATAGAAATACGTTAGACATTCGTCATTGAACCTTCCGCTAGCGTTCGAGAAATAAAGCACCCAATACGTTCAGGAAATATATCTTGCCGTTGCTTGTCAGTTCGTCGGCAATCTGTATCTTACATTGCCTGTATTTGTATTGCCGTTCCCTGACGACGGCCGCTTATTTTATAGGGAACTAGTTGTTTTGTTCATGAACATAACCGTTTTAATACATTTAGACAAGCGTGTGGGAGCTAAAGCGACACAATTTATTGCTACGCCCCTTCGGAGTCCGATTGAACTAGCGGTGACGAAGGCGGTTCACCCAGCTGTCTGCTCTGCGCTCACTGCGCTCCTCCTGCACACAGCGCCCTCTCTCCTGTCATCGCTGAAACGACCAGCTCGCCGGCGGAAGACGGCACACTTCTCAATTCTAGAACACTATACCAGTGCTGCAGCAAAGAAAATTGGGTGCTTACCCGGCCGGGCACTTGTCTTTTTCCACTCTCTCCTCTGTTTTATAGCCATGGCGGGAGAGCAAACTTGTAAAAAATGCAGGTAACCGTGCTTAGTTGGCTGGTGACATTTTCATAGGCGCAGCACGATACCGGTCTGTAATGTTTTTCTCGCTCAGCCCAGCGTATCGTTTGGTAACGAAAACATAGAGGCCACTTTTTATCGCCAGTATGTCTTGTGGTACATAAGCTAGATCAAAAATTCACTGCAGGATGATAGGCGATATAGTATCTATCAGTCTCATCGGCCTTTCTTAACCTCGGTTAACCCTCTTTCAGTGCTCTCTCTTAAACCCATATTATCTAACCATACCGTACTGTACCATACCATGTATACCCTTTGTCAAAAGTTTAGAGCCCAAGGGGTCCGTTTCTAATCCATCTAGTGGCACCTCTTTAGCATTCGTGGAAGTCGTTCACATAGGAGAGGGTATGACAAAAGTTCCCCTTACCTTCAGAATTTGGAACTCTGACAATGCATTACAAACCGCACAGTGTGGCTCAGAAGCAAACCTCCTGGGCTCTAAACTTTTGACAAAGACTGTACATTTCATTATAAAAGGGAGTGCATGATATTCACATCTGGCCATGAGTACTTCTTAAGGACATGCATAAGCATATTTTTTTCTTCGTTTTAAATTTTCCTTGTGGTACGATATCACCTCGAGATTTTTTAAACTTGAGTGCAAAATGAATAAAATTCTTTGTGCAAGCTGATTGTTTCCTTTTATAATATGTCTGCCTGTACATAAATTTAAGCTGAAGCTCTGGAGTGACCCAGGTTTGTTTCTATTTTTTCCATTTGCCTGATGACAGCATGACAGCATGGACCATAGACTGACATCGGGATATGTTGTTGGGAAAGGTGGTTCATGACGATGGGAAGGCATGTTGCACATCATACCTTCCCATCGCCATTGATTGATACCTTCTCATTGCCATTGATTGACATGTAACATCACCCTTGTTGGTTACAAGCACAGTGCCTAGCTTACTGCTTCATTAAATTTTCTAATTAAGGGAATGTGGCTGTACTAGGTTGTCATTAAATGTCACAGTTATTTTGGGATAAGGGAATAATTACTCATCTTCCCTAGCCATGTGGCTAAAAAGGAAGCCGTGCTACTTTCTCAGTAGCTTTACGGTTGAAGAGGAAAAGGGATAGCCATATGGTCGCGCTGTGATGGATGGCAGGGAGTAATTACTCTCATGTTATAATTTAATCTACCATGGAGGTTTTTTTCTAAACATTGCACCGTCAGTTTTAGCTCCTAGTATGCATTTTATGGTGAATGTGCTTCTTATGCACTCGTTGAACAGATTCACTAGAGCAACCCTGTGTTCTGCTTTGTGTGTGTGCACAGATCACAACTACATCAAGGATGTGCTGTTAGTGCTGTCGCTGGTGATTGCCATTGGTGGCTGCTGGTTTGCCTACGTGCAGCATAACTACTCCCAGCTGCACTTAAAGAAGATGATGAAGGACATGGACAGCTTGCAGAGGGCTGAGGAGCAGCTCTCTGAGCTCCAGAGAGAGTGAGTGCCGAATCTGCTCTTTGCATGGGGAGCAAGCACCACACCTTTCTTTCATGCGTCTAGGTTCACATATGACTAATGGTTTTCAGTTTTTGTTCATGTATTGCCCTTTGAGCTTCGCTTCAGAAGTTATGTTTGAGCCTCTTCCATGCCTGTCCACATCTGCCAAGCTGATTTCAAGCACAGCTGTTCTGTAGCTAGCTTTAGCAGGTACCGTCATGTTAATGCATGTGCGAAAGCACTCTACCAGCAGTCCTCGTCGTCGAGTGGTTACATGTAGTGCTGATAGTTGGCGCCACAAAACCCACGGTGTGTAGTTTTGTCTGGCGTGTGCGTCTAGCAATGAAGGCAACTCGTTCAGCGCTATCGTCTTGCCCGTCATGACCTGTCAGGGATGCGTTTGCAGTACTTTGGCTTGTGTACAGTTTTTTGGGAGAGAATTTCAGGGCAAAGGCCCTTATTCAGCTGTCCCATCCTGATGATGAAACTGAGAACAATCTTGTGGCCGAGCCTGTTTGCTGTAGCAACAGTGTTTTCGTAGTGTGCACAACTGTCACCCAGAAAAAAAAAAAGGAAGAGAAGAAACGTTGCAGCGTAGTTGATGCAAACCCCAAAATTCCTCATGGAAAACAATTACGGAATGTTGTGGCATCTGCCGCAGCCCGTTAACTTGTGTTAAACGGCAACGCACTTGCACTGTTCGTTGCAGTGTCATCGTCTCCATCAACTTCCATCTGTGCGCTAAAGCTTTCACGCGTGCTACTTGGTTTAACTGTGTTAGAACCTTGCCATTTATTTTCTCCACTGCCATGGCACTTATCTCCACGAGAGGGCTCTGTTGTTAGCCAGTCCTTGCCACAATGGTGCGGAACAGCAAGTCGCCGCGTGCGAGTGCATTTTTGCACGTAGTTGATTTGTCACCACTTTTAAACGTGTAGGCAAAAGGCTTCAGGTGATTTGCCTACACGCTGCACAGTTCGTGTGCCTTCTTGACAAGGCAGCTTTTCTCAGAGAGCTTCTGCACAGGACTTTTCGTGCATACTCTTGTTGCCAGCTTGTGTAGCGACGCTGGGCTGCTCAGACTACGGTGTACTGCTTTATGTCAGTCTGTCAGTTGTGGTCCAAAAAAAAGGTCTCTCAGTGTGTCATTTTATCAGCTTCCTCTCGGTCAGGAACTACCCAACTGCCTAATGGCAAAAATTATACATAAACCCCCGTACCATAAACTAATGGAATTCCATCCCTGTAGAGGTATTACAGTCAAAGAACTTTGCCAATGATTTGGAAAACATTTTTCTCCCATAAAATAGCCCAAATATAGCATTGTTTGTAATCCACCTTTATTGTATGCATTTCAAATTCCTTTACACTGTTAAGGTTTTAAGTCTTTCTGTTGTTTGGCACAGCTATTTGCCCATCTGTTTGTAGATTTATATGCGCGTTTTTTCCTTTTGTTTTATTAGCTATTGTGCTAGTGTGGCATTTCGTTTGTCTGAATGACACTCCTACAGCCTGCATCTTATTTGACTTCTATTGTGATCTGCATTGTCATGCTTTGTAATTGTATTGCTCCTCCTGCTTGGGCTAGCGTTTGGCCGGCAATATCAATAAATGAAATTAAATGAAGTTCTGATGGCAGTATTCAACAAGCACATCCTGTCAAGGAGTGTACTGGCAAATGTAAAGTCAAAGTGCTGGTTTCTGTTGTGGTGGCAACTAACTGTATTTACAACCACCACACTTGTTTTTATATTTCTATTTATTTGAGTGAAAAGCTTGAAAACCATTTAACCGCCAGAAGTCAAATTCAACACTAATCAAAACTGCGTTGCATCAGAATTTGCCGCTTCATAGTTCGTCCACAAGCATACATAGCACTTGGTTTTGCCGCAGTTGCCAGATATTTTCTGGAAAAGCGGTCCAGCGTGGTCACACACTTGACAGTATGTCGTATTGAACCAATGATGCCATTAGCAGGCGTTCTGCATTCACTTTGTACAAAACTTGCCAGGCTTTGCTGGTTGCGTGCAGCTTGCAAGTATCCATACTGTAACTGTGAAGCAGAGTGCAGACATTTGTGCGAGCTTTCGCACCATGAAAATAGTGTACAACATGAGTACTCCTGGACCCAGTCAAAAAGCCAAACTTTTGTCCCTTCTTCAGTGGTACTAAGCTGAGAAGTTTCAAAGTGTACACATTCCAAATTACTTGAAGGTACTGTTGATACTTCAAGCACACAAGCACAGAGTCCTGCAAGGAAAGTTCAACTTGTTAACAAAGGGCTACCAGAGGTTGCAAGCATAGAGTAATAGCGAGATTTAGTATAGGATCGACCCTATCAGTTAGAGGGTTAGGAAAATAGCAGGGCGCAAGTGCACATGTGCGGGATGCTGCACTGAAAGAGCGAAGAACGCGGATAGGTTTTGTTAATGACCTCTGTACGCTCCAACCCTATTCTAAAGCTGCCTGTAGTTAATATAGGTGTGGCAGTTATTGATTTCTGAATTTGGATTCTTGATAGACTCACCTGAATGTGCCAAAATTGACAGAAGTGTGGCGTATAGAGACGCAGACTCGAACTGTTGTTCTGACTGGCCATTATGAAATCAGCAATGTCAGCAAGCAAGCCACGGCAGTTTTTTAACCCCAGACGTTACAAAACTTCACAATCGAAATTGATCGGAACTGGTGGCTGATTTGTTTAGATAAGCAGTTGGCATCACTGCCTGTGAACAAAGCAGCAAGTCTTTCGCTGTTCTACACCTGTTTTGAACAGCTTGAGCAATTCACCTGGCTACCATAAATGGCGTGGCAACCTGTAAGCATACAAATTCCATGGGTCTCGTAACTGCTTTCAGCAGTAATATGATCACTGAGCTCTGGAGCCCTGTGAGCAGTTTGGCCAATTTTCTCATGTTGGCTTATCGGGCCTTTGCACACGTGTTAGTGAGTTTGCCATTTCTAAGAGCTTTGAGCTCTTATATCTGCTGCCTTAGCGACAAGTGGGGAGAAAATGCCACATCTGCATGGTACGTATCTGCATGGCAATGTTGTACTCAAGAAAATGCCACATCTGTGTATTCCAATGTTCTGCCTCGCTAAACGAGGACCCGAAGTTGCTCAGGCTGCGCTGCAATACTTCTGCGCACAATATTGTTAGCAAACACTTTGTTAGCGCAAATATTGCGTTACGTATTGAAGTCCGGGAGGTGCACGCCTATCTGATTTCCTTGTTTTTGATGCTCCCTAGACTGCATCACGCAGATGCATACCGCGTGTAGCTTTTGTAGATCATGGACACTCATGTCTTCTGCAGTCGTTAAAATGCCCCTCCCTGTCTCAAGACATGCTTGAAGACTAGTGTTGTGAGAGCACTTGCGTAAACACTGCAAAGCGTATTTCCCACTATTTATCGGGTCTTACGTTATGGCTCGGTGATCAACTGTGAAAACTCCAGTGCTGGTTCACTATACCGGGCCAAGCAGGAGAGGTCACCAACAGCTTTAAGAAGTCATGACAATGGACCATTGAGTGCATCACGGTTTTACAAGCGCAGATGACTTTGACGAGTCTCTTCTTTCTGTGTCACTGCCCCTTAAACCTAGACTGAGTCTAAAGACGAGACAAAAGTGCTTTGTTAAACTTGTTTTGAGCTCACTGGGGCATGTCTTCCATGGTTTTATCATTTCCCAGGTGTTTTGCACTATTATCAACAACAATCAAAAGTTCAGAGAGCACTGTAGAATCCGCATTGGAGAAATGCGAAAGACTGAGCATTGCTGCTGCACGCAGTACATCTCACACCCCTTGTCGAACGTAACCAGCGTTCTGTTAAACACATCAGAGTTTTTCGCCGTTCTATGACTGGTTCACAGAAAAGGAAAGGCGCAGTATCTGCTACTCGCGGAATCTCGCTGACACATCTTGCGGACATCTCTCCGATGTGAGATTTTCACCATGAGCCTGGAAAGGCTTTTGCCTTAATAATTGGTTCAGAGGAAGGGAAAGATGCAGTATCTATCACTCACAAAATCTTGCTGACAAATCTCGCTAATGCGAGATATTCACCATGAGCCTGGAAAGGCTTTTACCTTAATTGGTTCACAGGAAGGGAAAGGCACACTGTCTGTCACACTTTTGCTTTTGTGGACACCTGAAGTCTTTTGGGGGGTACCATGCAGCGATTTTTCCATAATGGGGCTAGCAAAGGTTTCATTTTAATAAAAAGCACTGCCAACTTGACACGTTAATGCTTTAGACATATTCATAATTCATTGTATGCAGCCACATTGTTTTGACATCGCGGCAAATAGTGACAGCTCTTGTCCACTGCTAAGGTGTCCCTATGTGACACATTGCGTTGACAGAGGTTTATTTTTTATTGAAACTATATTTCGTTATGGCTGCTACTGCAGTGTTTATTTTACCTCATTTTGCAAAAAAAAAGGGATGAGAGCATCCTCTTATGCTACCAACTTCGTTTTTTGCAGCAATGTGGTAAGATTATTTGGACTTACAACAGTCCTGAATTCTGTTTAAGGTTTTTCATAAATAGGCTTAAAAAAAATTGCATCGCCTGTTTTGTGTTTTTAGGTTGGACAAAGCCAAAATGGAACAAGAAACTGCAGTCATATTGAAGCAGAGACTCGAAGACGAGATCCTTGCTGCCAAGGTGGGAGAAACCATTTAATGAGTACCGTGCTACTACAGTCCATAGTGCCTTGTTATAACTGTTCACTGTATAATTTAAAAAAAAAATTGCATGGGTTTCAACTACTGAGACATTTTTAGCTGGTTGGTGTGAATTAGAGTATTGTTAAAATCTAGAAAGTACAGTTGAGCCCACATATAACGGCTGCGGTTATAACAAATTCTCACTTAAATACGAACGATGGTGGAGCCACTGTCAAAACTTGTGTTAGAGCAATGTCAATGCGTCTCGGATAAAATGAACCGTGTCCACACTACTCGTTTAGAACAAACAACGAGCTTAGTTGAAAAACATGTGCTTCTCTTTCCGGTTCCCCCTGGAATTATAGAATTATGGCGGAAATGAAAAGATCTCCTTTCGCATAGTATACATTGAGAACTACATTCACCAAGAAACGAGGATTTATAATTTCAATTTGGCACTGAAAATCGCACGAAAGCGGCTGAAGTGGCCCTTTGCAGTGAAGCACTGTAGTTGTCACTGTAGTAACCCAAGTGACGACATCACCGAAAAATGTCACTGTTTTTCGTAAATGATGAAGTGTTCTCTATTCTTTGAAGAGTGCTCGCCTTGTCTTTTTTTATATATATATATTTTGCAGTCTCTCTGGTGCGCCCGTCAGCAGAAAGCACCCTCTTTTCGCACCACCTGCGATGTGCGTTTAGTGTTAGACACCAGATGGTGCCGAAGTGTTTTGAATTCTTGGAATGAAACTGTGACCATGGCCCGTTAAAACTTGTCAATGAGGCGTACATTCGTTTGCCATAACAGCCTTGAGTGTAGAAAATGAAATGGACCCTAATATGTACTAAAAATGTCTAGTTACTGTCTGGCGGATGAGGTTTATGTTAGTTTTCGGTACATCACTTTCCTCGATGCGCGATCGTCATCACAGTCGCTCCTCGTGGTTTCCAAGATTTGCACTACATAAAAACTGACACATGCACCGATCGAAAAATTCTCGGTAATAATTTTCTATAGCGTTTCTCGCAAAACTGCTATGGAATCTACCATTTGAGACAGGAGCTTTTTATTGCACCGAATAACAATTGGATGCTTAAAAGTGCAGCGTTCTGTCTCTTTAACAGCTCTTGTACATTCTAGAAGGTGGCAGCACCTACCAGTACACGCATCTCTTCAACAGTGTGCGAAATTTCACACAAGCACTCAGCGCAGTACTTGTACGGCAAGAGCACTGCGGGACGGAAGTCAGCCACAGTACCCATACGGCAGAAACACTCAAAGGGTTAAGGCGCTAGTTCCCACTTAGTTTCTAGATCTGTACAGTTCTACTTTCGCACAAAGGTTGGTTCAAAAACCTAGTAGCTGTGCTGATGTGTCACTTCATTTGGAGCACAGTACACAGCTTGGGATTTTACACAAGGAGCAGCAAGCATGCCGCAAAAGTTGATGTGCCTTTACAAATTTGTTGAGGATCAAAGACGACGATGTCGAGGCACCACCATTTGTCATGGTTACCTGAACTGCTATCGGTATTATTGTGTCCCTAAAACTGCTCGTCCACAGCCATGGTCTTGGACAGGAGTACGTAATTGTGCTGGAGAGCTAACAAACCAAGTTGGCAGGGCCTGCTTGAAGGAACATTCTTATTGCATTTTTTGGCTGCTATGCAGCAAGTTCATTACTTCGAATCTTGGAGACGTAATGAGCTCAGTCCACGTCACCTTGAAGTTCGTTATAAGTGGGCTCGACTGCATATTATGTGCGGTTGATGAGGTTGCAAGAAAATCAATTCGAGGATTCCTGTCTTTAAAAAAATGGTGATGAAGGCTGCGTATCTTGAAAATTTTCGTGCAGCGTCATTTTTGATAGCTTTGCTGGCCCAGAAGCTTGTCTCAGCACCTCTACACATTCTCCACATTTCACGATTGGTCAGAGTTTCCTAAATGTGCATGTGCTGTTTGAATTTCAGCACTGACCTACACCCATTTTTTTCTGCCTACCATAAATGCATTCAAGGGTATGCGGAAGCATGACTCGTGAGAAGGTGCCCAAATTCAAATAATAATGACTGGCTGTATGCTGGAATGGTCTGCTATAAGCAGTTAAAAGAGCAGACATTTCCATGATAAGCTGCTTAGAGGGATGGGTGAGGGTCGAGGCATGCTTGGATTAAAGTGCTTAGGCATCCCTAGAAGGGCTGCAAGGAGGTCAAAGGTTCCGCAGAGATCCTTTTCGGGGATCCACTGGGCTGTAGTGCTGCACTGCTGCGGGTCGTAACAAAGCCTGCTTTTCTGTGCAGCAAGAGCGCGAGCTGTGGAGCTCGGCCGACCCCGAGCAGACCCGGACCATTGTGGAGTGCCTGCAGGAAGAAGTGCGCACACTGCGCGAGCAGCTGTCGACCGCACAAGCGGCCCTCAACTCGGCCGTGAGGTCAGGGGGTGCGGGCGCCTGGCTGCCCCCACCATCCCTGCAGCACTGGCTGCAACTCACTCATGAGCTGGAACTGCGACACTACAACTCCAAGAAGGCAGCCGCAGAGAAACAGCTGCTGGCTGCCAAGGAAGGGGTAGGTTCTGCATGGATTGAATTGGATTTCGATGGTAGAGCAGGCTGGTCTGACGTGGTGAAATGTTTGGTGAATTCTGGAGATGTTAGGAAAGGAAAAGGGATGCATTTTGCAATACAAGCAACGTGTGCTGCACTGCTGTTTATTTATTATTTTGTTTTTGTTTTTTGTTCAGTTTTCAGCTTGTATTTTCTACTAAGCTTCTTCGGGAGGATAGCTTTTCTTACTAGCTATCCTAGCTAGAGAAGGCACAATCTGGAGCCTTCATGAGCTGTCTTGAAAGGGGTGATCTTTCAGTCAGTCATTTTCACTGTTGTCATTGTCTGCAGTTACAACTTGAATCTGCAGTGAGCACCGCATAGAATTCCTGTTACAAAAAGTAGTCTATTGTTAGTTTTTCTTCTTCCTTTAATGACCAACTTCCTTTTTTTGTTTTTGTTATTCAACAATCTGAGTTGATAATCGAATCATATCTTATGGCGTACCACCTGTGCCGTACAAAAAGCGGCTTTTAATGATACCAAATAGAAGTGCTTTAAAACGGCAAGAACCAGGAAACAGAAACCAAAACTTGAGTTGCAACGAAGCAGTGACATTGCATATTCTCTCAGAAAATCTGTAATGTGCGTGTTGTTTGGCTAAACTGGCTACTGTCAGCAACACCTTCAGTCGTTTGCCATAAGTGACCAAAAGCAAGCTTGAAATTTTGACCTGCTGCTAGTGCAGAGTGAATATCAGCAATCAAGCATCTAGTGACTTCACACACACAAGGCTGCCCTTAGAAACCACCTGTTTAAGGCCACAAAGCAGAAAATTTTGAAATGAATTTGCTCCAAAACAAAACACTGCCCCACTGCAAAGTTAGGCACAAAGGAAAATGTGCCATAAAAACATAAAGAAATCCAAGCAGTTGTAAAAAAATTGTGAAGGGTTCAACACTGCTGAACCGAATGTAGCATGGAAGCATTAGCTGCTGGTGACCGAGCGTTCTTCTTCGTCTTCATCTTTGTCTCCTTCTTTTTCTTCTTCGTCTTGTTCTTCTCTTCGTCTTCGTCTTTGTTGTCTCTTTGTCTTCGGCTTCTTTTTCTCGTAGCTACGCCTCTTCACGACATAGCTGCTGCCACCCGAGGTCTCGCTTTGGCTGTCGTAATGTTGCTTTCACAACAAAACCACCAGAGTTGGCCTTTAAGTGAGCAAAGCGAGCCACCAGACAGTTATAAACTTGAAGAACTTTGACAATCCTGGCTTGTTTGATATATGAAACTTTAATGAACACCAGTCATGTCTGAGCGTGAACATTTTTGGGCTTGGAAGAATAACCCATCTTCTTGAGAAAACAGAATTTTGTTATGCGACCATATTCGAGGTTTTCATCATTGTACAGTTTCCGTAGTCACTTTGGCTTTGGCTAAAAAAGGCGGCCCTTATTGTGTGTGCGCATGTAGATTTGCCACGGCTATACTAGTATCTTGTGCTAAACCTGACACCTCAGGGTATAATCTTTTTGCCATTTCTTGCAGATAAATGCAGGTTCTTTACCTTGTCCTTGGTTTACATTTTCTTTCACAGTGCGAAAAACTTCGCAAGAAACGCGGAAGCTTCATGGGATCATTTCGAATTGCGCATGGTAGCTCCATCGACGACATCGACAATCGAATTCTTCAGGCCAAGTAAGGCTAGTCAAATCCTTTTTCTAATGCGTTAGCGCTAGAGTTGCCTTAGCTGTTATGTGATGTCTAAAGCCTCAACCTAAATAACCTTGCCATCTTGCGTGCCCAACTTAGAGTCCAAGGTTCCCAAGGGTTCAGTTCGTGAGCCAGGCGTGCAAGCATTGACAGGAGCTGCCAACTTAAGCAGCACTTTTGAGATTAGGCTCAAAAGTCCCCGAGAGTTCGATTCCGAAGTCTGGAATCGGAACTCACTGGGACCTTTGGACCCCAAGTCAGATGTGCTATTCCTAGGTCATGCAGCTATGCTCGTACAGCTTGGTTAAATTGGGGCATTATATCTGTGTTGGTTGGCCTTTAGCGTAATGTAGGTTTCGACTGCATGCTAATCAAGATGTGTGACCCAAAACCAAAGTGAGAACTGAAGTACTACTAACGCATCTTATTCACATTTGGCCTAACCGCATTAAATCAGCCATCATTTGTTTAAATTTTAATCAAAAACTGCGGCTTGTTCTTTTGTGCAGGGCTGCACTGGCAGAGGTGACGAAAGACCTGCAGGAGCGGCTGCAGCGCTGGAAGCAGATCGAGCGACTCTGCGGCTTCTCCATAGTGAATAATCCCGGAGTGGGGTCCCTGGAGATCATGCTGCGAGGTTCTTTGCTCAATGGCAGTGCCGCCTCCTCCCTGCCCCACTCCTTTTCTGTTGGTGTGTTTGGCACTTATTGTGGCACTGTCAGAAATGGTTTGTGCACCCACCCCACACCCCTTGAAAAAAACCTTGCAGAGT
This sequence comes from Amblyomma maculatum, assembly GCF_055883805.1. Classification (NCBI taxonomy): domain Eukaryota; kingdom Metazoa; phylum Arthropoda; class Arachnida; order Ixodida; family Ixodidae; genus Amblyomma; species Amblyomma maculatum. The sequence continues at coordinate 46,949,112 of NC_139347.1, read as the reverse complement.
TTTGTTTTCCTTCGGCTCTGTCCTCTCCTTTTGTGACACTGCTCTTCTCACTTCATGTCTCGGTCCTTGCATTCTTTAACAGGACTGCAAACAGGTACAAGAGAAGGAAAGTGAAAGCGAAATGTATTCTGGTACTCGTAGGTTAAAATGTGGTCCCTAGGGTGATTAGGACGGTGTTTGTGACGATGAAAAAAAAGTATTTCTTCCTTTTCTCATAAGCGGTCACCCATTCTTAAGGGACACGGAGAACGAACTGAAGTCTGCCTGCATTGATAATCTGAAAATTGCAATGACACGCACACCACTTTCACTAAAAACAGAGCTTTTGTAAGGTAGAAAATACCAAGAAATGAAACAGAAGTGTCATCGCCAGCCAATTTCACAAGTAGACTGGGCTGCATCAACTTGGCTAGTTTGGGTGCTGATCCCAGAAATAAGGCTACATCACTAATCACTTCAAAATGGAGTCCTTTTCGTTGTAGGAAAAAAAAAGGTCGAATGGAGGGGTGGGGGAATTTTTGAAAACGATGTAAAAGCAAACAAATTCAATTTTTGCTTGTTGCCGGGTGGAAATCGCCGACCTTGAAGCAGCCATAGATTCCAATCTTAGCTAGAAAAAAGAAAAGTGGGTGGAGCTGTCATCAGTGACCTTTCAGCATCTATTATGTACAGAATAGCAGAATAGTCAGTGCAGCCGTTCTGGTTTTTGTGGACTGTCTCCAGGTGCAGATTAAAAAGAATTTTCCTTTTCAGTGTTGCCTAATATAGCATAAAGTTCAAAAAGAGGTTTTATGTACCAAACCATAGCAGTTTACCATCATTACCATCACAGACAACCTGGCAAAAGAAAATTTTTCTTCTCAAAACATTTCCTGCGAACTATACACCAGGTGTAGGCTATATACTGTAAAGTATGGCACTTCTTTTCGTATATTGGCAATAATCTGAGAGGTTAGGTAGACATTGCACAGTTTGAGCTCATTTTTGTGATTACAGAAAGGAAAACTAAAAGATTAAGATAATGGTAACACAAGAGAACAGAATGTTCTTTAATTGAATAGCTAATGCGTTAGTAACACCACTATTGGCACCTAACGTGCTAATGGCAAGTGGCCGTAGGCATTACTTCCACATCTCAGGCTTGCGTTAGTAGTTAAGGCAGTGCATCAGTTTACGGTGCTGGTGCAAACAGTGTATGCAAAATCCCTGTGTAATGATGTGCACTTTTATGGGCCAATTAGTGCATTGGCTGCAGTGCCCTTCAGTGCATGTAACAGCACCTACTACATACTTTCTCTTTTTTCGTGTCTGTGTGCAAATGTCTTTACCACTGCACCCCAATTTTTTTTTATAGAGTTTACATTGAAATTGAAACTTATAATGTATGGGAACAGGGTTTGATTACCTTATGTCGTGGTAATGATACTCGGGAATCTGCTGGAGATACAGGCACAGATTATAACACATAAGAACCTTTATCTACAAAAAAAAAAAAAAATCTAAAAACAGCATGCTTGTTTAGGGGACTAATTTCAAGCAATTTGAGGTTTTATTTTGGAGTACATTTAGGTTCTTGCAAATTTTCAGTAGGAGGGTTGCATCATTGCAGGGTTGGCAAAGAGCTGCTTGTACCTGCTTCTCTTGATGTGAAGCTAATTTAAATGCTTTTCCTGACATTTTTAATCTGCCTCACTGAGAGCTGGCCTTTCTTACAGGTAAGAAAATGAACCGTTCGGGCAGCGAAGGAACTTTGGCCGAAGAAGAGTCACCCTATGGGATCAGCGCTGGTGAGTGGATGACAGTGGTGTGAACGCTTCAACAGTTTTGTGCTGAAGTGGGGTTCAGAAAGTACTCATGAGATTTATCTAAAAGTTGCAAAATGTTCTGAAATACCATTAATAGCACTTTGATTAGACTGAAAGAGTTACCTGCACTCATCGACCAAGGGTATGAAAGTTAAGGTCTTGAAGCCTTTTAGTTATAGGCAAGTCAGTTCCCTTATTCAGCTTTCACACTATGTGTTAGTAACAGCTTTGTTTATGTGGCCGTGACATTTTAGTTGACATGTTTGCTTACTGGGTACTCTGAGGCTGTCTTTTCTTTTTGTCCATGCTCACCTCAAAGTGCCGCTGTCTCTTTGACTAAGCGCACCCCCTTCTGTTGTTACTTTGCATCTTGAGCTGTTGCTAACATCTCTCAATCCCTGTTTATGTGGCACACTAAGTGGCTCGCAGAAGTACGCCCTTCTGCATCCTTATGCCTTTTATCCTGTACTGTGAGCTGCGCTCTAATTGCCTCTTTTTCTCTTCCTCGCTTCCCCCCTCTCCCCTTTCTCAAAATTATGGCTCCCAAATAGTGCAGCAACTCGTGCACAATTCGGCCGCTCTCTTTCTCGCCTCTGTGCCACCGGCTTGCGACATTGGCGAGTGCACGCGAGCCGCTGCCGTGGCTGCAGGCTTTCCCCCTTTTCGCGTCGTGCCTCTTGGCAGCACTAACCTTGCTCAGTCTGCTGCTGCTGCTGCCACCACTGCTAGTGCCAGTGCGCCCTCTTCCAAGGCCTGCCACAATGGTAAGTGCCTCCTCTGACTCCCCTAACCTCATCACTGCCTGCTGGTTTTCTTCCTTTTCCCCTGCTGCTGCTTGCTTTCCATCTTTTAATGCTTTGGAATGGAAGGTCTAATTGCTGTGGCAGCCTCATGGATGGCTAAATCGGAGGAGGGGAAAGGGGATTAAATGGTACTCACACCTGCAAACAGAATTGTGTTCCTGCTTTAAAGGCCTCAAAATTGGAACAAACGGCCAAGAAGAGAGAAGTGATCAAGCTTTGAAAAAATGAAGTCCGGTTCTGTAAGGCTTGGACGCGTTTACCTTCCTCTTTTATTTGCCCAGGCAGACAGCATCTTGTTATATAGTGTCTACAACAAACTATTGGGCATGTGCAGGCAATTGTTAGAAATATGAAAGTGTGAGTCGATTGCACTTTGTGCGCTCTCCGTGGCTCATGATTAGAGAAACCCTGTACTGTTATTTTTGAAGAGAAATTTATTACATAGCAAAAGTGATGCTTAGCTGTTTGTAAGGTCTTTTCCTGCTCTGGTAATTAGGCTGGTTTTTGTTCTAAATTGGCGTATAAACTTAGCATAAGCCATTTTGCAATGTAAGACATGCGGGATGCAGGTGCAGTTATGGGTGGTTGGTTCTATTACTTAAAGAAATTTAGAAGCACGCTTAACCTGATAAACTTGCGCACTCACGAGGTCAGTTCAGTTCAGTTCAGGCGTTCAGTCGTGTCCGACTCTTCGTGACCCTATGGACCATGTCACGCCACGCTTTCCGGTCTCTCACTATCTTCTTAACATCACATAGCTTCATCTGCAATGCCTCGAGAATGCCATCTAACCATCGCGTTCGCTGCCTACCCCTTCTTCGGCGACCCTCAACCTTTCCCAACATCAAATCTTTCTCCAGCGACTCCTCTCTTCTCATCAGATGACCAAAGTAGCTGAGCTTTAACTTTAGAATTTGACCCTCCAATGGGCAGTCAGGGTTTATGGTCGACAATATCGACTGATTTGATCTTCTGGCAGTCCAAGGAACTCTTAAGAGTCTTCGCCAGCACCACAATTCAAACGCGTCAATTCTTCGGCGGTCAACCTTTTTCACAGTCCAACTCTCGCATCCATACATCACAACTGGAAAGACCATAGCATGGGTTATACGGATCTTGGTTGGTAGACTAATGTCTCTGCTCTTTACTAGGCGGTCAAGGCTAACCATTGCTCTCTTTCCCAGAAGCAGGCGTCTCCTAATTTCATGGCTGCAGTCTCCTTCCGAGGTAATCTTGGCGCCCAAGAACAGAAAATCTGTCACAGCTTCCACTTCTTGTCCATTGATGCTCCAGGACTTGATAGGGCAAGACGCCATGATCTTCGTCTTTTTAATGTTCAGTTTAAGCCCATACTTCTCACTCTTCTTGTACGCGCATCAGAAGTCTCTTGAGTTCCACTTCACTTTCTGCCATTAAAGTGGTATCATCCGCATATCTAAGGTTGTTGATACGTTTTCCAGCAATCTTCACTCCAGCTGAAGACTCGTCCAGACCGGGGCATGTGCTAAAAAAGAAAAAACATTAAGCCAGTCATAGTTTCTCTTTGTGAATTGGAAGACACTACAGTCCCGCTCAAAAACTCACTTTTCATTTCCTCCTTACAACTGAGATGCATGCCTTTGAGTTGACTCCTGTACGTTGTTTTTACTGCCATCATCTTGGGCATCATGAGCGGCAGATGCAAGTGCAGCTGCAACTGGGAAAAAAACAAACAAAAAAACAAAAAAAAAAACGGGCAGATTAATTGCAAGGAGTTCAACCTCTAAGCTAGCAGTAATTGGCTTACGCATGTGAGCAAACAAGTAAAAACATCAGCATGCCTCTGTACTAGGCATAGGAAGTGCCTTGCAATGCTGGCACTTGGGCGCTTCTGGTGCAGTAGGGATGAGAACAGGGAAAGCCTCATAGACACCGAGGGCCAGTTCTCACTTGCTGATAAGTGTGCCGATGCAAACCTCTTAATATTATGGGCAATTCCGCGCACTGTCCATGGGGAAAGTTTTATAGGTTTGAGAAGCAATATTCTGGGGCCTCTTTAGCACTCCTTCGTTGTCTCATTTCTGTCCTTGCTTTGCAGGCTCAGTCTCGAGTGTTGCATCGCTGTTGAGTTTGCGGTGCCCTGAGCGTCCTAGCACACTGCCCATAGGCGCCGCCAAGTCCAATGGGACCTCCTCCCAGAAGTTGGCCCACGAAACTGATGATGATGCGGAAGAATTCACGGACTCCTCACTGCCAACGGCTCTGGCTGGGGGAACCCCAAGCCCCGGTGCCGTGTCGTTCGTGGTCGGGGACAGCAGGTTAGCACTGATGTTTAGAAGGTAACTTCACAGCTGTCTGCATTTCCTTGGGAACTGGATCTTTCATTGTATGCTCAACCTCAACACCAAGTGAACATAGTGTATTTAACCCCTTAGCTGCTTGTAATGGGCTGAACTTGCTAGGCCATTTTACTTGTTCAAAGGCATTATATTTTGCATCATTTGCTTTGATTGTGTGGTGGGAAAAAAATCATCGGCTAACGCTCTTCTCATGCATTTTGTGCACGGCAGCTGGGAACAGAGATGATCCTTGGCTTTATTAAAAAATTGGAAAGCTAAGGGGTTAATGCTCATGCATGCTTGAGTGAATAAAAAGTGCACTTCTACGAAAAGAAGGTTCTGATCTTGGTCATTTTTTTTTTCTCATTCCAAAAGTGTAAGAATATATATAAAAAGTCAACAGTCATCAATGCCAAGGAATTTTTTAATGATCTCGATCCAAGTTTGATGCCGTTTTAATTAGCACCGATGTTAAAGAGAAGCGTTCTGCTAATTTTTCCTTGTTTCAGTGGCTTGGCATCAGCTGTAACAAACTGGGTAAGTTGCAACTGGAAAAAACACTGAGTGAGGCAGCGAGCAATCCATAGGGCGCATATATTGTCATGAGTGCCATTAAAATGGAAAGTTGATTGCAAATAACCTGTATATATGTAGCAAAATTTTGTTAAAGCATGCCTGCATGAGCTGTAGTCCTCCCCCCGGGGCTCAGTTACATGAAACCATGACTCAACTTAACTAAACTTCGTATATTTGGTGCCCTCTTATGATGTAGCAGATTATCATGAATGTCTCGGTTGCATTCTCATTTGCATCAATATTGAAATGCCAAAATGCCCATGTTATCACATTTAAGAGCATGTCAGAAACTCCAAATAGTCTTGTTTACCTGGAGCCATCTGCTATAGTGTTTCTCAAAGCAGCAGAGTGTGCTGTGCATGTAGGAATCAAATAAATTTTGGTCTTAGAATTGGACAAGTCTCATGTATAAAGTCAAGTGTTCAGCTATACTTGCCTACTGTATGGAGTGTGATCATTACATTAAGAGACAGGAAATGTGGACAGTTAGGTTTTTCCATTTGTGTATTCAAAACAGAAAAGTTACTAGATTGGTGTGTCTCCCAGGTAAGTGTGCAGTAATGACCTTACTGCAGTATGCCAAGTCGCCATTGTGCACTTCCTTTCTTCAGTGTCGTGCTAACCTGCTTGTGTTTGTAAACGAGAACCTCCAAAAACCGGCTGTAGCGAGCTTTGCTGCTTGTGTGATGCAGCAGTACACTGGTATTACAGGTCAACTGCCAATTGTGTCTTTCTTGGCAGCCCATCAGAACCGCCACAGCTGACGCGACCCAAAAGCAGCCAGATGTTGAGCAAGGTCGCCAGTGCAGACGACGCACCACCTCGCCGGATTCTGACCTCTACTGAGCTCATGGTCCTGACTGAGCCGTCTTCGCCAACCACCTCGGAAAGCACCACCGCTTCTGAGCCCCTCCTTCTTCCACGACCACCACTCACATCCGCGTCTTCCATAGAGCGACGCAAGAAACCTGGCAACATTCTGGTGGCCGCACTAAAGGGAAACTTCTCTGGCGCTGCCGCCGTCATGGATGAAGAAAACTCGACAGACTCAAATTCAACAGCAGAGGATGATAGCTTAAAGGAAAAGAAGAAGACAAAGGCATCCTCCATCTTCCAGCCACTCAAGAAGAAAAAGCCGAAAGCGTCATGACTGCTTGAGAAACAAGCTGACCCTATTCCTTGTGTTCCCATCTTGGCACACTCTCAGTGGGTAGCTTAGCTGCCGCGTGTAGTGTCAGCAATGGTCTGCCCGCATTTCCACGCATCTTTTTTTTTTCTCAACGTTGTCAGTATGTTGCTGAGCACAAAGTGTCCAGTGCAGTATCGTGTTATTTTCCTTTATTTCTGTCTGCACCTGTAATTCTGTGCAGGGCAGCGCGGCTTTGTTTGCGCCCAGGTTTGTTGTGGTTTCACTCGAAAGCAGGCCACGAAGAGCTCGAGAGAGAGAGAGAGAGAGATCCCTGCAATTGCAACTGTGCACCATTTAATGCAGTTCACAAGTACCTTGTTTCATTCTTTTTCATGCTTCAAGAGACATGTGCTCTGTGCTAGGCACAGTGGGGGTGAATGAAAGCTGTCGTACATTGGACCTCTTTTATTGTCAGCCATGGTTCTTTGTTTCTATGTGCTTGCGGACATCCCTGTGTGTGCCCCATGTTTTGATTCCTTCTCTCGTCTTCTTTTTTTTTATTACTTTTCATGGCTTCGAGAGACACTCCTTTGTTATATTATACATCCTGCATTTTTTTTAAAGCACGGACTATTATACTATATACATATACTTTTTTGCGACAGTCCCTTGGCAACAAAGATGCGAATGGCATGTGAAGAACTGTATTTTTCTAACTTATATTTTTTGATATGGCTTATGGAGCTGTATGGTTTGTGCTAGATGCCATTATCTGAAGGCGTTGGCATGCACATTTTAGAGTTTTGATTATTTTTCCTTGCACATGTTTGGTGCCTCGGTGCAGTCAGTCGGACAAAGTGTTTTCAGTTGTTAGGATTGGCTTTACTCGGTGGTCTTAGTTTTAGGTTTTTGTTTTATTGGGCACTTTTGCATTGAGATAAGTTAGCTAACTGGTTGCTCTTTCTTGAGCAGCCTTTTTTAAGCTCTGATTTGTAAGCATTTTTCTGATGGCATTTTCTTGCGAAACACCCTTTTATGTAGGAATTATTTTGCTGTTTTTTTTTTGTGTGTGTACTTATCTTGCTGACATTGCTTGAATTTTTGTTTAAAGTTGATATCAGGGCTTCTCTGCCACTCTTTAAGCCAAGTGCACCATATGTAGGCCACTTTTTTGAAGTCAAGCTTGTTAGGAATATCTGCTGGGGAAGGCAATTCACTGCCGACAAGAAAGTATTCGAGCTAGAATGCTGGCACGAAAATAAATGACACGTACAGTTAGGCTACAGCATGGATTCTGTGGTGTCTTCTGAATGCATGGATTTGTGATAGCTGTTGTTATCAGTTAGCCACCAATGGCTGTAATATTAGTCTGAACAGCTTAACAAGGTTAGTTTTGAGACAGTGTTGCTCTGGCATTAAGTTTAACTGCTTAAAGATTTAGCAGCGTTATTGCATGTTAACATTGCATCTGTACATGCTTTGGTTGTTACCAAAGTAGCCACTTATATAAAACTGGAATACTAGACTTAGGAGGCCTCAAGCTTTGCCATACCTTGCATCATTCTTGTACTAACAGCATGACTGAATATAAATATTAGCATCACTATCAGTGCTTACTAAATGGAATGAGAGACCAGTGTATGTGAGTTGCCCAATATCTAAAAGAATTGTCTTGTCCTCTATGAAGATAAGCAGCATGTTCTTTGTTGTATCCACATGTTGGTACACTTCCACTGTTTAGATTTTTTGTTGTTTTTTTTAGTGGGGAGAGTTTTATTTTTGTGATTTTGAATGTTTCGGTCTGCCATGATTCGTATTGTTTGTGTGTAACCTGTGCTGTGAGTGAGTTGGCTGTGTCGCTTCCACCCTGTCCCTTGCTTCAAGCCATTTGAATGAACGATGTTCTTTAGACTTGGAGAATGAGCACTCGATGTGGTGCCGAACGCACTGCTTCACAATCTGTGATATCGGCTGAGGGATCTCTTGCTGGGAGCTTTGTGTCATACGCAATACAGGATGGATGTTGCCGTTATTGTAATCCCGAACCGTAAGCGCGCTCGTTGCTGCTTGGGGAAGGGCAATTTGTAGTAGTACTGTCCTACATCTCATTTCGAGCAAACTGAGGGCTTCTGGGTAGCATTTTTCTTCCTTTGCTTTCGTTGGCCAGATGTGCATCTATGTGTCCTGCAGTTTTTAAGTGCTTTACGCATCAAGAAAAGAATACCTGACCATAAGCACACTTTTTTTTGCTGACTTTTGGCATTTATTTGACCTTAGCACTTAAGGGCACAGCAGTTAGAAGAGAGCTGCAAGTGTTTGAAACTTCACTGCACGACGCGGCAAAGTAAGTGCTGCGCAACCATGTCTTGCAGCGGAGCATGGACAAGATCTGCTCATCTGCATTTCTGTTTGAATCTTGTTTTTGGGGTTGATTTGTAACATTCTTAAATTAACACCCTTGTAAAGCGTGTCTTAACATGCAGTCCTTTGCAGCAGTCTTCTTTATCGCAATAGCTTTCCTCAGTAGGTGAAGCGAAGGCTGCAAATATTTTGCTACTGCCTACCACTGCTTTTGCTTCTTGTTTGGACAGTGCACTGGCATAACATTAATTTGCATTGGGTGCCTTTACTACAGCTACTCTAAGGCTGGACATTGGGCCATTTCAGAAGCAATTATTAGGTGGTTCTGAAGTCTGCAGGTCCCAAAGCACAGCCTACTGCTCATACTTGGCAACAGGTCCTGATCAAAGCAAATACCCGATCAATCTTCACTTCTTCAATATGCCAGGTGCTTCTGCATAAGTATTGTGTTGTACAAAAATGTATTGATTAACCTGAACATGTCCGATATGCCAATCATGGTCCTGCTGAATAACGTTGCTCCTTTACAGGTGAAGCAAAGAATTTAGTCTTCAATTTTATGTGTGAACTCTGTCTAGCATAGAGCTTGTTCGGAATGGCTGTTGTAGCCACGTCTTCAGAGCAATTACAGGGTGAGAGTAAAGGAGCCAAGTAAACTTTTAGCTTCGTTTACATGGTGTACTGTTTTGTCACTGAATACAAAATGACTGATGGGGTAAATGATGTGCTGCTGCGAAATAAAGTCACTCCTTTGTCTTTTCAAGGCTGCATTATTTATGCAATTCCGTTTTTGAATGCCTCTCGCTGGAACTTAAGATTTATCATTGCACATGATTACGAAACAATAAGAAAAAAAAGCTTAAATAAGTGCTGAAGATGTCGAGTGCTGCAAGATGTTAGCCACTCACAACCATATCTCCCGAGTTTCGCTGCAAAATAATAAAGGTACCCATGGCTGCGAAGAATATTGCCACAGAAAGGAGGTCTACACCACGGTGGTCTACACTTCAGGAAAAAGGCAGGCAAGGCTTTTGTCAACAAGCAGCGTTCCGCCGAGAGCACGAACCCACTTCGTCTTTTTCTTTCAGGCGCCACCTGAGAACACCAGGTGGCAATATGAAAACTTTTCAAGTTGCTGGCGCTTTCTCAGTTCACTCGAACACTTTCCTGCAGACACTTAGCACCACTTTTTAACATACGTGTTTGCATTATTGATGTATTTTTTAAATTGTATTTCAGTATTCAATTGCATTTTTTTTATATTTTTTAGTACTATAAGACTCGCGTTGAATTGACTACATTAAAAACATTTACACTGATTCTTCCATTTTACTCGCCATGATTAATTCTTTGTTATGCTTGCGTGCAATTATTTTCACGTGGTTCTCGGGCTCTGGGTGTCTGTGCAGACACGCTGGTAAAGGAATACGGCCTAAACCGGGCAGTGCTCTAGTCGAAAACATTTTGACAGAATTTCCTGTAACATAGGAAAAGGGGCTGACGGCGCATGGGCTAGCCTCCATTAGAGACTTTCAGTTTACCGCTGCGTGACCTCCGCGATGAAGCGCGGCGGCCACGACCGCTTACCGCGGCCGTCTACCGCTACTGCGCGCCGTCAGCATAGCACGCTCTGATTCGTCCCTGCGTGCGGAATCCGCTGATTGATTGAGTGATTGATTAAGACTATTTTCCACCGATTTAGGAGGCCCCCTACTCCCCGCTCCTGGCACGCAGGCCTGAGGAACGGGGGCTGGAACTTCCGCGACTAAGGACTGGCGAATATACATTGGTTATTCGCGGCCTCGGCCGTCAGGCGGACGGCTCTTTGCTGGTCAGCGGGGACGTCGCTTCGCAACAGGCTCCCCCAGGCTTCTCTACTTTTAATGTTGTCCCTAGCGCCCAGAGACTTGGGGCGTTCCCAAAGTATATGGTCGAGGGACGTGGCGCCATCTGTCGCTCTCGGGGTGATCTGCGCATGCGTGCTGACGCTCGCGCAGTAGCGGTAAGGCCGGCGCTACTGGCGCGTTCCTTCGTTGCACGTAGTTGCACCAAGTTCTATACAACCTCCTTAGAATTTTCTGGTTTTCACTTTCACTATCAGTGCCAAGCTTGGCAGCAACCGCCTGGGCACGGAGGAAATTTTTTTTTCTTCCTCCATGCGCCTGGGAGCCGGGCCGGCTGCGAAACGTCAGGACATTTAAAATTAAGAGACTCCCCACAGTTTTTGTCTAGTCCACTATTACCCCCTCACGGGCAACTTTGAATTTTCCTCCGCATGTCTTTTCATGTTACGCGGTCCAACACCTGGAAACTTGCACCTTCTGTCGTGTCCTGCGTCTGTTTTCGCAGGTTCCACCTGTACATTACGACCCAATTAGCTCAGCACCTTACGCTCCTGATGATCTAACGCATTCTAGGCACAAGCAGAAGGTGGGTGAGAAGGCGAAATCATTTTAATTCGGCGAACACAGAAATTAATGGAAATACGACATAGGCGACACCTGTTGCTACCTTCAATAACTGTATACGTGCGCACGGCCGTGGTGCGCACTGCGCAGCCGCGGCCGTGCAACCGATTTGCAGCTGCAGCGCGGAGAGCGCGTGCTCGTAGTGGTTGACGCGGTTGACAGGGTTGACTGGGCTTATCGATACCTGCTGGTTCTGGTGCATGGGATGCATGTTGGGACATGTACTGCGACTTTGCTTGATTGAGTGACAAAATTATGCGAATTTATGTAACTTCTGCGATTCCTGTCACTGCGGTGGTCCATCTATGACGATCTGTGAGTGAACGGACGGACTTGTTTCCGTTGCCTTGCGTAGCGGCGGTCGTACGCGTGTGTGTGAAAGCAACGCTTTGTGAAAGTGACCACAGCCGCTCGCCGAGTGGCTGGGGGATTAACTGAGAGTATTAACAATAAGCGCTGTGTACGGAGTCAGGGTGTGTCGCACACTCAGTTATGTAGTACCTCACTCTTGCGAGTGGCGCCTTTTTGTGAATCATGGTTATTTAAGGCTGTCCTTGACCCCTTTTCACCAGAGCGCTTTGGTAAGTGCAATGTCCATTGTGTAGCTATCAAACAAAGGCTGGTTCACCTGGGTTCATCGTGGAGTCGTGAACCGTTCTGGCCGCGTTAACCCGGGTAAATAGTCGTGATCGTGTTTGTGTATGTGTGTCATGTGTGTGCATTTGACCGTCGTTGACGTGAGCTGAACTAGAACATGTTAATGTCCCACCTAGTCATACTGCGTCGACCAGCAGGCGCCAATCTACGTCTGTTTCGAATTATATTTACATGCCTAAAATTGTTGCTGAGAAGTAAACTCTGGCTTGAAGTTGGAAAACCCGCACATGTTCGCATAGCATTTCTACTGCCCGGTATTCTCGCTGCAGATAACGCTATCGGACACTATATTATCTGATTAAAATTGTACAGAAAAACAAAACAAAAACCCAAGCGAATGCTTATATATTAGCGACATAGGAACAACAAGCGTGAGTAACATATCGCAAGGTATGGCTGTACTGCAGAATGCGACCATTCGCTTCTATTTTACGGTGTGGTGCGCTGTGATTGCTGTTATATACTCCATTAATATCTTGCACAATGAAAAATATTGTTTGTAGGTAGTCAGCAATGTTTGCATTTGGCTCATGTTGTCAATGTCAGAGCTGCCTTCCATAAGGTTTTGGGCTATTAACTACCGTTTTTTACGAGCTTGATTAGTCGCCATATTTTTGTTTTATCAAAATTTATGGTGACAAGGTTTTATATGTAAAAAGATTTCAGTGATATACATCGCTGGCTGAGTTGATGAGAAAGTAACACTGCTCTGATAACAGACATTAGCAAGACCCTGAAACTATAGATAAGAGAAGAGCACCTTATCAGCTTTTAGTCACAGTTCATGCTATTATTTGTTATTTCACTATTCCAGGTGACTCATATTTCTTCATACATGAGCCATTAACACTAGGTATACTGCTTATGATAGCCTCTTCATAATTCTGTCTAAAAGTTGTGCTTTCCGGTGACCTGCTATGTTTCTTTTCATTTTCTTCTTTAGCATTTTTTCTTGCTAATTCATTGTCTACATTTTTAATTTGTGATTCGCCAAGTTTATCATTGTAAGTACAGCCTTTGTCAAACGTGTAGAGTCCAGGGGCTCTGGATCTGAGCCATGTGGCGCTGATTTAGCATTAATGGAGGTGCTTCTTATTGGAGAGCATAGGACAAAAATATCTTTTTATCATCAAGAGATTTGGAACACTGGAAGTGCATTGAAGTGGCTCAGAAGCAGACCCCCTGAGCTCTAAACTTTTGACAAAAACTGTACATGTACCAGCTGGCTGTTCAGAATGGCAAATGTTTGTTATAATAATATGTATTAAGAAAGGTAGTGCATGTTTTTGGCTTGGTATACTAAGGTATTGTTGGAGCAGGAAAGTATGTAAAGCTCTTGCTGTAAGGCATTTTGCTCTTTCTGTGATAACAATGCTAGGCTTAATTTTTGAAATGGTTGGTTGGATTGGTTTTGTGCAGTGGTTTTTTTGTTCTCAGAGCAATTCTGCATAGGTTTGGACACAATATTTTTACTGCAGCGTTCATTTTGTTTTGTCCATAAAGCCTTGATTCTTGCGGTTTGTAAGGTGGCGTCAGACAATTTTTTATGGGCTTTTTCATCATTGCAAGAAATCAATCGCTGTGTATGGTGAAGAGGTTAGACACATACTTGCCATAACTATGTGCACTGGCGAAATCATAGAGTTAATACAACTAACACTAGAGCGAAAGCGATGGCGGCACGCCCGTGTAAACCCTCTCCACTCCTTTGCAACCATATTCGCAGCCATGATGGTACTTCTCGCATACTACAGCTGCGTACAGCCAGCACCCTCTAGTGCTAGGTACAGCAGACGAAACAATATGAAACTATTTCAAGCTTTATATCACTTAAACTGTAAAAAAAAATAAAATGTAAAAACATTTTTATGAACTTTGTTGCTTTATAAATCTACTTTTTAGAGTTATTTATGTGAGTAAAGCAAAAATATTAGGAGTAACATCATGGCGCTACACGAGTGTAGCACTACCTCCTCGCTATATCCTGGCCTCACTTTACCCCCCTGGTTGAAATATGTCTATATCCAGTGCCTGCGTAATAGTAAAGTGTCATTAGCCCATCTGAGAATGTAACAGATAGATTTAATTAAAGCAAAGTAGTTATTCATCCCTCATTTGAGGGTCATTGCAGGGAGGGAATATAAACACACAAAATCGAACAGATCACTTCAAATGTGTAATACAGAAGAGCATAAATAAAAAGTAACGCAATTCACAACATTGCACAGCTGTCTATGTAAACAGAAATAATCGACAGTGCATTATGCACAAATTCACAGGACTCTCATATCTGAATAGAGGCAGTGAATGCATTTACAGATGCTGTTACACTAGAAGACTCAGTCAAATGAGTTGGTAGTTTATTCCACAACTCAGTAGCGTCTGGGAAAAATGTGCAGTGAAAGACATCAGCTCAGGTCAAGTATGGTCGAATTGCTTCGTGATGATTAAGACGGGAGCTGTCTACCTGGAGGTTTCAGATATATTTCTCTATTAATATTAATTTCACCATGAATGATTTGGTCCAGTATCTTTAATCTCTGCTTTTTGCATATTGGTTCTAATATATCTAGACCGCATGAGTTTTGCTTTTCAGCTGCAGAATCTGTTCTATCTTTTGAACAAATAAATCTTTCTGCATGTCTTTGAACCTTTTTTATTTTAGCTAAGAGAATCTTTTAGTAACGAGCCCATACTACGGACATATATTCTAGGGAAGGCCGTATGAGACATTTAATGCTTATAAGTTCACGTCTTTCGTTGCTCTTAACTTTGCTGTTAAAAGACAGTTTTCTATGTGCCTCCGTGCACATATTTTCAACATGAGTGCACCAACTTAGATTGCGCAACTGATTTCTCTTAACATGACATCACGGGCGTTGCTTTGGCAAACTGCATTCAGTTGAAGTGGTGTTGACCTTGGGAGGTTATAATAATTCGAATGCATGTGGCCTTTCGCCATGCTCCATGTACACCAAGATGGTAGTAAAAGTGATTTGGATGCTTACTGACAACACGATAGTTATCAACTTGATGTGGCTATGAGGTGGCAGAGTGCAATGCACTAACTTAATAAAATTAGTTTTTTTGCAATGACAACGGTTGTTCTTTCAGATCTTTGTCGCTGTTAACATTCTTCATGCATGTTATGTCAACAGCAGATGAAACGTTAACAAGGGAACTCCAACACACGCACGCATGCACGCGCGCACACACACACACAGACGTTAGCTTATGGAAAAGAAACAAGTGAGGTTTATGTTTCAATAGCCCTTTCTTGCATTTAACTTGTTGGTGACAGTATGTGCATGTATTACAGTACGAGCTAATTGCTCCTGCATCTAAATCTTAATCAAAAGAGTATAACCATAATTTCGGATCTTCAAGCTGTAGCAGGAATGCATTGTGCAAGATTAACATTTAACATCAGACTAGGAAGAATGCGCATTAAAAAAAATGCCTCTTCTCCTATGTTGCTTCTCTGAACGGCTAGTTTAAAAATCTGAGGGTTAACATTAGACAGGGCTATTGGTATTGCATGTACAATCATCTAGCTTACTGAATTATGTTGGTTTTGATAATCATAAAGTGCATTTTGTTAATCGTGTTGCATGTTAAGAATGAAAAAGTCAGTTGGGGGTTTCTTGTACATACTCATTACTGTGATAGTGTTAATGGATTTCACATGCCTGTGTTATTGCAGCACATATGGATAAGTGCATAAGTTCGCAGCTCTTTTTCCGTGCACCTACATGAAGAGAAAGTTTGTTACTCATCTTTTTTCTTACAGCAGACCTAGTGTCGGAAGGCATCATGCATGAATTGGACACGGCAGAGAAGATATGCCTCAAAAAGCATCGAGAGGCCATAGTTGCTGATGTGGAGGCCAAGTTCGTGCTTCCCCACTTTGAAGATGCAGGCATCTTTTCAAAGGAAGAGGCTGAAGATGTCCGGAAGCAGGTAATAACTGCATGTGTGCAGGAGCTCTGGCATAAGAACCGTTGTGCTGTGTGTGGTGCAGCCTATTAAGTACTATAGTTGTACTATTCAAGAACTTTGTGGGTGAAGTTCTTTCAAGCTGCATTACTTATACGTCAGTTCCTACTGCTTTCATTTAGCTGGTGTGACACCAGAGCTAAGCAGATGTGATGCTGATGCGAAGATGCAAACGATTCCTACTTGGCCTCTTCTGGCAATAAAATTGTTTCAAAGCATACTAGAAAAACTGCTCCGATGGCTGACTTAATGTCAAAGTTTATTCAGTGAAATCAGAAATATTTTGTTTCCTAATGAATGCTGCTCGCTTCTGTAAGGTTCTTTAAATGGCATTCAGGGTCGAGTGTTCGTATTTTCAGTTACAGAAAATTCCCACAGAAGTGAATAAAATATATTTCCACTTACCTTTACAGTTTTCTACTTTGTGGCTTAAAAGCATTGAAACAAAGGTGTGCATTTATTTTCGTCAAATTTTGTACATTCTGCAGTGTGTTAAAACGTTAGGAAAGAGTGAGGTCTAATTGCCTAGTTTGTCTGCTGATATAGAGCGTTCATTTCCTAGACACACCAGTTTGTACTTGTATAATATGAGCCAATAGTGTTTCATGAACCGTGTCACAGGCTGTCATCTGCAAGCTGCATGCAACCTTTTTTAACCAGACTTTTCTGTAGACTTTGCAGTTCAACTAATGTATTGATGCATGCCTCATGTTCCAGTAACCTATGGGGGTTATTTTAACCACTGTAATAGGCAATACAGGAGGACCTTGCAATCATAGCCCTAACTACTTGGTAATCATGTGGAAGGAATCAGATACCACACTTTTCGATTATTGAAGTCAAGTGATGGAGATAGTATTCTGCAAGTTTGAACAACTGAGAGCATAAAGCTCAGAGCACAAAGCCTCCAGGACTTGATGGTTGACAGTTTTTCTAGTTTGTTTGCTTGGGTTATTTGAATCAGTTCGAAATTTAGCATATAGTATTCACGTTATCATTGTGCAGTGCTTTTGTTAGTGGTAGCAAAAATATCCGCTACGTCTTTTTTTGCATGATGGGATCGCAGAAACTTGTTTTGCCCTTTGTATTTTTTTCTGTTACGCACGCATTGTTTTGAGCTGATAAGTTTAATATATATATTTGTTGTTGTACATGAGTTCAGCTTTACCTGGTGGCACCTCAACTGCTTTGTTGATCATATGTAATAAAGTCACGAAAAGCCTTTAACAGGTACCAGTTATGCCTTTTTTTTTTAGTAAATATTTTCATTTTATTTTTGCTTGGGTGTCTGTGTTGCTCCTTCTTTTATTAGCACAAATTCAATTTATTATATACCGGCTGCAGTGGCTGATTAGTTGCACTGTTCAGGAGCTGAGCTCAAAGTCACATAATCACGTCCTGTTCACAGCAGCCACATTTCATTGTTGGCTAAAGGCAATACATGCCTGTGTGTTGTGCAATATCCAAATAATTTGCGGGGAGGGGGGGCTGAAATTAATCTGGCACCCTCCATTACGGTGTCCGTCATAGCCCACCCGCTCCGTCAGGTTGTTAAATCAGACGCACCACATTGTCATCTTGTTATATTTGTGATAATCCTGCATTCTTAAAAGTTTTAAACCTGTGCTCATGAACTAGCTCCATTCCCTACAAGGGCTGAGCTATGAAAGCGCTCGCCGATTCGTTGGAGCAGCTGTAAGGCTCAGCTTTAACAAAAAGCTCACTTAGCAGCTGTCCTCGCTGTGTGCGTTCATGTTCGTTAGCTGTAGAAACCTTGAATCTCACATTAGTTGAATAAACTGCTTTATCTAATTATTATCTGAAAACACTAAAAAGATTATACAACTCGATAAAACCATTGCTGCCACTCCAGTAAGTATGCTTGGAAATATATTGGTGTTGATTAGGAAGGAGAGACAGTTATGTGGTCGATGGTTTTGCAAAAATCTCGTCTGCTGACCTCACGCTACCTTGTTGTGACTTATTCAAAAGAATGAGCGATTATTCTAAAGGACGTATGTATTAGAGGCTGACTTACTGCAGGCTTGTCAGCTGCAGGCAGGCAGCTGATGACCAAATGCATAGCACAAAAGAGAGTCGCTGAATCGAGTGCATTTTGTTATTGATGTCCTATCGGCAGCAAAAATGAACAATTTACAATTTTTTTGCGGTAACGCTAGCTAGTCGCTTGAAATATACAAATGTAAAAGGGGTGCACATGCTTCATTCTCTAGTAACGATAAGAAAATGGGTAGCGACATAGAGCTACAGTAAAGGTTTTTCCCTGGACTCTTGTTCGCAAACTTTTGCTGCAGCCAGTGCATGTCACGGTTAAAGGGACACTGAAAGGGGAATCTGCTGAAGTTGATAAGTATTGAATTGCATATTATCCTCCTGCAAAATTTTCTATCTAGCATATGTGGCATCAGAAATAAATTTGTGATTAAATACAGTCTCCACTTTCTCCCTCAACTCATATGCCATGCCGAGTGAGAAAAACATAAATGATCTGCTGGGCTGGATGAGCAGCTCACCTTCTTTGCTGCTGTTGTCACGTGCTAGACAGTGTCTATGCAGGAACTGGGACAGAGTCATTGGGAAGCACGAAAGTGGGAAATTTTAAAAATGCCTTATAAGCTATCAGCTCACTTTTGAGGTCTCATAGGGGGCATGAATTCTCAATGGTCTGTTTTATACATAGTGCATTTGACAGGCTCTTTCTTAACCACGTTTTAAGGACCCTTTAATGGGTGGTTCAGTGGTGCTATGCACGGCGGCTAAGCATCTTAATCATTTATGCTGCTTGAGTAATCGATAAGCTTTTTCAGGGATCAGCTCTCATTAGAATATAGGGCCTGGTGATTGATTTAAACCAGGTGTCTCAAACTTTTATTGCTATGGGGGCCACATTGGGGAAAGCACGTGTAACTGCTGAAGGGTGAACTGAAAAAGTATGCTTTCCTCAGGCTGCTAGCTGAAGTTCCAGGCTGATGTTTGTCTGGTTCATCATCTGCGCGGAAATCGGAGCTAGTGAAGTCATCTTGGAACTCTTCACTACTGCCGTCACCTAAAAAATAAACCTAAGAAGCAGCGGAGTTGCACGAATAGCGCGTCCTCTGGCTGGAGGCCGACATTTTTGTTGACATTTGAGATCACTTCATATCCAGTAACTAGTTCTTCTACATCGCCACGTGATAAAAAAAGCAGTGAACCCATGTAAACCGAAACTACAGTTGTACTATTCGTCTAGATAGGGCTACATGTTCTAACACATGAAAATGGTTGTGTTCAGCAGCGCGTCAAGAACCATTGTACATAAATGAATGACAGCTTATGGGGGGGGGGGGCAGTGGCAAAGTGCGCATACGGAAACGAGCATTCGCAAGGGGAACTGCAGGTGAGTCACTAAATATGTTGCATCATGGCCTAAAAAAAAGGCTGAGCTTAAGTGTCCCCCAATTATTTTTTTCTGGCTTATTTTGCTCCATTGTTTAAAATTTACTATGCCGTCCATAACTTATCCTTATCACAAACTTGCCATGCTTCCCGTCTGTTCATGCTACCACCTTCACATGCAGTTGCTCTCTATGGAGATATAGTCGTGCAAGCTTTAGGGCTTGTGCTATTCAATCATCATCAATAAAGCAGTTTGCAGGTATGCCTCTCATCGAACGGATAATTTGTCAGTTTTTTAACTGTTATTTTGTCAGTTGTTTTTTTTTTGCAGTCATTATCATTTTTTGTGTGTGTGTGTGTGTTGTACTCGTTGCTGTGTGCCTGTTTATGCTTTCTTAGTATTTTGCTCTAATAAATAGTGTGCTTCTGTGTTGTGTACAGTTCTTGTGTGCTGCCTTGCTATAGTATGTGAGGGGCTATTGTGTATGCAAATAAACATGCCTCGCATATCTGCAGTTTAATCATGAGCAAACATAGCGTGGCGCATTTCTGAGCCGTGTGTTTTATATGCACTGCAGGACTCTGTGGAGAACAAGGTCCGGCGTCTTCTTGACATTCTGGCCAATAAAGGCGAGGTTGGCTACGATGTGTTCATCAGGGCCCTGAACCATGATGGTGCCTACATGTGGATTGCACGAAAGCTTCAGGATGAACACTGTAATATCAAGCAGGAGAATGTTTATGTGCACAAGGTAAGATTCCTTTCCTTTGTGACATGTTCCTAGTTAGTAGACCTGGAGTTTGCCACTTTTGGTGGGGTAGAATTCAGGT
Source organism: Amblyomma maculatum (assembly GCF_055883805.1). Classification (NCBI taxonomy): domain Eukaryota; kingdom Metazoa; phylum Arthropoda; class Arachnida; order Ixodida; family Ixodidae; genus Amblyomma; species Amblyomma maculatum. The sequence continues at coordinate 46,928,772 of NC_139347.1, read as the reverse complement.
TTAAACAGTGTGGCCTAAATCCTTTTTCAGCCATACTGAATTTATATATGAATGATATTTATTTGTGTGCAGAACCTGGTGTGACAATGAGACTTTTTGCAGATGACTGCGTGATTTATACAGCTGTGAACAGCTCTGGTGATCAAGTGAAACTTCAGTCATCTTTGCAAAACATTTTTGGCTGGTGTGCAGCATGGGATAGGCAAATTAACATTTCAAAAACGACATGTATAAACAAAAAAAAATATTCCTCTGTCCTTCAACTACACATTATCTGGTTCCTCAGTACCACAAAGACTAAGCAAAATACCTTGGGATCACACTGACCCAAGCCTGAAATGGAACACGCACGTCAACAGAATATGTAGCAGGACATTTAAACAGCTTGGGTTTCTTTGCCACAGACTAGCAATGGCTTCACCGCACATAAAATTAAATGTCTAAAAGTCATTAGTCCGACTTATCCTTAAGTATGCGAGCATAATCTGTGATCTGCATCAAGATTGCCTGATTGAAAAGTTAGAAAAAATTAAGTCTAAAGCACTGCAGTTCACATATTTGAGGTACTCTCGTCAGGAAAGCATAAAAGCCATGTGCATCAGTACACAGATTCCAACCTTGTTTTGCCGTTGAAGGCAGCTGCAATGAAATTCTTTTTCAATCTTTATCATTAGAGATTAAATTTATTTAAGGAGGATTTTTGATAAACTTCATGAACTTAAAATTAGTAGTTGGGTTGTGGGTTAGGAAAAAGTTGGTGAGGTAGCAATGTGTGGCATCCTACCTGAAAGCAGCCCATCTTCACTCCACCCGAGATAACCATAATAAATGCATTAGACCATTCTAGGCGCATCGTGACACATTTAAATACTCTTTTTTTTTTTCCTAAGGTAGTAGAAATGTGGAATGCATCACCAAATGAAATTGTTAACACTGCAAACCCTGATGTCCTTTTCCAAAAAGTAGAACTTTTTATTTTGCCAATGAAAGGATGTTATTTGACTGTCGGTTATTTTCATTTCCGTAATGTTCTTTTTTCTTGTTTTTTTTTTTTTTTTTTTTTTTTTTTTTTTTTTTTTTGCGCTGTTGATATGTGCAAGTGATTTCATTCACTCCTGTGTGAGCCATAAGAAGGCCTACAATAGGTAAATAAAATAAATAAACTTCTGTTTACAAAAGCACTACTTCATGAAGTCCAATGGGCTGTTCATTTCCTGCATTGTCAAATTGGCAGACGCTGGCAACTTGGGCTTCGCCAGGAAGATGGGAGAGAGAGAGAGAGAGATCAGAATCCAGCCTTATAGCGCCTTTAGATTTCGAATTAGACACGCCGCCCCTGCAAGCATGTAGCTGAAAACGTATGAAGATATCTTATGCACGCTGGGAGCTGAATAATGGGGCCGTGTCCTCGTATGATGGTACCAGGGCCTAGTGGTTGTAGTAAGAATGTATCCTGTACATGCGGACACCAGCACACAACTGAAGCTTAGGGGATCAATATGCATCTGTGGAAAGCTTTGAAGAAGGATTTTTATTTTTTGTTGTGCAATCGCGAATCAGGATATTCTTTATTTCATTTGACCTCAAAAGTTCCAGTAAAACCTTCTAGCTTATAACATTTCTACTTCATGCCCACTAATAACCAGCAACATTTTCCTCTCTCGTTTTTTTAGCGCGCTTACAGTTACTGGTAATTTGTTGCTGGTGCATCTACTACATTCATGTTGAATGTGAGAAGCTCAGTTTTCAGATTTTTTTTACCCTGCTTTTACCAGTGTCTTTCTCCTAATCTAATCCTGCTTCTTTTTCTTGCTGTACATCTTTTGCTAACTTTGAATTTTCTATAAGTTGAGCATTTACAAAGTCATATCTGGGCCCGATTCCGAGTTTGCACCATTATCGAAAGTGTCGCTATCTCCCGGACCTCGAGTAATCTGATTGGTGGAAACCCCGGAATATGATGTGGTCACCTCTTCCGGTTCCGTATTGGCAACACCCAGTTCCGGCGTTTCGACCAATCAGATGACTCAAGGTCACGTGAGATAGTGACACTTCGATAATGACGCAAACTCGGAATACAGGCCCAGGATGCTTTCTCATATAGAAAATTAATTACCTTTGCACAGCTGTACACGAGTGCTCTGGACAAGTGCGATCACGTCTACATCTTATGACTTCCTTGATTTCTCTTGTGTGCTATCCTCTTTTTGTTTTCAATCAGTGCACAGTGGTGTAGTGCATAGCAGTGAATTGATTGCACCTCTGATATTTTGTGACTCATCGCTCTGAAGCTTCAGAAAATACCTATTGTTGGTTTGTCTGAGGACACCAGGCTGAGTAAAAACAGTGGCTAAACCACTGTGACATTGTTTGGTTGGTGATTGTGCGACACATGGCTTCCCAGTGACACTGGGGTTCCAACCCAGTATATTGTTGTACTGGGCAGGTTGTGATCCATGAAGGATCTTTTATAGTTTTGTATTTTACATCTTCTTGCTGCAGCATGACTAGAAACGTGAAAATTGTTGGCGGCCATGCAGGTAACTGTCTCTTCGTTACATGTTAGTAGTGAAACCTTTTTTTTCTTTCTTTATCTTGTCCACTCCATTTGCTGCTTTCACATTACTGATACTGTCTATGTCGGTGTTCTAGTTATATTTACAAGAAATGAAAGAATGAAGTCATCCCAAGATTATTTTTCATAACCAAGGGGGGGGGGGGGGGAGGGGGTGACATAAGGGAGAAATGGCTCTTGAAACATGTTTATTTACATTGAGACTAAATGCAATGAAAATGTGTATTCTTAACCACATTTGTATGCTGATTTCAAATATGCAATCACTTTTCTGATACTATATCAGTGAGATTTTAAAATATTCAACATTTTCACTCCTTTGTTTAGATATAAGGAGTAGGGAAAAACTAAACAGTAAACTATTGTTAACGGGTGGTTAGAAAATGTACAGTATAATAAATACATTGTGGGAACCGCTTTTTCGGTTAAGGCAATATTAGTCCTTTTACAACTTGTTGAATTTTGATGTAGGGAAAATGGATTTATGAGCCATTTAAGTTAAACTGGACAAAAAAAATTAGGGAGAATAAAATAAGAAATCTGCCCCTAACATTGATAATTTGATCACTCAGGAGCATGTTGTAATAAAAATTATTCCTTTATCTGCTCTTAATGCGAAAATATTAATCTTGTAAACTAGCAAACCTGCAAAAATTTGCATTCTGAGAAAAAATGGACAGAGATGGGATTTATTCAGCTTGTTTGCACCTTATAAAGTTGAATTAATGAATGGCCCAGAGAGTGAATAGATTAGTTGGTTTGTAGGAGATGGGTGTAGATTTCAAGATGTCATTTTTTAATAGTTGCTTTTTTTTTTTTTCTTGTGATTTTCAGCCCATTAAGAATGAGCTTTGTCCCCCCCTTCAAGAATTTCTATCTGTTTGCTTTTAGTCAGGTCGGCTTAATGTCCTGCATTTATGCTTTCAAACATCACCAAGCTTACTTCCGTGTACAGATGCTCCAGAACGGGGGAGTCCCTTTTCGCCCTGCACACCTGGTGAAACGCAGTGAAGTCGTACAAATAATTCGGAAGGCCCTGCGTTCGCTGTGCTCGTCTGAGCACCGCACCAACGGAGCTGTGGTCTTGCATGGCATGATCGGCTGCGGCAAGTCAATCCTGGCTGCTGAGGCCCTGAGGGACTACAGCCTTCTTACAGAGTGCTTCCCGCACGGCGTCCACTGGCTGCCTATTGGCAAACTGCGTGAGCCAAATGATGTCCTACTCAAGATACACCTCCAGCTTGATCGCTTGAACCTTGGCTCACACAAGGACGTCGGCACAGTGGAAATGGGCACCGACCGGTTGAAGCGATGGTGCCTCCACGATGTCAAAGTTAGTCTCATCAATGGTGCATATTTGGCAGGGGTGTATGAATATTAAAATTTTCTAATGCGAAAAAAAAAGGGGCAAAAAGAGATGCCTTGGAATATCTGATCAGTGAAGAAAAAAAACAAAAATTAAGAAATAGCAAATGCTGTTAGTCCTTTTAATTTCATAATTGATGGGGTATTGCAAATAAAATTGAACTAGAATTGCACAGAAGTGTTTAGCCTACGGGAAAAACCAGTATAAATCTTATGCAGGATTCCACATACCAGATTTTGTACAGGAAAAACCTGACCTGCATGAAAATTTGTGGAGATGTCATATCGTTGCTGGATACAATAAACTCTTATTAATTACGCTTTCGAGGGACTAGAAAAAATGTCCGAATTAACTGAAGGCTTGAATTGTTGAATTGGCCTGAAGAAAGTGCTGAAGACGGTTAGTAACTCTGTGTTTTTTTCTGGTGAACACCTGCATGATAGATGTCTGCATTTGAGATAAAAGCAAAGTAAGAATGACGTTTTTTGCCACTTTTGTTTCGTGCTTCGCATTGCGCACAGTGTGGGGAAGGCCCTCTTCACAAAAAGGAAGGTTCCTCTACAGCCATTGCAAAACAATCCCGTCACGTTTTGAGGATGCTTCACTGCACAATCCACGCGGACAAGCATTGCGGTGAAGCGCAGAATGCGGGGAAACTGCAGTGAATTAGAAAATTTTTGGTGTATTTTGGTAATTTTCAAATATTCAAAAATTAGTTTTTTGAATGTGAATCAAATAACAAACATATTTGATTCTAAGATTTGCACACCTCTAATGTTTGGAAACTTGTGACAAATGCAAAGCCTATGTTGAATGAGAATGGTGTGAGATTAGCTGTAGGAAAAATAAGTAGGTAGGAAAATAGTTCTAGTTACAATGCTGGTGATGATGATCTAGTTTTGTGGTATATTTAATGATTCTTAGGATTTTAGTTTGTACATTTGTGTGCTCTGATATCCTGTATACAGTCCGCAGGGCTCAATTCTCATTGGGAAACTAAATTTCATAAAAAGCACATGTCTGTAAATTTTGTGCACAGACTGCAGATGTGTAAGGGTACCAAATAACCATGTTCATCTTGTTTTCTTTGGCCAGCACAGCTGAATCGTGTTATAAAACACACAAATGTTTCTGCCAGTCGGTGATCAGAGACATTTCTCACTGATTTGGCTGGCTGCATTATCTCTCCCAGTAAGCGGACCTCTTTCGCAACAGATATCAGGTGTAGAAGACGTTGAGTGAAAAAGAGCAAATAGTCTTTAAATTCTGACCAAGAACCTTGCTTATAAGTGACAAAGTCACATATTCACTTCTACTTTTCTCCCTCACTCTGCTGATGCTGCGCCATTGCTTTCATACCGCTGTTATGTCCATGCATCATGGAGCATAGAATGGGCTGGTGAGATGTGAAACATCGATGAGGGTACATTAAATGGATGTGCGACCCTTGCTGCTGCTGTGTAGTGCATGCGATTTTGTATGCTGATAGAGTATGCACACTATCTGTGCTCCTGGCTTCGAAGATAGATGAATTTATGATGGAGACTGTGTAGAACTGAGGTAGGATGGAAGGCAAGTCCATTTCCTGAGGGAATGTTGGGTGTGCTAACCTAAGGTGAGGACATGCGGGCAGAATCATGCTCCAATTCAAACCTGCTCCTCTGATCTTTATCAATGCTATCTCACGCTCTAAGTAGGTACCTCTTCATCAGCCACATTACATGCATTGCATTCGCACTACAGAGAAATCCTTTTAAATTGAGTGCCCAATTCGCATAGCAGCTTGGTCTACAAATTATGCAGGACAGAAAGATTCGATTGTTAAAATTAATGTTCAACAAACTAACGAAAAACTGGGCATTTCGCTTATCTTGAGGCTTTATTTATATCAAAATTAGTATTTTTTTACGGCTTCAAGTTACCGGTAGCCGAGTGTACTTTCTTTCTTGCAGCAAATTAGGGTAAGCAGGGATCGGAAACAGGTATAGCTGCAAGGCAGTAGAATGCATATGGTGTCTTGGCACGTGCCAGGCAGAGGTAAATGAACTGCTGCTTTCTCAGCTAGTAAGTCGGTGTACCAAACTATTAGTGGAAGCTTTAGTGGAACTCCTAGTCACTGACTGACAACATAAACACAACAAGGGATCAATACATAATGAAAACATGGCACCTTTCTTATAAGAGGCTTCTCAAGTAACTGATCAAAAATTCATTTCAGTAATTTCTGTCATGCCTTTTTGCTTCCTTAATACAAAACAAATATGCAGTTTCACAACCCATCATAATCTGCATTTTCCTGGTTCTTAGAGCAAGTAAGGTTCTATATCAACAAAACAATAATCTTCACTGTCTTCGTTGCTGTAAAAATTTTTTAGAACAAACCTCTTTATCTCTGACTTAACAGCCTTCATTGCTGCAAGGTAGAACATAAAGCAGAACATTGCATTAGCTTCTTGTCGTACTCTGTATCAAGATTATGTGTGTCATCAGCGCTATAAATTCAGGAGGCAAGGATCAGCATCTATTCTGTTAGTAGAATATTCGTGACATTCTTAGAAGAGAAACAGTTGTTGGTGCCAATAATCACGCACCTATTTTATGGGCGCCAACATTGCACCACAAGTGAACTCCATTGTTCCCGAATTGGTGGTGAGCTTGGGCATTTCCACATAACACCTGAGGCCTTTTAATCAACAGTACCATTGCAAGCTACCAGCTCAAATTCTCAGACAAAATTTTTTTGGTGACTTGGCATTTTAAGATACCCCGATCTCACTTTAAAGAGTAAGGTGCCAGGCCTTTTGCAGAGTAACCTGCCGTGGTGCTGAGTAGTTAGGGCGCTTGACTTTTGTGCCCAAGGAGGCGGAATCGAATCCTGGCCACTTTTCGATGGAGCCAAACAACTAGGCACCTGTGTGCTGTGTGATATCAGTGCACATTTGAAATTTCTAGAGCCCTCTATTACGGCGTCTCTCATGACCTGAGTCACTTTGGGATGTTAAACCAAATAAACCGAGCCAAATCAAACCAGCCTTGTGCAGAGTAGCAGGCTAAGTCTGATGACACCTAGAAAGCAGAGCCAGCACATCACTGCAAGATTTGTGTTGCTGGCATGGGGGCACTGCATACTCTTGATTCTGGGTTAAGCCGCGTTCAGACTATGTGCGCATCCGTCGTAAGTATCGTATTTATCGCAGTACGCATAGTGGCTGGAACTCCCGTTTACGTAGCTTGCGACCGCGCATGTTCACACTGGGCCGTTCGGTAAGATGCGTCCTTTACGACCGGCCAATCAGCGCTCTCAACATGGCGCCGGTTAGCAAGCAGCTGATAGCAGAGGTCTGGGCTCTTCAAGCTCAAAATGAGATGTGAAAGAAAGGACTGGACACACAAATAAAATACGAAAAAGAACAATGGGTATATTAACAATTGACAATTCGATTATAAATACACTTCGTTTCACACACGCACGTTAGCACACAGTTTTCAAACGTCCGCTCACCGTGCTGACGCACCGCTCACTCCTTCCCACATTTCTTCATGCGCCCGTTCTCATTGTCGACGTATCGCGCACTCCTGCTCGGTGTCCTGTGATCGCACTCTCTCGCACCAAACCAGGCGTACGGTCCGCCTGCATCCCTGCTTGCGATTTTACCAGTGCCCTGGAGCGATCTTGGAGACGGGCCAGGGCGGTGACTCAAAGGCCGTTCTACTGACTCCAAACAATGAGCCGGGGCGCGCGGCAGACACGGAAACGTCCGCGGAACCTCGTCCCCCCTCAGAAAATGCTGTTTTCTTTTTCTCTTTTACGGTGAGCTTCTTTCAAACTTTGCCCCGCCGGGGTGGTGCAGTGGTAAGACGCCCGACTACTGTGCCGGAGTTCCCGGGTTCGAACCCGACCGCGGCGGCTGCGTTTCGATGGAGGCGAAACGAAGTGGCGTCCGTGTGCTGTGCGATGTCAGCGCATGTTAAAGATCCCCAGGTGGTCGAAATTGCTCCGTAGCCCTCCACTACGGCTCTTCTTTCTCTCTTTCCACTTTCATTCCCACCTTCCTCCCTTCCCTTACGGCGCGGTTCGGGTGTCCACAGAGCAAGTGTGACAGTTACTGCGCCTTTCCCTTCCTGTGAACCAATTTAACCAATTTAACTTTTCAAACTTCGACGAGTCCGCACCAGCTCCGTTCTGCGGCCCGACCGCAACGTCGCCCCGCATCGGCCTTTCGCTGCAGGCCAACTGTTTCCTCACTTGTCAACGGAGCCGATGGGCTGCGAGAATGCACGGGGATGAAGCGGGCATCCCCCGCCTCCATAACCTCCCTTTTCTAAACTAGAGGAAACATTTGCTTGTTGAGAGCTTGTTCTCGCATGAAAAAACGGATTGATAAACCACTTACTACTTTGACTCAGCGCACTGGCAATTTGCAGCCAGGCACCTTTTGCACTTCTCTCTGTGCGATTTCAGCTACTCGTAGTGGAGAGCCGGCCTCTGCCGAACTTTTTTTATGAGAGGCTGCTAATTCCACAGCGAAGATTCCGCACTGCACATGATCAAGCTGCGGACAGACAAAATCACCGACACAGACACAATCACTGACACAACACCAATAACAACGGCGAGCCGAGACACTGCAGCGGAGTAGGAGTGTTGGATGATGTCGCCTACTAGTGGTTTGCGCGCGAAATCTGGGAGGACCGGAAGCCCCGTGACCGGAAAGGGAAAACCGAAACGGCTGTGCGCATTGGTCGCGCGTAACAGACGTGTCTGTACTAGTCGTAAAAGTCGCGGGTCCTCCGACATTTACACCCACGCTGGCTGCGTACGTTGCGCATTTTACGCTCAATACGACAGCAGTCTGAACAGACATGTTACGTTTTTTGCGCTTACGCTTACGATCCTTACGAACGATACGTGTGTTGCGCACGTAGTCTGAACGTGGCTTTACAGGTAAGCTTGTCTATTGTTGTGTATAATAATAGGTCAATGTATTTTAAGGTGATAGCCTTTAATGGCTCATGCTCTCTGCCACGATCATGTCCGTCTGCCTTTAACGCTTTCGTTACATGTGAGACGGTAGCTGGGAGCTGACATGGTCAAGCACTGACTGGACTTACGGCTTCTTGACATTATGTTTAGCCTGGGCTGCCAACTCGGGCCTCTTCTTTCATATCGGAAAGTGATATCAGAATCAGCCTGCCTAGATCGTTGCTTTCATATTATCTCTGGGCCACGCTGGCATATTCATATGGCTCGGTCAAAGCGGGGCTTTATATGCTGGCTGGTAGCTTACGCTATCGTGTCATCGCGAAGGTGGGAGTGAAAACAGAGAGAAGTGCCGTAGTGGAGGGCTTCTGACCACCGCGCGATAGAGGCTTTCGCCTCATCGCAGTTGAGTCATCCAAAGTGACCCCTAGAATTGTACGATTCCCTTCAAGTTCAATAGTACCTGGGATCGGCTGTATAATATATTTGAGATTTTAATGTATTGAATGCAGATTCCTGTTTTCAGGGTAAATTAATGTACATCTTGCTTAACTTCTAAATGTGTGCTTTCATACATCTCCTTATGCAAGGAAACCAGTCATTGAGTAAAGTTCGTTTTAATTGGCTTAACAAGATCCATCCTGATCATTAAGCATAAATCACAAGGTTGCAAGAGCGTTATTATAAGAACCATATAGTATATGTGGGCCAAGAGGTGCAGTTTCGGGGTTTCATCTTTTGCTAGCATTATTGGACAAATTTTTTATTTATGGTATATTTGTGAAAGTGGTTAGTTAGATCATTTTCTGAGGCAAAGATCCTGAAGCTGAGCCCTTATGAACAAGTGGTATTGGCAGCCACTGCCTCTGCATCTCAAGTTACTGGGCTTGCAGGACTGCATATGGCCCTTGAGTGCTGCATACTTGTATACTGTGAGAGCTCTTCTTTGCTTCTTTGTGCCGCTTCACTTTGCTTAGTGTATCCCACCGAGCATATTCCTCGCATGTCCTCCTACTTTTCCATCTCCATCTCATGCCTGTGGTCTTCTGCAGGCTCTTCTGGTGCTCGATGACGTGTGGTCTTCACGAGTGGTGGAGGCCTTCACAGTGGGCTGTCCCCTCCTGGTGACCACCCGGGATCACACTGTTGTGGATGACATCCGCATGTCCACAGAAGAAATCCACATCGATGAGGGGCTGACCATCAGCGAGACTAAGCAGCTTTTCTCTAGTGTCCTTGGTGTGCCCGAGCACGAGCTTCCTCCACAAGTTGAAGACATTTGGCGCACTCACAGTGGTATGGAACTCTAGCTGGTGTTGCAGCCAGCTTCTTTGTGTGTGCCATATTTTCCTGACATTAAGTTGTACTTGTGTACGTACAAATGGGGCGCTTTGCTCTTTTTTTGCTTATAAGAGTTGGTGTGTACCGTGCCTTTACATGCTACTAAAAAGAATCCTTGTTTGAAATTAATATTTTTTATGCTTTTGCAGGAGTGTTTAATTTTTCCACTATTCTTGCTCTCTTTTCGTTCTAATGCCCATTAACCCTTTGACACATCATTTTGTGTTTCCATTGCAAGAATGTTTTTTCGGATCGGATCATCAGAACCGTGATGGATGAAAGGGGTCAGCAGGAAAACGACTGCAGTGATTCACTTAGAACACATCTTTGACTGTTCTACTATTCTGGGGGGGCAGTCAGTGGTTCTGTGTGCACTGTTTTATTGTGATCAAAAAGGAGACCATGGTTGGTGCTCATTCATTTTTGTCGTCAGTGCGTTCACAGAGAGTCGATTTGCACCATCATCGTGATGCACTGTAGTGACGTACAGTACAGTCTACTATTAAAGGGAACATGAGACTGTGGCTGCCGCACTTTACAAAGCACTGCCGAGAGGGCCGGCCACAAACATTTCCGCAACATACATGTGCAGGTAGTACGGCCGGCTGCTCTTCCTGAACATGCATTTGGTGCCGCCCACTCTTGTGGTGGCAATGTGCTGCAAAGTGGTTAGGCTACTCTAATGCATGTTCTCTTTAACAGTAGACCGTACTGTAAGTGGGATACGTGATCAAAAAGGAGACCATGGTTGGTGCTCATTCATTTTTGTCGTCAGTGCGTTCACAGAGAGTCGATTTGCACCATCATCGTGATGCACTGTAGTGACGTACAGTACAGTCTACTATTAAAGGGAACATGAGACTGTGGCTGCCGCACTTTACAAAGCACTGCCGAGAGGGCCGGCCACAAACATTTCCGCAACATACATGTGCAGGTAGTACGGCCGGCTGCTCTTCCTGAACATGCATTTGGTGCCGCCCACTCTTGTGGTGGCAATGTGCTGCAAAGTGGTTAGGCTACTCTAATGCATGTTCTCTTTAACAGTAGACCGTACTGTAAGTGGGATACTGCATTATGTTCCCTACTTTTGAGCGTGCCCTACTGCCTGCCACTTGGCAGCTTTCGGTGACCATCAGTGCATTGGCTTGGTGCAAGGTTTAACATTACCACATGTATGCCTTCGCTTCATTGCCACCTGCTGACTGTTAATACAGTGAGGAAATAGCTAGTTAACTGATTATACAAATGTGAAGTGCTGAACAGGGATTTTATAATTTTTGAGCGATTAAGAGGTTTGCATAATTCAAACAGAAAAATTGGGTCGCAAATTGCATCGAATATTAAATAGAGTAGAACCCCGTTATAGTAAACTCGGATATAGTAAAGTGAAACTAAGTGCCAGTTCATCTTCTATAGACAACTGTACATTTTCCCCCTTTATAGTAAAGACATTTTTGGTAAAAATCTGTTATAGTAAAGTGTGCCTGGCCGCGGTGACAACTCCCAAATATGACATCGCCGCTCGCGCACTACCTAGAATCACGAGGAAAAGATTTTTTGTATTTGAAAAAAAAAAAAAATAAAAATCGAGTGTCTTTTTGTATGGCTTTACCACCAGACTTAGCAACATTCAGGAGAAGCCTACTTTACGGAGGCCTTGAAGCCGTGAGGGAAAGCAGGGAAAAAAAAAGTAAAGCTGTCTACAAACATGGAAAGCAGGCGGCGCGATCTTTTCAGAAAGTAAGGGAGAGTAAAAGTGCAGCAACAAATAGGAAAGGGAAAGAAACAGGAGAACATTAGCAGCACTGTGCAGCACGAAGCATGAGGCAGCGGAGGCAAGAAGTGGAGGTGACGCGTGTGCTGTCTTGTAGCACTTGACTGCCATGCGCATTTATCATTTATTGCCTTTTAAAAAACAGAAACGGCAAAAAGTAACACCGTGTTCATGTAAGGCTTTGGTTTTCACATGAAATCAAACTTGGTTGTATTTGTAGCCATAGTGTCCTCATTCTTAAAGGGACACTAAAGAGAAAAATGAAGTGGGCTTGCATCGATAGAATGCCAGTTCCTGGTTACAAAACAGCCACTCTTACTGAAAACAAAGCTGTTATAAGGTAGTAAAAAGGAAGAACAGAAATACAGGTATTGCCGCCACAGCCGAAACGGCCGAGGCTCGCAATTACAAATCACATGACGCGCAAAGGATCCCGGAGGCTGACAAACGCGAATTACGTTGACCGTTTCAGTGCGGTAGTCGGTTTTCTCTCGAATAGGATAATATGCTTTTATCACACGTAAACAATGGCGAAACGACGAAAAGACAACATACATGTTGCAAGGCAGATATAAAAATATACTCATTTCGTCCGCTTGTCGGCTGTGCTACAGGCGTCCACTTCAGTTTCGGTTATGTTCCGGCTCAGGCATTTCATGCGTGCTCGGATAGCTTGGTTTGGGCCTGCGGCGCCTGAAATACGACCTCGGAGCAGCAGATGCACCTACCCTAAGCGCGTATCGAATGAAGATCATGACTCGGCACGCACCTGCGAAGTATTCTCCACTCCCCGCACGACAGCAATCACAGAATCTTCTCTTGCGTCATAGTATGCGTCATCCTACCCTACTAGGTAATAGGAGAAAACTGTTTCAATTCGACCGGCGGGAACAAAAAAAAAAACTCAACTTCTTCTCGCAGTATCTCGGCAATAATTCGATTTTTTGCTGCCGAATATGCGGTGACAGTGTCACCAAATGCCGTTTATTAGATTTTGATAACATATTGCCACCTGACGGTTCGAGGTAGCGCTTGAACGACGAAGAAGTTGGAGACTCTCGCGCGCTTCGGCTAGCTAGGACTGTGAACTCTTGAGCTTGTGTCTTCGTGTTACCGTTTCCCGGGAACCTCTGTATTGACTGTGTGTATCTGCCCTTGTTGCCGATACCCATAAATCCCTGTCTTCGTGACAGTTTTGGTGGAGGTGCTGGGTAATTGTCCTCTCAATGTCTCACACCCCTCCGCGAACCAACGACACCGAGCTTTTGCCTGTGGACACGCCAGTTCATCGCGTCAGCCGGAGGAACCTGGGACTTCCTCCCGAACACGGGCCCTTGGAGTCCACTTCAACAACGAACCTCCGGCCAGCCACGCAAAGCACTACGTCGGTCATGCAAGGTACTCCTGTTTACCTTCAAAACCCCCGAGTGCCGAAATCGTTCTATGGCACTGCGCATGAAGACGTTGAGGATTGGCTAACTCAGTTCGAACGAGTCGCATCCTTTAATCAGTGGGACGACAACTTAAAGCTACGGAACGCCATTTTCTGCCTGGAAGACCATGCCTTGACATGGTATGAGAACCGAGAAGGCACAATAACATCATGGCCTCAGTTCCGCCGTCTTATCGTAGAGGCGTATGTCAGCCTGGATAGGCGCGAACGAGCAGAACGTGCTCTACAATCTCGGAAACAGATGCCAAACGAGTCTGTCATGATGTATGTTGAGGACATGACGAAACTATTTCGACGTGCGGATCCCAACATGTCTGAAGAGAGAAAGCTGCGCCACCTGATGCATGGGGTTAAAGAACAGCTTTTTGCTGGTCTTGTACGTAGCCCACCAACTACAGTTACCTCATTTTTTAACAGAGGCTGTCACCATGGAAACGATCCTACACCAGCGCCGCTCGGCGGTCTACGACAGCCCAATCCTCGCTACGACTGCTGCCGAGCCTATTACAGCTGCTGTAAGCAATACTGAACACCTCCGCGATCTTATTCGTGCAATTGTACGCGAGGAACTGCAGAAGGTTTGTGGCACGTTCCAACCCAGGGGTGATTCTCTCGCACATATGATCCGCGAAGAGATTCAGCAAGTCACGCAGCCATCTCTGCATGTTGCTGAAGCTCAAAGTACCCCTGTGCCTGATTATTCTCGTCCGACTTACGCTGACATTCTCCGACGCCCAGTTCCCGTCCAAGCTCCGTTGTCTACGTTACCACCAACCCAGTGCATGCCCGTCCAGCAGCCAACGCAATACATTCCTGTACAGCAGCCAACGCGGTACGTGCGGCCACCGCGGTCAAACATTCAACGAACGGACGTCTGGCGGGCCCCTCGGAGCCGCCGCCTTTGCTACCACTGTGGGGAACCTGGTCACATTTTCCGGTGGTGCCCTTATCGGGAACTCGGACCGGAAGGTTTTTACACTAACGCACCTAGACGCACGTCCGGACAACTACCTCGTGACATTGGAGACAACCTCGCACAAGAGAGCCTCCGGATGGCGCGCCGACAATCCAGGTCTCCATCCCCACGTCGGCAAACCCCTTCAGCAACTGGTGACTTCCCGCGAGCACCGCCTGGTCGCTCGCCAAGCCCCCACCGGGAAAACTGAGTAGAGCGACCTCAGGGGGCGGGGCCGCTAAATGTCAGCACAAAGAAGTCCCCCCAATGAGAACAGATATGGATTTTGGAGCAGAAACGACAGCGTTTGGTTCACGAGACCGGCTATCGCTGGACATCCCTGTGTGCATCGATGGTAATAATGTCAGCGCTTTAGTGGATACCGGAGCAGACTCTTCGATTTTGAGTGGGAAACTGGCAGCGAGCCTTAGGAAGGTTATGACACCATGGCGTAGCACGCAAATACGCACGGCTGGGGGGCATGTAATTACTCCTATTGGACAGTGCACGGCTAGAATCCAGATTCGTACGTCAACGTTCATTGTCAGCTGCGTCGTTCTCCGGGAATGTTCTCGTGATTTGATTCTCGGTGTGGATTTCCTGCGGGAATATGGCGCCATCATCGATCTCCGACAGCGAACGGTCTCGTTCTCAACGGAGAAAGCGGCTGCCAGCCCCACCGATGGCCAACGTACGTGCGCCCTTCGGGTTTCAGCCGAGTGTGTTTCAGTGCCTCCCCGCTCCAGCGTGTTTGTGAGTGTTGTGTGCGACGGACTTCGTGACGGGCCGATAATAGCTGAAGGCAACCGTTCGCTTTTATTTTCTCATGGCATCTGCTCAGCTCGAAGCTTAATTATTCTCAGCAATGGTCACTCTGAGCTTCTCGTCACGAACTTCACGAATGAACCTCGCCACCTCTATCGCTCTACTGCCATCGCTTTCGGCGAACTGTTAAAGGAAGTTTCTGAATGTTTTGCATCTGACATTATTGATACTCCCAGTGTTCTAGACCACATCGATGTTAGCAGTGACCTTTCTTTCTGTCAACAACGCGCCCTACGTGCCTTACTGCTGGAGTACGCCCCGTGCTTTGCCTCATCATCGAAAGTCCGGCAAACTTCTATCACCAAGCATCGCATCTTAACGTCTGACGATGCCCGACCTATTCGACAGCAGCCGTACCGTATTTCGGCCAAAGAACGTGAGGCAATCCGCCTTTTGCGCGAGGATGTGGCGCCATCATGCGGGAGCGGGCGGGAAACACATTGAGCGGCAGTGTAGCAGACGACGCGAGAGCGCACCATACGAAATTGCCACGCCAACGCTGGTAGAAAGCGAAAGCTTCCCCCCTTTTTTGGCCTCGTAGCGGAAAGTAGCGACAGTGATTGCAGCATATCATGTTCACGCAGTATGGGGGAAGGTAGAGCGTTTTCACAATCCACTCATAACGCACGTACGCATATACTATCTTCGTATTGTAAGAGCGTGTAGCGCGGGCCGTGTTCGACGTGACAGAATGAGACGTTCTCAGCGTGCAGGTTTTCGGCAGACAGGAGAGCGGGGGGGCAGAGAGAGAGAGAGAGGGATCTCAAAGGGCAAAGCAGCCAGGGGTTTGTTGATGCTGCAGAGCTAGGTGGAATCGTCTCCTGTGACTTTGAGCGGCGCATATGCGCGGGGTGTCTTGAGTTACCGAGCACAATGCGGTCACCGCGGCGCCGGCATGGTGCAATGGGCGTCGCTTCCTCCTCGCGTCATCTACAACCGTGCAGCTATAGGATTTCATCCACGAAGATCGGCAGAGAGTCACATATACACACCCCGTGAAAAGGGCATTGTCCCGGCCGGAATGCATACCTGCAGGAAACGCGCTGCATTTTTCTGGCAATGGATGATTCAGAGCTGTAGCCGGTTTCTGGAGTCAGAACGGATGTAGTCGCAGTGGTGAAAAGGTTCTCGGTGCGCAGAGAATGGTCATTCTGTTGTGAAAGGATCTCCAACGTTCATTTCTGCCTCCGCCGCGATTTCTGCGGAATCAACAACTTGGTGACACATGTGAATCTCCTACATATCTGATGCGCATCTCGGTCAGGAACCAACCCTGTTCTACGTCCAGAGCGATCCACTCTGCAAGTGAACGAGCATGAACCCTCCAGGAGACTCATTTATTGTGCCGGGCGGTTTCCTTGACGTTGCAAACGGTTGGACGAAGACGACGATTATCAAGCTCCCTAACGAAGTGCATCTGATAATTCGTACACCAAAGGAACAAAATCCGGATGCTTTGGCGTGCACGAAGGCAAGCCTTTAATTAAAAAAAAAAATACTGTGCGTCGTGCAAGTGTGTCATATGCTCCGAGCGGCAAAAACACAGATACTACAGGTATGTATGCATCTAAGCGAAATAGGCATGATGAAAAGTACCTACTGGAGTTTTCACCCAGGCTGTAGCGCACCAGTGATAGCTGCAATGAGGATTTCTTCGGTGCGTGATTGCTTCAGTTGCACCGGGGCCTGAAGGCGATGTATTTTGTCCCTTCTTATCTTTGTGTGCGAAAGGGCTAGGTAGCTTAGGTATCACAGGCGGCTGTGTGCGCTAGGCCGTAATATTTAGCATGTTTTATCGTGACTGCCACCTCACTAACAAGAAAAAAAAAAATACGGCGTTTTAATGCACTGCCGTTCGCGAGCCTCATGACCAGCTCAACCACTCGGCTCGCGAACGGCGGTGCATCACAACAAACGTCCAACTTTTTCTTTTTTAGTCAGACGGCAGTCGCGATAAAACATGCTAAATATTACGGTCTAGAGCACACAGCCACCTGTGATATCTGCACTACCCGGCCCCTTCGCACATAAAAAAAATAAACGACAAAATACATCGCCATCAGACGCGCCGAACAAGTGCTCATTGCGGCTATCACTGGTGGTGCAAACTCCGGTAGATACTTTTCATCATGCACATTTCCTTTAGATGCATACGTACCTGTAACGAAGTGTTTTTCGCACAGTGGAGAGCACGCAGTCGGCTGCCAAGGTCGCCCATTCACGTCTTGACGCTTGGTTGCCCTAATCCAAGCTTCACGCCGTTGCAGGTCGCGGCTCGCCGAAGGAAACCTAACAAAACGCGTCTTGCATCCCGGCACGCCTCGAGAGTGGCAGCCGTAAGCGGCACAAGTGGTCGGCATCGTTTTACCGAGGCTGTGAACGTACCGCGCCTCCAGCCCCCGTGCGTTGGCTATGAGTGCGGCGACGAGAAGCGCCGTCGACGCCTCTCAATGTGTTTTCATCAGTCGCCGCTGGGGCTTCGCGCATGCGCAGAAAACTCGCGCAAAAGGCGGATTCGGACACAAGTCCAGGAAATGCTTAATGATGATGTTATTCAGCCGTCTAAAAGTCCGTGGTCGTCGCCAGTCGTGTTGGTTAAGAAAAAGGATGGCACGCTGCGCTTTTGCGTTGATTACAGGAAACTGAATGACATCACAAAAAAAGATGTATATCCGTTGCCCCGTATCGACGATTCACTCGATCGACTTCGCAATGCCAAGTTCTTTTCCTCCATTGATTTAAAAAGTAGTTATTGGCAGATAGAAGTGGATGAGCGCGATCGGGAAAAGACTGCCTTTGTGACACCCGATGGCTTATATGAATTTAAAGTATTGCCTTTCGGTCTGTGTTCAGCGCCAGTGACGTTCCAGAGAATGATGGACACCGTACTTGCTGGTCTTAAATGGCAAACCTGTTTGGTTTATTTGGACGACGTCATCGTGTTTTCAGAAACGTTTGACCAACATCTTCAGCGGCTGCGAACGGTATTGGACGCTCTTCGCTCGGCCGATTTGACACTCAAACCGGAAAAATGTCACTTTGGATATCAGCAGCTAAAATTTCTCGGTCATGTGGTTAGCGCTGACGGTGTCCGGCCTGATCCTGATAAAACAGCCGCTGTAGCCAATTTTCCCATCCCTACCACGAAGAAAGCAGTCCGACGTTTCTTGGGCCTGTGCGCGTACTATCGCCGTTTCATTGCCGATTTTGCCAAGATTGCAGAACCTTTGACGCGCCTGACACGTGATGACGTCCCGTATGTCTGGTCTTCCGAGCAGCAGGAGGCATTCACCGAGCTGCGCCAACGGCTGCACAACCCTCCCGTTCTTGCACACTTCGATGAGGACGCTGCGACCGAAATTCACACCGACGCCAGCAATGTCGGTCTGGGTGCTGTTCTGATCCAGCTCCAGCAAGGCGAGGAAAAAGTGATCGCTTATGCCAGCCGCACCCTTTCTCGGGCAGAATCAAACTATTCAACTTCTGAAAAGGAGTGTCTCGCCGTCGTTTGGGCCACAATGAAATTCCGACCTTACCTCTACGGCCGTAAATTTAAAGTTGTGACGGACCATCATGCTTTGTGTTGGCTAGCTAGTCTTCGAGATCCATCAGGACGTCTTGCACGGTGGAGCCTTCGTATGCAGGAGTTTGATTATTCTATCGTTTATAAATCCGGACGTAAACACGAAGATGCTGACACACTGTCTCGATCACCCGTGGAGTTGGCCCATGACAGTACGGATGAAGACGCCCATTTTCTTGGCATTATCAGTTCCTCTGATTTAAAGGCCAGGCAACGGGCTGATCCAGACCTCAAAACTGTGATCGATCATCTGGAGGGTTTCGATTCTACAGTATCTCGACTGTTTTCTAAGAACTTGTCATCCTTCTGTACGCGCGACGGAATCCTCTACAAGAAAAGCGCCGGCAACAGTGACCGAGCCTATCTTCTAGTCATCCCTGCAGATCTCCGCGATGAAATCCTTCATGCTTGCCATGATGAACCCACCGCTGGACACTTGGGCTTTGCACGCACTCTTACCAGAGTGCGCCAGGCCTACTACTGGCCCAAACTTGCCGCCAGCGTTCATCGATACGTTAGAGGTTGCCGCGAGTGCCAGCGACGCAAGACACCGCCATTGAAGCCAGCGGGTTTCCTGCAGCCTATTCCCCCACCGCTAGTACCATTCGACCAAATTGGTATGGACTTTCTTGGCCCTTTTCCTCTATCGTCAGCTGGCAATAAGTGGATTATCGTGGCTACAGATTATCTGACACGTTACGCGGAAACTATGGCGGTGCCACGTGCAACATCCTCCGAAGTGGCACAATTTTTCATGACGCAGATTGTCCTTCGCCATGGCGCCCCTTCATACGTCATCACTGATCGTGGCAAGGCATTTACAGCGCGTCTTCTTGAAGAAGTTTTCCAACTAAGCCAGACACATCACCGAAAGACTACTGCTTACCATCCCCAGTCTAATGGCCTTACTGAGCGACTAAACAAAACAATAGCGGACATGCTCGCCATGTATGTCGATGCCCGACATAAAACATGGGACGAGATATTCCCTTATGTCACATTTGCATATAACACGGCCGTCCAAGAAACAACTCGATTCACTCCGTTTCGCCTAGTATACGGACGCGATGTACAGACCATGCTCGACGCTATGCTTCCATGTGCGGCTGACGACCAGCTGCTTACCGCTGACGCAGAAGAATTCACCAACTACGCTGAGGAAGCTCGTCAACTCGCCCGTAATCACATTAAAAAACAGCAAGCAACAGATGCACGCCGATATAACGACCGCCATTGCTATGTCGTGTTCCAGCCTGGCGACAAAGTCTGGGTGTGGACACCTGTCCGGCGCCCAGGCCTGTCAGAAAAACTTCTCAATCGTTACTTCGGACCCTACAGAGTGTTGCGTCGCCTCTCAGAAGTTACGTACGAGGTTATTCCAGACGGAACTGTACCGAGTTCTAGTCGTCAGTGCTCGTCTGACCTGGTGCATGTGCTTCGCATGAAGCCGTATTTTACCCGCTGAAAGCCGTATTTGCCATCCGGATCAGTTTTTGTTTCTGCGAGCTTGTGGTTTGTTTTTTTTTTCGAGGGGGGGAATAATGCCACCTGACGGTTCGAGGTAGCGCTTGAACGACGAAGAAGTTGGAGACTCTCGCGCGCTTCGGCTAGCTAGGACTGTGAACTCTTGAGCTTGTGTCTTCGTGTTACCGTTTCCCGGGAACCTCTGTATTGACTGTGTGTATCTGCCCCTGTTGCCGATACCCATAAATCCCTGTCTTCGTGACAATATTTAGGCGTCTTTAGTGTCCCTTTAAGAGGTACTTCCACAAGACGTAAAAATATTTTATAACTGAAAAAAAATTGCTCTTAAATATGATGAGAGACATGGAAGGTGTTTCAGAGTTTTTTTTTTTTATTTTTCATTAAGCAACAAGACGTGTCCTGTAAGCAGGCATTTAATTACCAGACAGCATCTTCAGGACCATGTCATCACGAACAACTGATATAGTAAAGATTTTTGCTAGTCCCAGTGACTTTACTATAAAGGGGTTCTACTGTACTGTTCGCAGGATATTCCAAATTTCAAATATTCACATACTGCTAGTCTCTGGGTACTTGCCATGGCACCCCACTGACATTTACGCCCTGCTGCTGAATTTGCAAATGCAAAAAATGCAAAAAGTTGCCTTCGTATTGAGATTTCAGAGCATTTTGGAAAACTTGATCTGATTCAATTTTATTCGGAACCCTCTATAGCGTCATTCCCTCCATGGTCTTAGTATAGCTGTTGTACTTGAAAGTCCATGCATATGATTGATCACTGTCTCGAAATTTGGGTCATCTGCAAGCTTAACCCTTGTTCTGTCCAGGGCTGCCATTGCTGATGGCGAACATAGCAGCTGTGCTGCGTCCTTATCCCAAACGGCCTGACAAGTGGAGGCCATACATTGAGGACGTGCGTTTGAGGGGTCGCACACGACACGGATCTGGCAGCAGTTTTGACTCTGCCCTGGAGCTCATCATCGGCAACTTGGACCCAGAGCAGCTGGGGTGCTTCCAAAGCTTTGCCCTCTTCCTTGAAGATGTTGACATTCCGAGTGTGGTGAGTGTGACTGGTCGCCCTTTCAGCACAGTTACATGCGCCACGTCTAATGAACACTTACTGAGGTGTTAGTAATTACCTTAAAAACCCGCATATAATAAAAGTTTTTTTTTCCTGGTTTTATACTGTCATAT
Organism: Amblyomma maculatum; assembly: GCF_055883805.1. Lineage (NCBI taxonomy): Eukaryota > Metazoa > Arthropoda > Arachnida > Ixodida > Ixodidae > Amblyomma > Amblyomma maculatum. Next base: position 46,907,240 of record NC_139347.1, on the reverse strand, counting down.
TTCCGCCTCATATTATTTGCGAATCCGAAAATATTTCAGCCTAAATTCGCTGTTCAGGTCTCGTTATTAATCAATCAGTGCTATCAGCATCAGGCTTCCAGCGAGTCGAGGCGCTATCTAGCGATGGAGTCTGCCTGCTGTTTCAGTGGTTGGTTTCGGTTTCACCACGCTGACACCGCGACCACGGTGCCCGCAGCTGGAAGCAGGCCGAGCACACCTCGCACAGGTGTCTCACAGGCCCCTCCAGCCATGCTGCCGTGCCCTATTGCCAAATCGTGGATGCTTGATCAGTACCCTCAAGGAGCGCATCGGTCGCGCTTTTGAGAAATGCGGAATATTGTGAAAAAGATTTTGTACAGAAAGCTGTCTCCAGCAAGGAAGTCTCGGCAGACGATATATGTCCCATACCTGACGACGACGATCGCGAAAACTCTGAATCTGAAAACACTTAACACACTGCGCGCGCGGTGCTAGACGCGACAGGCACGAGTGCGATGCATGGTGACCAGCTGCGCGCGTGGTGCTAGACTCGACAGGCACAAGTGCGGTGCATGGTGACCGGCTGCTCGTGCGCTGCCATCCCGCGTCCGAGCTGGAAGTGGCCTACTGGTTTTAGAACAGCTGGATGACTGATTAGTGGGGCGAATGTAAGGTGCTCCTCTCATCACTGTGCGTGAAATTCTCCCATCACGCGTGTCGGCGCGAGAAGGGGAGCCATACAGCAGCGGCACATAAAGGTTTGTTCATGGCACTATTGTTGCGTGGTGCGGGATAGCGTTGGATGCAAAGGCACGCAAGCACGTATCATTTGCGTGATAACCACGAAATTTAGTGCAAATAAATATTGTATTTACTCGCGTAATGAGCTCACTCGCATAACGAACCTGCCTCCCACTTTTGCCGCTGAGAACTTGAAAAAAGAAAAACACCGCCAGCTGTTAGCGCATCCTTCCTTGTCGCGCTGTCACCGTCCAGTGTATTTCTTGGCAGCGCGCCAGATTTTCTGCAGCGACATCGGGGACATCACGGTATGTCTCAGCGTTAGCTCTAGTGATGGGGGGGGGGGTATTAGTGGTCTCCGCGGGAGTGCCGACAGTGGCTTGCTTGGCTCGTTCGGTTGCTCAGTGGGTTCGCTTTATCACGCAGCGATTGGAGTGGCCGCCTCCACTGCCACAAAATCATTAGAACGTGTGTAGCAGCAAATGCCTTTTGATGCTATCACTTGCTTTCTTTGATGACTGATTGGGGGAAAAAAAGAAAGACTACTTTTTCCCGCATATTGAACCCTAAGATTACTTAAAAAAGAAAAAAAAGAGTGGGTTCATTATGCGAGCGTGCTTCTGCTGATCTTTCCTCGCTCGCATTATACGCGGATGAGAACTTTTTTTCCCGTATTTGCTATTGCGAACTTACACCTCGTATTATATGCGGGTCCGTATTAAACGCGGGTTTTTACTGTACAGTCTTTCGCACATGGTGATGAAAGAAATTAAAAGAGGCTTAACCCTGTTACGCCAATGGACGTGTGCTAAAAATTACTGGTTTGGCTCATTAAGGTCAAGGTCAAAAGTTAAATCAGAGGTCAAAGGTCGGGTCATGGTTAGTCATTGGTCTATCATAGGCAAAGCTACACCGGCCTTAATTTGTATTACCCATGCAAGGCCACATGGTTTTGGCATCACAAAACAGCTTAGCTAATTGGAGCATATGCACACAATGTTTGATTTTCATTCTTCCATATGGTAGCAGCTGCCCAAGCTGGCAGCTCATTTCAACTCGATCATGCCATCTGCTCTCGTGGCACGCTTGTGATTTCTTTTTGATCTCTGATGATGTCATTCGCATTAATGACTTCATGAAACAGCTCAGCCAATCAGAGAGGTGGCGCACACAATTTCAGTACTCGGCATGGGGTGATCCTATGATTCAGCACACTAAAAGCCTTGGTTATATACTTTGCTCTTTTGGCCTGTCAAGTTGCAGTTCTAGCAGTTTTACTACAGCGGTTAAATGTGGCAGTTAGGTTAAGAAGCCTACAATAATTACCATGCCAAGACAATTCAATATACAAGTTTTCGTCTGTGCATGAAGATGACGTTGGAACATTGCCTAAACAAGGTAACACCAAGGAAGTATGCATATATGCATATTATTTTGGTAGTTTGCAACTTGGGGTCATAGGGATGGAAAATCGGGCAACATGCAGCCGTCTCGACTGGATTTTCGGCCAACCTCCATCACTTTGAATTTGCAATAGTAGAAGTTAGAAGTTGGGCGACCATTTTGGTTGAAGAGCAGCAGTAATGGGGACGGTCACGTGTTGCTTCATTATTCAACCTTTAGACCATACTTGCAGGTGGTCTAAAGGATCCTTGTGATACTGGTGCAACCTTCACTGAACACTGGCCCCTTCTTCAGTTTGCAAAGTGAAGAGGGGCTCTTTTGTTTTTCAGGTTTAGAACAAAATGTGTTTCCTTCCTGGAAAAGAAAAAAAGTAGGAGAGGATTAGAAACCTTTTAGAGCAAAAAAAAAAAAAAAAATACTCTCCCCACCTGGCTGCTTGCCATTCCGAGTGTATGGCATTTTTGGCTCATTTTCGGTATTTCATATTTCAGTTATTTCAGCGTGTATTAGTGTCTATTTGTAGATTGAATTGATGAGTTTTTATTGTACACATGATATGGCTTATGCTGCACTGTCATAGTATAGCCGCTCATGTATAACAAACTGCCATAGCCACTTGTGTTCTACCAGTCAGTTGCAGGTTTCTCATGACAACTCAACTTACGTATATGTAGCTATGTGTAGTTATGTATGCAAGTTATGTATAATGCCAGCTCTGCTCGTGACTTAGAGCAAGTTGCAAATAAGAACTGCCTTTAGCCATGTCTCCAGTCTGTTTTTTTGTCCCTTAAATGGCAGTCCTTGTTTCTTGTGGGTGGTTTGACTCTGTCGCCACCTTGTCCTCTATAACCTGAACATCTCTGGTGACTGCTGCAGGTGTTTGAGGTGCTGTGGGACATGGACGCAGTCAGTGTGGAGCAAGTAATGACAGGCCTTGTACAGAAATCTCTTGTGCGTATGGAGCCTATGCATGACTCATACACTTATGGGATCCACGATGTCTACCTCAGCTTTCTCAAGAGGAAGGCAACATCACTTCAGGTCTGTGGAACAGGTCCACTCATTATGAACTTGCTGTTAGTTTTTCCTTGTTGTTTTTCAGTTTACCCTGCCATTCACTGTATCCACTGTCTAAGGTTCGTTTATACGTCTTTTACCTAAGCTGGTGCCTCCTTCCTTCCGATATTTATGAATTGGTTTTATTTTTTGTGTAGTAAATAGGAAGTGAAATTTTTTTTGTGGGCATTCTTTTGTGCAGATCGGAAAAAAAAAAATGCAGTGCCACGCGTCACGTCAGTGCTTCTAGACACTGTGCAGTTGACAGCTGGCTGCGAGCCTGGTTGGCACTGATCAGCAACTCATTTTAAATCATGGAAATGAACCGGCTTATAAAAAGCAGTGTAAAAGCAGTGCATGCAGCAGCCTGCATGCACTGCTGATGTTTTAGGGCTGCCGCTCAGATAATTCTCAATTGTTCTCAGTTAGAACAACATGAAGGCTGTATCATCCTAGGCCTGCGTAGTAAAAAAAAAAAAATCTGAGAGAAGCATTGCGCTCAAAGCCAGCCCGCGCAACTGCTTTATGTTCAGTGCAGCCCGTACAGGAGTGTGTGTGGTTTCATTTTCACACCTTTGTGGTGCGTGATAATGTTTGGATGGTGCAGTACTTCAGAACTGATGCGCAAGGGCTGACCAGGCCATACGTTGTCATGATCATTGTATTTCGGGTGGCATTCCACAACCGACGCTTTGTCTCTAGACGTAGCGAGGGAGCACAGAAGGAATCGTGCGTAGATAGTGTCTGTGATTACACAGAAGTTTCAGGGTAAGATCGAGTGCTTATTCTGGCAGCTTGGGCTATTGTTAGGTGTTTGAGTGAGCCCCATGAAGGCTTTATAATCTTTGATTGCATTTGGTAATTGCAGTAGTGCATATTGCCTGATGGCTGCTGAAAAACATTGTTAAAGTAAAACTTAAACTGCTAGGCTTTGTGAAGATGTGCAAAAACTTGAAAGAGCTTCATTAATTGTTGCCTAAAGTTCAATGAAAACATGCTTGCTTTATGCTGCTAGGACCTCCACCGGCAGTTTGTGGAAAAGTTGCTGAGACGCTGGAAGCCGTGGGAAATGCCTTGTGGCCGCGGCTACTTCTACTGGTACTTGGGCTACCACCTGGATGAGGCAGGGATGGGCCAGGAGTTCCGAGAGATCTTCCTTGATCTGCGCTTTGTTGAGCGCAAAGTTCGATGCAACTGCCCCAGTGACCTTGTGAGCGACCTCCAGCGCTACGAGCACCACTTCCGTTGTGACCCACAGGCATGGATGCTTTTATTTTGCATCAGATTTGTTTTGCTTTTCTTGTTTTCTTTTACTTTTTGCTGGTCTGTGCCTATGAAGGAATGTGCCAGCAAGATTCTTTGAGCATATATACTGAAGGGAATTTTAGTTGCGGGCTTACACTGCAGCCAAGAAGCTCCTATTTCATCTTAAAATTGGAAACAGCCGGAGATTCCCAAAGTACAGTGAAACCTCATTGATACATTAAAAAAAAAAAAAAAGACTGGGAGAAAAAGCACTTTTGGGAAAGATGTGATCGAAAATGCTTGATTTTTGAAAAATGTTACTGTTGAATGAGGTACAAAGGCATTACTGAGACTTTCACTTTATAATTATGTCTATTAACATTTCTTTGCGTAAGCTATGGACAGCACCTTGTTTCAGTTCTGGCATAGTTTAGCCCGCATTTGTCACTACATATCCAGTCCATTGACAGCAGTGGCAAGCTGTGATTCCTTGTGGTTTCGAAATGCTTCGCCGCTTTACTCTACTGCACTGTGGAGAAGCTATCGCAATGACTGATGACTGTTGTCACATTCATGCTCGTCACGCTTCGTTAGCCTGATAAGGCCAGATATAATGCAAGCGCATAGCTGCTCTCAAATGCTTCATTCTTATGGCCTAAATGTCAAAATTTTGAATGCAGTAGTTATCGGGAAGCGTATTAACAGGGAGAAAAATAGCGTAACTGTGTGGGACATTTTTGCTGCCCGGGATTCTAAGCATATGAACTAGGAACATATGAACGAAGTTCTATGTGTTCTCGTGCTTATTTTTAGTTGTTTCAGAATTTAAATCAGTCATGCTTTGGGCAGTGCTGGCGATCTGCACTTGAAAGGCCTGAGCTGCTTGTACATAGCAAATTGTCAATCCACTCAAGATTGAAGGCAAGCATCAATTTCACAGTACTAGTTATAGGGCCAGTTTAATTAAGTTGTTTCATGGGCTTCTGAACACAAAATCGCAGGGGCCCCGTTGTGGTAGTGCAGTGGTTAGGGTACTGTACCATTCCTAAGGGTGCGGGATCGAATCCCGGCCACGGTGGCCGCTTTTTGATAGAGGCAAAAAGCAAGGCGCCCGTGTGCTGTGTATGATGTCAGTGCACGTTAAAAAACCCCAGGTGGTCGAAATTTTCGGAGCCCTCCACTATGGTGTTGAATCGCTTTGGGACATTAAACTCCACAAACCAACCAACAAAACCACAGGATTTCTTAGGGGGCATGTCAATTGCCAAGTGAGGATAGACCCCCGAGACTTCTTACTACCGTATAAACCGTGTATAGGTCGACCCCCTTACCTTGAAGTGAAAAAAAGAAAACAACCAAAAATTGCCGAAACACATTTATTTAAAACATCGGCTGCGTCCCTGCATTAGCGGAGCTACGGTCTCACTCCGAAATTTCAGCAGCGTCATCGGAAGATGTCGCTTGCCGTCTCCCACAGTGTGTCGTCCTCAGTTCCGTCAAGCTTGTTGCTTAAGCAGTACTTCTTAAATGCTTTCTGGACCATAGCATCCGGCAAAGAAGACCAGGCCGACAACACCCAGCTGCAGACGGTCGCAAGCGGAGGCCTTCGCAGGCGACCTGTCAGCGTTTTCGGATTGACGCCGGACATCCACGCATTGTATTCCTGCCGCACTCTGTCCTTAAATGGCTTGTTGAGTATGACGTCGAGTGGCTGAAGGGTGGACGTCATTCCACCAGGAATGACAACGAGGTCCGTCCTAGCTTCGCTGAGCGCACGCTTTACTGATTCGGTCAGGTGACCGCGAAATGTGTCCAGAACCAGCATGCTCCGATGACTCAGCAGTGCACCGGGCCGGCGATTCCACACCACACGGATCCAGTCAACCATCATGGCCTCGACCATGTAGCCTTTTTCATTGACGCGCACCACAACACCTGGCGGGAAAGCTTCCTTCGGCATGGTCTTCCTTTTGAAAATCACAAAAGGCGGCAGCTTTCTGCCATCAGCTGTGCATGCAAGCATGACAGTGAAGCGCGAGTGCTCACTTCCTGTCGACAGAAGTTTCACCTCTTTGGCGCCGCGTTCGTTGACCGGTGTAGACGAAGGCATGTCGAACCACACTGGGGTCTCGTCGGCGTTTGCAATTTGTCCCAGCATGTAGCCGTGCTCTTCTTGAAGCCGAATTACAAATCTCTGGAAGCTGACGAGCTTATCAGCGAACTCCTCCGGCAGCTTCTGGCATATTGATGTGCGCCGGCGGAGGGAAAATCTCTTGCGCCTCATGAAACGGCGCACCCATGACTTCGGTGCGCTGAACTCTTCTCGATGTAGTCCGGCTTCACGCGCGAGCTCCAGAGCTTTGCAGCGAATTGAATCTACAGTCACGGGTAGTGAGCGCGCACGAAGCTGCCGCACAAAGTCCGCAAGTGCGTCCTCAAGTTGTGGGTGCACTGCACAACATCCACGAAAAGACATTTTGCTCAGTTTGCACGCGAACAGCTCACCTTTTTGTCCGCGCCAATACCGCACGCTCTTTTCTGAGACGCCAAACTGGCGCTGAGCGGCCATGTTGCCGTTCGCTTCGGCGAACTCTATAACTTTCTTCTTGAAAGCCGCAGTAAACTGCCTCCGCGTGCCGCTATTCATTGCTAACGCACGTGGTTGAACGAAACTGCACACGCGAAGACTAACACGCCAGTGACTGAAAACAAAAATGCAACTGATGCAACCACGTTTGGATGTCGATACGCCTTTGGCTGTCCGATCGCGTGCAGGCACGCCAGACGTTGCCAGACTGCGACTCACATTCTGCTAAAGACCGCTATATAAGACGAGGGGCGACCTTAGCTTGCTATTTTTAAGAAAAAATCTCGACTTATATTCCGGTTTATACGGTAGACTCCATCTTACTAGACTCCAAGCAGAGTAAGGGGAGTACAAAGCAGGTAGGGGGAAATAATATAATACAGTTGAACCCCGATGCAACGAACCTCTGCGTAACGAATTTCTGAATTTAACAAAGTTTTTAAATTCCCCAATGCCACACCCATTGAAGCCAGTGTGTTGTCAACCTCTATGTGACAAAGGCATTGCGGCGGTCAACCTTGATGTAACGAACTCGCGAGGCTGATCAGTCATTATTTTTTTTAGCTTTTACTGAAAATTTGGCCGAAGAAAGGCATTACTTTAGTGAATATTAGAACTCTTAAGAAGCCAGCAGCTACATGAATGCCTGTAATCGCAGAAATCAAGCAAAATTGGCGATAATGATGATAGTATTACCTTCTAGCGCTGCTCCGTGGCTAACGCAACAGCCTCCTCAGGCGTTGGTAGTGTAGTGCAACACCATGTGGCATTAGTGGCTGCAGTTGATTTCTTTGTAGGTACTGTACGTGTGCGTGTAGCACATGCAATTTTTGCGCACGTTGTGCATTCGCCATCTTGTCTGTTGTTCTGCATCTCGTGCGCATCTCGTGTGTCTGCGGATTTGCGGTGTTGGTTCACCCGACATGTTTCGGAAGTTCCAGGCCAGCCTTTCTGCCTGTATTCGTGGGGCTCCGCTTGTATCTGCGGCGTCAGTTTGTCGTGATGAGTTCAACGGCCAGAAAACGAAAAGTTGTGTCATTTCAAGACAAACTTGCCATTTTAAATGCGGTCTCCATAGGCGAGAAGAAGGACGTCACCGCTCGTTTCAACATGCCAGCGAACACCCTGTCAACAATTTTGAGTGCGGAGGAGAAGATTAGAAGAGCTGTGGAATCGGCAACAAAGGCTAAGAAAAGATTGAAACTGTCAACATATGATGATGTGGACAAGGCAGTGTTCCTGTGGTTTTTGAACACACGGGCCAGGAATGTGCCCATAAGCGGAGCAATGTTACAACAGAAGGCAAGGATTTTGCGTTCATCTTGGGCCATGATGACTTCAAAGCAAGCAGCGGGAAACTGCAAGGCTTCAAGAGCCGACACAATGTCATCGGGGAAGTCATCTGCGGCGGATTTGCCTCTGCAGACAGCGATGCTGCTGCTTCATGGGTGGCTGACACGTTCCTGGAATACTGAGATGTTTGAAGCGGCTAAAATCTATAATGCCGACGAGACGGCCCTCTTTTATCAGATGCTTCCGGGCCGCACGCAAGCACTTAAAGGAGATGACTGTCGCGCCGGAAAGCAGAGCAATCTCCGCGTAACAGTTCTACTATGCACCAACCTCGACGACACTGACAAGTGAGTCCCGCTAGTTGTGGGAAAAAATGCCTGTCCCAGGTGCTTTAAGGGGACGAAGCGTATGCCTGTGAAATACACGGCAAACACTAAAGCGTGGTTGACTCGAGCAATATTTTCTGAGTGGCTGAAAGACTTCAACCAGGATGTCAAGCGGCAAGGCCGTCAAGTTTGCCTACTTCTGGACAATTGCACTGCGCACCATGTTGAAGCCCTGCGGCTGTCTCACATCGAACTGCACTATTTCCCAGCTAATTGCACATCACTAATACAGCCCCTGGACAAAGAAATAATCAACAGTTTTAAATGCTGTTACCGGCGCCGGCTGATACAGAAGCTTCTTCTGAACATCCGTCTGGAACGAGAGCTGAAGATTTATATTTATCAGTCAGGTGAAATGCTTGCTGCCTCCTGGCAAGAAGTCAGGGCAGAAGTTATTAAGAAGTGCTTTATGAAGGCAGGGATTACGAAAAACGCACAGGCTCTTGCTGACGACGAGGAAGAAGAGACTTCAGTTTCATCCGATGTGGCCGAAGCGTGAAATGAGCTACGCAGCAAAGGTGATGTCCCCGACGACGTCGACCTGAGCGACTTTTTGTTTGCCGAAAGCGTGCAAAATCTCAATGTCTGTGATGATGGTTCCTGTGAGCCAGATCCGTGTGACGTGCCCACCATGAAGGAGGTGATAAACGCAATCGACGTATTGCACCATTTCGTCGGCTTGCACGACGACGGAGCATTACATGATTTAGCTTTATTGGAGCGCCGTGTTGTGCCTTCGCTCGCGTGGAAACAAGCAGAGATTACGAAGTTTTTTACTGTAAAATAAATGCCTGAAGGGTGAGTTCACCTTCACTGATATCTGAAGCCTTTCGGTTTCATTTCTGCATCATTGATGCGAGCCTTCATACAAAACCTGCATGCAACAAAAAATTATGAACTTTTGTCAACTTCGTTATATCCAGGTTCAACTGTATGTGGCAGCCATCTATTGTGTCAAAGCGACAATAGTGACAGCATAAAAGTCAATGCTTCTGCAACCCATTTCAATAGTGAGTGTTTCAATGGATGTATATTGCCCGTGAAAATGCAGATCAGTGTACAAGTTACTATTTACGCAAACCAAAAGAAACTGTGTTCCCATTTCCTTCAAAACGTAATGCATAATATCTCTTACTTTCAGAACTGGACTAGGTGGTATCAGTGTCCTGAACAGTTTTATTCTTAGTCTTGTTGTTGTTTCTTCGGTAGTGCAATGATGCAGGGCTGTGCTGGCTTACAAGTTTGTCATGCCGATAATAACACTGTGAATACGGAGAAAATATTTCTGATAACCATATAATAACCCGGCCAAGGATGGAAGCAAGGTACTGTTCTGAGGCAGGCTACAGTTACCATGCTTTTTGTTGTCTCTCGTCTGAGGCTCTGCACCAGTTAGTAAATGGTCATTGCTAGAATACATCCAACTATCTTCAATTAGACTGCCTTTTAGGCTTCCGTCAAGCTAGAGGTGAGCTTTTATTAACCTACCGTGATGCATGGTTCTTTGAACTGTGCAGTTGGGTGACACCAAGGCTCTGTCTTGCGCATCCAGGTTGCCAAGGAAAGGCTAGACATGCTGCGGTTTCTGCAGCCCAATGCCCATTTGCTGTCCAACCGCGACACCAGTGTGATTCAGCTGGCGCTGAGCCAACCGCGGAGTTCCACCGTTCATCACAAGGCTCTGGCCCTAGCCAGGCAGCGGACTTGGGAAGGCTGCGAGACTCCATACTTTGTGTGGACGTAAGGCTCATTGCTTGTTTTAAAACAACCGGTGTAAAGGCCTCGGTCTCCAGAAAATTTCCAGCTACCTTTCTAAAAGTAGCGCGAGAAAAACCGCGCTGAGAATTTTTGTAACGACCAAGAAGTTTACCCCTTGTTGCGAAAACAGCGTATAACTTATGTTATGCCAGCACCACTGGTAACACTTCAATATCTTGAGAGGTTGCGTTGGTGAGCTTTTCTACACTTGGATTACATTTTTGGTGAAATGTCCACAGATAGCTTCTGAGCTGTGCAGCTTACATGTATGTAAATAATTAATTAATTAATAGACTCTAACGTGCACCCAATTTTCTTAGCCAAGGAGAAAAAAAAAAACTTACACCCTCAAATGTAATACGCACAAATTATTTTGCGATCGAGAAAAATGAAAAAATCTTGTTCAAGAGGGATGGGCAATCTATTCATGGAGCTCTACTCTTGGTCGTTCTCTGACAGCCTCTTGTCACTTTCAACCGACCACATCATATCGCCCTCAGTGCCATCCGGAGTGTTTTCAGTTGCGTATTTCTTAAATGCCAGCTCAGTGCTTTACCTTGAGCATCTCGTTCGTGACTTGCTTGTGGGCTGTCTGAGTCATTTTAATGAAATCCACGAATTCGTCCTACGTGCCTAGGAACTGGCCTGTCTGTGGCCCGTTAAAGCCTTTGCTACTGGATTTCCTTATGAAGATGCAGCCTTTCCTCTTTCTCCATTTACGAGCATTTGTTTCCGGCACACCGTAAGCGTGTGTGGTGGCTCCACTGCCGTAAGTCTCCACATAAAGGATAGCAGTCTTGAAACTGGCCTTGTAGTGGAATTGCAGACCTTCGTTATTGTCTCTGCCATCTATGGAGGAAGTGCGTAAATGCAACAGTTTGTATAGCACGAAACAAATCCAGAATACGCTGCGCTCCCAGGATCTGCGGCATCGTTAATGACACAAACGAGCAGCTTCGGCATAATATTGAAATCGTAGTGACTGTGTGTGACGAAGTTCACACCCTTTAGACTTTATATCTGATTCTAGAGCACGCGCAACATTATGGGTTATTTTTTTTTCGGAAAAATGGTGCACGCTATAATCGGGTAATTACGGTCAGGTTCAGCTTGCAAGGGCAGTGCAAACATGCTTGGTCACTAGACGTACTATATTCTCAACACATGAATAGATTTAAACCAACAACACTAGTTCACCGGACTGACTTGACTGTTTTGCTAAAGAAAAACTGCGCATAATTAAGCTTATTGCACAATTCTGCGACCTGGTGGTGGTCACTGCTTGCCCATTATTCGTGCCTTATTTAATTTGGGCTGTCACCGGACATCAACAATAAGGCATCACTGGCTTCTAAACACTAAAGCTGACAGAGAGCTTGAAATGTGCTTATTGCAAGTTATGCAGTTTTATGTTTTTTTCTAGGTTTGTGCAAATACCTTTTTTTTTTTTTTTTTTCTTTTTTAATACCGTAGACGCTTTTTAAAGCAATTTGAAGAAACCGGAAAATATGTCATCAGAAGTTCACCTTAACATGAGATCACCTAAAAAAATTCCTTTCTGCTGCATAGAGGATCTGCAATCTTGTCTGTGACTGGTTTCTGAAATGCTACGTGCAGAGGGAGTTGGCAGCCACCGACACCAAGGAAAGCATAGAGAATTCTTTTTGTGTGGTGTCGATTAATGTGATACGATGTGATCATGGCAATGATTGATTAGAAAGTAGAATAAAAAACAACAAAGTGTGTCAATTGGATCCAAACCCATGACCTCCAATTTCCATCCTGCGCTCGACCAACTGAGCTATAGCGATGATGGCTGCTCAATCTTCTACTTTCGTTGTTATTTGTGTTGCATATAACTTATCCTGTGTTACTGCAAGAGCCACGTGCACCGTGATCTAACAGGGAGGGTGGGAGCTTTGTGATGACCCTCTCACGCTATCTGTGATACCGATGCTGCTAGAGTTCAGGCCTCCGTCACGCTAATCAGCAAGCAAATACAGTAAAACCTCATTAATTCGAACTTTGTGGTAACTGAAAAGTTTAAATTATCTGATGTTCGAATTATGGATTGGCGTTTAAACTGGTGAGAACTATTTGTGTTACAGTAAACATGCCTTTACTCGCGTAATGACCTGCCCTCCCCCTCCCCGACCGCGCGCACACACACACACACACACACACACACACACACGTTTTTGCCACTGTCAATATAAAAAAAAAAACATGTCATTAGCGCGTCCTTCCATTTGCACCATTGCCAGTGCAGTCCACAGCATGTTTCTTCACACTGTGCCAAGATGCTGCGTGCGTGCTGGGCAGTGCCTTGATCGGCTCGTTTGGATGCGCAGGCCTGTTGGTTTTCTTTAGCTCGCCTTATCACACTACAACTGGAGTGACCGCCGCCTAATTTTGCGGGGCCATTTTGAAGCGACCGATGCCAAAAGCCTGTGTCATGAAATCATTGGCTTGGATGATAAGCAGCAAGCTCATTTTGAAGTGAACAAATCTAAAAGCCTGTGTCATGATCACAGCTGACTGTGTGCTTTTGTTGACGATTGATGGACGGAAGGATGGATAGTCGGCTTCCGGGGAAAAACTGTCATGTTTTCTCTGCCTAATAACCCACCCACCCCCAACCCGACATCAAGTTATCCTGAAAAAAAAAAAAAGAAAAAAAAAAGGCTTCATTACGGGCGTACATACGGTATTTGGCGGAAAATTTGGCAATGGTTGCTTGCTTTTTAGACAACTACAGTGTGCCAATGACTATTTCTCGCTGCATGCAATGTTTTATTGCAAACAAAAAAAAAGCTAAGCAAAGTGTCAGAGCAGAAGTGCTCGAAAATGAGAAGTCTTTCCTGGCGTCCTTCAGGGTGTAACGCGGTATCGTCAATGCCCCTTCACAAGCAGCTTCCATCGTGTGTGAGGCTTCACTGCACGATGCGCTGAATGGAACTTTATGAGCCCACATTCGGGGAGCAGTGGCAGAACAACAGTGAAAATCTGTAAGAAACCCACTACCACCACCCAAAATGCCACACTCTGTTACCTGGTTGATGCGCTGCCAATGACTGCCGTTATTGTGGGCTGGCGCAAACAGCGTGAAACTCATAAGAGCGATACTGAAACTCAGCAGTCAACCTATTATCAAAGATGAGGCCAATTGTGATATGTCACACCTGACATTGCACATGTCAGAGGTGCGCAGTCAACTGCGCAGCATATCATGCTTCAGACATGCTATTTGGACGATTGCTTACAGTGCCTTACATTGTACCCAGATGTGACCTTAATAGGGCAAGACCCGTAATGCCCATCTGGCGCCATTGCCTTTCATGAGCTTCAGCTGGGACAGTGCTGACAGAATTACCTATCAGTATTTTCGAATTAATGAAGATCAAATCAACAAGTACTTAGTTTCAGCTCTTGCAGGTCACATGGAACAAACACTTAAGCTGCCCCTGACCCTTAACCCTTCGCCACCGCAAGCCACCGCGCGGTCATGGCACTAGTTTGGCTTTACCCACTCTTCCATGGTTTTACCTGATTTTATCTTCTGTCCCCATTTTGGATATGTGCAGCCTCTTAACTATACCGCCCTATCACCGGGTCGTTTCTTTGGCCATGTGCTGGGCTCTGGGCCACCCACACGCGGCGGCACATAGTTATAATTATCTGTTGCGGAACCGACTTACATTTGAATTAGTAGGCTTCTTTGTACACAAAGCTCTATGGAGTTGGGCTGGACCAAGTAGTAGTGCAGTTCGAATCGGCAAGCTTTCACTGTATAGGGAAATCAGAGGATCGATACTATAGCCAAACCCTGATATATCGAACTCGAAGGGGATCGCGAAATAGATTGATGTTTTGATAATTCAATATACAGAAATCGGCTTCTTAACGTCCGCAGCCGCCATAGCTTATGCTACGCCGCACGTTCAGCGCGATAAGGATGGACGACTCTGACAAAAAAAAAAAAAAAAAAGAATCTGCCGCTTCTTAACGTCTGCAGCCTCCATAGCTTACGTTATGCTGCACGTTCAGCACGTCGACAACGATGAGCGACTCTCGCAAAAAAGGAAAAAAACAAATCTACTGCTTCTTAACATCTGCAGCCACTACAGCTTACGCTACGCTGCACGTTCAGCACGATGACAAGGATGAGTGACTTTCGCAAAAAATAAATCTGCTGCTTCTTAACGTCTGCAGCCGCCATAGCTTGCGTTACGCCGCATGTTCAGCGCGACAACAAGGACGAGCAACTCTCGTAAAAAAAAATAATAATAATAATAATAAAAAAGAAAATAAAAAATTGCCACTTAACGTTTGCAGTCACCATAGCTTACGCTACGCTGCACGTTCAGCACGACAACAAGGACGAGCGACTCTCGCAAAAACAAAAAACGAATCTGCCGCTTCTTAACGTCTGCAGCCGCCATAGCTAGCTTACGCTGCGCTGCACATCACCCGCCACGCAGAGTGTGCTCACAACACACACTGGACAAAGTGTCCGACATTATGTCTGCCCACAGGCTGAGCTGGCTTGTTGGCGCATGCGTGGTGCGTGCTGCTGCGAACGAAAACTGGGACAGAGAGAGGAAGGAGAGAGAGAAAGCTCAGTAGACGAATGGGCACACCCTTGCGCTTCACTCTACCGCGTTGTTTCCCATCTCCCAAACACCATGGCTGCATTGGCTGCGTCTGCTCCGTACTGGCCATTGCCAAACCGGTTCCCTCTCATTCCTTCAGGCTTATGGCTTGTAAATGTCGCATGCTGGCACGCAGCAAACGATCACCGTAGATGCGCACGCCTTTGGGGAAAGGGCGCGACACTGCTCGAGACCAGCCGTCGTCGAACTTTTCTCTCTCATTCCTTCCGCGCATGGCTTGAAAATGTTTTGCAGCAAACGGCTGAGGGTGATGCAATCGTCTCTGGGGAAGTCGCACCTATCAGTGCATAGTGAGAGTTCAATATACCAAACGACCAGTGAAATTGGAGTTCGATGTAAGACTGGGCTTTCCTATACTTCTACATGCGATCTTCAAGGGGGTATTTTATGAGTTCGATACAACCGAAATTTGAATTATTCGGGTTCGACTGTAGATTCATACAAAGCGAGCCAACAGACACTGATATGAAGAAAAGAATAGGGGATTTTGTTTGATGTAGCTTGCATTATGATTTGCTGTTTACCACTTGCTGTGTGCTCATCGGCTGATCAAACGAAAGATATCTGCTGACTCGTGTCTTTTCAGGAATGTGCCCGACAACTGCTCCCAGGCTGCAGTCAGGATGAAGACCCTGAGGGGCGGAGTGAACCACGCAGAATTCAGTCCAAACGACTGCCTGATTGCCTCAGCTGGCGAGGACAGCATTGTCAGGGTGAGGGCTTGCTCTCCAAACAACAGCATGCAAAGTTTAACTGCAGCTTTTAGAGCATTGCTTTGCTAGTTGTCAACCAGTATTTTAAATATCCGTGCTATAATCTGAATGGAGCAAGCTGTTTGCATATGGATTGGTGCTTGCGCAAATATCTGCACCAATTTTTGTGCAAAATGCAGTGTGGGCAATACGAATCCGGTTGATATGCATTCGTAAAATTCCCAGCCAGAGTGTGTTATTTACAGTGTGCAGAATTTCGGGTGTTCCGAACACCAGTACAGATGATACAAATGCACAAACCGCGACTGCAGCCTTAAGCCATGTGCGCTGCTCGCACATAATTAAATCCACAGACACCAGCCAAACTGTACACAAAAGGAGCAGTTTTTGTGATGGCTTGCGGCCCATAAACCGGGGAGGTGGTGATTGCCAGCCACACTATGCACTGTGAGCAGTTGGCTGAGCAGTTGGCGGCAGCGCGAGCAGCGGGGGCACTCGGCTTGCAAAGCATTGACTCTGTGATTGCTAATTGCGTTGTACGTGCAGGGAGTAGTTTGCTGCGGCATGCTTTCTGCACATCACTGACATCATGATTGTTTGTCCTGTTGTACGCGCTGCTAGTGGTGAGCTATGGTCGTGTGGCCATAAACAGAACTGCGGGAATGCCTTTCCTATGCCTCTCCATACTGATTTTCGTTCGTTTTGATGATACCAATATTTGGATTGCATGAATGTTTTTGCTACCTGTGAGATTTATTTTACTGAGATTCTACTATAACACTGTGGTGCATCAACGTGGCAGAGTGGCAATTATTGCTGGTGTAACAGTAATGCTGTGCTGGTGAGCAACAAACTACACTAAGGGTAATCTGACCTGCCAGCAGGATTACGAGTAGATGTTCAGCGATGCTAGGGCATGGGACATACTACTCCGAGGCTGGACAAGACGAGCTCGCAAGATATGTTCTCATGATTCTTTGCCCTTTTATGGTGGAACTGTCAAGCCATGAAAGAAAGAAGAAGGCAAAGTAAATATGAGGGAATACCCGCACAGAACCAGAGGTTATCATCGATAGAACAGATAGAAAATAAAAGAAAAGGACCTAAGCATGCAAAGTAAAACAGTAAAGCCTTGGTGATACAAATCCGGTTGATACGAATTTCGAGATGATACGAATTCGCGAAATTCCCTGGCCAGAGTGCATTGTGTACAATGTGCAAAATATCGGATGGTTCGAACACTCTCCCGCGCCACTGCGGATGATACGAATGCACGAATTGCAACCGCAACCTTGAGCACAACACATTGCCCACACATCGTTGACTCCCCGATTGCCAGCCGCGCTGTATGTACGCATCACGAGCAGTTTGCGATGACGCTTGGTCTCCACTTCGCCGACGTCGCGATTATCTGACGGGCTCACGCTGCGAAAAGGTTTCAGCGGCGCATAGTCCACAGACCGAGCTGGCGGCGACGTACACGGTGGGTCCGCACGGACCGGACATTGTTGGCTCCACAATCGCGATCCGTGAGCAGTTAGTGGCGCCACGGACCCGCATGTCGCCATCTCCAGTCATGCTGCACACACCACGAGAAGTACGCGGAGGCAGGCGGGCGGCACATTGCCAGAATTCTGATCGCTTTCGTTGCGAGTGGCGAGCTGTGATTGCGCAACCATAATAAACCTTCTCAGACGTAAACAGATAAGCGCGATTGTCTTTCCTATGCTTCTGCATATTTATTTTCGTTCGTTTGATGGTACAAATTTTTTCGCGACCCCGTGAAATTCGTATCACCGAGGTTCTACTGTAGTATGTGAAAGCCAGTTGTTAAAAAAAGAGACGAGGGCACAAGAAATACAACCGTCAAAAGGCTAACAAAGAGATGGCAGGGAGCGCTAGAAACACTGTAGAGTAATAAAGGGTAATGTAGAGTAATTTCACCCATCAATGTGTTACCAAGACATTCAGCATAGTAGTTTGCAAATTATTGGCTGACTGCTGAGAACTTGTGTGCGGTATGCATGCTCAGTGGCATTTTCTCTACACAGTACCTTTTGATATTGGCACTTCTTGAACCCTCTTTCTGTATCCCTTTCTGGAGGTAACTAACCCATCGAAGCTCTTTTTGTGTGCCTTTAAGGTAGCTTGGGAGGTAACTTACACCATTGAAGCTTACCTATTTTTGTTGCCTTCTGCCATCCTGAAATGATGCGTTGACATTGGGCATGTTCCCTGTTTTGCTTCTACTTGCTCTTGCAGCTGTGGGAGAGCCACTCTGGCAACGAGAAGCAGGCACTCAGTGGCCACACGAAGTCTGTAAACTTCTGCACCTTCAGCCCTGATGGCCAGCTGCTCGCATCGGCGTCTTCCGATGGGCTTGTCTACCTGTGGAATGTTGGCGAATGCATCCAGTCTGCTCCAGGTGAGTTGCAGGCACTCCCATCCATATTCGTTATTCTGTGCAGCTACCTTTGTCAGTTCCTTGCGTAGTTCATTGCAGCAGCAGATTTCACTTACTCGCGCCGCCGAATGCTCAAGTGTGAACGAGCCATTACTCTGCTACAAACATCTGAGCGTCATGGTGGAATGGCAGTGTCCTCATCTCGCACGTCAGTGGCCTGAGTTCGGTTCCTACAGAGACCACAATTTACCATGCTTATTTCCATTCCGTAATCAATTCGGTATGCACTTTGTGATAACACTTTCAGTATGCGCCACCCGTGAAGCAAGAAAGGCCTTTCGCCTTCATATTCAGAGTGTTGGAAGCAGAATTGCTCCATAATGATGAAGGCTTATGCAACATCTTTCAATGTGCAATACACTAGAGCTGGAGCTTTTTCGCGCATCACTTCGCAACTGAGGAGTCTCTTCACTGCACAAATTGCGAGCAACGCATGACTGATGCGGAGTTTCAGCATGCAACAAAAACGAAATTATGGAGGATGTTTAAGCTCCGCCTTTAAGTGAGGTCGATATGAAGATTTGCGCGAAGTCCTATGGCACTGTTGCTGCATTGATTCTGCACTTTAGAGTCCTTATTGCAAAAAAGAAACTTTCACTGGGCACCCAGGTGTGTGGCATGCCATGATTCCTCCCTTGAATGTCGGTAACCATTCTCAGCAGGTTTCAAGTGGACCTTCGCTTTGCACGCAGAGGCTCGAAAGATTTTGTGACTGCACACCGAGTCTGAAATACTGAGAAAAGCAGCACGAGCAGCGCCAAGCTTTCCACAGCTCCCTATAGTATTATTACCATGAGCATGTGATATTGGTGGTACTGCGGATGTTGAAGATGTCTGCTGAATTTTATTGCAGCATTGTACATTTTTTATCTTGCACGTTAATTTTGTGTTCCATGGGTTGAAGAATTTGATTCCCCTTCTGTGCACAAGGGCTCTATCTTCTGTTCTGAATTTCTTACTACACTTCTGCCGCTCCGATATGTGAGATTATATTTGCCAGTTGCCCTAGTTGCATGCTCGCAACGTGCGTTTCCGTTGGTCAACTCATATTGGATTCCAGTTTTTTTTTTTATTCTTTCCCGTGGTAACTAAAATTTGTAGCCTTCACAGCTGCCTTTGTGCAAGATTTAAATAATGCGAATAGTGGCCATTATCAGGAAGAAAATGCATAACATTTGAGTGGATGTGGCATATGCTTTTCCCACATATTCAAGAACTTATCTATAAGACTGTATTCCACAAAACGTTTACAACTACCTGGCGTTAGATGTATTCAAATACAGTAGAACCCCGCTATAGCAAACTCTGATATAGTAAAGTGAAACTCAAGTCCCAGTTCATCTTACATAGACAACAGTAAATTTTTCCCCCTTTATAGTAAAGACGTTTTTGGTAAAAATCTGTTATAGTAAAGTACGCCTCGCCGTGGGGACTCCCACAATATGATATCACTGCCTGCGCATTACCTAAAATCTCGAGGCAAAGACTTTTTTGTACAGTATTTGTACAGTAAAATCTCGGTGATACGAATCCGATTGATACGAATTTCGAGATGATATGAATTCGCGAAATTCCCCGGCCAGAGTGAATTGTGTGCAATGGGCAAAATTTTGGATGGTCCGAACACTCTCCTGCGCCACAATGGATGATACAAACGTGCAAACTGTGACCGCAACCTTGAGCACTACACATCGCCCGCACATCATTGACTCCGCGATCGCCAGCCACGCTGCATGTACGCATCACGAGCAGTTTGTGGTGACGCGCGGTTTGCACCTCGCCGACGTCGCGAGTTCTGTCCGGCTCACGCCACGAAAAGCTTTTAGCGGCGCATGGCCCACAAACCGTACACGTTGCAACCGCTGTAGATAGCGGCAGTGTACACGGCGGGTGCGCACGGACCGGACATCGCTGGCTCCGTGATCGCGATCCGTGAGCAGTTTGCGGCGTCGTGCTGCCTGCATGTCACCAGCTCCAGTCATGCTGTACGCTCCTCTAGAAGTATGCAGAGGCGGGCAGATCGCACATCGCCAGCAAAAGTTTGCAGCGGCGCGTGGTCGTGAGTAGTAGTCAGCGGCTCACGCTGCAGTGGGTGCGTATGGGTCGCACATCGTAGACTTCGCAACCGCTAGTCGCGCTCTATGCATCGTGAGCAGTCTACGGCGTCATGCGGCTGGCACGTCGCCATCTCTTGTCGTGCTGCACGTGCTGCGAGAAGTCCGTGGAGGCGTGCATCGCCGATGTCGCGATCGCCTGTCGCGCTATGTGCGCCGCAAGTGGCGAGCTGTGACCACGCGACCGTAATAAACCTTCTCGGACGTAAACAGATATGCGCGATTGTCTTTCCTATGCTTCTGCATATTTATTTTCGTTCGTTTGATGATACGAATGTTTGTATAATACGAATTTTTCGCGACCCCGTGAGATTCGTATCGCTGAGGTTCTACTGTAGTGTATGTAAAAGCCAGTTAAAAAAAGACGAGGGCATGAGAAATACAACCGTCAAGAGACTAACAAAGAGATGGCAGGAACACTGTAGAGTAGAGGCGTCTTCAGGACCATGTCATCACCAACAACTGATATAGTAAAGACCCTGATATAGTAAATATTTTTGCTGGTCCTACTATTAAGGGGTTCTACTATACTATTAAAGCACTCTTTCTGTTCCACATAATGCTGCAAGCCTCTTTCCATAGGAGGAGAAAATCTGGTGATATTCTGTCTTTATTCTGGAACCAATAGAAGTTAGGAGACTGCTCTCTCCAAATATGTTTTTACAGAACAGTAGTATTCGGGGTCCTCAGCATCCCTCTAAGGATGTTAGCGGTTTGCTTATTGTATAGGGAATCCAAATATGTTTTTACAGAACAGTAGTATTCGGTGTCCTCAGCATCCCTCTAAGGATGTTAGTGGTTGACTTATTGTATAGGGAATTCGCCAGGGTGGCGGCTGAG
The DNA here is from genome assembly GCF_055883805.1 of Amblyomma maculatum. NCBI lineage: Eukaryota > Metazoa > Arthropoda > Arachnida > Ixodida > Ixodidae > Amblyomma > Amblyomma maculatum. Next base: position 46,885,987 of record NC_139347.1, on the reverse strand, counting down.
TGCACCTTGATCCACATGTGGAGAGACCAAGGTGTGCATTTTGGATTGCATCGCGCAACATGTAACCCGACAACCCTCGCCTGCAGCGCACATCCGCCACCAGCAAGTTGGTGCTGAAGTGACTAGGGCCGTGCCGCCCATATTTACGTTCCTTTGTTTGGGATGTTTTCGTTAATACAGCGTCCATGTTCTGGTGCAAGTGAGTATGATTGCGGGACTCGGAACAGGAGTGCGCAGTGCGTTGTCAACGAGAGCGGATACTTGACGAAAGTGCACGATGAAGAGAGTGAATTTATAACCAGTTAATTTTTTCAATACAGTCGACGACCGATTTTTCGGACCCTCTAGGGAACGCAAAAACATCCGAATATTCAGGCAATCCGAAAAAATGAATGCAGGCAAAAGACGTACCATTTAAAGAATATTTCTTAGATCAAAAGCGTCAAGGACAAGCTATCAGGCTTCCGAAAACAGGTACCAAATTATGAAGAAGAGCCGTTCAAAAACTGGTGCAGCCTAAAGCCGCTTTATTGTGTATATGTCGTCAGGGCAGCCGGGGTTATTGCTGCAGTGTCTTGAACTTGTCGATCGTTGTTTGGACGGCATTCCGCTTGCATGTGATCATATTTGCCTTGATCTGAGCAAGGGTCATGTCAGCACTGTACACAGATGAAAGCGTGAACTATGCCCGTGCCAACTCGGCGCTTGTAGGCTCCTCATTTTCAACATCAAAGTCTTCTGAATCCGCTACAACCTGACAGACTATTTTCTCGTCTGTTAGTTCTGCACATATTGGCGGCTTTCTTCTTCATCTTTAATAGACGGTACTGTTTTCTGTGCTTCGATGCCATCAACGAGGATGACGAGGATGGAGTAGGGGCCATCGCTGGCAAGCGAAAACCTCACATTGCAAACAGTGGAGTTTAGTGGTTTACTGACGAGCATCGTAAAACCTAGACCTAGCCAAGGCCTCGCGTTGCAGAGCACGCGCTGGTGAACACAGCCACCGTGGCCAGACCAAGTTTATGTGTGATGGCTAGATACGGCTAGTTCAAAGTGGTAATACGCAGCCTGAGAGATAGCCAAAATGGCGGCATTGTATGACACAGTTGTGGTTTCAGACATTCCGTCACACCAAACAGTCCGGAAAATTTGACGGTGGAGGGTTTGAGCGTTCGAAATTTGAGATGCCCTTATACATTGATTCCATGGAGCTCGTGGTGGTGCCGTGAAAATGCCCGGAATATCGGGCATGTCCGAAAATTCGATCGTTGACTGTATCACCTTTGTATGTTTTCATCCTTTATTTGTGCGATGAGGGTTTCCTTTTCTGTTTTTCCTTTTTTCTAACAAGAATAAATTCTCACCACTGCACTCGGGGTAGCAAATGTGCAGAGACTTAGCTTTTGTCGTCTTGCAGCATCTCCCATGAGTGCGGCAGCCAAGGCAGCAAACCGGCTGCGGTCACGTCGCAGCTCTCGCTGCTCAAAATCTGCACGCATGGAGCATGGTGCTGCAGTGCTTTGCTGTGCCTTCTCTCCTGATGGGAAGCTGCTCGCATCTGGTGACGAGCTCGGCTACGTCAAGGTGGGTAGGTGCCAATCTGGAGCCCAGTATTTTTACAGGGCTCCCATGTCGTGAAAAGGGTACTGACGATTGCCAATGATTATGGAACTGCTGTGGTAGTTTAGTTTAGTTAGTGGTGGTTTAGTGCACGTGGAAAGCGTAGAAAGCTCATGATTGAAACTTTAATGTCACAAAGTTTTCGGTTGTAGTGTGTGAGCAATTATTGATTAGCATTCGCCCAAGCACCTTCGTAAGGCTACGAATATATACCCAGTGCTCACAGCAACTTCTAGGCTGAAAAATTCATCCTGGTCCGGCATCCACCGTAACACAGCCATATGCCTAAAAAGGTAAACTATACAGCTGCCAGAGACTCTTGAAGGAAGCGGGAAAGACGTTGAAGGAAAATTCATTCTGTTCTCCAACTAGGATGTGTTTTTCTTTTAACCCCAAAGTTCGTTATGGAAGCTGTATAGCTTTCTATCGATGTTCAGTTTGCAGTTTATCGGGATACGCAGTCAAGAAGGCAAAGCACACTGGAAGTTTGATCACTGTACAGTTTGATAATCATTGGTCCCCATTTATTTCTGATTATTGCCTTAGACTAAAACCAACCAAGGTTATCTTTGTCACAGACATGGTCGAAATATAGGCTTCTGCATTTTTTTAAGTATAGTCGCGGACAGAATAAAATGTACCACGGCTTCGAAAGGAAAATGCGGATCAGCGCCATCTAGGGGAAATGCTGCCTGGTTTCGAGACCTTTGATTTAGCATGCAAGTCCTATCTATTTAGCTGCGTCTCAAAACTGCTCGCTTCTGCTTGGCACGCTCGAATCGTAGCAAGAGGTGCCAGATGACGCTGCTGCACAAGCCACGGATGATGCGCTGTCGGAATGGCTTGCCATGCGGAATGATTGCTCGCCGCATCCAGCTATTGCGGCTGTTGACTGTTGCTGCATCTGTGCCGCTGCCGGCCGTAGGCATTATTTTCTACCGCGTGAAGACAATCCTGCATAGACGGTGGCAGCATGATGCGGTGTGTCTCCCGCTAGGTGCGGAATTCTCGGTTAGGTACAGGCCACTAGAATGACGGCGCATGATCCACTATTGATACTCGCCGTATTCTGTGGTACGCTCCAGGGCTTTTAAGATCTACTGGTAGACCTAGTTTCTCGTGCTGCTTTCTGAAAATATTGCTCCCGTGGTCAACACTGTGGTTATTTTTTTTTCTGGAACGTGATGCACTGCTCGGTGTACAAACCTTCCACTGCTCGGCGTACCATACTTCCAGCTAGAGTCCCTGCCACCGACGGCTAGAAGTTGACTTTGCCTGGTTTGTGAGTGCTCCGTACAAGCATAGTCGAAGCGAGAGCTCGTAACCATTAAAGGAGTATAGGTACGTACATTTTCTGTTCCAGTATTTTTGCTCTAATCGATCCTTAGTGGTCCAAAACAGAGGGACGGCGACCCAGAAAGCCCCAGCACAGCTCAAGATAGTAATTTATTATCAGTGCATTTATCAGGGCAAGTTTCTGTTTCAATCTCTCCGGGCACGAACACGCGATGGCGTCAAAGATACAAGAACGCCACACGAGTGCCTCCTACTGGTATGGTTGGTGATCGCGTAAACACAAAATCTGATGACGCATTCGGGTCGCATGTTTTGTCTGCTTGCTGTCGCACGTGCAAGAAAATATCGTCGAGCAGCGCTTCAGCGTAGCATAATTAGTTTTGCGACGTTGTTTCGCCTGATAGCGCTGATGTTACTGACATTGCCGGGCACTTTGATCCCGACCCGCTCGCCTGCGACTCAAGCGACGAAGCGGGAATCAGCAGCAGCCATGTAAGCTTGGTGGGTTGACGCGCAGGAAATGTCAACTGGTAGAATTTGAACAAAGGAACTGATTACCGTGAAGATGCTGCTTTATCAGATTGGTTGGCCAGCGCTGTGAGCCAAGCTGATGTTCTAAAAAAATGTTTTAGTAATGTCTCAATCAGCCACCATAATTTGTAAGCTCTCCCGATGGCTCCCGTGGCCGTGCTCACGCGCTGATTGGTCCAGACGTGGCAGGCCTGCGTGCCACCGTCCTAGCATGTGGCGCCATCTGGCACAGTCTAGGCAATCTGGGGGCGTAAAGCCATGGCTGCCGCGATCGGCTCCCAAGTCATAGCGGCCTCATAGCATCAGTCATGATTAAATTACGAGGATTGTTCGGCCAATAATAAGGTCCTGGTAGAAGTAATTATAGTGATACAAGCGAACGTTTTTTTTCCTGTAGCTACTGCCCGATGCGAGGCACCTGACGTCTGCTAGCTCCGCTGCTGAAGGCGTCGCGCAAAGCAAGAAAATATTTTACGAGATGGGCTTGCCAGTAAAGCGGCGCTAAAGTTCGATGTTTATTACAGCGTTAGCCCGTTCTGAAGCGCCGTTCGCTGGCGCTTCGATGTGAAACCAGCTAGGGCTATCGACGTCAAGGGTAGGCGGGGAGCGGCGCGGTTCGTTCCCGGCGCGCCATCGAGAGGCACCGTTGCCAAAAGCCGTGAATTTGTGCAGGCATGCTTTTGAGGCCCGAGTATAGCAGGCAGTCTCCATATGTACACCGGCGATGCGCCAACGCAGAAGCCATCGAGTAAAGCAAGCAGAAGCGTAGCACTTTCTCAGGGCACGGCCGGAAGCGGCGGCAGTGCTGCCGCTGTTCGAGTCCGGCCATGTGTTGTCACAGCTCTTTGCTTTGCAGACTCCACGTCACAGTTGTTTGATTACGTCATGTTGTTTACCTATGTACACATTTTCGTCACAGGGATGTCACTGCCGATGAAAACGAGTACTTGCCTGGCTTGTTTTTAAAATCAAGTTAAAATATCTTCGCGGCAACATGCGAGACTGGGATTGCTTGGGGAGCATCTCTGTATAACCAGAAAAGCAATCATATTCCTTCCAATGCTTCAAAAAATGGTGTCTATACTCCTTTAAGTTCTACTTTGCAAGCTAATAGCAGTGCTTAGAGTTACATGCAGCAAGCAATTTCAAAAATTTTAACCCTGGTGTTCTAGTCGTCGATACATGTAGGTTAGTGGCCCACTGGAAGAGATCATTGTATGCATGTTTGCTTAGTTTTATTGCTAAGGACAGACGGTGACCGTTCTCTTAAACAACCCTTCATGCCTCAGAATGGGGCCCGTCGCAGTTGCAGCAACTGTCTGCTGATCCTTCTCTTCTTTCGTTATTCTTCGCTGGCTTGTACACGAGCAGGCGACTGTCTATGCAGAACACATGTGTGAAAAGCAGCTAATCATGTCTGTCCAAATTGCTGCCCAGAATGATAGTCATTCAAAACAGAGGCGAAACCCAAATGAGCATTCTATATTGTCCTGCTCGTTGCCTTTAGAGGAAGCAAAAAATTTATCTGCGCGTCTCCGCTGCCGTTTGTTCTTCGCTATGCGCCGCAAACCACTGGTCCTGACTAAGCGACCGGATTCAAGCAACAGGCCCTTGGCCTGTGAGGCTGCCAGCTTTATTCTTTCCTGCTTGCTGACCTCACTGTTTATTTCACCTCATTTATCTGTACGTCAGCAGTGCTTTCGACAGCAAAACGAAGGCTGCAGTCCTCAGCGCAAAAGGAGAGCACAGAAAACAATATGGGACGGCAAGCCATTCTGACTGCACATCAGCAAGGGCGGCTTTGGGAGCGCCATCTCGCGCTAGTTGCTAGGATTAAATGGTGTACTACTACGTAAAAGGAGCAATTCGGACAGATTGTGAGATAAGAAGGCGCGCATGGTCACGCACTGACCCGCACCTTTCTTTCGAAGCTGTGGCCCATTTTATTCTGTCCACGATTGTTCATTTTCTCTTTTCTTTTTTGCATACTATTCCGCAAATTGGAGTCGGGCACCCAATCGGCTCCATGCTGTATCTTTCAGTCATCTACATTGAATTCCTTCTTCTCCTTTTTTCTTGACAAGCTCATCATGCGGTCCTCAACTCCAGTGTTTTTTTTTTTTTTTAGCATTTTTGAGTTTATGGTTGCATCTCATTTCTTATAGTTGCCTCTTTTCGGTACAGAAAAAAAATGTATCATAAGTATCGTAAGTCTGCAAAAAATTTCGAAACCGATTCTGAAATTAGATATCTACCAGCCTGTGACATCACGAGAGTCGTCACGTGTGTGCATTGATCAGCTAGACTGGCAACCGTGAGTTGTAATGCGAGTTCATGGCTGCTTCAAAATGCATTGGGTGCCTTCTGTTCCAGATTCACCGTGTCAGCAAGGCAGAGTTTGGGGACGAGTTGGTGAACGCGATTCCGATGCAGGATTCAGCCGTTCGCAGTTGCTGCTTTACTTATGACTCTCGACGGCTAGTGCTGGCTCTGGAGAGCCAGAATGTAGTTGTCTGGAAGGTCCCCAGCGATGCTTGCACAGGTGATATCACCGTTAGGCCTTGTTCTTGCACATGCTTTTAGCTCAGCCATTGACATTTATAGTAAAACCCAGCTACAAGAGACACTCAAGGGACCCGAAAAAGATGTCTCTGTAACCAAAAGGTTCTATCAGCTCGTGTGTGCGGTAGTTTAGATTCCCTTATCTAAATTCTGTTCCGTATCAGAGTCCTATTTTGTTGCAATATGTCGGGAACCAAGGAGCGCCTCCTCTTGACTGGAAAGTTGAAATGTCCCCATTGTTTCAGTCACACAGGAATGTGATGACAGTGGTCGAAACAATGGGGACATTTTGACTTTCCAGTCAAGAGGAGGCGCGCGCTCCTTCTCGGTGCCTGACCTATTGCAACAATACACAACACTGATATAAAACGGAATTTAGATATGGACATCTAAACTGCCGCACATACGAGTTGGTACGAGTCAGCTGTATCGCATGAGCATACCTGGGTTAAGTGTGTCTTTTATGAATGGGGAAGACGTTACTTGAGGGACTTGCAAAAGTTGCCCTTAGTGACAGAGCATCTGTTATAACCATGTCTCTTTACACAATGTTGGTAGCATGGCAAACATAGGAAAACCAACCAAACCATTTTAAAGTGTTTCTTGTAAGCATGTCTCTTGTAATGAGACTTTACGTACAGATTGCGACCTGCTTCATAGTTTGTGTGCTGTTGTACAACTCTGCCACTCTTTTTTAGCTGACGCCTGTCATGCAGAATGTTTTTTAATGCATTTTATTTTTTTGTCATTTGATGTTAAAATCTTATTCCTAGTTGTCCTACACAAATGCAAATATTCAAATTGTGTACAAATATCCGAAATGTCTAGCGGTTTTTGAGTAGAATTTACTGTTTGACTCTTTCTGCTACAGTTTCACTGTTCGAGCTGTTTGACCACCTGAATGTTTACAAATTACGAATTAGTACTCCATTTAAAGTGGCCGCGAAACGTCGCAACATTTCAAAACAAATTACGAATTTGTAGTTCATTTAAAGTGGCTGCGAAACGTCGCAACATTTCAAAACAGCAGTACAGTATGACGTTATCACATTTTTAATGCAATGTATGTCTTGAGAAACTGCCATATTTTCACAAATAGAATACGAGTTCGATTCCATGTGATAACCAGCACTATGCTTGGATAGGCCATCATCTTCCGCAGCCTAATTGTCCAGCAAGACGTCCTGCTGAACGAGTTGACTCATTTTATTTTTGGGAATGCTTATCACACAAGAGGAAAAAAAAGAGACAGCGGATGAAGGGGCAAACGCTTGTCCTGTTCATTTCTTGTCCCCCATCTTTTCTGCTGCGCTACAAGCACTCCCAGCGTTCTTAAATGTCATTTAGGAAGCAATGTCATACCTGCCAATTATTCACTGGGGAGGTTTCTGGATTTTGGATGCACTTTCGGATTGCATGATCACTGTCTATACTATCTTCCCAAAAATTGCCTTTGTGCATATGAAAATCGCTTTTGTGAAAACCTTCCCCGTGGAACCCGCAGCCACATCACATCAGCATTACCATCAACAGCCGCACTAAGGCCATCAGCACCATCGGATGAGCAGCTGATAGAAGCCAAATGAAGCCAAAGTGGCTCTGGTATGTTTGCTGGTACAGCAATCTAGAAGGCTTCACATTGACAAAAGCAGCATTCATCCTTATGAGGTTTTAGGCTGTCCTTTTAGTGTTTACGAATACTGTGTTGGTTTGTCATGGATGATATGATGGACAGGGGCGGCAGAAATAGGCTGGTGTCCTGTCTGATAGCAGGTAGCATGTGAAGGCAGCACGTCTGTATCTTTCTCAAATTTTTTTTTTTGGGGGGGGGGGGGGGGGGGGGGTAGTATGAGCTTCTCAGAACATCATCGTTCGTGGCAAGAAAAAAAAATGACTTCTGTTAACACATTGTGGCCACCTCAGTCATGCAGAAAGGGCAGAGTTGGTGTTCAAAGGTGTGGTCCACATACTGTAGAACCTCGTTGATACGCTCCTTGTTCGTACGATTTCCCGTTTCATACGTTCAAAATCGTAGGCAGTAAAACATCTACCACAGAGTAACACAATTTTTCTCCCTGATAACACGATTTCCTAGTTACTACGTTTGAAATTTTGACGAACTGTGGTCGTATACAGTTGCCAACCATTTTTTCGGACTTGGCAGGACCCGAGAAATGGTCCGAATAATTTCACAGTTCGAAAAATTCGTGAACTTGAGAAAAAATCACTTTTCTGTGAAAAATCAGCTTTAAAAATCACGAAATTCGCTGCTCCTCATGCTTCATTTATGTGCCGATAACGGGGAGTTATAGCATAGCGTGATCTGCTACTGTGATTGGCTTCTGCTCACCGCCCATGCGCACATGCTAGCGTGATTTAATATGGCGGGCGCGGCCACCAGTGCACTCGCGCATGCATGCAACTCGCTTAAGGCCGTCACCGCATGCGCAGTGGTGCCCAGCAGGAGTAGATCATGTTACGGCTATAACCGTCCAGTTAAAATATCTTGGCCAGTCTATGCTTTCGTCATGTCCATGCCACTTCATTACGTACTGTGATGCTGTCTATTATGCTGCGAATGAATGCACAAGCCGAACGAAGTAACAACATTCAGTTCCCATAGTTAACGACGATAGCCAAAATCGCGTGATAGAGCTCGTGGATAAAAAGCGAGCGGAACGAGAGCCCCCATGAATCACCAGTGCCCCGGACCCCCTTTCCCACAGGTGGCGGCAGTGGCGGCGGCGTTGGAGCGAGCCGCGGCAGGCGGTGCTCGCGTTCTATATTCAGTCTGATTGCGCGCTCTTTGTAGGCTGTTGCGATAAAAAGGTCGAGCATTCGCTTATTGCTACTGTCTCAAATGACCACGATGAACACAGTGCCAAGCTAGTCCGTCCGAAGGGCTGCTTTGCCTAGCTTTCACGGCTGCGCAAAACCGGTTGTTTGCGAAAATGACGCTCGCTCGTGTCTAAGTGATGCCGAAAAAACGAGCCTTTGCCCAAAAAAGATCTCCACTGTATTGCTTGTGGGGATGGTAAAAAAGCAAAACATAGAAAACTGTACAAATTCCATTCTGAGGTAGGATAGCACAAGCTGGTTTCATGTTCTCGTTCGTTAGCTCATTTCGTGCATAGTGCACTAAATGCGTAATTTGCAATTATTTTCTATAGGGAAGGCTATTTTATTGATAGTTGCACTAAATACTTATCTCCAATTATTTTCTGTCTGGAAGGCTATTTTATTGATATTTTCTATGTCACATGTATTCGGACACACCTAGCATGCTCATATATCTTTATTATTGGCGGCATTTTTGTTGAGATGAGCAAATTTTTTGGTTTCAAGTTTGTCTCAAAAGGAGTCTACTTAGTGCTATGTTCGAGAAATCTTTGAGGTGTTTGTTATCTTGTTTGTTTCCTTTATTAATGTACTGGATACACTTGTGGTGCAGGGAACAATTGTACTCATAATAAGCAGTTTCCTGTATTGTCTCCTGTACTGCAGCTCAAGGAGGTCAGCCCGAGGAGCCGCAAGTTCTCACCCACACCGACAGTGTGGTGGACTGCTGCCTTTCGCCTGTCCAGCGGGCGTCATTCATCTCCAAGCAGGAGCTTGTAGCAGCTGCCGGGCAGCACATTTGGACCTGGGACCTGCACAGTCCTTCGCCCAGCACTGCCAAACGCTACAATGGCTTCTGGTCGAGCTACAACCTTACTTGTTGTGCGGTGTCTCCTGACAGAGAACTCATTGCAGCCGGAACATCGCTGCACGCCATCTTGCTGTGGAATGCCAACACTGGCAAAGCTTTGGGCAGTTTCAAAGGTGCATTGGATAACCACTATATCTGTGTGCAAGCTTTGCTTAAACATTCTAGAGCCGGTCTTGTTTATGAAAAAGCCACAGCCCTTGCAGTAAGCAGCTCTCATCTCTTACACTTTCTGCACAGGGGATGCCGAGGATGTGAAGTCTGTACGTTTCTCTCATGATGGCAGCCAGCTGGTGTCTTCCTCGTCAGATGGCACTGTGGTGGTCTGGGATGTGGCCGAGTACCGGAGGTGCTCGCGAGTGGCGCTCATGCCAGTACTGGCTGTCGCTTTTGATGACCAAGGTCCCCTGATGGCCACCTTTGATGAAAGTGGTGTTTTGCAGGTATGCTGGTTTTGCTTTTCTTTTATGCAGTTGTTCTTTGATCAATGGAGCACAAACATATGGGAGTGGAAACTTTTTTGTGGTAGCACAGCAGTGTAGGAGGCATTTTGGGCTGGCTAAGCTTTCAACGGCGCATTCTTGAAAGGGCATTTTCAGGCAGGAACGGTCTTGACCCTGTTTTTCAGGCATGTGTTCAGGTCATTAGGATTAGGAGGAATGGATTTTTTTATCAAAAAACGAAAAGTAGTATACAGTTGAATCCCGCTATAACGAAATTCACGGTGCACGAAAAAAAATTCGTTCTCGCGGAACTTCGTTCTCGCAAAAATTTGACGTGAAACGCAGAAAGAATTGCCCAAGCAGCAGCAAAGGCGTTTAATGCCAAAAATCTGTAAGCTTGGTTTGCTTACGCTTCACGGCGAGCAACGCCGTCACGCGATTTTCGCACTCGGTCAGCAAACCCATTGCAACATCGTCGTCTCGGACAGCAACGAAATTGACATCAAAAGCGTCCATCACCTGTACGGCGGTTGCTGCAGCCGGCGCTTCGTGTACGTCGTCGTCTTCTTCATCGGAAGAGTCCTTATCATTCCGGGCAGCTTTTATGATCTGCTCATCACTCACATCTTCGTGAACAACAACACAAGCGTCAGCGCCGATGTATTCGTCGAGCTCGAGATTAGGCGGCACGGTTCCCATTTCTCCCAGCATTTTCCAGGCGGCCGCGATCCCCGGAGCCGGTGACGCCTCTTCGTCGTCGTCTGTAACGCCTGGTGTTAGGCCAGCAGAGTGTACGGGTCGACCTTCGGCAAATCCGGCGTGCCTGAAACAGTTCACAATTACTGAGCGCCCCAGTGTGCTCCAGGCAGCAGACATAATCTGCAGTGCCACGTACAAGTCCACCTTCGTGTCTCGGCCGGTTTCAGTGTTAAAAAGCAGCCGCTGAATTAACCTCCCGCGGTAAGCGCGCTTCAGGCTAAGAATCACGCCCTGATCGAGAGGCTGTAAGACAGACGTGCAATTGGGAGGGAAAAACCTCAGCTCCGTGTTAGTGAGCTTGACTTCGTCGGAGTGATGCGCTGAACAATTGTCCAAAAGCAAGCAAACTTTACGGCCCTGCCGCTTCATGTCGCGGTCGAATGCCATCATCCACTCGGTGAAAATAGCGCGGGTCATCCATGACTTGTTGTTCGCCTTGTACTGCACAGGTAGGCTACGAGTTCCCTTAAAACATCGCGGCTTGGCACTTTTGCCTATGACTAACGGCGGACGCTTGTCCGAGCCATCCATGTTTGTGCAAAGCAGCACTGTGATGCGTTTTTTTGCTGTGTTTGCCGCCGTGACAGCGCTGCCCCTTGAAGTCGAGCGTCCTAGCCGGCAACATCTCGTAGAATAGCCCGGTCTCGTCGGCGTTGTAAATGTCTGCAGGCGCGAAGTTGCTTAAAATTCCGGCCATGTTACTCGCCTTCCAAGCAGCTGCTCCGTCCACGTCTGCTGACATTGACTCGCCGCACAACACTTTTCCAACGATGTTATGGCGGGCCTTGAAACGGTTTAGCCAGCCAGTGCTGGCTTTAAAATCATCAATGCCAAGTAGGCATGCATAGTTCAAGGCTTTCTGCTGGACGATGCTTCCGGACAGGGGGACGTTGCTGGCTCGTGCTTCCACAAACCACGCATGCACTGCTTTGTCCAACTCTTCATGGAGGGGCCGCGTCACCTTTTTGTGCTTCGAAGATGTGCCTGAAGCAAGTGCCATTCTCACGCTGTCCTTATTGCCTAGAATCGTTGACAGCGAACTTGCAGGAATTCCGAAGTCTTCAGCAATTGCCGCTTTCTTCCTTCCGCTTTCTGCTTGGGCGATTATTTGAGCTTTTTGCTCAAGGGAAAGAGTTTTGCGTTTTTTCACTTGCGTTGCCATCGTGTCCTGCGGATGAAAACTCGTCGTCGTCGAAGAGAAAGGCAGCGAGTGAACAACGCGACCACGACACAAAGCCAAAATGGCGGAACTGCAATCACGTGATTTCATGCTTAATGTGGCTTTGGATTTGACTTGGACTTCTCGCCAATAAAACTAGTTTCGGTTTCGATTTTGAACGCGAAAATTTCGTTGAAGCGGAAACGCTCTGCAAAAATGGTTCGTTGTGCAGTGAAATTTGGGCCATTAATTCTTATAGGATACTCGCGGGGAATAAAAAATTATTCGTTGTCGCGGAAATTTCGTTGTGGCGGGATTCAACTGTAAATGAGTTACTGCCTAGAAGTAAGAGATTTTAAGACCTGAACTTAATTTGTCTCAAGCTGAAATGTTGCTGCCTGCACACTTCTGTTCAGTATGGGCACTCATGCTTTCTTTGCATTTGTGCATATATAATTGAGTGTTTTCCTTCTCGCAGGAAAAATACATGAGCACGTTCATTTGAGTAGCTGTATCTAAATTTGGCGCCATCATGGTTCGCCTTTTCTGTACTCAAATCGAACTGTGTGCCACGGCTAACAGAAATGTGTGGATTTGGGGGCAGATTTCATCAGGACTTGCAGCCAAGTTGGAAGCCAAGCATACTTTTGATGGCACCGAAAACAACAACAGGTGCGAGGAAGTTACGTGCTGTTGCTTCACCTACTACAGAAAGGCGGTTGTCTTGGGCACCAAGAATGGCCATGTCTGTGTGAGTGACTACTGTTCATATCCTTGCATTAAAGAACAGTCTTTGTATGCTGCCTTTCTAATAGCAGCAGTAACAGTAGTGCGTAACTGTAGGGTACGTGCCATTGAACTACGTGGAGTGCGGTTACTGTGGAGGAAGGACAGTAATGATGAGAGCTGATGAGAGTTGAGAAATGCGGTGGGAAAGTGTTAACAAATGGAAGCATCTGTAGGGCACTTACATAGAACAGGGGTGGAAGCGCTGCTCCATTTGCTCCATTCTGCTCCAAACTGCTTTCCCTGCTCCATCCTGCTTCAAAATGCAATATTGCTCCAGAACTGCTCCAAGCCTTAATATTTTGCAATCAAAATCAGCAGAGCCTGGTTTTGCTACTCAGTGGACCTAGAAAACTTTTCTGCCTGCAATGAACTACATAGTTGTTCTAATGATTCTACTAAAGCATATACTTCACCTAAGCTACATGAGGCAAAAGCACACGAAGCATTATAGGGTGATACCACGAAGGTGCAAATCACTATAAATTTTCTCAAGAGTGTTGGAAAGCCATACATGGCACATCTTTAACGTGTTGTACTTAAGATAACCTCAGCGTCGCTAAAGCAAAAACATGAAGAGCCACTGACAGTAGCTTACGAAGTAAATAATCTGAAGAGGAGAAAAGGCTACCCATGAGTGCTGTTAATCCTCCTTGCAAGCAGCTTTGACCAGTGCTAAGGAATTTATCGGCACAACACAGGATCGAAAAGGATGTGCACAAGAGTAAATGTACTGCTTATTGATGTGAATTCCAAACTAGTGGTAGTGCTTGAGTGCATCAAAGTACTTTAGTAAACTTCTTGCTTGAATCTGTCAAGTGGCGAAAAGCTTTTAATCAGACTTGATTTTCAGACGTAAAGTGCAGAAAAAAGCTTCCATTTGCTAGTGTTGTTCCAAATTGTTGCTCAGGTCAGCTGTGATATCTTAAGCATCTGTATATGTTTTTTCTGTTTGTCTTGCCTTGTCAGAGGTGCATGCACATTCAAGCTGAGCATTGAACATTGGGAAAACAAAAAAAAAGAGAGATTCAGAATGGGTATTTTGTGTGTCAGGAATAAAACATTGCAATTATATAAGCGTTAAATCCTAAACACATGCACCAAAACATAATTAGCATGCTCCAAAACTCTCGTTTTACTGCTCCAAAACAGCATTATTACTGCTCCCTGAGCTGTTCCAAAATGCTCAAGCCTGCTTCCAGTGCCCCTGATAGAAGGAAGACATTATGGTGAGAGCATAACAATGTGTAACTAGAGGGTGGTCACCAGTAAAACCAGTAGGAGTCTGGTTGATCAAGGAAGAAGGAGAGCATGGGGAAACTAGTAAATGTGCAACCCAAGAGTGGCTACCACAGAAACCATTCAGATGGTGGTTGCTGAGCAATGAGAAGAGCATAGCACACAACTGGCAGGCATTGCTGTATAAGGAGGATCATTACCATGGAAGAAAAAAACTAACTGTGCTCTCAAATTCTTGTAGTACTTCAATTATATTAGTGTGGAATTATTCATACAGACACCTGATCTGAGCAGCGATTGGCCTGCATTTTAAGTTTAAAGCAGGTATGAGGCAGACAGCTACTTACTTAGAATAATTCTCAAGTGAAATGGATTATTTTCAAATGGAAGCAAATAGCTTGTGCTCGAAATTTTGTAGGAAGAAAAAGAGGCTGCTTGTAGGGCTCAAATGCAATTAGTACACCTAAAGACGCGGTTTGCGGAATTCACCGAGACAGTTGAAAAAAAAATGGTTTCAAGCTTGCGTTTAGTGATCTTCAGTCAACAGTAAGTCAGAATGCAGTAAGCAATAATAAACATATTCGGCTCATATTCAGGATTTCGAATATATCCACATCCCTAGCTTTTATTCATCTGTGGTTTGCAGTAGGACACTGCAAATTTGCAAGTTTTTGCAAACTAAATGTAGAATGTAACCAGTAGTGTGTATATACTGCATCAATATGATGCGCACAGAGTTATTAGTGGCAGTCTCTGGGTGCACTACATTAGGGCGTCTAGCAACCACGAAAACCGGGAATTGTCGGGGAAAGCATCAAAAATTTCGCCAAGTCAGGGAAAATGGCAAGATATATTCTGCAGTGCATTTTCATTTTAAGCTGGCGCACAGCAAGTATGTTATTCATGCAGTTCTATTGCTGCCTCTCCAGTGCGCGGCCTTCGCGGCTGCGTCACAAGGCGACATATTAGGACATATTAGACATATTAGGTTAATGCCAGCGCATGGTTGAGTTGCCACAATAGGCACATGAGGTGGGTTCTCAATAAAATATACGGAAGCGCTGTGCGAGAGTAGTACGCAACAAAAAAGAAGGAATAACCGTGCCGGCAGCGATCGGTTTGAAAACGATCTGCGAGCTGTGCTGCCAAGATCGTACGCACAGTCATATTGGATTGGATTGGCTTGACTGTTTGCTGGGTGGGTGGCTCGCGGGCTCTGATGCTAGCATCAGTGCGCTTTTAACTTTCAGTAAACGTTTCACATTCTTAACAGCCGTTAACACTCGTGATAGCTTGTCGTTGAGTTATTCATCTATGCTCCTTATTGTCAGCGCCTACATTTTCGAGCCTTCTCACTCGTCAGGGAATTTGAACTGAAATAATCAGGGAAAACCTGGAAAAGTCAGGGATCTTGAAAATAGTGGTTTGCTAGACACCCTGTACATCGATTGCGGCTGTCAACCGCACTTAGAAAGACCCATAATTTGCAAAGTGCCACAAAGATGAAATCAGAAAACACATAAAGAGAGGGATTATGCTGCTTCCAGCTCACGGTTTATTTTGGACTGTGGATATGTTTATGCATGAGTGCATGTGTGTATCAGCACGTGCACATGTTCACGTTACCATAGAAATCGGCTTTGCAGAATTACTTTATTATAGTTTATTTGTTTGTTTTCTCTGACTAGTAATCAAATTTATATTGAAAACGTGAAACTTGAGAAGCACGTAATATAACAATCTATGGGATTAGTATCGCAAGCATAGCTCCTAGTTTGAATATAGATTTATATTAGATACCTTCTTGACATTGCTACTGCAGCTTCTGCTACTACAATGAGTTTCTTAATAATTGCTCTCACAGTGGCTCAAGGCATCCATAGCACACTTATGGCTAAGAGTTGCTGTTTTACAGCTTTGCAGCTTACTGTATTGCTGGCCTCGTTTATTCATTTGGCTTCTTTGTTCTTTCAACTCTTGCAGAATTAAACAGCCCGAAAGAAGCTCTCTGTCTGCTAATAACAAGTGTTGCAGCACTAAATGTGAACAGTAAAATGCTTCTATCGGTTAAACCGCTCGCCTATTTGTGCTGAAATTTGGTACTAAGATAACATAAAACCGTTCGTTGCTTTCACTACCTAGCTTGGATGATGTACTTGCCTGATTCGATCAGAATCAATTCAAAATCTGCGTCGGCTGCAGTATCGGCGACTCAAAAGAAGCCGCTTTTGCATAGGGGATACTGGTGGCACCATCTATTGAATATCCGCCGAATGTGCGAGAGAAAGGCGGGGAGGGTTCTGCAGCTCATTTGAAAAATGCCTTCTCAAGTGCCTCAACAATAATGAGCTTAGACAATGTTTGCATGAAATGCACAGAGGTTCAACAAATTTAATTCTTGCCTGCCAGAATACCCCCCTTCCTTTCCTCATTGTTCGGTGATTATTCATCAGATGGCTCCACTAGTATCACCTACGCGAAAGCAGTTTCTTTTGGGTAGCCGATGCTGCAGCTGATGCGGATATCGAATTAATTCTGAACGAATCAAGCAAGTACATCATCCAAGTTGCTACTGAATTGAAAATGATGGTTGTATGCTATCTGCTTTCCAGATATCAGCGCGAATAAGCGAGTGGCTTAACTGATACAACCATTTTACGGTTTGCGTTGAGCGTTGCACCTGCTTTTAGGTAAAAAACTGTCTTCAGGCATGCCTTGTTAGTACATCAAGATGTGTTGCAGAATACTTTAGGGGAATGCCATGAGTCTGCAGAGCTGCGGCCGTTCGATGCATTGTACTATGCTGCCTTGCACATGATTTCACTTGCTGTATTGTTTGCTGAGTTTACCTTCTTTTCTTGCAGCTTTTTGATTTGGCCAGTAAGGCATGCAGAGCTCTGGGCAGCCACAACGGCAGTGTGACGTCACTGTTGGCATGGACAGAAGGCCTGGCTATTTCTGGCTCCTTAGATGCCACAGTGAAGGTAGGTGGCACATCAACACTGGCGGCGCGCTGCCTGCAGCAATGCCCATTCACTGGGTGTCACTATGTCTTTGATGCCTGCTGTGCATCAAAGTCGCAATGGACGGTGTGTTGGAATTAGCCGCCGTCGGTTATAACAGATCTAAACCTGTTACTGGTATACTATAAATGCAAACATATTTCCAAGTAGAGCCAAAACTCTGATATAGTGAAGCGAAACTGAAGTGCCAGCATGTATTCCATAGAACTGGGCATTTCTTCCCTTTTATAGTAAAGACATTTTTAATAAAAATTGGTTATACTAAAGTGCATCTGGCTGCGGCGACAGACTTCACAAAAGGACATCACTGCATGCACGCTACCTAAAATCACATGACAAATAAAAAAAAAAAATTTTTAAACTTTTTTTTTTTTTTTAATGGCTTTACTATCAGGCTCACTAGCTCTGAGAAGAAGCCAACTTTATGTAGGCCTTGGAACCGTGAGGGAAAGCACATGGCAGGTGGGGGAAAAAAAATGGTTTGTGGAGTTTAACGTCCCTAAGCGACTGAGGCTATGAGTGACGCCGTAGTGGAGGACTCCGGAAATTTCGACCACCTGGGGTTCTTTAACGTGCACTGACATCGCACAGCACACGGACGCCACTCCGTTTCGCCTCCATCGAAACGCAGCCACCGAGGTCGGGTTTTTTTTTTTTAAAAAAAGGGAAAAAAAAATATAAAGCTGGCTACAAACGTGGAAAAAAAGCCAGCGTGGTTCATTTAGAAATTAAAAGAGGATAAAAGTGCAGTGAGAAGTAGGAAAAAGAAGCAATGGTCTAATGTTCGCAATACTGTGCAGCGCGAAGCACGAGGCAGCAGTGGAAAGAAGTGGAGGCATGACGAATGGGGTTTTATGGTGCTTGACTGTCACGTGCATTATCTACTGCCTCTTAAATGACAGAAGCACTGGAGGATGATGCCGTGTTCATGCAAGACTTTGGCCTTTATATGAAATGAAAAACGGTTGTATTCTTTGTGGCCATATTGCATTCATGCTGAGGAGGTACTTCCACAAGATGTAAGGAAAAAAAAAAATAAGAAAAGAAAATTGAAAAGAGATAAGAGAAGGATGGGAGGCATTTTAGAGGGTTTTTTTTTCCTTTTCTGAAGCGGCAGGATGTGTTTAGCAAGTGGCCATTTAATTACCAGACAGCATCTTCAGGGCCACGTTATCACCAACAACTGATGTTAGTAAAGACCCTGCTATAATAAAGATTTTTGCCGGTCCGAGTGACCTTACTGTATAAAGGGGTTTACTGTCATAATAATAGCTGTTGATTTCTACAGCATTTTTAGAAGCTTAGTGAAGGAAGTGGGTCACATGCCTATGCTGTCAGTCAGCTAGGTTGGTATATCGCATAACATCTGGTGCAAGAGTGAATGTTTGCATCTTTGCATAACTTTGGTGTTAAAAATAGATGTACCACTGCAGAGGACATACACATCCAACTCAAGTTCCTTCCGTCAAGCAGCTTTGCAATGTCTTGTCATTAGCATTTAGCAGGTGTCTAAAACTGACTGAAGGCATGAGAAGTGATTGTAGGAAAACCATGAGGAGAAACATTACTTGCAGATGCGTGACACATTCAGTGCACACAAATTTTTGTGGTATACTTTTGCATTGGGTTTTTGAAGTGATGCTTTCATTGTTGCATATAAGCAATACTGTAAAAACCCGCATATAATAAAAGTTGTAAGTTCAGGATAACAAAAACGAAGAAAACGTTTTCATTCACGTATAATGCGAGAAATAAGAAATCAACCGAAGTATTTATTTGTATACTACATTTCACTATTGCCCTTCGAGGCGTATGCACTCCGCACTGTCATGTCCAATGCTACCCCGCACCTGGCGTCGAATAGTGCCACAAGCCATCGTGCTGGTGCTGGTTTGTCCCCCGTCTTGCGCTGACACGCTTGATCAGAGAATTTCACATTGTTTTAAAACCAGTAGGCCACTTCCAGCTCGGATGTGAGATGGCAGTGCACGAGCTGCCGGCCGTAATGTGCCATGTCCCGTTCACTCCAGTTCATGTCTAGCACTGCGTGCAGGCATGTGGCATGCTGTGGCATGACAGCGCCTTCTCTCGCTGGAAGTCTGTTGCAGGTAATGCTGATTAATAACAAATAACGAGGCTGGAACTGTGAATTTAGGATGAAGTCTGCTCAAAACCGCATATAGTATGAGGCGGAAATGTGACAGGATAAAATTGGGGCAAAAGCATTATGTTATTGTATGTTGGTTTTTGCAGTAATTCAACATATCTGCATGTGACATTAGGACATGGAGCGGTATGGTATACTTAATTACATGAGAAGGCATATTGACCCTCGATTACTAGTCTGAAGTTTTGAGGTGTTATGTGCTCAGCTGGTTTAGCTAAAGAAAATCCTTAGACAGCAGTGCTGGTATTTTAAGCTTCGCTTTGGTTCATAACTTGCACTGGTCGGGACTGATGACTGATTGATTGTCCTGTAGGTGTGGCACAGGGATGGCTCTCACATCACACTGGCAGGACACCAGGGTTCAATCACAGCTTCTCTCTGCTTGTTTGCTGACAACATCAGGCTTCTGTCTTCTTCAGACAAGGGCGAGCTCAAGGTAAGCCGTCTCATTGCGCACACAAAACAGACTGAGTATCGTTGTGAACAGTTAGGGTGTTTTTGTGTACAAAGTCCTTCTGCCTTGTAGCCCTTTGTAGTCAAATTTTTGCAAAAAAGAAAAGAAAGGAACTAACCACAGGATCAGTTTTTTCTTTTTGATGATGTTGAGCAAACAAAATGAGTAAAATAGGGGAAAAGAGTTATAAAGTGTTCCATTGACAGCAATTACTATCATCCTGTGAAGACATCGCCTTACCAAAACATGCTGTCCTGCTCCGATTAAGGCACAGTAATAGGAATGTAGTCTGAGTTTGAATAGCATTTGCTGCGGGGCCAGGAAAGAAATCAGTACATGCAGTCAAGACGATCACATTACCAGACACCTGACTAACATGAAGGAAAAAGAAACTGAGCAAACCAGGAAACTGATCGCACCCAGTGGAGACTGATAATTACTGTAAGAACCAGAATCTAGACCCAACTTCTTTTCAAGAAATGACTGCAAAAAGCCAACCCCTGTCTTGTATAACTTTCATTCGCGAAAAAACTAAGAGGGTCTTGCACGATAGTCTCATTGTGCCTTACTGGTTGCCATAACAGCTGTGATGCGAGCAGTTGTCTAGTCACCAAAATGGCAAATGAGACGACAGCATGCATGTTAGTGCAGCAGTCATGGTCAGAGGAGGAATGAGGAGGGCACTGTCAAAGAAGCAGAAAGAGTATAGAGGGCATCATGCTACCAGTCACGTGACAGTGCATTGCGCAAGTGAACTTTCGCCTTCACGCATAGGTGGTCCTAAGTGTGTCTGTTGATATTTTCAGTGAACTTTTTTTTTTCTTTTTTCTTTTTTTTTTTTTTTTTCCTTGTTAGAACTGGTATGTTTTAGGGGGGCGGTTGGTGCTCAACCTATAGTCTTGTATTCATGATAGTTAATCAAGGACAACTGCCAATAAAGATGAAATCATCTTTTTCTGCTGCTTTTGCGATCACTCAAAAAATAAACTTTGACGGCATGTTTCCGTTAATGACGTTTTGACATTGAAGTCAAAATCAGTTCTCGTTTTTTTTGCACGACAGCAGCATAAAATGTTTTGTGACACTCCTGCAAAGCCCTAGGAGTTGGAAGCACCTCCCAATGAGCACTTTACTTCAGTAGGGCGCGAAATTTTAATTTGAGGTTGTCACTGCACATTTACGGCAAGAACGTTGGCGGACGGAAATCATCTATTGTTCCCATGTGGCGGAAACCTTCGAAAGGTTAGTACGCCAGTTACAGAAGAAGCTTGATCTCCCACTCACCCAAAGGCAGTTTACTCGAGTGGCAGTTGAGAAGTATGATTTACTGAGTGAGTTGATTCATGCTTTAGCGGCAAGAGGAACAGGATGCTGGACCCGAAAAAGACACACATGCGCATTCACAGGTGTGCGCGTGCTTGCATGCACGCTGGTGAATGCGTGTGTGTGCATCTTCTTCTGGTCCAACATCTTGTTTTCTACTGGTTTCTTCTGCTGTTACGACTGAAAACGGCTGTTGGCGGATGCTCTCTGTTAGAATGGAAATTGGGTTCAACTGACGTCAACAGTTTAATTTCTGCGCCACTTTCTTATGCAGTCCCGTTCCTGTGAGGAGGGCTCTAGAAATCAGTGCAGCAAATGATGCCAAGATTATGTTAGAAGGCAAAACCTTGCTTTGCTTTGCATTCCCATGAGCAAATGCCTTTTCACTGTACCAGACTTGATCATACTGCAGCATCCCCAGCGGCATGTGGGTTTTTCGGCATTGTTGGTGTCTTCCCATCAGTGAGGAGAAATATTTTATTTCTCAGAAAACCAAAATGTCAGTATGCTTCCCTAGTGATAATCCACGAGTCTTCTAGGTATTACACTCTGAAGGGGTAGTTGGTTCATATTAATTGAACGAGTAAAACTGCGCAAAAAAGATTAGATATTACTTCTAGGTATTACTTGTCGTTTTCCTTATTATTCTCCTTTAGTGTCCATGCTGTTACTTCTGCTTGCTGAGAGGCACAGCGAAGGAATTTTAGCGTGCACTATATTATAGGGATTTTCTTTCTTGCTACGAACTTTTCTACTTGAACCCCACGCGATGAGCTGGCTCAGTGATTTTGACGTTCGGCTGATGGTCCTAAAATTGCCTGTCGGCTGTAAGAGCCGAACTTCGACGGAGGCAAAGTAAAGAAATGACTATATGCTGTACGATGCTGGCACACATTAAAGAACCAGCAGGTGATTTAATTTAATTAAAATTAATTAAATTAAGGAAAAGTAATGAAGACAGGTCACGACAGCGCCACATCATGCCTTGTCTCGCCCGTGTCAGTTGGGGGCACCCGGTGAGAGGGCACACCCAAATAGCTCAGTCGGCAACGGGCAGGGGCGACTGAGAACACACAGTGGGACATGGAATTTTTACTTGTTCTTCTATAACTGTTGTGTGCTTCGATGACAGTGTGATATTGAGATTTTTGCTTTGTGGCGTTCACTTTTCAGATATGGAATCTAGAAGAACAGACAACAGCCAGAGAGTATCACAACCAGCCATTTGCTCAAATGAAAGGTCACAATGGCAGTCCAGTCTTGTGCTGTGATGTGTCACCGGATGGAGCATTCCTTCTTTCTGGATCCACCGACAGTACCATTCAGGCAAGCCATCATATTTAATTGGCTGTGATCATATTGATATTGGAAGGCTCCTGGTGTCATCGCTGCATTTTTCCTGCAGCTCTAGAGAAGGAAGCTCGGATAAAAAATTAAAACAGAATTTAGTGTGGATTTAAAGTCCGCTGGCTCGCTACAGTCCATGGGGAAAGAAAAGACTGGAAAAGAGAGGTGCAGGAAAAAGTAAAAGTTTTATATAAATAAGTATAAACAAAGATCTGCGAGCGTGGAATTTGAGGTGAGGTGCTGTAGTGATATGCTAGGAATCGAAAAACAGTGATGTGCAGGGTCCTTCAGTTTTGCTGACACAGTTCACTGTATGGAGAGTGTGCAGTGATGGGAACTTCGAAGGGTTTAGAGTTTGTGTTGGTAACAAATCTCATCTAAATAAGCAAATAAAAAGTTCTTTGTGCACCTCTTGTTTTCTATGGCAGGCTAAGGTACCTAATGCACAGTCCACTATAAGTGGCACATGGGTGATTGGTTCCGCAAGACGGTCATATTATGCACATGCTTGTTGGCATAAGCTGGGCTTTCAAACAGTATATACAGTCAAACCTCGATATAACGAACACGCATATAACTGATTATTGAATAATATCGAACTCTTCCGAAATATTTTTGTCGCACACATGTATTTTTAACTTCCCATAGCGAACGCGCAGTAACTGAATTCTGACGATTCAGTTACTGCGCACATAGATTCCAGACAGTACACACTGTTGTACTAAATAAGCAAAATTACTTTTCTTGCAGTTCAGAACAATTTAGCACAATAAAATTTACTGTATCAACTATATGGTAAGGGCTTAAACCTTGACTAATGAACTTCATTGAAACCAGATTTATACATAATGTGTTACAAGTAATTAGCTACTTGTAGTAAATTATATTAGACCCAAATTCATTTCATTGGATGCTGACTAGAGTACACTTCGTGCTCTCGCAGACATAGAGAAGTGAAGGAGGAAATGCGATGTGTCCTCTTGATTCTGGCTTTCCTTTTTTTTGTTTCTCGGTTTCCTTCACACTATTCTACAGCGCTGACAGAATACTTAGCATGGTGATGCAGTCAGTGGTGGTAGTTGAGGGTGGGATGTCAGTGACTAGAGCTCAAATATGAGTGAAAGACAGCTGCACTGTCATCATCGCCTGTAAGACGCTCGAGGCTACAGATGTGTTGAACCAGTTTATGAGCTCAGCTCACAACACGACTGACACACAGTGCGGTCCCTAAGGTCATATGAACATTGTGTAACACTGTTGTTGAACCGAAGAAAACGCATAAGCAGCATGCAGCTTTAACTGTAATTAAAGTGTCCCTTTGAGGGGTTTGAAACACGTTTTGCCGCAGTGTTTGCATGTCGGGAAACAAATTTAGATTTTGCGATATTTGAGTTTTGCAGGTAAACTGCAGAATTTACTGACTTTTCTATATTGATGTTTAACTCTACAATTGCAGTTTTGAATTGTTAATGTGCCTGCTTGCGAATGTGGTTATTGGCATGTATCCATTTAGTACCAGTTTTTTTGTGAAATAAATGATTGCTTGCTGTAGTGACTTATTTTTTCTTCTTTAATAATCCAGTCTTGGACACCTGGTTAATACAGGTTTCCCTGTTGGTTCTGCCTCTTTCATATTATATGGTTGTCTTCGCATGTGTATAAAAGGAAACCTTTCATTTGTTCGACAGCTGTGGGATGCCAGAACATGCGAGTCTCGAAGCACCCAGACGCTGGACAACTGTATCCGCTGCTGTCGGTTCGGGCCGAGTTCAAGTGGGGTTATTGTGGCCGCTGGAACTGACAGTGGAACTGTCTATGTAAGTGAAGTTAAGAAATTTTTGTTTGTATGTATACCTGTTTGCCTAATATTTCAGTGTCCAAAAAAACAATGCGAACAAACGGAGACGAAAGGAAGAAACCACAGGAACAAGCAGTTCCTTCCTTTCGTCCCAGTTTGTTCACGCTGTTTTCTTGGATAATGTATCACCAACTTGCCCGCTTAACTATCCTGTTAATATTTCAGGGTGAACCCTGAAGTGTTTATCTACCTGTCACACCAGTTTGTCATAATCACCGCTGGTGGTTGCAATAGCCTAGTGTGACTGAAATTGGTGCAAGATTGGGAAAAGAATTGGAATTGAATATTTAAGAAGTAGCGACTCAAACTGTGTGCGTCATGTGTAAACCTAGCGAGCTTTCATTGGAGCCTGAAATTTCAGGTGGCATGAAGGCATGCTTTGATTTCGTTTAATGGGGTTTAACGTCCTGAAGTGACTCTTAACCTGGTCAAACTGCACTTCTCCAAGGTCCTTACTGCAAGGGGATTTTATTGCTCTAAAGGAGCAAAACCAAAAAGGAGCGGCAGCACAGTTACATGGCAAGTGCGAAGGAGATAGATGACGATGATGATCCATGTTGATGTTGATGATGGCTGTACTCTTTGTAGCGGGTAGGCCAACCTCCGTGAACGTCGTCTGTCGATCTCTAGAATCACGTTAAATATATAAAATGATTCAACTAAGTATGGCAGTACAAAATAACTGCATTGGCAAACAAACTTTGAAGTTTTTTCTCAACCCTACAGTTTCTTAAAGTTCATTGTAATCTGAAATTAATCAGGGTAGAAATTTGGGCAAGTCGATACTGATTCATACCATACGAGAAGCGCAACACAAGGGCAGTGGACACAAGGGGAGAGAACACACACCACAACACAGGCGCTAACTTCCGACTGACGAAGAAAGCCAAAAACAACTATGTCGAACGGAACCTCAGCAAAAGTAGCGCATGCGCTGACCTAAGAGAAAAAAAATAAATTGAAAAAAGATGCGAAAATAATTGGGAGATCACAGATGTTTTGAACCCAAGAAGGCCATCTCTCGTTTAAACAAGGAAATGAATAGTGTACTAACACAGTTACTTCCACAATTTCGCGAGTTAGCTTATCTCTACTCTGGGCAATGACTGAGCATTTATCCGAAAAAGGCACGCACTTGCAATCTTTGCAGTGCAAGGCTAGATTGCTGCTGCTATATGTCTTCATGTTGTTATTGTGCTCCCGAAGCCTTTCGTTCAGGCACCTACCAGATTGTCCAATATACTGCTTGTCACAAGAGAGCAAAATGTTGTACACAATGCCCTCAGTACATTTAACAAATCTTCTCCTGTGGTGCATAGTACACTGCTGCTTTTGGGAGTGATGTGCGGAGGGCAGGGATCTTTTGCATAACACACTGAGTTTCCCTGGGGAATGTTTTCCTATTTTCTAGAGATTGTGTGCGAGAAATTAACCCCTAAATAGAATTTTAGGCCTAAATATAATATTCAAAATTATATTTGCAGCGATAGTTCTCTTTTTCGAGCTGCTTGCTGGCACTCATGTTTGGGCTGCTCTTCAACTCATCTTAAAAGCCTCTGATGACCTCCTTTTCTACCACAAGCCTTTTTCGCAAAGGTCTTGAGGCTTTGCCATGTAGCTGCGCATCAACCGCCTTTGGAGCAAAGAACCTTTAATGCCCAAGGCCTTAGGAAAGGCCTAGTGACAGGGGCTATCAAGGTATGAGAGATACCAGATGTGCTCCGAGACGTCCTGGGGTCCTTTGAGACACTATCTATGTATCTGTGTACAAAGTCAACTTGCAGGTATACCTGAAAGCACCTAGCAATGATTGTTTGAGTGAATTTTGCACCCTTCATATTGCAAATTTATTAAACTCTCGTTAATTTCTTCTTTAAAGGGTCACTGTCTAGGGTATGACCATTTAAGCAAAGGAGCCCAATGCTTCGATCTGGTACCGGAGATAGTCTGTGCAAAATGCTACAGCGATACGCGCGCAGCAAAGCAGCAAAAATACAAATCAAAGCTCTCTCATCCTCTCCTTCTGCGAACCAACTTCCCCGTTCTCTACACTGGCCCATCTAGCTGCTAGGCTGACGTCGGACTAGCATCGACATTCATTTTTCCATCTCGCTGACTGACAGGTGAAGGATGGGCGTACACAACTAATTGTGTGTGCCGCTCGCTGTGCTCTTTTTCCTCGCCATGGCCAGACTGAATGCAGCAGCGCGCCCTTCCTCGCCCGTTTCGTTTTCTTGCGCACAGAATACCACTTCCCACCTCCCACGTGGAGGAGGAGGAGGAAGAATTTGGCTTGAGGAGGCTAGACGACAGGGCAGGAGAGTGAAAAATCTTTGCGAGGGAACGAGAGGAGAGAAACACCACAGAATTAGGTGATTGCAGTAGCTGTAACTCTTTTCAAAAACATTTTGCGGCCTTGCGTTCTGGGGGCAAAGCCTCACAGTCACAGGGGAAGAAAATATTTTCGACCAGAGGATGGACAGTAGCCTTTTAAGGGACCAGAAATAACCAGAAGTTCACCAGAAGTTCGAATTTTTGAGTGGGCTTGAAAAAAATTGGCTGTGGTTTAGCTTCAGTTAAATCTAGTGGGACGCAATAGCTGAAGCGGCCATCTGTGCTGCTCGTCACTCATGCCTTGCAGCATCGTCGCGGCAGCGTTTCTGCCGCTCTTCTGGCTTTATCCCCTTCTCTTCTCCTCCGCAAACTTTTAACTTTCAACACAATGTCCTCCAGGTCATCAGATGCAGCCAACCAACAATCGTAATGAGCACGGCTGCTCAGTTGCTTTCCCTCCGATTCCATGCACAGCTCTGGCCGA
Organism: Amblyomma maculatum; assembly: GCF_055883805.1. NCBI lineage: Eukaryota > Metazoa > Arthropoda > Arachnida > Ixodida > Ixodidae > Amblyomma > Amblyomma maculatum. The sequence goes on along the minus strand of NC_139347.1, from coordinate 46,858,893 downwards.
GGCATGCGGCGCGCCTCTATATATACTGGAGATTGATGTCAGCGATCATTTGTCTTACCACGCAGCTGCTCATGCGGCTACTTCCCACATCTGTCCACTTTTGACCTTGACTTTTCGTGGGAACACAGCTACCCAAGTTGTTGTAGTTTAAGTTCTAATTTGACTTCGAAGCTGTTTGAAGGTCATCGGAAACACACGGTGACATTGGCATTACCTCGTGTAGTGAAGCTATTGCTTCAAAACTGCTGAAAACGTTTTGCATCTCAGTAATTTTATCTAGTGAACACCCATATGATGTTAATCTCCACTTGAGGTGAAACCTAAGTGAGAACGATGGTTTTTCCCGAGAACAATGAAGAATTGGTACAGAATTGTTAAGGCCTCTGCTAAAATTTTCGCAGTGCAACGCAGTAGCAGTTATGACTCCACAAAACAGTTTTGTTAGATTTTCAGTATGCTTCATCACACAATATATGCGCTAAAGCATTGCAGTAACGTGCGCAGTTTCAGTGGTCTCAGCGTGCCGAAGGAGCACGTGGGTGCACGCGAGAGATGTGTGCATAGGTGTTAGAACAGCGTTACGACATTTCACAATAAAAATAATGGAACAAATGCAGGCCAATCAACGTCTGAAACACCAATGCGTACAGTCTATTGCAGTGGCGAGATGGCGCGAAGTTAAAACCGAGACAGTGTGAGTGGTTTAGGTATGTTTTGGTAATTGGGGAACTTCTTACCACCATCATACTTTTCATAGTGCACGCGAAGTGCGTGAGCATCACTGTTTCAGGCAACAGAGGTTCGGGGAGATCTGTTTTGTAGGTCGCCTGCTGCGTGTGTCATACCTCGATACGATCGCCCATTCGAATTACCCGGATCGAGGCCGACCTATGTCTAAATTAATGAGTTTAGTGTGCTGAGAAGTACACTTATAGAATCACTCAAGCCGAGCATGGGAAATGCGTGTACTGTTGTTTTGACTGCCTAAACTGTCATTGGTGCGAATTATGTCATTTGCTGTTGCCATCCTCCTTTCTTTCCGATGCTGCAAAACATTCAAGTGCTATAGCGCTGTTTTCAATGGAATCATGGCATTATGTGCCTTCTTGAGCTGCCCTGTCTAGCTGGCTTGGTGGTGAAGGTGTACTGAGCCGGTTGATCCCAGTTGCAGCGACTGTGTTTTGTTGAGGCGCAACGCAAGGCTCCTGTGTGCTGCATGTTAAGCTTAGGTGGTTGAAATTATCTATAGCCCTCCACTATGGTGGCCCTAGCTTCAGTTGCTTTGGAGCATTAAACCCTTCTTGAGCTGTACCCATATCTTCGTGCTTTGTGCGGAAGCTGCCAATATGGCTGTAGTGGAAGGTAACTTGTGTCATTTGACAGGATGTGGGTCCATAGGAAGTGGTCATGTAATATTTCTTAGGATAGATGGTGCCGTAGAAAATGCCTGTGACCAAATTGTAGCCCAGGCATAATCTTGCGTGGAGCTTCTCTGTAGCCGGTGATTGTCTCTCTGTCGTGAAAGAGACCGCAGTGTTTCCTGCTACGTTCAGGTTCGGGAATCTGTACGCTTGGTTGCAATTTGTTTTCGGAAGAAGTTACTTATTACAAGTATTGGTTACAAAAAAAATATAATTGAAATGCCCAGCTCATTACCATAATCAGTTACAAAATTTCAAGCAAACATAACTTATTACAAATAATTACTTTCTGCTTTGGCGTTGGGTGAAATGTGAAAGATATTTTGTTGTTTTTTGTCTTTTTTTTATCTTTAATCATCTTGAAGCCTCATTGAAATATTGCTGAAATTTCACTCGCTGTGAAGAAAGAATCCAGAAATTAACACACGAAAAAAAAGCCTAATTTGAAATCTGACCATGCACCCCTGAGCTGAAGTGTGCGCATTGCATTACCTTCCGCAACCTGTAAAATGCTTCCCTCAATTTCTGGCCAAAGGATTGTGGGGACACGAGTAGTTTTGTTCTATTTAAAATGCTCAAGAATTTTCAGGAGTGCTCTTCGACTTTTGCAGGTCTACTCTCTTTATGAGAACATACTGCACAAGCTTGGGGAGCACAAGTTTTGGGTCTGGGACCTGGCATTTGCCCCCGATGGTCGGCAGCTCGTGTCTCTCTCCGAGTCCATTTGCTGGTGGTCTCTGGACTGCCTGGAAGCTGAGGCGGTGGTCAACTCCCTGGGTGACACGGCTAGCCTGACATCGGTGGACTCGCTCATACAGCAGCATCGGTCTCCCAGCCTGCTTCAGAGATTCCAGTTGCACAGCTCCAGGGCTGTGGCGCTCTTTGCATCGGCCGACTTCAGGACCTTCGTCACCGTAGACGACTCCGGCGTGCTGTATGTGCTTAACAGACTGGATGATGAAGGGATGAGGGAAAGTTGATTGTTTTTTTGTTTGTGTTGAAGTAGGCATTGTGCATGCCCTGACCACGGACTAAAAATCTTGTTCTTCCATTGTTGCACCTGTGTGCCATATTTGGTAGAGGCCAAGGGTTCTTGAATAGCAATTTCTCAAAGGGTGCCACTTTTGGAGGAGCCTTTGAATGCACTGCTGTTGTTGTGACCTGTGATGATGGCACCTAGAAAACTAGTGTGGGTCATTCATAAACTCGTAACCTAATTGCGTACACCTCTGTGCCTACACCAGCTGCCAAAGAGCAGCTGATGTCGCGAGATTGACTCGTTTCTATCTTGAAAACGAGTGTTTTTGTTTTTAATATTTTCGCGGTTATCAGTGCTGAAAGCCACATAACCTAGTCTGTTCAGTCCGGCCATGCTTGACGGATTCTGCACTTTTGTTTTATGAGTGCTATATCTTTTTTTTTTCTCTCTCTCTAGTTCCTACAGCCCAGATGTCCCTCTGCACAGGGCAGTCGGGCATTATTGGCATTTAATAGCCCATGATGTATGACTGGAACTGCATGGTGACTGCTGAGAGTAAAGTTTTGGTCATTGTTTTACTCTCATAGAACTGCACACATTTCATAAATTCATGTTGGTAGAGGAAGCATTAGTGACTTTTATAATATCTGCTAGTCGTGCGGAAACGCATCAGATGTGTTCGAGCGTGTCACTGGAACATCTTCCTCATTTTCAGGAAAACTAGCATTCTTTGACAAATTCGATGAATGCAAGTACCTTGAGGCAAATTCTGTTCAGGGACGGAGCGAGAAGGAGGAAAACTAAGAAAGACACCCTGTGATCAAACTATGACATTGCGTGCACTCAGGATAGGCTTCAGGTAAGTTATGTTGTTGTATGTGTTTTGCACATTTGCCGGCCCTCGGCATGTGTACACTCCAGTACTAGCACAACTGATGGGTGGTGTAGAGGGCCTGAGTGGTCAGATGACAAGCTGCAAAACATTGTGGCAACAGTAGCAACTTGGGAAAAGAGGTAGCACTGTCTGCATAGCTGTACTATGTGTGACTTTCTAGCCAGTCAGCCACACAGAATGATGTCAGATTGTGCTGGAGGGCTGTGCCTAAGTTGCGCAACTTGTGCTCGTTGTCGGCCTGGTCCACCATTTCCTTTTTTAACCTCTTATCTTTAAAAACAGAGAATTCGATTTCAGTTTCTGTCCTTTACCATTAAACTCTCTTGCCATCGGCTGCATGTCTTGAAGGACAGCTTGAAGTGAGGATAAATGTTTGCTTTTAGTTCCCTTTTTTCCTCTTGACTTCTAAAGGAAGTTGCACCTATAAAGGTACTTGCTAAAACTTTCCGACGTTCAGGTCATTAACCTTTTTCTTTCAACAGACACCGCTGTACTTCTTATTTCAAGGCTTTATAATTATTGTACATTGCCAAGTGGGCAGGGGTGCTATTTAAGAGAGTGGGATATTGTTTCATCCATTCTACTACTTTTCTTCATTAGGCTTTGTAGGACATATGAACTCCTGTTGGTTGATCTCTTTATGGTAAGCTCGATGATTTTAATTTGAGTTACACCAGTCGCAGAATTTTAAGCCGCGCAAGACAAGACTTCAAGGAACTACACTGGGGGATAAAACTGCAAACTTTTTTTTAGTAGAATTCCTGCTGTTGACCTTACATACAGAAGAGCTCATGATGCAGAGTGGTCAGACACAAATCTTTTGTTTGTGGTCGAGGTGACTGTTACAGTACTAGTTAGAATGTTGAGGAGAATAAAAACTTTTTCTTCAGGTTTTTTTTTTTTATGAGCATATCACTGCAATATTTAGCACGATCATGTTAATTGGTTTAAAGTGTGGTGTATCAGTAAGATGTTTTGATCAGTGTGATGCTTCTGTACTTAATGAAATGTTTGCTGCAGCTTGATCTTGTCCGGCATAGTCAATTGTTTTAGTACTTTTATGCCCAAGGTTGATAAAATGTGTTTCTTCATCCTGCGTACATATTTTTGGGCAGCGCATAACTTGACATTCTTAGATTAAAGATTTAGCCCTGACTAGCTAACAAATTTTAATTCTTGTGACATGCAGTTTCAGTAACAATGTGATTCTAAGAGCAAAAAATTTGCTACGAGGGAAGTTAACAATTGTTTAATTGTAATTTCGGCAGACTAATCGTGAAGAGAAATATCGTTCACTGTAAAGCTCATTAGGAAATAAGTTTTAAAACAAAACTTGTCGAGCAATCTAATTGTATCGAAAGGGATTCTAGTGTGTCACTTTAGTTGTGGTTTCATTTAATACTTCTTATGAAAGTATTCAAGGTGACTGATTTATAGTTGGTTTAAGTTTGATTGCCACAGCAAGAAAATATTGTGCGGTGCAAGATGTAATGGTCAGGATAATGTGCTGGTAGATGAGAAAATGATTTGCATCTTTCATGTCTAGCACCTTCATTTTTTGAAACAAGCCTTGAGCCTGCAGTGCATTGCTGGATTCGCTGGTGTCTTCTGTTCTCGTCAGTGCAGGGTCGCTGGTTTACAGAATGCATGTACTGACCTTGTCTTTCCAAGCCTATTTTTATGTTGACATGCCCACTGGTGCACATGACCGTTTTGGCCATGAGTGTGGCATATGCAGAAAGAAACGCGATGCACAGTCAACCAAACTGTTCAAGAAAAACTTCTCTTGCCATAGTATCTGATTGTGCCAGTGGTCATTTTTATTTTAGGCATTGTTTCTTGTTGACGTCATGTATCAGCTAGCCCAAATTGTTGTCCTTTTTAGACGATTTTTTACACATGCTTTTAGCATATATATTTATTTGTGCTCTACTGAAGTGTACAACAGTGATTTGAAAAGACATACAGGTGAAGATGATGTGTTTCTCACCCTTGAAATGCACAATGCTTATACACAATTTTTCACATTGAAATGTGTAACATCAAGATGCATTGTCATATAATGACATGCAAAGTCATATGTATACTGCAGTCTGTGCCATTTTTGCTTAGCTTTTGCTGTGCTGTGTTGAACAAAATTTGTGTGGCCACAATCAGCCAATTTTAGTTCGCACTATTGTTAATCCAGTTTAACTTTTTACACCGTTATAAACCCGAATTCTCTTCTCCATCTGCAATTGCACGATGGTTTGTACTTGCCTAAAAATGTCCTCAATTTTTTGTTTTCCCCCTTTTGTTTTTCTTGGCTATCTTTGGCCTTTTCTGTACTCGCTGTATATGAGATGTGCCTGTAGAATGGGTTTTTGAACAATGTTTTTATAGATTGCTTCAGTTTTGTGCTTTATGCCCAAAGCAGACAGATATGTTTAGGGGCCAAACAAGAAGCACTGTTAATACTTAATGGGCTGAGCTTGAATAAGCTTTCAAGAAAATATTTGATTGCATGCACCTAAGTTTTCTAGGCATTGCTTTATTGTTATGGGTATGCATTAAAGAGAAATTCATCGCTCGGCTTCCAAGATCTGTGTTACCAGTGCAGAGCTGCTGCGTAAGGTTTTTTTTTTTTTGCTACTGTGGGCATTTCTGACGAGGGTGACATTTTCATTGTCACATTTTTGCTCAATATATGTCAGATGGAAAAGTTTTTGCTTATATTTTGTGCTGTTTCTATTATACAGTTGCCACACTGTCAGTGACCACTTTTGTGGTCAAGTGGTGGGCAGTTTAAACATTGTGTGTAGTAATATAAGAATAACTTATCAGCTTCTGTACATGATGCTATCATATAGCTTTTATAAAAAGCAGTGCATGCAACATGTGCTTCAGGTTTTTAAAAGTGCAGCCACCAATAATGGCCACAAGCATATGCTTGTGTGTGACTCATAGTTGATGGCTGATATTGAAATGTTGAGCCAATTTTGCTGCAAAATATATCAGCAGAACAAAATCAAGCTCTTGATTTTAAGGGTGTGTTTTATTGAAGTTGTTAAGGAGTGAAGAGAGAACTGACACCTAGGCCTGTGGTTATGTATACTTCTCAAATTTTTAATATCACTTGTTGCATTGCTAACTGAAATGTGCAAAACTGCTTCTCTCAGTCATGCGTCTTTCTTGTTGAGCAGCAATTCAATGCATAATGTGGTTGTTAATGGTCCCTGTTCTTTAATAACACATGTTAAGATGGAGTACTTGTTTGATTCACTGAATTAAAAATCTATACCCTCTGCAGCAAAAAAGAATTAAATTAAGCAGCATATGCAGCAGTGGTTCAGATCCATCTTGCTTCCTCTGGGTAAACCATTTCTCTGAAGCATTAATGATGGTGAGCTTCTTATAGAGTAAATATACTTTAAGGGTGGGTGCAGTGCAAAACTTACTGCTGCATATGCTGCCTGTTTGGCTTTATCACAGCAGCCAATAGGGATTTTCAGTTATTACTGACTGAATCATGCAAGTAGAGTTACTAAAGAAAAGTCACTGTTAAAGGCCAAGTCAAATGCTAAAATCAGAGCTCGAATAAGCAATTAGTGTAGTCGGGAGAAGCATTTTATATGTGGCATTTAGTGATGCAACATTTGATATCAAAAATGGGGAAGAGTGTAGACTTAATGAAGGCATCAGTATGTGCCATTTGTTACTGCACCAAACAAACCTTAGGCAGAGCTTTTTTTCTTGTTGTTTCCATCCCTAAAATGGTAGTGCCTCTGAAATTGGTGTGTAATTTGTGCATGTCTGTCAAGCCTTTCTTTTTATTGCTGGAAATATATCTATTGAGAGGAAATTATAAGCTAGCTTTTTTGCTAGCTGTTTTCATGATGTGGAGGAATAATGACTGAAAATAATTAGGCATGCTCATGAACCCTTGCATTGTTCTTTTTTTCTGGCTGTAGCTCTTTAAGAAGCTTTCTGGTTGCTTATGTCTAGTTAATCTGTTTTTTTAGACAATTAACTAAAATGCACGATGAGAAATAAAAAAAAATGCATGCTAAAAGAGAGCCAAGAGGGATGCATGCGCATTGCCTTTTCCTCTGTGCACCTTTAATTGCCCATTTGTGCATTTTTTTTTTCTTGGTTGCTCATTAACTGGTCTATTCAAGCTCATTATTCAAAATGAGAAATAAGTGTTGTTCCTTAGATAAACTCCAAATGGGTACCTGACATTCGTTACCTTTGACTGTGTGTGGAAAACTTATGCTACCTTGTAAATTACCATATGGGGTCATGTGCAGTAATTTACTTGTCTCCTAAGGAGTCAAGGACGTAATTCTCGGGATGTTGGGGAGCCTGCACATTGCATGTAGTCAGACAGCCTGCCCATTATGAACACAGGACTTCATTATTGTGTTCACTTTGTGTTCCACCTTACTTCTTGAATGCTTTGGAAGAGCATGTAAATGTGCACAGCTTTCGTATCGTGATACATAGCAAATGTACTGTGGGTGGTATCACCAGTATTCGTTGAGTGCAATCTGTTTTTAAGTAAAACATGTTCTTGATATGTAACTTTCTGATCGTCCTCTATGGCATCCTAGTTCTCCTGTTTTTATTCTCAAGAGCTCTGCCTGTTACGTGTCCATGCATTTTAAGCTGTTGCCATCGTGTAGAAATAAAATTGTTAGTCACAGTGTGTCAGTCAGCCACACAGTCTTTTTGGAGTGCATGTTGCTTGCATGTGTGTCATTTCTTTATGTGGATGCTTTGTGATGAAGCACTATTGCTTCTGGAATGATAATGTATACAGTACAGTATGTGTAGTTTGTATTTAATACAGGATAAGGTCTTTTTAAGTGGTAGCCATTTTGTGTGCCACAGTGATTTTTGGAGCATATACTTTTTGCTTGTCCTTTACATTTGTGTGTTTGAAGTGCACTGCTGAAAAATCCTTTCTGGAAGGGGTTTTCATCATTTTTGTACATTATACACATAGAATGTCATACTGAAGCTGAGAGAGTATGTGCTTTGTGGTTTTTGAATTTACTATATAAAGCTCTACAGTTTTTCACGTGATTGGTGTGCTTTATCATTCTAGAGAATGAGTGGCTATATGCCCGGAACGCTTTTTCTTTTTATGCAGCCAAGACTACAGGGGCGGAGCTTTCGTTACAGTGCTACTACATCATGTAGTTCTGGCATAACTGGCCTCAGTTACAGTTTCAGTTCTACCTTTACTCCTGTCTTAAGGAATTTCCATAGGGGTGTGCGATTATACTTTCTCTTTAATGAGTCGAATACAAATAACTTTGCTTTAGTACTGAAAGAAATTGGGTGGGAAGGAATGACTCAACGGCGGTAACAGCTCCCCCTCGCTGTTCCTCTGGCACATCTACATCTTTGTTCGTGTACAGACTATCATACTTGTCTAGTGCAGAAGCAGTAAAGTGAAATTTTAAGGTAGGTACTGGCTTCAACTGGTAATACTTTGCACTAGTGCAGCAGCAAAGTCATGCGAACCGTCCAGGAACAAGCACATTGCCCCTAACAACGCTGCGTTAATATTTCGCCAACTTTCTCCGCATCACACCACTCAAGCATTCAAACAAGTGTGATCGACATCAACTCCATACGTGCACTTTGCCACTCTTGATCAGTAGTCCCTTAATTTGTACTGCTTAAGCAACTGCAGTTGTTTTTTCGTCATTTTGTGTTTTTGGTTTAATTACATTCCTTATTATGTCCTGATTCCAACACAAAAAAAAAAAAAAAACGTTTTTCGAAATCCCAATTAGAAGTTTTAAAAAGGAAAAACAGCAAATCGAAACTGAAACTGCTTTCACGGCCAGAAACGATGTCCCAGTTGACGAAATGGTGATGTCACACTCATTAGAAAAACACTCGTACGTGCGTTGGATGGGAAAAGTATGGAAATCATGACGCACTGCATAAAATGTCTGAGGTAGTTCTATATAGGCCTTTCATAATCACGCTGGAAGTGGACAGTAATGCCAGTATACTATTTGTGACATCAGAAACTCAGTGTTGCCCGCAGAAATACTCTCAAGCCATGAAAACTGCATATTTTAAGGTGTTGCACACGAATGAATTGTCGTGCGGCGCCCAAATTTTGTAGAATGCGTCAGGACTGAGAGAACCTAAGGTAAAATTTTTACTAGAATATTCGAATGTCAAAAAACCTCCGGAGTTGACCTTCAACTATGATAAAAAAAGGGAAGGTGGCTACACAATATCAAAGAAAACTGAACAAAGGCTGAGGGGTAGCCTCATTCTGCAAGCCATGTTTCGACGAGAGGGATTGCTGCTTTAACAAAGTCTTGGGAATGTGCCTGCATGGCAACATGTCTGACTCGAAATGCAAGGGTCCTGGAGGGTTTAATGCCCCACACTTTCCCATTTGGAATGATTGAGAAACCACAGTTGGCAGCTTCTGCCAAATCAGCCATTACATGTGGCGTACGTCGCCTGCCTCGCATCCCTAGAATCACTCTGTCAGTGCCCAGACACAGCGGCCGCCTGCTACAGTCATGACCGTCAATTTTCGGCGCCGACACCGACGCCGGATTTTCTTGAGAACGGAGTTTTAACGCTCTCACATATTATTGAAATGCGAATCATATAGTAACAGAATATTTGCATGATCGTTCGCTACATCTGCGAATATGTGTACAAAGCGAATATTTATGCGAAAAAATGTATATAGGCTCTCAAAAAACGCAGAAGTGCCAAGGCCATGGCAGTGCTCTCTTGGGCACAGAACATGCACAATAAATGCGCCTTATCACTGTGACCATATCATGCGCGTCGAAAAATTGTTCGCCATTATCGCGAGCAGCAAATATCAATCTGTAATTTCACATCTCGGCTTATAAGAGGGGCAGTGAGAGTTAGACCGCAGCACGCGATGAATGCAATCTGAGCATTTTTCTCGGGCCGCGGACCACCGACCTGGCAGCGTCCGTGAATGGAGGACGCGCGTTTGCGCCCGATTAAAGCGCATGAGCTAGCCCACATCAGCACCGCCGAGGTGGTGCAGTGGTAATTAAGACGCCCGACCACTGTGTCGGAGTTCCCGGGTTCGAACCCGATCGCAGCGGCTGCGTTTCGATGGCGAAACGAAGTGGCGTCCGTGTGCTGTGCAATGTCCAATGGCGCAAACTACAAACTGGCAGCTTCGCACACCCCCTCTTCTTATACAGCAGGATCTTTCCGGACCAGATAGCCCCCATGTGTAAACACTACTCAACTCCGGCCACACTCATACACATGGTGTGGACTTGTACACATTACAACACAGACAACTCAAACACCCCAGAGACGTGGGAGTCTCTCCTGTGTACTTCCGAGCCAGCAGACCAACGCCTGCTTATCCAGCGCGCGGTGTAGGCCGCGGCATCCCAAAGGATCCCCGCCGACCTCCTCTAAGTCAGCGCAACCGGTTCTTTGACTGGTCCCCTGTTTTTGGGCGCAATAAAAGAGTTCACCACCACCACCGTGGCAAAAAGTAAGGAATAGTCGAACTGCTAGGCGCAAGGGTCGCAGCGATCGGATGAGGCTGATGGCTTGTCCCCCTACCCCTTTCTGAAGGAAGACACTCGATTTGACGCACCTCTGGGCCCGCGTTGGGCGCCAAGCATATGGGGGTTACTCTGGGAAAAAATAAAAGCACTACAGAATCTGCATAAAGTAATGCGAAAGCACGGCAGCTGCTGTTGGTTGCTTCTAGTTGCTTAGTTCACTTCTTGTTTACCCATTTTAGTCTTTGGTACTTTCAAATTGCGCCAATCCCTTCCTATGCCCTTTTTCGGCTCTACTTCCGGTTGCGGGACGTCACATCCTTGACATCACATTAATTCGCTTTTTGTTCCCCCCCCCCCCCCCCTTTTTTTTTTTTGGCGCGGTACTTTCAAATTGCGCGCCAATCCTTTCCTATTCCCTGTGGGGATACACGTATATCCCACTGTCCTTTCTAACCAACGACGACCGCAGCCGAGTCACGAGACGACGTGCGCTGGCCAGGAGAGGGTGGGGGAGAAGGCACTTAGCGTTTTCCTCGCTCCCCATACAATGCTGCGACACCACAGCATGGCGCTGGTAACCTAGGGAAGGGTAACATTCCGAACGCCAGGAGGAACGACTTGCTTCTCTCGTCTGGTCCCGAGAAGCAACTGATTACCTCTCGGTATGAACCGCGGTGCTCGGAGAGGAAAGGTTCTTGCCTCGCCTGCAATCGGAGACCCTTGACGGATAACCTTGACCCTCCTTACCGGTGGACGACTACGACGACCCGGTGAGCCACCCGAACTCTTATGTTATCGGATAGAACATTCTTCCGCAGTGTGTGTTGTTCCCAGTCGGAAAAAACTACAGAGCATTTTCTGTTGTTACGACAGACGTTCTGTGCGGTTTTTGACAAAAAACCTGTTGTAACGACAGAACGTTCTGTAGTTACAGCAGAAAAGTGCTACAGAACTACAGACAACAGAATTATACTACAGAAAAACTACAGAACTACAGAAAAATCTGACGTTCATGACAGCACTACAGAATATTTTGTCGTATTTTTGACGCGGTTCTGTAGTTTTTTTTTTCGACTTGGTTGCCTTGCGTTAAGGTTAATAAATTGTTACCTAGCGTGCCCAGTTCGTTGCCTATTTCGTCCGGACCTGCCGTGGCTGCGACTTTGCGCCACGGATTGGGGACACGTGTCGCGTACGAGTAACGCCTGCGTGCTGTTGGTACGGGAGCTCGCCTACCCCGCCGGCTGTGCGTAGTTGTGACCCCATGGACCTTTTTAGGCTCCACTTCCGGTTGCGTGACGTCACATCTTTGACGTCACCCTAATTAACTGATTTAATTAACTATTTTAGTATTCGATACATTCAAATGTGGTGGTAAGTCATTCGCTAATGAGACAATTTGCACCTCAACTTTCTCATTGTTTACCTCTAATTAATTACCTAATAACCTATTGGCCTAATTATTTTTTCGCACACAGCATTACATCACCCATAGCACCCATAGGCACAGCAACCATAGTTCTGCATAAAGAAAGTAACAAAATTCCCATAAAGAAAGGCGTTAGGCAAGGAGACACAATCTCCCCAGTACTATTCACAGCTTGTTTAGAGGAAGTATTCAGAGACGTGGAATGGGAGCAGTTAGGGATAAGGGTAGATGGAGAATACCTCAGTAATCTGCGATTTGCTGATGACATTGCCTTGCTAAGCAACTCGGGGGATGAACTGCAAATAATGATTGACGACCTAGACAGGAAAAGTAGAAAGGTAGGCTTGAAAATCAATATGCAGAGACTAAGGTAATGTTCAACAGCCTCGGGAAGGAACAGCAGTTTACATTAGGTAGCGAAATACTGGAAGTAGTAGGCGAATATGTCTACTTAGGACAGGTAGTAACCGCAGGTCCGGACCATGAAAAGGAAATAACAAGAAGAATAAAATTGAGATGGAGCGCATTTGGCAAGCACTCGCAGATTATGACTAGCAGCTTACCGGTATCGCTCAAGAGGAAAGTATACAACAGTTGCATCTTGCCTGTACTCACCTATGAGGCTGAAACGTGGAGGCTAACCAAGAGAGTTCTACTTAAGTTGACAACCCAAAGGGCTATGGAACGAAAAATGGTAGGGGTAACATTAAGAGATAGAAAGCGTGCAGAGTGGGTCAGAGAAATAACTCGTTACCGACATTCTAGTAGAAATTAAGAAGAAATGGACATGGCCCAGTCGAAAAAAACTACAGAAAGTTTTCTGATGTTACGGCAGAATTTCTGTGCGGTTTTCGACGGGAAACCTGTTGTGACAACAGAACATTCTGTAATAACATCACAAATTTCTGTAGTTACAACAAAAAGTGCTACAGAACTGCAGACAACAGAAATATACTACAGAAAAACTACAGAACTACAGAAAAGTACTACAGAACTACAGAACAATTTGATGGTTACGACGGAACTACAGGATATTTTGTCGTACTGTTGACACAATTTTGTAGTTTTTTTCGACTGGGGGGCAGGACATGTAGTGCGAAGAGAGGATAACCGATGGTCGCTGAGGGTATCAAACTGGATTCCAAGGGAAGGAAAGCGTAGCAGGGGGCGGCAGAAAGTTAGGTGGGCGGATGAAATTAAGTTCGCAGGGGTCAAGTGGATGCAGCTAGCACAGAACCGGATTAAGTGGAGAAATATGGGAGAGGCCTTCGCCCTGCAGTGGGTATAATCAGGCTGATGATGATGATGATTACATCACCCTTTATCGATTGACACCCCTCATTGACCTCTACGACTTCTCAATTACAACTGCTGCGGACACGATTTTGCGTACGTGTTTTGCCTGTAATTAATTACCTAATTACCTTATTGGCCTTATTATTATTTCGGGCACATTACGTCACCCTCTATCCATTTACACCACTCATTAACATCTATCACTTCTAAATTACAACTGCTGCGGACAGCTTTTACATTTTCTGCCTGTAACTAATTACCAGGAAATTTATCGACCTAATTATTTTTTCTGCAGCAACATTACGTCAGCCTCTATCGACTGACACCATTCATTAGCCTCTACCGCTTCTCAATTACCCGCAGTTGCTGCGTACATGATTTTGCGGAGGCAGTCTGCGGACAGAAATCTGTGAACATAACGAAGTAACGCTTTCGCGTTATTAATGCGCCAAAAGTGGCTAAACGTTGCAATCGCCTTCTAGCCCCGGCGTGCCAGCCCTAACAGAGCTGTGGCCCTCAACCCGCGGTGTGATAAGTCGCCACTGCGGCGGGTTCGGGCCAGAGGGGACTAACATCGTACTCGAACAGGCTTTTATGTCTGAGTACACGACAAATCACAATTAACACTCATATTGAGCGAGCGTCCCGCCCGCGTACGAGGGTGAAATAAGACCACCGAATGAGGAAGCACACGCTTCCATTATGCCCCGAGGCAATAAACAACGTTAATGAAAGAAAAAGCACACTCAAGAGGTGCGAGAAGTGTTCTGCTCACCTGGCGTGGCTTCGCGCTCACACCCCGCAGCGGTCAGTGCGTATAATGACCGGGCGACTCGGTGACGGCGGCGGTCTCCCCGCAGGAAAATAGAACCACGAGCGTGACCGCCGAAAGACCTGAGTTGCGAGAGGCGTGCTTATCTGGGACTGTGGAGAGGAGGTCTCCGGGTTACGCCGGGATAAAAGAGGGAAACCGGCGGCGGTGTCAATGCGGGAGACTTGGAGGTAAACTGGGAGGCAGTGGAGGACGGCCGGTGTGCCCTCCTCTCAACCATACCCTCCCTAGCAGCGCGCGCATAAACTCGCGTGATAATTACGCGCGGCCATTATAATAGTACAGGGGATTAATAATAGTACAGGGGATTAATAATTATTAATGTATCCCTATAGGGTGCGAATACAGGAGGCGTGAGGAGAGGTGTTAAAAAGGGTGGGTAGAGGGTGGAGGGGCTAAAAGCCTATGTTATCATGCCGACAGGTGCAGCGTTGCTCGCTGATGTCTTTTTTTTTTTTCTTTTCGTTTCTGAAGAGGCCAGCGACAAGCGAAGACCCTGTAGGTACACAGCAAGAAAATTGCCTCTTGTGCGATTGGCTTTGTTTGGGTCGTCTGTATATGCCGGAATTTTTTGATAATTGGGCGTGATCTTCAGGACGGATGTTTCTTGGAAGTTTATTGTTTTGTATATTCGAGCATTTGGAATAATCGGCTATGGGGTTGTGCTATCTTAAGAAGTTTTGTACATCATTCTTATGTTGCCGAAATCTTTGAATGCTTTTTGTTGCTTGCGTCGCTGTCAGCGCTGGGAATTTTGCAAACTATTTCTTGGGCTTATTCTCTAGGTCGGTCTTTTTGCAAAAGGCAGCGCGCGCACTCCCCATTGCGTTCGAAGGCTTGTGGGCTACTCAGATGCCTTCTTTTTTTCAGTATACGGGCAATGGTTTCGCTGGTGCTTCGGATCTAGGGAAGAGGGATGTATTTTTGAACTAAGGCAGATGTGTTTTTTTTTTCGAGAAAAAAAAAAAAACTACAACCAAGAAAGAAGAGAAACGCGCTCATGGGATATGCGCGTCTTGTGGCGGTACCGAAGAGGAGGCGCGTGTCAGGGAAAAACTCCCGCGGTGCCGGCATGCGGCCGCTACCGGAACTTCACCGAAATCTGATACGTTGTTGCCAAGAATGGCGCCTTAGCGCCCTAAGTTTGACAGCTGCTTTCTCAGTGTGATGCTCGTCAGCGCAGATTTCCTAATGCAGAAGTACTCCAGGAGGCCACAAGCCGCTAACGTTAGACCCTTACAGCAGAGCTTGAACGTCAACCAATATTTAAATGTTCCATGATATACTTACTGTATATGGTGTGGTGCCAACCGAGATAAGTAAGTGTGAGAATGAATATAATTCATTAAAATTAAATGGCAACTCCAGATGTTTTTGAATTACGCTTTTCGGAATAGTGAAACACGCACTAATAAATACAAAACGAAAGACAATAATAAGAATTCTCTACAGCAAAAGGGCATCAGATAATCTTACAAATTTAACTATAATCAACTACCGTGTTTTTAAAATGTTCTTTCCACATTATTATTTTTCTTGGGTGATTTATTTCATCGAATAGCAGATCACGGCCCCGACTCTGTATTCTCGCAAAGAAAAAGTAAATATATGTAGTGATTTATCTGTTCAGCAAGAAAAACGTCAAGTGCTCATGATTGCTGTACCATGCAAACGCACGAAATGAACCTTGGTGGACAAAGTGGGATGTAATAACGTCGAGTCCCTGCCCTTAATCAGAATTTGACGGCCTCAGTCACTGCGACTTCAAGTTTCACCCAATCTTACTCAAGCTGCTCCAGATCCTCGTCAATTCTGACCGCTACTCCCCAAGACGGATTTCTCTCTGCCTCGCTTCTTTGCAGTCGCCGCCACCAGCTGCTGCGCATTTTCTCTCTCGCAGCACAGCGCGGGACCTCTGTCCGCCTCCTTTCTCTCAAATACAATTTATCGGATACTGAAGAGTTACTTGCGTTCTACGTTGGACGAAAACAGTATTGTCGACCTGGCAATGCTTTGCAGTCATCGCGTTATTGCTATCATATGTAATCGATCGCTTAGCAAATATGTCATAAGTAGATTTTGTACTGCAACAAATGCTTAACGCAATATCGTTCGTTCTTCAGAAAATTCCGCGTCGGTGTTGTGAGCGGAAAATGATGGGCATCGCTCTGGAAGACGTTAGTTGGTGGCTGGCATGACTGGACACTAGATTGCTCGTAAGTTTAACTGACGTTACGCGACCACAAAACATTTCCGATTTGGTAGCTAGGAGCTGCCAACTCTCCTATCAAATGGTGAGATAAAAATCAGGCTTACATGATCCTTGCCTTCTGTGTCACACACGCTACCCATAGGTAACGCAGGCACGTTCGTACAGCTTGTGCCAGAGAGGATTTTTATCAGATATTAGACGAACAAATTAAGTGATTAGTAATTAGACTAGCTGCAAAGTCAATGTAGACTAGCAAGGCTTCGCAAGAGGAGCCAGCAAACGGGAACCATTAACGCTGTTGCGTCATACCCTTGAAGGCGGAGCTTAAGTGTCCCTCCAAATTTTTGTGTTTCATTACATGCGCAAACACTTGACCTGTGGCCTATTTCCAATCGACTTCACCTCAAATAAAACCAAACGGATTGGTGTGAGTTTCTAATATATAAATATCACATGCAGGTCAGCCCCGCCGTGGTGGTGCAGTGGTTAGTGCGCTCGACTACTATGCCCAAAGATGTGGTATCGAATTGCGGCTTCTGTAGCTGCTTTTCGGTGGAGGCGAAAAGTTAGGCGCCCGTGTGCTGTGCGATGTCAGTGCACGTTAAAGAACCCCAGGTGATCGAACTTTCCGAAACCTTCCACTACGGCGTCTCTTATAGCCTCAGTCGCTTTGGTACTTAAACCCCCAAACCAAACACTCAGGCCATGTCCAGAACGTTTCGGAACTCCTGCCTTTCGCATCGTCGTTGTTGTAGTCAACGTCGTCGATATAGTCAGCATGTTGTCGGCGTAACCGGCTGCCGGTCAGCAGTGGCAGGTGCTAGCAGAACGAAGCACCACATCCTATCGACTAGCAGGTGGCAGAGTGGAGCGAGAAAGTTCTCTCCCTACATTGAGGGAAGAGGGAAGGAGAAGAGAAGGTGAAAAGGTGAAAGGCAACGGGTGGCTTTGTGGCTATGGTGAGAGAGACGGAATGCGAAATCGGGAGGTGGCTGCCACGGGAGGAAGGCGGGGGTGGCTACCGTGTTTAGAGGGGGAGGTCGCGCCGAGGGCAAAGAATGCATAACCCGAGGGTGTTGCTACGAGAGGAAGCAGGAGGGCGATCGGCAATGCAGGGACGTTCGGGCCGGGCTTGATTAAAGTGGTGCTTTATGTCTAAGTAAGAGGGTACTCCACATAATGTGGTAGCTTACCACTGGATGCTATGCATGTGGGCATGAATATGTGTGAGATAGAGGCACGAATTCACTTCACTTGAAGAGCGGCACTCAAATATCGCATTTTGCCGGCTTCCCTTCCAATTCCCGTTCACGTACATGCTCCTGGCCTTACCTACTTGCTTAATCAATTCCTTACTCTGTGCCTCTGTTATCTCACGCTACTCATTAGCGTACATAGTCATAAGCTACCACAGTATGTGAGAGACCGCCTGACATTGATACAGTCCCGCTTTAAACCAAGCCATATGAATTAACGTAACTCTGGCTGCGTGGGTCCTGGGGGGTTCGATCCTTCTCTCAAAGGATAAGCTCAGGTCGGTAGCGCCTGACAACTGAGCCTGTCATGTCACACACCCCACCGACCAATGAATGCCCGGTCATGTCAGATGCCAACCGCCACCTAGCTGCCAAATGTATGCTCCCGATTTTTCGTTAACCATGCCGACACCGATACAAGATTTCCTGGACAACGAATCATTGATGCTATTGTGTTAACAGCCGCATTGCGCCTCACCTTACGTATATACTCTGATCGTTGCCCGCCTGTATTCCCTGGAATGTGAAAGAAGCAGTACTATTTTTGGCGTAGATAATCAAAGCCGGTTAACTCGTTTACTCAAAAGGTGCTGTTCTAATATGAAAACGTCACAAGCTAGAAGTGAAAAGATCAAGAAAGGCACTTTTTTTGGCATGTGATATAATTTTCGTCTTTTAATCTATTGGCTAGACTAAAACGGACAAGGTTTCCGCGTGGGCAAGAAATAAAGGTTATTATGCATGAACGTCGCTAATCTTGAGGTGACGGACGACAGCTCGCCAACAGTCCGTGTTGAGTGCGTCCAACTGTGTGGCTTCAGCGGGTTCACAAATCAGAGTGTGCTGAACGATGCCCGTGAGGACCAGGTAGTGGTCTTGCAAGAAATTCTCAGCCGCGGTCAGGTCTGGCAGTATTTGAGGCTCCGTCTTGCCAGTGACTTCCATGAGGCGGGCTAGCAAGCACGGCCGCCCAAAGAAGAGCTCGAAGTCCTCGGCGCACCGCCGGTCTGCCGGGCGCCGCAGGACGAAGTCGACGGCGCGATTCAGGGCGGCCCTATTCCTCCGCAACGCCTCGAAAACCGCGAGGCTCGCGCAGTCGCAGCAGAGTTTCTCCGTGACAAATTTAAGATCCACGACGAGTTTGTTCTGCGCCATTCCTCGTGATATCTCTCTAATAAACTGTTTGGGAAAAGTGGTCGAGAACCACAGCGAAATATTCGTGGCTGTCGTGTTGTGAGACAGCATGTAGGAAAGTGCAGCCGCCGTTTCCAGTCTGTCAATTTTATCGAGGTGGATCATAATCTCGATTATACCTGTGTTATCGGCCAGTGCGTGTAAGATATCTTGAACGAACCTTCCCACTCGGTCGTCCGTCATGCTGAGCCTCAGGCACCTGATGGACCGATTGGCTTTGAGCATTTCGCAGACGGCGGTTCCCCGCGCTAAAGGCTCCCCCAGCACCACTGCGCTCAGGGAGTGGACGTGTTTGTTGGGCGCCAGGGCGTCGCACAGGAGCTTGACGCCGTCCACCGAGAGCTGGCAGATGTCCGGCAGGTGCAGCTCTTCTGGACACGCCGAAGGGGAGGCCAGGACCGCTGACAAACCTGGTAGGTCGGGCTCGGCCCATGGAAGCTGGACGCGGCTGTAGCACTCGTCCTTTCGCAACTGCTCGGCCAGAGTCGCCCTGGGACAGAGTGGAATTTGCCGTTTGCTGATAGAACATGTCGCGATGCCTGCGCATCGCCCGTACTTTTATGCCAACAGAGTCGATGTTTTGGATTTATGCAGTCGTTGCTGAAAGTAACTAGTCAACGGAGTTCGCTTCTCAGCGAGAGAGTGGAACTTTGCGGTAGGTACGTACGCCTAAATATAAATGACCCAGAAAGGTTAGGACAAGCGTTCCCCTTACCTTACACATATTTCGAGCTTTAAAGCCTAAGTGCGCTGCACTGCATGGCGGAGAAACAAGCCCATTTACGTTACTTTTGGGCTAGACGATCCTTAATAGCTGAGTGGAAGTTATTTCGCAAACAACAGGTGAATAGTTGTGACCACAGGGACAAGTGTTGCCTATAGGTCTGTGGAAACTTAATTTTACTGAACCTTGTATGGGCAGCTACTAACGCAAGCACAAGCATCCCCCCCCCCCTTCCTCCCCCTCAGAAAACAAACAAAAACATGAAAACGTGAAGGAAGGAGAACAAATAACACATAAAATGCCTAGTAAATCAAGCCACAGGAAGAAGTACACAAATGCCTTAGCTTTCCTATTATAACAAAATGGACCTTTGCCACAAAAAGACTTCAATTTCTCATCCAGCAGGGTATGAAAGGTTAACCACGCAGTTAGCTCTTGAATGAATAATGAAAGTGTCTGAGTTCTCAATCCTCCCTTGCCAAAGCTGTTTTCCCGCGCGTAAATAGAAAGGCAGCCGCATGGTCAGCAATTTGCAGACAAATGCGCCCAACCTAAGTCTATAAGAGGAAGTGGTATACCGTCTCACACAATCATTCGTCCAATTTAAGTGAGACCTTAATTTGATCAGAACTCTTTCCTACCACGGAGCATAATTCTTCGTTCTGTTGCTCAGGGGTTAAGGCACTCGACTACTAAGCTGGGAGACCCGGATTAGAAGCGGCGGCGACATGGAGGGGAAACGCTATATTGTCATTGCATTGCGCGATGCCAGCACGCGTAAAACAATAAAAAGAAAAAAGAGAACCCTGGAGGTAACATTATCCGCAGCCCTCGACTACAGCATCCCTCAAAGCCTTATCCGCTTTTGGACGTTAAACTCGAAGAAATTCAAACTGAAACTAAGCACAGTCAGGAAAATTTCCTGGCACGCAGAAGAGGTCAGCATCGTAACTGAAGACATTTTCGCTAAATATTATATATACTCAACGAAAGGTACTGCCGAAACTAATAACCTTTCTCGTCTGAAGAGAGCATCTGACTAATGAGTTCGTACAATGCCTAATGATGAACACTGCCGTTTTTAAAGTCCCAAATCATGTCTTTTAAATAACGTAGTTAGGAGATTTTTAGCATTTTACGTGACTTGCGTGAACGAGACATCATTTTGAATTTTCGGATAAATGGTACCGAAAAGTTACGAAGACATCATCTCAGTGACGTTGTAAAATATTCGGCAGGTAAAACGTAGACACTCAGAACAAGCAAATCCCTACCTCTCTTCTTGGGAAGCATGGAATCCAGCGAGCACAAGCTTCTTTAATGTCTTGTTTGCAGGCAGGAGTTTACATAATGCTGATATTTCGCTGATCGGCAGTTGCTCGCTCGATAACTGGAAACATTCCAACGCTTTGTTTACTGACAAGGCACCCGGCCACTCTTTCATGCTGGAGGCGTCGATGTCAACGTCCTCTATGTACAATTCCCGAAGGCAAGTGTTCTTTCGCATTGCGGATGCGAGAGCTTCTCCACTAAGGGCGTCGATGCGACAGCAGCCTGTAAGCCGAAGCTCCTTCAAGTTAGTGTTAATCTCAAGAGCGGGGAATAATGCCCCAGGCGCGATCGTCGTGTCCGGTATGAACAGAGTGAGCTTTGTTAAAGCGGGATTACTTTTCAGCGCGTTAGCTGTGACAGAAATCTGCTCTTCCATGACCGGGTCGACACTGAGCTCCTTCAAAACTTTCGATGACTGAACAAGTTGCGCAATCGAATTCATATCTGGAAGGCCTCGGACGAAGTCGATGAGCGAGGAGATGGCCAACGACTCACAGTTAGCGAGGCAGTTGAGCGACTTAATTACACATCGTGGCAGTCGGTTCATATCAGAGATATCAACTGCTTTGATGGAACTTGAGTTGCGCAGTAGAAGTGCCCCAATTTCAGCTGCGAAGTCGGGTTTGATCGCACGAGCGTTGATCTTAAGCGTCTCAACATCGGTGACTGCGTCGATGTCCCTCAACACGAGAGCAGCAGAAGGACGCTCTTCGATTTCCAGCCGGCGGATACTGCGCCTGGCGTCACGCGCAGGTCGAGGGCGCAAGCGGATAAAGTGGGGCGCTTCTTCCGATCTCTCACCGGCATGGACGGCGCACGTCAAGGAGAGTTCTTCGATGCAGCGGTGGTGCCCAAGCAGCCAGGAGAGAAGCGAAGACGCTTCGCGGGCGGCGGTCGTGGTGTCCCTCTCCGCCTTACCGCGTGGTATCGACTGAAGGCGAAGACTGCCGGGCTTCGCCTCAACGAGCTCGAACGCGAAGCAGTGCATCGCTTGATTCCACACAGTGAGGTCGCTGCTGAGCCAACACCGCTGCAGAGGACCTTCCACGTCGCACGGCTTTTCAAAGTCTAGCTGCTTTTCCCAAGCACCATTCGGGGCCCCCGAGTGACGCTCGTCCTCCTGCATACTGCGTGGTACATCGATTAGCGGCTAGCGTAACGCGGCGCATGTCCGCGTCTTCCTCTTCGAGCCGCTGCGCGGCTGTCAATCGCGAGCCATCTTCCGGACCGCTAGCCTTCGTCACGAAATTGCGTACTCAACTGTAGTCCAGTAAATACAGATGCAGGACAAATACTCGCAGATAATGTATTTTAAGGTCCATCGAGATTTGCGCTGTTGAAAATTTCACATGAGCTTGAATCGTACACGTACGGTCAGAAGTCAGAAACGGCAACCGGTTCCAGGTTTATATAGATATTCATACCCAAAGAAACATTAGAGAGATTTAGTATACCGTGATCCGCAATCCGCCACCATGACCTTCTACCGCACGTGGGCGGAGGGCACAAGCTGATTGGTCTCGACGCGGCAGTCTTTGTGCCGATATCCTATATGTGGCGCCATCTATCGGCGTCAAGAGGATCTGGGCATGCGCAGTGGAACGCGCGGTGGCGGATTACGGTAGCGGGTCGCGGATCACGGTAAACTAAAGCTCTCTATTTTTTAACTCCTTGCTTTTCTCTTCTCTCCCCTCTCCCTACCCCTCCCTCGTTTTTCTTCTTCGGAAGTAAAAGTGCATTTAAACTCCGCCAGTGATGATCGCGCTGCTCAGCTGATGACAAGTGCCCTTGTCGAAACTGAGGCTCCCCCTCAACCCTTGTTCAGTTCTCTTTCATGCTGTGTAGCCATCGAATTCTTCTCGTCTTACCCTGGATACCCACACTGCGGGTGCAGATTCGACTCAAGCGGCCAGAACAGCTAGGATGGTAGCAATTGAACTGACCCATACAAAGCACTGACTGCTGAAGATTTTGTTTAAAAACACACGTCGATATTAGGCGAAATATCAATGGCGAAAAGAAAGACGCAAGTTTTCGGCAGAAAAACACACATATTTTATCTTTGTCCTTTTTTTTTTGTCCCGGACAAAAGCTGGAATGAACAACGCATGCCCTGCGCAGGTTACTTTGTTGCTCAATGTGCTACCGTGTGCTAAGGCCAACTTTGGGACCATGCCACGGGAAATAGAAACGTGCTAAACAAAATTAAATTTGCTTAAGGGCCCATTTAATAAGCATATTAGGCGATAAGGGCCTGTGGTTCTCCGGTATGCCTCCTCACTGTGAAAGAAAATGAAGACGCACAGTTTACACTGTGAAGGCTGCCTCAGAACGCAGAACGTGGCGTATAGCCGAATTCGGGGGTGTAGGGTTCTAGTACACTGTGGCGTGGCGGGGGGAGGGGTGGGGTTGCCGCCGCATACCTGCACCGCACCACTATGCCACATCTATGCCAAGTAAAGCAACCACAAAAAGTGGGCGCTTTCTCAAACGCCGCACCACACATCATGCAGAAGCAGACGCAGTATACAGCAGCCATCAGCGGCGTTTCAAACAAAGGCTTTCGCCTCATCGCACTGTAGTGATCCAAAATGCTACTCACATTTTTAAACTTTCTACCTGCAGTTGAGAGAGGTGCAGGATTTTATTGTTTTACTGGCTGCATTTCAAACTGTGCGAACTCAGCCTGAGCGGATGCATGATCAAACATCAAAACGAATTAAATTGCTCTTAAGGGGGGAGGGGGATTGCAAGGAGCTGCAGCAATTTCAAAATCCAATGTATCTAATAAAGAAATTCAAGTTATTATAAGAGACGTAATAATATTATTGCCCTACGTTGCCATATAAAAAAACCCCAGGTGGTTGAAATTTCCGGAGTCCTCCACTACGGCGTCTCTCATAGCCTGAGTTGCTTTGGGACGTTAAACCCCACAAACCAAACCAAACCAAACCAAACCAGTATAGCTCATAAGGCTATCCTCACCCCCGAAGATAATACCGGTTCTTTTTTGGCTGTATACAATGCTTTTCTCAGCACCTTGTGCTTACTTTGCAGGCGCTTAGATGGATTCGTAGTTCTCGTTTAGCATTAACTTCGCCGTGTCGTCAACCTTTCAAGATTAAATTTAGCAACAGCGTGTCTGCGAATGGGCATGCTCGCAGCAGGTCCTATATTGTAAGCCTCCCCTTTTCGCCCAAACTCGACGTTTCGCCCTTGAGCTTAAAGATATTGCGTCTGCAACTCTTCCAAACTTCAGGAAAACTTTTCCTTTCTTTTCAACTGGAGTCACTTCTCTGCCAACTTTTGCGAACATCGCGCGCCTTCTTTTGTGCCCCGCACCGGGGCGTCAGAGCTCCGGTAGTGCCATTCGCTCGAAGCCGCCGTTGGGCGAGGAATTCGTGCATTTCCCGTCTGGGGAGCTGAGTCAAAGAGCCAAGCACGTCGTGCAACTGTGCAGGGAAGGTTTTACGACAGGAATCTTTTTCTTTTCTTACTCACCAAGCCCGAAGCTATGACTAGAAATCGATTTACGACGAAGTGGAAAACTCGCACTCTGGCTGAACATTCACTTTCGCAAAAAAAAAAAAAAAAAAAAAAAAAGGTACGATGCGCACGAGCTATGTGGCATATCACTAAAGTGTGTTGTTGCTGGCGTGATTTTGTCTGCAAATTTACCTTCGTATACGCAGCATGTTTTTACCGGCAATTCATAGAAATGTGGAGGATTTTTCAACAGTATTGCCACCATCGTTGTCACGCCCAACGCAATTCCTTTCATTAAGCCAGCTCGTTCAAATGTGTAATTCATGGCGTGAAAGATGAAATTCATACGGTGAGCTATTGAGCGTTTCTCAAATGCATAAAGATATTCGCAATCTGTGAGTGGCTGTTATTTTATGCACTATAGAAAAGTGCCTATGAAGCTCATAACTGGTAAGCTATCGCAACAAAATTGTTGAACTCCTCTCCCCCTCCCCCTTTTCTTTAGAGTTGGGGTATACTGACACGCATAAGGTAACGCGACCGGCTGAAATACCGCCTATTACGCGTTAGCATTATAGCGCTCCCCGCGGTCGGCGCAGGTGCCACCACCGACAGATTTAGACGCTCTTGGCAGTTGGGATGAGCTAGTTCAAAGTCTTGTTCAGTCCGTTCTCTACCGCGTAACACGCCGTAGCCCCGCTCCACTCTCCTGATAAATCTAGCAATCACAGTGTGACACATCGGATCCGCTCCCCTTTCCTCCATCCACACCTCCTACGTTCTCTCCGTTTTTGCTCTCCCATTTCCCTCTCTTTCATCTTTTCCGAAAGTATAGAGGAAGGTTTTACTTCTTTCCTTTGGTGCAGCTACAGAAACAAAATTTGAACCTATCATCCGCCTTCCTTCGGGCTCCTGTAAAGTTAATTTTTAATGCGACAGCTTTAAAGGCCCCCCTCTCCAGAAGATCCAGCTTTGGCATTGTAGGCTTTGTGAGCGAAAAATCACTGGCATTCCTTTGGCAGGTGGTATTTGGCAGGTGCCATGGCCTGGCACTGATTGGTAGGCGAGTTGTGTGACCTTATGTGACCCCAACTTGGATTCCTCCTTTGAGATAGGAATTATCGAACTCATCGGGAGCCTTACACCCAGAATCAGACGTGCTGCTCTACATAAGGGCCAGGCAGGCACGTTCGTACTGCTTGGTCAAAGGGCGGCTTTATTGTATATTTATGCCAGCTAGTTTTTCAAATAGTGTGTCCACCTATACGACTGTGGGCTGATAAGCATCTACGAGAACGTAAATGTACAAATTAGACTATTAATGCCTATAGGAGTATCAAAGCACATGCTAGTGATTGGAGATCTGCAAAGGGAGCCGGCAGACGGAAACCATTAACGTTCTCGAATCACAACCGTAAACGCGGAGCTTAAGCATCCCTCTACATTTTTCTTTTTTATGCGCTTGCCATACCTTTAAATTTTGTGAAGCAACACGACGAGTTTTCTGTCATTTCTATCTTCCTATCCAAGCTTACTCGCATACACTAACATCTTTAGGTTACTCGTTGATTCTTCTACGAAGCTGTAATTTTACACCATCTGTAATGTCGAGTCTTCAGTTAGTACTATTGGTGCAACCTGTCCTAATAAGGTCGTCAAGTTGTTTGTGATATAGAACACAATTTTGAAGGCTACATGGAAGCCGGGCCGCGCTATTCTGAGTCGTGACTGCGCGTGGGATGTAAAATTTTTTGAGAAAAGAAAGCACTGCCGTAACGGGGTTTCGAACCCATGCCAGTACGAACAGATCCGTTTCCCTGGCCCAAGCATAAGAGCACTATACCTTCGCCGCAGCCGATCGCGCCTCGTTTAAAACTGCAACGCATATCTCGCTGTGCAGTACAGATCGTCGTTTTCATCAAGTTTCACCTGTTCCGCTCCATTTACCCTAGGTAAATATCCCATGCCATCTGGGCCAGTGCGGGCGAGATCCGCAAGCGTAGTTTCGGGGGAATCCACCAGGTGGTATGACAGTACTCGCAACCTCTCCCATTCATGCACGTAATATGTCTTAATCCACCCATGTAATTCATTTCAAACCTAAAAGGAGCAATCGGTTGCGTAGAGCACACCCTGCTTTACTTTGCGATACACAAAAGCCTATTACTTCGAGAGGAGAGAGCAAGCGTAAGAGTCAGTGCTCTTACAGAAATCGAGGAAGCAAAGCGCAGATGGCTGCCAATATCTCTCCACGTTTCGCATCTATAGTTTTTGTGCGTAGTGCATGCAACAATGGTATCTTTCCTCATCGGGAAGGACCTATAATTTATAAGGAAACATTTTTCAGGCCTCGTTCTCTTGCATCGTATTTACAAGGGCATCACATCAATGTCCTCCTTGAAATCTTGAAATGCGCTTAAAGCCTTTTCACCATGTTTCTCGTTTTCGGCGCTATTCGAAACGTCCCAGTAATCAGAAATCATTCGTCTTCCAGCCCTGCGACGAAAGACCAAAGCGTTACTTAGCCAGGAACACACCGCGTTTCAGTTGTAGCATCGCTCTTTCGACCTACTACTCTTTTTTCTCACTGTCACATTTATGTAGCCAATGGTTTTTGGGCTGACCTTCTTGGCATGGCGGCATATTGCGCGGTGTGCAAATAAAACCTAGTTGGAACTGTGAAATGAAGCTGCCACCCTCATTTCCGTTCCGCGTTCTCCATCTTCAGAATAGGCGAACGGAACGTGGGTTTCAGCCCTGTATGAAGCTGTCTGGAGCGAGCACACACCGCGTCCCTGCTATTCAAGCAAAATGAAAGTGCCCCAAGAGCCAATATTCGAAAAGGCAATATGTACATTCGCTGTCGCTTCTGTTTGACGAGCCACCGAATCCTACTTTTCCTCTCTCGGTGTAGCGATACGTTGACCCCAATACCAATACTACGAAAAAGAGAAGGCGAGCTTTATTTTTTTTCTGTGGTAAGAAACAACAAAAAGTTTGCGCCGCCTGATTAACCTGTTGGTTTGCCGGATGGCTTGTAATAGCATACGGCCCAGCTGCCCTCTTCGTAGCTTCCAGGCCGTCGACAGGCCCGCTACATACTAAAGGTATGTTAGCCTTCCGCTGGAGTCTTTGCGTTAAGCCGTAACTTAGTGTTCGTAGATTAATAAGAAAATATTACTTCGCGAGATCTAACTATCTCACAGATTTGGTGCGTCGAGTGTGAGATCAGAATTTTAGCCTTCCAGGACACTTGGTATCCCGAATTAGACACGCTGCACCTCTAGGCCATGCAGGCACATTCGCACGGCATGGTTAAAGCGGGACCTTATATCGATGTCGCTCGTGGTAACTTGAGCAACGTAAATAATGGTCTCTCTCACAAGAGTACCCTGGGACTATCAAAACAATGAATGACCTGCCTCGATCGCTTCAAAAGATGGAGGCAGCTCTGGGCAGCAAATGCGCCTAGTTGAAGAACTCCTGTTGGGGCTAATTCACCACTCGTTTCTGTGTTGAGTGCAATGAAAGTGACGAGCGTTCGACCATGTTTCTGTTCTCGTTGTTTTGTTGCAGCTCTCTTAACTTTCTAATCGCGCGTGCTGTAGGAAAGAAGAGGAGGAAATAATTGTCCGGGACGGATTTTGGCGGGAAGACGAAAGAATATACGTCGGTGTGTCTGGAGAGTGCTGCAGTTTCGTTCACTCGGGTTCCTCCGTTTTAGTTTGAATGAAAGCTGGAAAGTAATTTAGGAGTAATTGCTTCACTTTTCGGAATTAATTTTAATGTAATGTCATTATTGTTTGAAACAAGTGATTTATTTCCTTTTGCTTGATTTTTTGAAGAGTAATTAGTAATGTAATTTATTTGCTTTTCGAAAGTAATTTGGCCATGCATGAACTGTACCCTACCTTGCAAAACTGACACATTTATCCATCACATATATCAACAAATTTTCATTGAAGACATAGTCGTGGGACCTCGGTTACCGTCCTGATCTGAACGCACACATACCATTCATCCTTTATATTGAAGGCAATTCCTTCTTTAGTTCGAGTCGTGAGTCATGGTATCACCCGACGAATGAAACGTTGCGAGCACAGTGAATAAAACACCGTCTCTTTTTCAGGAACAACAAAATCCATTTGAAGGTACTACATAGTTATTGTAGCGAGGGAACTTGCAAAAAGAAAAAAAAAAATGCACGCAGCTGCTCCTGCAAGGCGGATAGGATTGCAGGAAAAGGGAGCCTCACGATAACAAAGCGAAGTGCGGCACAAATTAAGGCGGGCTGCGGTAGACGCAGCCAGTCACGTCTGTTACCGCAACAGGCTCGGCCACGATACTGGTTGCCGGTGCAGCTTCGTGACGCAGCCAGAACGGGCGGAACTCCCTAGGCGTACTCCGGGAGCGGCACGACGGGCTGCAACTGGCTGCTACAACCATTGCGCCTGCCGGCAGTGTTTCAGTCGCAGCAGCGCTCCATCTTGGAGCACAAAAAAACCGCAGTGAGGAATTGTGCGGGCAGAGATCAGGCTTTCTATGACCAGGCATAACTAACGAATGATCCACTTGCTGTTCGGCAGCAACGTTTAGCAAATCGGAAATGCCGAAGAGAGAGAATTTGGATGTCTTTGTCACTTGAGTCAGGTGAATCGACAGGATGACGAGATAAGCAGTCAGTGTCGTGGTGCAGACATCCGGATTTGTAAATGACATGCAAGGTGTAGCCCTGCAGGCGCAAGACCCAAATACCAAGACATCCCGTGGGAGAGATGTCTTGGTCTTTGGTGCGGTGGTCGCTCAAGGCAGAGACAAAAGGGCGCGGTGGCCGCCCACGGCAGAGGCAATAATGTCCGAAGAGGTAAGGGCGGAATTAGGCAGATGCCCACACCAGAGTTAGGCACTTACGTTCAGTGGCGAAGTGATTGCGCTCATCGGCTGAAAAAAAGGCAGCTTGCATATGCAATGACGCTATCGTGGTACTACTGCTGTTGGGCTAAGGTAGCAACGATTTCATGTCCACTTTCGTCGGTGTGAACTTTGGGAAGGAATTACTGCTCAAAATGTGCTAAAACAGGTGGCGTAGTTAAAATTGTCGTGGGGGATGAAAAAGCCTCCATGTGTATGGGTGGGAAAAAAAACGTGTTTCTTTAAGAAGTCTGAGGAGTGCACGGCCGTAATCTGCAAAATTTTGAACGAGCCGATGGTAACGGGAACAAAGAACAATAAATATGCGGACATCCTGTGGAGAACGACATTCTGTGAGGAAATCTTTGACGGAGGATATTTTATTCGGATCCCGCCATATTCCGGATGCATCAACGAGATGGCCGAGGATTGTGAGCTGGCGGGGCCGAACTAGCACTTCGAAGAGTTGAGCTGCACCTCAGCTTCGGTTGGTAGCTTTCATTTTTCAGTATTACTCGTACAACCATGAAGTCATCTCTCTCTCTCTTCGTGACGGTGATGGACGTGGAGGATGCTGGGGCTGCCCTGCAACCTGATGGGCCAGCGGTGGACGACAAAAGGAAACGTCCGGTCGAGTGACGAAAACAGCCAGGGTAATCTGCTGCACATCGACTGTATGCAAAGGCTCCTCGACGGATGGTGGGTTCGTTCGTATCATGAGCAGCAAATCGAAGAGCAGGCACTAGTCCTCATCAAGTACGTCTGCAGTCATCACGACAGGATGGGTACCGGCACGTATTGTTTTGCTGGTGTCTGAATCGCCAACTGATAACATCAACCTCCCCACCTCAGGATCTTTAATGTACGCGTCATGATGATGTCAGACAGGGTCATGACATCACAGGTCGATGACGTCACCGTGTGATGCCATCATAGTCATATTATGTCAATACCCATGACTAGTTATTTAGACGAATGATTAGCACTGGCCCTTGGATCATCACTGGTGACTTCAGTGTCCACCATGCCATGTGGAAAGGCATCCTGATGATTTCGAAGGGGAGCGGCAATGTCTTAACGGCGAGGCCTGAGCGTAGATTCATAGCCTGTCTTACAGCACCTGTCTGGACTTGGCTTTTATTTTTTGGTTAACCTCCCTGCCTTTCCTCCTCCTCATCTTTCTCCTCCTCCTCCCTTAGTGCATTACAAGAAGCGTCCGGTAGTTTGCGGATGTAGAAACGCATACGAGTGACCATATCCCCACATATATTATTCCTACTCTTTCTGTATCACGACTGCGAAACGTTTGCAACCCGCTGGGCGGTTTGTGTTCGGAACGCTTATGGAAGAAGCATGCAGAGAAGCGTTTTACATAGGCATTGAAGAGCACATTAGGCAGGCTATGAAAACAACCAGATGCATTTTCACTGCAATGAATGTTCACGGATTTCGATGTGGAGTTCCAGCGCCTCCAATCGTTTCGATGATGAGCAGAGCGGGCATACAGGCGCACAAAGTTTTTCCTTTCTCTAGGCTTCTCAACTTCAGTGATAAAAAGCAAACTCAAAAGAAATTCCTGCGCATAATTCCGATCGTACAGGTTGATAGTTGGAAGAAATTCTCTAAATCGCTTGACCTTCGAAAGCCTCTGTTACGCATACATATGGAATGTGGCGTGTGGCTTGCGGACATGTCCCCTGCACTTCAAACCATTCAAGTCTCTTGCACTTGCATTTTTGAAACGTAGTGCGAATAAAACGAAGACAAAAGAAGGAAGGTAGGGGCACTTCACCTGATGAAGACTGGCGAAGATTTCCGCGCTAGAGTAGCAGGCTCCCAAACCCGATCTACGTCACCGACTGCAAGCAAAATATATAGCTCTATAGATTATCGAATGGATCCCCATTGAAGAGCTAGACGTTGCCATGGCTGGGTGCAAACGTTCCTGATCGCCGGGGTCCAATGGAGTAACATGTGAGTTGCTTGCAAACCTTAGCCAAGGAGCTCGACTTTACTTTTGAACTTCTGCGACTATTCGTGGTGTGCGGGTACAGTTACGGACGAGGGGAGATCTAATCGTATAGTTTTACTAATAAAGCCTGAAAAATCACCGCTTGACCTCGCGTAGTACCGACCAATTTCCGTGTATAGCTGCGACGGCAGTCGGGGACAGGCTGGTAAATCAATGGTGCTTACGAACATTGACTGGTACCTGAAGCACTACCAAATATGTACAGCCTTAATGTCTGAATTCCGATGTGGACTTCTGTCTATTGCCAGAGTGGTCGACCCGGTATCATCAGTTCAACACTAAAACATTTGAAGGGATTGACCGCGGTGTTATTCCAGGATTGTAAATAGGCACACTACAACGTAACCCACAAGGTCAGTTTCAACGCCCTGGAATCTGCCCAAAATGATGGTTCCGTTTTCTCCTGGATAAGAAATTATCAGTACAAATGTCGCTCTTTATGCATTCTGAGAATTGACGCACGTGTTCTCGTTTCACTCCCGTGGAATCTCATGGTGAAGTGCTGAGCCCGACGCTCCCCGATTTTTCCCTTGTCGGTCTTATCCACTTACTACTACGATCGGTACAATTATTTACTCATGCGGACATCTACATGTGGACATCATAAGTTACGGGACCACAAGTTCGAGTGAGGTTTCAAAAGGTGGCAATATTCTTACATCTCATCTCCGCCTGCAAGGCCTAGAGATTTCTTCCGAAAAGTGTTGCATTGCTGCCTTTTCAAGTAAGTACATGTCTCATTACGCCGTGTGTACAAATGGCTCTGCAATACTCTGAGCAAAAAGACATCGCTCCTTTGGAGCAATCATCGATCGCAATTTATCCTGAACCCTACGGGTATCGTACATGATGCAGAGATTGAAAGTGGTTGTTCACATCTTTGCCTTATTGGGAGGAAACGCATTGCAATACATTACTTATGCGATACCTTCGGTACAGCCTCCCTGTTGTTGGAATCTTGGGAAAGACGAACATACGATGTCTACAAGACATCCAAGCTCAAGCCCTTCGGGCGTGCCTAGGATAGCCAAAATGGCTTCCGCTGTCACAACTGTACTCATAGTCCAGGAACATCCAGTGACTACCTTTATAACAGCTGACGCCTTCACAGCGCGTAGGAGAAGTATACCTCACCATTTTGACAGCATTTCGATTACCAGGCCGCGATATCGTTCACAAAGACTATTGATGCCCACCGTGATTCTCTGTCATCCCAGTTTACAACAGCCTCTTGGCTGGCTTCTTCATTATGGAGTCTCAATCGCCCTGTTTGATTCTTCCTGTGCCAGGCATCAATAAAAAGGCAGCTTCGTCACAGAATTAAAATGATTACCTTTGAATATTTGCATCAGAAGCATGGACAGCGGTTGCACGTCTACACCATCGGCTCAGTGAACCCAAGCAGTTCATTGGGATCCATGGGCATCCCTGTTAGGACCACTGTTTTAAATGTTAAGACATCTAACAATACCTCATCGACGACTGAAGAACTTGCCGCTCTTCGTGCTGCCGACACATATCTACCCATGGAAACTAGGATACAGCCGCATCAGAGGCAATCAATGCACTGACGAGGCCGCGCGAACTGCTCACAACAAGGACGTTTTTGTGTCAACCTCGTTTTCAAGAGAAGACGCAGCGAGTAGGCTTCCAGCACTGGCGTAGGAGGTCACGATTGCTTCGTGAAATACCGGCTAGTTTACAATCAACGCCTACAATCCCTAGACTTCCACCCTGCGTACCACAATGCGTAGCAACTTTGCTGTGTCGCTTGTGGCTAGGTGTTGCATTCATATGCCACTAATCCTTTATTAACGGCATGGCTGATAACCCTGTGTGCGATACCTGCGGCAATGAGGAAACTATTTCACATATACTTTGTGAATGTCTCCAATAGTGCCGAAAGAGAATGTCTATATTGTCACGTACACGGTGACTAAGGATACCAATGATAGCAGGGGGTAGCCCAGACACAACAACACAGCAGCACAGACGCAAACGTGCAAGCGACACTTTGTCGTCGTTTTCAACTTCGTCCTCCTTTCACACCTCAGTCATGCGCCACCTGGCAACGCTAGGTGGCATTACCCCCTCCTTCCGAAAAAAAAAAAGAGAAAGGCCGGTAAAAACGATGTGAAAAGCAAGAGAGTGGTCACAGCGGGTGACCATACGCTATCT
Source organism: Amblyomma maculatum (assembly GCF_055883805.1). Lineage (NCBI taxonomy): Eukaryota > Metazoa > Arthropoda > Arachnida > Ixodida > Ixodidae > Amblyomma > Amblyomma maculatum. The sequence continues at coordinate 46,825,184 of NC_139347.1, read as the reverse complement.
GTGGTAGTACGGCTTCAGTCGCACAATGTGCACAATGTCCGAGCTGTGCTTTCGACGTTTTGGTTGTGTGGCACCGTCTGGGATAACTTCATAACTGAGGTCACTCACATGGCGCAACACTTTGTACGGCCCAAAGTAGTGGGAAAGGAGTTTCTCTGACAAACCTGGACGGCGAACTGGTGTCCATACCCAGACTTGGTCTCCAGGCTTGTAGTCAACCTGGCGGTGCCGGAGGTTGTAACGGTGCGCGTCAGTGGTTTGCTGCTGCCCAATGGGCACACGGGCGAGCTGGCGGGCTTCCTCAGCGCGGATGACATATTGCTGGGCATCTGAGGATAGCTGGTCATCATCTGGGCACAGAAGCATGGAATCGAGCATGCTCTGAACTTCGCGTCCGTAAACAAGTCGAAATCGTGTGAAGCGCGTTGTCTCTTGTAAGGCTGTATTATACGCAAATGTGACGTACGGCAGCACCTCGTCCCAGGTCTTGTGCTGCACATCGACGTACATTGCCAACATATCCGCAATCGTCTTATTCAATCTTTCTGTAAGGCCATTGCTTTGTGGATGGTACGCTGTGGTCTTGCGATGGGTCGTGCAACTCAGCTCAAATATGCGGTCGATCAGCAGTGAAGTGAAAGCTGTCCCTCTGTCGGTAATGACGTAGGAAGGGGCGCCATGCCGCAAGACTATGTTGTCCATGAAAAACTCTGCTACTTAGGAAGCTGTGACATGAGGGATTGCCTTTGTCTCAGCGTATCGAGTCAGGTAGTCAGTAGCGACTACTATCCATTTGTTTCCCGCCTGCGACAAAGGGAAAGGGCCAAGGAGATCCATTCAAATTTGGTCGAACGGAATGCGGGGTGCTTTAACGGGCTTGAGAAATCCGGCAGGCTTCTGGGGCGGTGTTTTACGGCGCTGGCATTTGCGGCAGCTTCGTACATAGCGTTTCACAGCTGCGGAGAGTCCTGGCCAGTAATACATGTTGCGCACTCGAGCAAGAGTCCGTGAGCAACCCAAATGACCAGACGTCGGTTCATCATGGCAAGCAAGGAGAATATCCTCACGGAGCTCGCATGGCACTACCAGAAGGTAAGTTCTGTCTTGGCCCTGGGAGTTTCTTTTATACAAGACGCCTTGCCGTATGCAGAATGAACCAAGGTGCCGAGATAGGTGTCGAGGCAGGGTCATATCACGCCCTTCCAGATAATCGATGAGTGGAAGGATGTCTGGATCAGCTCTTTGTCGATCCCTGAGCTCAGATGCGCTGAGGGCTCCTAGAAAACCGCTATCGCCATCGGCTGTAGTATCGCCAGTCGTTTTCAACTTCGTCCTCCTTTCACACCTCAGTCATGCGCCACCTGGCAACGCTAGGTGGCATAATCATGCACTGGATAATTTCAAGCCACGCCCGCTGACGGAGATAAATATTCTCGAGCAGTGGCCACGGCAATCATCTGCGGTGAGGGTCTGTCAGGCACTCCTTCGTTTTTTGTGGGGCCTGCACGACGAGCTGTGACTATCAAGGGAGCTTCCTTATTTGCCTCCTTTTGCCGTTTTACTCCTTTTTTCCCCATGCTTATTCCTACATCCTTCTACTCCTAGTGCAGGGTTGAAAACAGATTTCGTTTCCTGTCAAGCTTCCCGCCTTCCTTTCTCCTCCTCCTCCTCCTCCTCCTCCTCCTCCTCCTCCTCCTCCTCCTCCTCCTCCTCCTCCTCCTCCTCCTCCTCCTCCTCCTCCTCCTCCTCCTCCTCCTCCTCAGACGGCCGAGAGATGCTGAGAACCATTGGAACAAATTTTGCTCTCCTCGCATTTCAACGCGGCGGTAGCAAGAAGTAGAACAGAACTTTCTTAGCTTTAATTTTTTATTACAACATAGGATGGGGTGCACAATTTTTTTCCCCCGGATGCGCCAAAAACTACCCGCGCTGATTCCTGTCGGGTAACTCGTCGATGCAATGATGCATGCGCAAGCCGACAACAGAGGTGCGGCTTAATGTCGTCAGGTAGCGCTACCGTCTCACGCAGGCCTCTGTCCCTGGAGGAGACGCATCGTAGAAAGCGATGACGGGAGCTGCATTAACGCGTTTCTCCATTAGCATCAAGGCTGTGTCCGCCTTCCATAGCAGCCCCGTGGGAGTTGGAGTATTGTTCAGGGAGTTCTGAAAAGGTTGCCGCCCCGTACAAACTTTCGCTAGCGCGCAAAGAAGGCAGAAAGTGGCATGTGGTGGCGACGCTGATGTAAAGCAAAATAAGTACAAAACTTCCAAAACTGACAATAAGGTCTCGCGAAAATGTTCCAGGACCTTAAGAGAAAAGTGCTCCACATGAAAGCAGGCATTTACGAATAAAGTGTAAAAGTCTACTTCATGCTCATGATGGAATTTGCCAGAGTGCTTGCTGGCCAGCCTTAATACGGCAAGTTAATTTCTTTCTGACTTTGCACAAAGGTCCTCTTCCCTCTGTCGTTGTTGACTTGCCCAATGTTGCGATTTTTGTCCTCGTCATCTAGTTTTCGATCAACAGATGTACTGATGCGAAAGTGTCGGTCGATTTCTCACATCGTCTCTGCCATTTCGAGCTGCCAGAGGGGACGAGTCACTGACATTCGAGACGGATCCCGTTTTAGAGAACCAATTCTTGACGGGAAATTCGATGAGTTTGCAGGACCGAAGAAACAGTGATAATGTAAAGAAAAAAAGGAAGCTACCCAGTCGAAAAAAATTACAGAAAGTTTTCTGATGTTACGACAGGATTTTTGTGCGGTTTTTGACGGGAAGCCTGTTGTGACAACAGAACATTTTGTAGTAACATCAGAAATTTCTGTAGTTACAACAGAAAAGTGCTACAGAACCACAGACAACAGAAATATACTACAGAAAAACTACAGAACTACAGAAAAGTGCCACAGAACTACAGAAAAGTCTGATGGTTACGACAGAACCATTGGATATTTTTTCGTATTTTTGACACAGTTCTGTAGGTTTTTTCGACTGGGTATGCTCACTAGGCGGGTATACCTTAGTGACTGGCGGAGTTACACATGACACACATGGCTTAGCTATGACGGATCGGCGCCGGCGCCTCGGTGCGTTTTCTGCGAGAGGCACAGACCCCACAAACACTAACGGACTGCTCTACCAATACAGGTTTCGTAGAGCCTCAGTCTTTCCTCCTCTCCTTTGCTTTCGTACCATGTAAACGATCCTGGCAACTATGTGCATGGTCATATGCGGATTTCATTTTCGCAACTTCGGCCCGATTCATCAGTTGGCTCTGCCAGCTTCTCATTCACACCATTACCAGCTTTATTACAAATAATAACACCGGTTGTGATTCACATGTTTTCGTATTGCGAGCGCCGTTTGTCTGGTGCAGATGTAGCGTTTCCATGTTTTTGGCTCTTAAGTTTGGCTCTCGGCGGCAAGATTTCGTTTTCATTTCCAATTGTCCGCTATGACAGACAGCATTGTTATAAGCGGCTTATTTTACCACAGGGAACATGGAAATGCTGACGAGCGGTGGTAGGCTTTTTGTATTCGGTATATTGTTTTGACCGGGATTATTATAGTGGGTTTGATTGTATTGGGGGGCTGTCAAGAGGCCAACGCAGTAGGCTACTTATGCCCCTTAATTACAGCCGGCTTGCTGGGCGATTCAGTCAAGTAAGCAACGGAAGTACAGATATAAGGGACGTTTCTCTCTGCACAAGGTTCACTCGGTCAAAGTCGCCTGCCTGAATGCATTATATAACAGCGACGGCAGCCCGCGTTGCAAGCGCCGCCTTCATTTCTTGTGTTGAACTTTGAAAGCTACCGAACTGTCGAAAGCTACCTAACTAGACTTTTTATTTCATGTCCCTCTCCGTCCTCGAAAAGCGCAAGCGAGTGAGGCCCGACCCCTCCGCTGCGAGCGAAGAACGTGAACGGAAAGTTCTCTGCTTATTTCGTTTCCAGAGTTTAGCTAAAAGCAATATAAGCTCACAGCTCGCATATTACATTACCGATGACAGTGATAGCACAGAGTTGCATCCTGTCGCTGGCTGTCTTCGTTCATCGAGACGTCGGAGGTGTATTGCTGGATGTGAAAGGGTTCCAAGACATCTGCTCTTCGAGGCAGCTGCTCATAAGCTCTAAAAAAGAACTTTCAAAATATGAGCTTTCGTAGCTCCTTACTGGAGTGCGGAGAGAAGAAAACGTGATATCTGGCATAGTCCGCAGCCCGTCCTCCTCTTCCCTATTTCACCTTTTCTCCCAACGTCGCCCATCACCGCGTTAGCTGCAAAACGAAAAAAAAAAAGGAAATACTTTTTTGAGCAATATGTTTTCATTTCTTTCCTTTTCAAATCACAGTTTTCCATTACGTCGACAGGTCTGCTCCTCGAGCAAATTTTCGTGCCCTAAAAAAAAAAAATGCCCTAAAGGAATGTCGCTACTTTTAATGAATACCGATGGCAATCAGGGTACGTAGAAGCATGCAGCCTGCTTACATCTTTCGTTGAATAATCTGGCTTTTCACGAAAGTTAACGGGCCGTGCTTTCAAAGTATTACAAGGAGCAGAAGTTTTTCTGCTAATGACCTGAATGAAAATATCATCTATGCATTCATCAATCCTATGGTTATGCACAGTTGGTAAAATGTAACAGATTGGAAACACCTTACACAACAACAACAACAACTACAAACAAAAGTGAGGGCTAAGTTTTTTTCAGCTGGCATGTGCATTTGCTGTTAAAGCATGTGGCCTGAAGGCACGAAACTGTTTTAGTTATTTCACTGGTTGTTACCATGCGCTCAAACTTCTAGAGCCATGATTGCTCTAACAACCGCAGTAGAGGACACTAGAGCAATAAAGTACCATACGCACTCTAAAACAAGCATGCGCCTAGTTTTTCGTAGCATTCTGTGAAAGTCAAGTTTTTTTTTCCTTGAATAATTATGTTGCCTAATGTTAGCAGAAACTATCATGACGTACATGATTATCAAGGTTTCACGCACCATTTCGCGCTGACGCATCCTGCTATTGCAGCCGCATATGTGATGCACTTTGATGCATCCGAGTTTTGCTATGCAAACCATAAAACTCGTGCGCCAAAGGTTTCATTTTTTCAAGCCCATTACCATAGGTCTCCATGCCATGCAAATTTTTTTCAAAAAATACGAATAATGGCTTCTAAGCTTGACAGTAGGACAGGTAGCTATAAAGCTCACTCTAACCAGTGGTCTCAAACATTTCAAATCGTCCTACTTTTTATCAGTGTGAGAAGCCGGACACATCTTGTAGTCCGCCAGAGCTATTGTGATCCCGGCCAGCACCTTAAACATGACGACCTTAAATATGAGCGGCTTAAAAACTGCAGCATTAACGAGGGGGATAGATAGATGAATTTATTGAAATATACCGCTCACCACACTACACAAGTCGAATTCTTGTTCTATTAATATAACAACGAAGGCAATGCACAATGTCACGCATTTAACCGACCTCCTTAGAGGGTTCAACTTTTCGACGTACTTTCCATACTCTAAACACGGTAACCTTTGGGTAATCTTTATAAAGGCGCACATTTTAACATTCATGTCAAACTTACAATTTAAAAGTTACAAAATGTAACCTTTGCCCTATTAATCTTTGAAAAATGTACAAATCGTAAAGGTTACTTTTGTTTTATACATAAGTTATATTTATTTGAAGTAGTGTACCCTTTGCAAAGGTATACAGCATTCAAAAGGGCATAGGTTATTTCTTGCAACACGTGTACCCTTCGTATGCTGTAATGGTTGACATAAAAAGTTCGTTTATCAAAAATGTGCTTTGAGCGTGCTAAAAGTTATGAAATCCAATACTGCTGGGCATCGATATCAACGGTACAAAAATTGGTTAACCACGTTTTCGGCATAGAAAGACAACAAACTAGAAAAATCAGTGTGGTGGCCAAAACATTCATTGGCTCAAAAGTATAGACACAAATACCAAAACAGGGGACCAGTCAAAGGACCGGTTGCGCTGGCTTAGAGGAGGTCGGCGGGGATCCCTTGTGATGTCGCGACCTTCACCGCGCACTGGATAAGCCAGCCTTAGTCTGCTAGCTCGGAAGTGCGCAGATGGTGCTGGGGCAGATATGGAAAATCGTTGCCAAGAAAGTTTTCGAGCAGGCTGCCCCTCGATTCTACAGCTAGAATAGCATAGCTTTGCCCCAGGAGTGCTAGTCGCAAATTGAGTTTGTAAAATGGCCTGCGGATTGCTCAGCGGCATGCACTACATATAAAAATTCTGAAATACATGCGTCAAGAAATATTGGTGCTCTAGGAAAATTCACAGCCATGGTCGTCTCAAAATGTGACTTTATATTTGGAGGGGGTGGTTTGTAACGAAAAAAAAAAAAAAAAGGGTCCAAGGAAGCTGTTATTCGGCTCCAAGGAAGCTGTTAAGTAAAACCTTTATAAAGAAAAAATACGACATTGAATATTAAATTGAGAGAAATCCATCAAGTCAATATTAGAGTGTGTACTTTTAGAATTTATTATTGTTCCGAATAGGTAGTAAGCGCTTTTTTCTACTAAGCAGCAAGACCTAACTTCGTTAGAATTAAGAAAGATTATGGTTTAAGCAATTTTACAACCTACAACCGAAGAAGCTTTTACAAAGAACGATATACTGCATTGTTCTTGATTTTTTTTTGGCCATTTCAAGATCTTCCGCATCGCGTCGGAATCGTACTGCATGAGCGCCTGCACATTTCGCATCGGACCTATTACACTATTTTAAGTAGCAGATGTGCCACTGGGCAACTATAACGAATTCAGAACGGGGTGCTGAAATAGTGCAACACCTAAGATATGCCTCACACACTCCGTGAAATTGACTGCAATATCCAAGTGATCTTTTTTAAAGTTTGAGCATTCTGCACTCACACTGTGGGAGTGGCTTCTTGACGAAAAAAACAAAAACAAGCTGACCTAGTTTTCCTTATTTACCGATTAGGTAGATGGCTGTATATTTATTCTCTCAATTTGGGCTCGCCATTCAGTTGTTTGCCTATTTATTGCTGTTAGTATTCTGTTGTCTATTAAATATGAAATATGAAAGCGGTAGTATCTATGTCAATTTACGGCAGTTTTCTCTCGTTGCTGTAAACTGGCAGCTTATTTTCTAACAACTCTTTTCTTTGTGTTCAGGTCATTCAATGCAATAAGGCAGTACATCTACGAATATACAGCCTTTAAACTGATCGATTCACAACGTAGCGCTCACCAGCTGCCACGCTACGCAATATATCCAGAATACCTGTCTGTCGGCTTGCAAGGATGTGCCCCTATCTTGCTTGTCTGTTCTTGAACTTTAACTACTAATTATCATGTTAAGAAACCTAATGAAGAATTATGATGAAATGGAGAGCACAACTTAATTACTTAACTAAATGTTAAACATATTCGTCGAATAAAGATGGGCAGCAATTTTTGCACCTGTTAGCTTTGAAGAGTTGGCATCTCCTAGAGAAGCTAAGCTTGACACAAAGTACCCTTTACAGGGGCAATATTCAGCGCTGTACTGCAACAGGGGTGTCCTTTCCTTGTCCCCTTTCGCAGGGCTGTCGAAACTTTCGAACGGTAGTTTACGGCTGTGAAGCAGCACATCGCATGTGTAAAACAAAAGAGGAACGAAAATCAAAATAAAAACAACGGAGAAATTACTAGATAGTATTGCGTAGAGCCTCAGTGCGCCAATGGAGTTTGTTCTCTATGATAATCAATCGAAAGAAGTCTCAAAATAAGGCACCTCAGCGGGCAAGCGAACGCCTATGCTTATGCCGAGAAAAGCACTTTAGGCACATTTTGTATACTTTCAGAACTAATTAGTTAAATGTAGCATAAAGTTAGGTCTACAGGAGGAACACAGCAGAGTTGAAGGTAACAGCTAGGCTTCGCTGAGTCCTAGTTAGCGGCGAAGACGCTTATAAATAGCACGGAATGGAAGCAGGGAAGTGAGCTAGCTATGCACAACATAGGAAACAACACATGCAACTGCTACTGTAAACTAAATTATGCTAATCCGGAAAATGTGGACATTCAAAGATAACTAATCACGGGTCTCTCTAAGCGGCTTTTTTTTTCTCTCATGGTAACTCAGCGCACAAGGTCACTAATTTGCGATTTTCGGATGCCAAGCGGACAATGCGGAACTTAGAGCTACTATTCGTGCTCATTCGCCCCCTCTCCTCCCCCTCCCTCTTCCGTGCGCTTCCTTCGGGAGCGGAAACGCTACCTAGAAAGTGTAACAACGCAGACTGATGGGCAAGTTTACATGATGTAATAAAGACACCTCGTTTTTTCTCCTCTCATGTTCTTGCACGTGCACTGTTTTAGCCCCACTATTACTACCTATGAAGACCGCGTGTTCACTTTGGAATGTGTAGGAACATTTATTTTTCAGAAGTCCTGTCAACACCTTCTCCCAAGTGTACGACAATAAAAAGGCCGTGAAAGAATTTTCAATAAATCTGACTTTGTAGTAATTTGTAATTTGTAATAATTTTGCAGTAAGGTTTCAATGCCCGTAGAGAGGTTGTAAGCTTCTCAAAAAGAAGTGGTGTCTTTGGTTTGGAAATAGTCGAAAATGAAGACCAGTGCGCGAAAACCTTTGAACAAATGTGGAGAAGTGAAAGAGAATTTAGGGAACAGGAGCCGGTTTTTCCAGCTCCAATTCAGTTTGCCATATGATCCGCCACTTCTGCGACAACTGATCCTGGCAAAAATATCATTCCAGATCAGACTCGCCGGCTTCCCTAAACGGTCGTTTGTTCGGGCAGATACGGCTTTCGTTTCCATGTGCGTTCAAACCCGAAGCGTCCCGATCAATTTTTTGTGTCTCCAACTCTGCGACTTTTTATTTTGTTATGCTTCGGACTTTCCGCTGCGCCAGCAGTTTTGTTTCGCTTTAGTTCCGCTTCTTTAGACTTGATGTACTCTCTGTGCTTTCATCTTTGGCGTGAGTCCCGATGCCCTTCTCGCATTTCAGTGTTGCGCTAACGGTTCTAGGAGTTCTCTTGTGCGCATTACCGCTGCTCTGGGTGAGGGCCGCTTTCTCTTCACGTTGAGCCACTTCCTTTCCTAAAGCTTTACTCTTGTGTTTCTGTCATGTTGGGCCTGCAGTGGTATCCGGCTACAACGCTAATAAGCATTCGTCCTGAGTTGTCTATAAGCCGCCGTTCGCTCTGATTGCAAAATGTTAAGCAAGAAGTAGATGAATGATGGACTATAGCATGCTGAAATTATTACTATGTTTAGTCGAGTAAAGGACACAATGTGTTCCGCTATGTTGAGGCCACTCGCGCGTGAATGTCAACTTGCAATTTAGCTTAGTTAGTATAAAAGTACTCTGCGCTGCTCGAGCCCTGGAACTGTTTCCACGTTGATTTGTTAAGGCGCTTGGTGAGCCGATGACGGCCACATGCAGTGTACTCAATAGAACCGCAGTGGGAGTCGCGGTTGGAAGCGTATTGCACAGCCTGGCGATGCCTATCTGGCCATCTTGGAGACCGGAATTATTAGTCTCATTTTCACTCGGGTTTCATGTAAGGAACGAGGTTTGGCAAAAAATGGGGTGTACTCGTTGCTATCCTTCCAGAAGTGTAAAAGGTGCTCCGTCCAATTTTCCAGCCTTATGACAAGGTTCGTACACTCGCCAGAGCTTGGATGACGTATCCTGTGTGCTGAGACGGCGCGCAGTACACACGGCTGTAACAGGTACTTTTTTTAGCAAAATAAAATGCTTCATTATGCTCTAACTGTCGGAAAACCTACGTCAGTCAGGTATTTTTAAATTTCTGCAAGCAAAAGGCGGCGTTTTAAACCACCTACAGCTCATTCTTATGGCATACATGACAATCGGCTTTAAGTAAACCTCTCCATAACATGCAGTTAAAGCACTTTTGGTGTCAATAAGAAATTAAGCAGCGACTGACACTTTAATGACAGTCAACTAAAGACACTAAACATGCTGTTGCGCTAAAGGCAATACTGTTAATTGGTCAACATAGCCGTCGAAGGCACGTAAGTCTTTCATATGTGGTTTCAGCAATCTTTTTTTTTCCTATAATGTTTAGTGCAAACAAACCTGTCTCCACCCTGAGCAGTTTTTAGCTGACACTTTATAAGCCCTTCAAGTGCAGCATTCCTTCTGAGCTCTTATTACCGCATGTTCGCCGTTTTTTTCATGCCTTCGCAACCATACTGTTGTCAGTATAAGACCCCCTTAGTCATTAAAGGCATTTCTGGCTCTCGTTACGCTTTAATTCTTATAGTATAAATCGGTATTTAAAATATAGGATACAGATATGAAAGGTAGAACAGTAAAAAATGCTTGCGAAAGATATGGGGATTTCTAGGACAGGTAGAATAAGGAGGCGATTGAACGAGGAAGTAAAAATATCAACAGAACTACAGGTCAGAGCAGCCTCGACCAAAATGGCTGGATGGATTAGCGGATAACTGTGAAAACCCATCTGGGGGATTAGCTTCTCATTCGGCGACTGCCTGAAAAATGACCCGACTTTTGTGATGCGCCAGGGCTTAGCACTGCTTCCCGTAATTACCTAATTAGACCTTCCTCGTTTATCAATCTGATTAGAAACTCGGTTCGTAATCCGTCGGCGGGGAAATGAATGCGAATTGACTGGCACCTTCTCGAGGTGCCCGTTGATTTCACTGGGCGCTGACGCGGTTTCTGCCACCCTATCGCATCCAGTTACAACGCCGGTGGTCAAGACGATCTAAGCCGGGATCCAATCTATAGTGGTTGAGAATTACTGGGAGAGCTCCAAGGTTCTACAAAAGCTCGTTCGGAGAGAACAATACATATACTAGAGATGTAGCCTTACAAAATTCTAAGCGAGAATTTCGACGCTTCCTACGCCGGTGAATAGATAACAACAGAAGGCTGTTAAAGGAGCGCGAGAAACACATTTCTGATGGATGGAGTCAATAGTCTTGTATGATCACCACGAAATACCGCTTGCAGCATCGCATGGGAGTCAGGAACAGTAATTGCCGACGAGAAAGCGCTACAACGCCTATAGCCATCCTACATACAATGAACTCCGCATGCATTTAACCGGAAATGTGACCTATGCTTGCATCTTATATATGCTCATTGCAACGATCAAGATCATCGGGTGTGTAAATACTGCCGAACCGTTTTAGTTTAATATAGGAACAAGGGACCCATAATGGTACCGAAACGTCCTTTGTTCAGAGCCATTCTTCTTTCATTCGGTTTCCATTTGACTAGCGTTTGTTTTGAAGTCATTAGAGGAGAGGCGGTATGTATTCTCTTTGATCTTGCTAGCGGGCAGCTGCCCGCTACCCGTGAACCGTTGTCCGGGCTAAACTTGTGTTAATGTGGCTTATCATGTTATGAATAAATAAAATTCTTATTGCGCAGAATCTTTCTTTAATTTGTTACGAAGTGGGGCCCTTTCCGATTCCGGTGATGCCGGTGCCTTGCGAGATATGGCTGCTGGCACCTAAGCCTAGGTTCTGGAGTACCAACATTTGTCTAAATCGGATGAAAAATATCTGAAAGTCATGGATGAGTTTCAGAAATTCTCGTAACTTGTGAACATTAGAGCGGTAGATATCGGGCAGTGCTTCAGGGTAAAGATCATGTGGGGCATGCCCTAAGTAGAAAAAAGTATCTTGATCTTAAATAGCAGCACCCGTTGGTAGTGAGCCTCGTCATCTTTTGTGATGCAGTTCTTGAGTGTTTCCTTTCCTCACTATGTGCGGGAAAGAAGTGAGAGCATACAAGCGTCTTCTAGCAGTGGACTAGGCTGTTTTCGGCACTAGGCAGATCCCCAGTCTATGCTGGGCACGAACACCGTGAATGGGCTTCTGCATATGGACAAATGCCTTGGAGAAGTCTGTAGTTGTACCAGGTATGAAAGACTAAAAACTCTTTACCTCATTATCAATAATTACCTAAAAATTAATAAATCAGACTATTTTGAGATCAAAACTAATGAGACATCAAGGCATCGTCATAGTAGGTTCATTCCATTGCCGGCTATAAAAAATAATTGCTTCAAGTATAGTTATTTCCCGCGAACTTGTAAGGACTGGAACTCTATTCCAGATTCTGCTGTTCGATCATCATCATTATCTGAATTTGTACGCCATTTAGAAAATTTCATCTATGGCTCTACCACAGGGTGATGAGGTTCTATTGCTGTTGTGTAGGATGGCTGTTGTTCTGATTCCTGTGTAATTCATTTTTGTTTTGTTTGTGTGTGTATTCAGAGACAATTTTTGATTGACTATTGATTTTCATCGTCTTCTATATTGCTCATTTTTTGTTTTGTATTTTCCACTCCTGTTACAGCCCCTTATGGTGGCTGACAGTATTAATAAATGAAATGAATGAATGAAAGCATGACTGGGGGACACTGGCTTGGCGCAGACTACCTTTGATACTTGTCTCTATTTTTGTAACCTGTCTCGAAGGACTAGAAACCCTGGCGAAAATTACATGTTATGAAAATACATTTAGACACTGAGGGTTGCCTAACAGGTAAAGAACGATTATTTTCCCTTGGGTCTGAACGTAAGCTGGACTCTAATCACAAAAATCTTGAAATCCCACTCTCTGCCCAATTATTATCACCCTAATCCAACATTATAATTTCCCTTTCTTACAACTCATCATAGGTTTTATAGGTTTCCCTTTCTATAGAAAATGACGTTAGTCTGACGAGAATTTAACAAATTAAGGAGCAACTAAGAAATTGAAATATGTTATCCATAATGCAGCAGTACCATTTGTTTATTTTCCTGTCTACTTCGGTGTGTAACGCATTGGTAGGATGCATGCTGTAGCAGGACGCAAATATCTATGTAGAGTCGGTGCAACGGACGCTCAAGCCGCCGAAACGTCGAGGTTTCGCGGTATCTTTGTGAATCGAATCTTTGTGAACTAAAGAAACTAAGGAAAATATTTTTCACAGTTTTACAGCAAAGAGATCCCTTTCCACCCCAGCCTACTTTGGGAGAGAATCCACCAGTCGAAATCTCCCTCATTTTTGGTTTCTTAAAGGAAGCAATGCTCCTAATTAGGCTATAATGTTTTAAAAACAGATTAGTCCTTATCCGAAAAGTAAAATCAAACCTTGTTCTTAGCGCATGATAGTCTTAGTTGCTTATGCGCCAGAAAACTTAACTAATCACTAACTAATGAGCTAACTAACTATCTGGCTAACTAACTAAGCGTAGTTTAGTTTTTATGACTTCTTCTGCGTCTACTGTTAATTTCCGTACCATACGCTCCAACTCACCTCCATTTCTGCTTGCAGGAACTGTTGCCTCACGACCCAAGTCATCGAGACAGACAGTAAGAGCTTGATTAATGACATCGGCTATGTGGTTTATGCTTGTTATTCTTTACTCGCCGTTCGTCATGGAGAGAGCTTTATAAAGCCGGGTCGAGTGCCTCGCTTATACCTGAATCTGATACTATGCATACCGGAGGCAGGAGAAAGCGACACTCTCTCCCAGATCCCGTTATTAAGTCTGGGTAATATGCCCCGCGGATTTGCAAGCTTCATTAAACCGGATCATTGGGCTTGATCAGGACGAGATGACCCCATCATACCAGCGTGGACATTCGGCTGCTACCATGTGCTTAGACATAGGAGGCCCTGCCGCATTCCTAATAAGCTTGGTTGCGCATCGTAGTTTTGGGTACCGTCTGGGCAGCTAATCCTGGCTTCTCGCTGGAGCACCGCTGCTTTAATTTGCGAGACTGCCCGGACTTAATGTATTGTTAGCTTTCTTCTTGTAAGGACTTCACCCAGTCGGCGATGTACGCGAATACAGCGGAAGAAGAGAACGCTAGAATTATTTTAGGAAATCACAGAGCCCCCATACGTCCAGCAATGTCCGTATCAAAGAGTAATCTCTCAGCATCATCGGGGCAGAGCAGCATTACAGTCAACGCCTAGGAGGCATGGCTTGGAGAGGCCTCACTAAGACGTGTGGTATTTGGGACATTCCTGACTTGCGTAGTCGAAGCTGGAGCCTGGAAGAATTTTAGCGCGCGCACTAAAGCCCGCGCCCCTCCCCCATATCGCCGTTGTTGTCCCCAGTCCTAGCAGGTGGTTATTAGGCTGTAGTTGAAAAGCAATAAGAACCCCCATTCGTTGATTTCGCCTATATTTATCGGGTCCGCGGCCTACAGGGAGCGCATAGTTGACAGGCAGCATTTGAGGCTAAAATAAGCTTACTTTCTGGTCGCGACTGGGGTTTGAAACCCGCGGGGGCGCCGACAGATCAGGTTTGTATGCGGTCGTCATGAACTGCTCTCCACGCGCACTGGAATAGCTCCAGAGCACGCCTTTACCGCAGTGCCCTCTTAGGGTGCCTTAAGCAACTCGGAAATTTCATAGGGCGCTAGACCTGCGGAGAATTCGGAGAGCAGGTGGTGGTAAAACATCAATGTTTGTAGCGCCAAAGCCTCGACTCACAGATTTCGCACAGCTTTGCCTGAAGCTTCCTCCACTTTGAAAAGCGAGCCTAGAAGCGAAGCTGAAATAGAATGAAAACCGAAGAGTGAACTTAATTCCCAAGTGGCTTAACCACGTTACATAGTAATTATTTTCTGAACCGAGTTTTTCTTTTACATATACTTACGCTTGCACAATACCTAAAATGCATTCGTATTCTATACGGCTCATCTTAAAATACAACAAAGATTTGGTTGGGGTCTGCTAGTGTGCATGTTATTTTTCAGGTGAAAAGTAAGCGCAAACACTCCACAACCTACAAAAAAGAGATAAGGTCAAGCGTTACTAATGCAAAGCTTATCATCGTCTCCTGTTTGTGGGTTGTGGACTGTTTACGCACACTAAACCTCAAGAATATCTCGAAATTAAAGTCTCTTTTTACTCAGGAGTGAAACAAGGAGCTGAGGTATCATTGACTGGCTATCTTTATTGCATCCTGGTCAGCAGCGGGCAATCTTCTCGAGCGGAGGGTTCGAAAAAACACGCAATTGTCAAGCATACATTGCTGAACGAAAGCGGACGCTATACGCTGTGAGAGAAAGATGCAAGGGCTTTTGTTTCTGCCGGACAGGCGAATATCACCGGCAATAAAATTATCTAATTAGTCAGTCTTATAGAAAACAGTGGAAAATCTTTTCGTAATGCCGCATATAGACATGGATAAGAAAGCGAATAGGGCACTATCATCATCGAATTTCCGCGCCGCCTGGAAGCCGGCGTGCTTTCCCATGCATTGCGTAAATTGAAAACATAGCAGTGCGGCCTTTAGAGATGCCAGCTACAAATGCTATAAGCACCTTTCAATATGTGCCTAGGCTGTCACCTTGAAACTTGTCCGTGATTTGTGCCCTTTTATCGCTTGTGACGCTTCACAACATATCTAAACGTTATCTGGATGCTGCACTCGCCATCTCGGAACATCTGAATGCATCGGAACACATCACTATTCGCTGTGTTGCCCTCATAGACTGGCAAGCGTTCCAGCGAATTGAGGCTGGTATCATGGAATGGGAATTAGTTCATATGAAAGGAAAGGCGCAGCACCTGTCACATACATTCGTTGACCTTAACCGCGCCTTAAGTGAAGGGAGAAAAGAAGGGGTGAAAGAAGGAAGCCAGAAAGATGTTTGATAGTGAAGACTTCCGGAAAAATTTTGACCACCTGGGCATCTTTAATGTTCACTGACATTGCACAGCACATGGTCGCCTTTGAGTTTCACCTCCACTGAAACGCCGCTGCCGCGATCAAGTTGGAACCCGAGAACTCTGGATCGGTAGCCGAGCGTCTGAACCCCTGATCCACCGCGGCGGGCTCAGTTATCACGGATTAGTGCAGAATTTAGATTATTGCATGTTGCTAGAGAAGGGCATCACGTTGATCATCCACAATGATAACATAAACTAATTGGAAACAAATTGTTTGGTTTATGGGATTTAACTTCCCAAGGCGACTCATGTGATAGAGGTGCGGTAGTGGAGGGCTCCTGAAATTTCGGCTGCCTGGAGTTCTTTAACGTGCACTAAGATCGCACAACACATGGTCACCTTGCTTTTCGCCTCCATCGAAAAGCGGCTGCCGTGATCGGTACAGCAGTCCAGAAGCACTAATCACTGCGCCACCGCGGCGGGGATGGAAACAACTTGCGTATTGGTTGGCGTATAAATGGCAAGTGCTTTTATCCACAAAATTTCAATTACCCATTGCTTGCCGATATTGCGCTACACGGATTATGCGTAATTTTTCAACAACCAAAATGCCAAATAAGTATATTTTTTTTTAGCTGGGAAGTGAATGCTGGTTAGATGGTTGAACGCACGCAGAATATTTTATTGCCATTAGAAGTAGCCACAGCGGTACAGAAGAAAAGTGGGTATTTGTTCATCGCTGTGTACTTGGATTTACTGGACACTGGCTGTGAATGCTGCTTCATGTTTTAGCTTCTCTTTCTTTGTTTCTTGCGCTATGCTCTGAATAGTCGTTACTTCACCACTGTATTATAATGGCATAAGCTCACTGTTTCGATCTTCTTTTTTCCTCTCATGGAAAATCCACAGCACAGTTGTCGAGAGTCAGGAGTTCGTCATTCGTGGAGATATTTTGCTTCGGCAGAAATGTTTGTTTACATTGTGACTATATGGGACAAAGCTAAATAGAGCGTTACTACTCCATTCACCTAAAACAAACAAATGCACGTCGGTATAACCAGTCTTTGAGAGAGCTAGCTGGTCTCGAACATGCACACTGGCTTTTACAGCGCGCCAGAGTTGCCGCCGATGCTGGGAATATTTTTGCTGTCCTCGCCGCTTTCCCCTTGGAACGTTCCGCGATAATTTTGCTTTTGGGTCAGGTATCCTGATATTAGTCGCACCATGCGTTTGTGCATGAGCAGATGCAGGAGTAGGTACTATAGAGCGCCTATCGATGACACGCCGGAGTCTTCTTTCCGCTTCCACGACAGCTACACTTTCCCCGCTTAGAATCAAGCGGGCTCGCCCATTTGTGAGCAGCGGGCCGCGCGAAAGCCGAGAAACAGTTTCCTTCCCCGAGTATAGAGTGCGGCCCTATGCAGCTTGGCCGGTGATCAGAAAGCAAACTCGGGGACGCGCGGCAGTTGCTTTGCACAGTTTCGGTGCTCCGACAGTCTCTGGGGCTGACGTGACAGCAGCGGTGCGGAACTTTGCCTTACATCCAGAGTGCGCAACGGGCACCCAACTGCCCCGACATTTAGATTTCAGGACAATATCGATGTAATGTGGCGATGCTTTGCTGCCATCGTACATATATCAAGGATGTATTTATATATAGAGAGTGATAGAGTAAGAAAAAGAAGAAAGACTTAAATTGGAGCACAACACTTGGCGGCTAATAATTTTGTGGGGCATCTGCCCAAGGGCGGTGCCGCGGTGGCCATGCCTAACAAACTGGTGGTATGGGCAGAAGGGGCTGATGAGAAGAAATGTTTCTTACTTCATGCCAGCCTTGTTCCTATAGACCTCCTTCACTCCGGCTACGTCACGAAAATGCGGTGGCGCTGTCGTCGTTAGTGACTTTCGCCTGGTAGGCAAAACAACACTTCTGTCGCTTTGCCTACCGTGATTACGCGATGGCTTGCTGCTGCCGGGAAATGCAGAGCACCATGCCGACTTATCGCGTCGCTGTGACATGTGCTGAAAGGCACACTAGAGGAAGTTTAGTAAGCTTGCACAGGTTTCTTGCCCTACAATGGTCGCCGTAAACAGTGGTGGGCCGCCGCGGTGAAGCGCCAAGGCTGGCTACCGATGCCTGCTCATCGAATATGCGGCAAACACTTCGTCACGGCTAAGCTGGAGCTTATTCACCTTTACGCCAGAGCGGTCTACCGGATTAAAGGTTGCGAATAACTCGGGTTTGGCCTTCTTACGACGCGTGATGGGATCTTGGTACTGTTTTAGTGCCGGTGCGGGCGCGGGTGCGCAGGTAACATATGTAGACGACCATCATATATATGTTGTAATGCGTAGGCCCGTTTCTTTGTTGGATCATGCATAGATGTTTTACCTATGTAAACTGTTCCTCAAGCCCGGTTTTTTTTTTCTTTTTTTTTTTGCTGTGGTAATTGTATGTATGCGCAGTGAGCTGCTACGCGAGAGATCAGTGTTGCACTCCTCGATCCGTGGTATATATATGTTGCATAAGCTTGGCCGCGTTCACGTCAAATTATTTTAATCTACTTCCTGATGAACATTCCCACTTCACGTTGGCAGCTACTAATCAATTGGGTTGGAGCTGCATTTTTTTATTTATGCTGAGTGCTTTTATTTGTATTCACAGCGGTTGATTGTGAATGCGAGTTGGGAGGGCTTATCCTACATTAACGCGGCCACATTGGCCGAGACCGAACTGGGCCGCCTTAACTACGGAACCACGGGTGAAACTAAAAACGACCCCAGAAAAGAGGTCCCCAGAAGATACAGCCCCGAAAAAGAAGGTCCGTGGAATATACGGCCCCGGAAAAAACGTGCAGAAAAGTCCCCTCAGGAAGCGGCCCCTAGGAAAAAATGTCACCGAAGAAATTGACTGAAAATCTGCCCGGAACTCACTTCGCAAAAAACTGAACATCTTATTGGGTGCCTTTTTTTTTTTTCTTTAGAATAGATATAACCATTGTCGGGGCACTGGGTCATCTGGGTGCTTTACACATTTACAGGAACTGGAGAAGGCTTGGCGAGAAAGCATTGCGAAAAAAAAAAAAAAAAGAACCCCACCACTATATAACATCCAGCGAGTATTATGCAGTGCATAAGTTGTCAGTTTCCAAGCTGGGAGATATCTCTCTTTATTATAGGTCTAATCACCCGGGTAATATTACACATTCGAGAGACGTGCTTGTCCTCGACCGCACAAATTTCGGCGCCATAATGATTTTTTTTTTTTTTGTAAACGCATGGCATCAGTACCATGTTTTGCAAATTTCAAGCGGACGAGTAGAAAGAATCAATGTAGCATACATTACTGCGGCTATAGACACGAGGAAACTCAGTCTACGCCTTTAGTAAACAGAACTACAAAACGTGAAAAAAAATAAATAAAACGGCGGGGTTCAAGATATAATGTTCAAGCTAAAATCACAAACGCAGATGTAAGATAAGAACAGTAAAAGTTGATTAGAATGAGCGCTATTCATCGCTGATAAGCCAAGCACCAGGCAAGGCGAAAGCTCGACTTTGCAGTACGTTTGATTCCATCTGTTTGGGGACGTTTTATCTGGGGCCATTTTTTCCGGGACCATTTTTTCCTGGGACGATTTTGCCGGAACCCACGGAACCACAGCGGCCGCTGCAGCTCGTAATGATAATGGAAGCTTTAAGCGTGACTACCCGGGATAAAATTGCTAGCATTAACGACGACAGCCGCCCACGAACAGAGCAGATATAAAAGAAGCGCCGCTTTGTGATTTCAACGAATTGGTACGCAAATCCGTGCGGTGTCAAGGCTACTGTTGCCGTGCTGACCTAAATCATCCTAACCATACAGCCACTCGACGCTAGCGAGGTGCTTCGTGCTTATCAAGAACGCTCATTTGCCGCTCGGTGTGAAGAATCATCCGATAACGCAATGATGCTTCGAGCGGACTATTTCGTACGCGGTTTGCGCGCGCTATTTATGGCGAGAAAAATCACCGTCAGCTTACTCGACTCAAAGTAGTTGTAAGCATCCGAAGCTTTGTAATTCTCTATACGTTCCGCGCCTAATTTTCTGGGAGAAAACAGCGAATAGATGTCAACGTCGGTCATTTTCTCTGGCTGGTAGCAACGCTTCTCTTGGGCGCCTTGAACCCAATCTCCATCGGTACGGCGTGCGGGTGCGTACGCTGCACGCAGTGTACGTTTCAATGTATCGTATTTGTCCTCACCGCTGAGGCTCACGAAATACTAGCACATGGTCATTTCGTCTGCCAAGAAGGCGCCTACAGATCACAATAACACGGTCTTGGCAAGCTTAGCCACAGTGCCGCGGCCGCGGTCGTGCTTTTTGCCTACCGTGGGATCGCTGACGAGAGCAGCGCCACCTCGATCGTCTTGTTTGTTTGCAAACATGAAGGAGGTCTATAGCCGGCCGTTGTTGCGACTGTAGAAAAGATGCAAAGAAAATGCACGGACCGGCCAACTGGTTCTAGCTAAGCTACCAATACTGCCTTATGCGGAACGAGAAAAATAGAGATGAGAGAAAACAAGAATGAAAGAGGACGTACGTGGCAACACCCGTCGTCCGCCGCCGAAGTGGCGGTGGATTCAATAATAGAATGTACAACCAATACAAATACTCCGGTGGAAAAGGAGCCTCTGCCGCAAAGAGCAAAGACTCATACAGGTCCCCAGCACCGGAGTGCTGGTAGCAGCCATGCCGTCGCCCCGTTTCTAGCCATAAAGGCTAAACTAACTTCGCCTATATACGAGATCTTGAAAACTCGAGAGACGCTTATGCTGCACCTAAAAGTTGACGAGATAGCGAAGGTTTTTTAATTTATTGTTTTGCCTTTTCTTGCATTGTTGTCAGTTTTTTTTTTATTATAAGCACTGCGAAGCGTCCACTATAGGTACCTCTCTAACACGCCTGGTACCAACTACCCTTCGTCACCTCTGCGGTCGTTGCCCGCCTGGCGGGCAGAAGGCTCACGTTCGAATCCCAAGGAGCGCTAATGTGTTTGTTTGAATTATTTTTATTTCTACAGTACCCTTATTAGAGTAATCTCCTAATTGATTTCGGATTTATTTCAACTCTCACTAAATCCGTTAGCTTTACTTGGATGTGGAGTGTTTGGAATTCCTGCATGAGGCCATGTGGTCTGGACGTCATAGATCCGGTCGACCAAGCACTTGGCGACTACTGGCACGATGACAGGTCGCGGTGACGACTTTTCGACACAGTGAGTTCAATAAACTATCGCATAAAATAACGAAATTCTCCATTCATAAGAAAAACGTGTCCTGGACGTAAGCGGCACCTTTCCTACACACAAAAGTCACTATATCTAGAAGACAAAAAAAAAAAAAAAATGTTTCGAAAAAAGTTCGTCGAGAAGTTAGAAGTTATGAAACATGGGCATGCATCCAATTAGAGGGAAATATGACATGCGTGCGTACAAACGTACCACGCTAGAACTCGCACCCGAGGTTCATATTTACTAAGAAACGAAGTTGGCAGGTAAGTGACCTGGAATCTTGGAAAACCCGAGTTTGCCGCTACCGAACGGTATAGGCAGTAGACGCCTGGTAGAGCAGTGGTCTAGAGACGCAAGAACGCACGCAAGCACGCACGCACGCACGCACGCACGCACGCACGCACGCACGCACGCACGCACGCACGCACGCACGCACGCACGCACGCACGCACGCACGCACGCACGCACGCACGCACGCACGCACGCACGCATGCATACACGAACGTACAATTCATCATTACCAATGCGAGAAAGCACGTGTCCACGATACGAAGGTGTGCATACTCTAGAGTTAAAATTTCCTTTACTGCTCGCACATCACTTATATCATGCATCAAGCCAACGCAAATGTTTCTTTACAGATGACACACGTATGTTTATGTTTACCCTGACTACCTGCAACGTTTGTAGGGGCGCAGGAAATCAACGTCTCCTATCGGTGGGCTCGCTGCTGATGCGTAGGTGTATTTACATGTCCTGATTTGTGTGAATTTCCAGCGCACATGCCCCATTCATTTTGATTCCTTCTCCTGTGCACAAAATAGTAGCCACTACCGTTGTATCAGAAGCACATCTTCTGCAAAGCTCCATCAAATGAAGGGCCTCGACTTGACAGTAACAGCCACTGTATGTAATTTCTGAGCAGGCATTTTATGCGCTTTTAACTATATAGCTTTTAATGTTAAAAATCCTAATAAAATGCACAAAATTGGTCCTTGATGTGCCTGCTTCGTGACATTTGTCTTTTCGCAGCATTGTTTCTGAGTTTTAGTGAATACTAGAGAAAAGCACATCAGCTTACTAAAGGAAACCGAGTGACCTATTTGATTGATGTAGCTATGCTACTAGGCTAACTGTCTTAATAAACATTTTCTATTGGATTTGTCAGATGTCGTAAAGAAGCACCTTATGTAGGATGTCAATTGTTAAATTTTTGTTTGGAGCAAGCAAATCACTGCTAGCATATGAGCATCTTTCGAAAAAGGCCTGAATTCGCAACTTACCTTACTGTGTGCAAAACATCCATAAATGGTTCAAAACGCTTTCGCCAGTGCAGTAAAATTGATAGTAGATTTGTAATAAAAACAGAGAGGGGAGGGCAATAGGCAGAGAAACTACAGCTTGGTCCTTTCAATCATGATGCGATAAAGAGCTTGGAGTAAAAAACAATAAAAAAGAATCTAAATATACAGCAAACTGAATACTGGCGGAAATTTTGTATGTACTATCTCGGCCCATCACTGAAAAATAATACTATGACATCAAGATAAAATTATGAGAAATAATGCTTTAAGATAAAACTTGTGTGTACCCAGACGTATAAGCCCCTCCCTTTTCTTTTGTTCCCTCGTTCTACAAATAGAGGTGCGCTCACGCACGAATATAGCTTCCATGTATATGAGCGCATAAAGAAGCATATAAAAGACAAATACGCTTACGCTGTGAAATAAAATATCATCAAAACAAAATACAGCTCGCCATGTGCGCTTGGTAAATATTGTTGACCACGCGAAATAAGTTAGGCTCGGTAGTCTATGACATCTAACTATTCGGACGGAAAGTTAAGTATCTCGCACTAGCGTTTGTATGAACCAAACATGTGTGTTCTTCTTAAAGGGGAGGCGCCCATTTCCATTATTGTATATTTGATGCCACGTTAGCCATGGATTATTTGAAACAGGAAATGAGAATATAGAAATGACATGGCGGCTACGCTAGGCATGGAAATATTCAGTGACGGCTTTTTCGGAGAAGTAAATACCACTCCATAGAGGAGTTATATGCTTAGAATAACAATAAGGAAGGGTTTTATTTCATGAGCAGCCAGGCAGTCAGGTTTAAATGAATGAACTCTAATGAACCAGTAGTCATGCAGCGGAAAGCCGGAAGAACCCGCCTACAGAGATAGCTGTAAGAGTAACATAGCGCTCTAAATTAATGAACAAAAAGAAAAGTTTATACCCTATATGTTCTGCTGTCGACCTCTGGTCGTTAACTGGACCAGTCTTGTCATTTACATGGCTCTATTTTTTATAAGTGATGGTGGTATTAAATACGAGTTTAATAAAAATAAGCGACCTATTTATTTCCCATTTCATATAAAGGCAATATTTTTCACTCATTTTAATTCGTTGGAAAAGGTAAGATCAAAGTTATGTTCGTAAAAACTTTTTCTCCCTCGATGAAAAGGGCAACACATTAAACGCTGGTAAGTGCAGATGTTTTTCTGCTTTCTTTTTCTTTTTACCCACTGTCTCGGCAGTCTCTGAGCTTGAAATGCACGGGTGGTAGCAGTTTCAAGAGGGGATGAAAGAGGCGGTCATTTAGTGCCTGTAAAAGGAAGACGTCATTAGTTATAACATTCACATTATTCAACCAAAGCGCGCTCTCACATTTATTTCACAATTTTTGTTCATTTATCGAGTTAAAGCAGTTATCACACCACATCGAAGGGATTTTTACAATTTGTTTGCTTTTTTTTCCATTTTCCTCTGTTGCAGATCCACTCGTGTTTTTTGCTCAGTCTGCTTTAATTACTTTTACTTCGTCGGTCGCGGCATGTCCTGTGCAGACAGACGTTTTCTCCAAGTATGTCTAAGTATTCTTATCAAGGGTCCGCTTGTTTCCTTAAGGATTAATGTAAGAATTTATCATAAGCAAGTTTATGGTAGTAATTTATTAGAAACGATTAAAAAGGCAGAGGAAATGCTGGTGGTTGCTACAATTTTTATTTAAAATGTTAAGTACTTGAGCTGCGACATGTACAATAAAATGAGACGGAGACTGATAGCGAGGAGAAATACAGAGAAAAATGATATAGTGAGAAAGGACACGTGGGAGCGGTGTATGCGCCATTTGCATTATACCACAGTAATAAGTTCCGAGAGAACGGCAGTATCTGCGTTGAAGAAATATGCAATTGCTTGAGCGTTGCTGCTGCACGCGGTATATGGCGCGTCCCTTGAAGAGATTTCGCTCCGCAGAAATTATGAAGGCTGCTGCGTCGTTGACGACATTGTATAGCAAGATGCGCATTAATGCCCAATTGGCGTAACGGCCACCGCGACAAAGGTTTTGTACCGGCCGGCGCGCCTGCTCTCCTAACGCGTTCAGACATGCTGCGCCGCCGGCTCCATGATTTGATTGATTGAAAAACTATTTTCCACCAGAAAAAGCCGACCACCCCGCCAGCGGCAAGCAGGCCTGGGAGACGGGGACCGCCGCGTTAAGGCTGACTGGCAGACCTTGGCCTATAGCAGCTTCCTCCGCAAGGTGGACTATGTTCCGCTGCATCTCAGGGCCGGGACTTTGCAGCAATGTCTCCGAGTTCTCTTATACTAGCTGTATTTTGTCACACCCCGGGAGAGTGTGAGCATTCCTATATTATGTGGTCGAGGGTCTCTTTCACCCCACAATGACTACACCTATCGTGATGTCTCGTATCGGGGTACTTATGGTTCGCCAAGGCCGGATTCATGTACGTATCAGTTTGCAAGGGCCTTCATGCAGCAGCTTCTTTGTTATTCAATTTTGGGTCTGGCGGGGGTACCAGCCCAAACTGCCACTGATGTACGACGGACGTCCGAGCTCGGTCGCAACTCGGTGGACGAGTTAGGACGTCCACCGGAGTTGCGGCGTACGTACGAAAGTGCATGGCCGAACCTGCATGCCCAGCGCACCGCCGCCGTACGTCCGCCAATAGATTCGCTTTTACACAGCTATGATATGGTTTGTAGTCGTCGTGCTCGTCTAAACTGCGTATAAATAAGCAATGCCATCGAATTTGCATTATAGTATAATGCCAGAGCAAATCGATGCGATAGACATCTTTCCATTAAACACCTTTTTTTACTTTGCGCCTGTTTCATCGTTGAATTCTCTTTAAAATTTTTTGACGAAAAGTGCAATGACCCTTATACATTTTTCTAATCATGATGCTTGGGTAAAACTTCAATCGTAGGCTGAGTAGACGCAGCAAGCTCAAAAACAAAAAAGAATGAAACCGAACCTACTTTAAAAAATCTGAAATAAGCCAATCCAATCCACCTGACAAGTTTTGTCATGCAGGATGCCTTCAAGCGTCTGCGTTCTACATTTTCTGCGCAGTTATAAATAACTACGGCTGTTATGCACTGCTAGCATTTTTTTTCTTGTGGCTTGGTGCGGCTGGCACACTTTGTTCACCCGCCGATCTTAGAGTAAGTATTTCATCGAACGTTTGTTTCTTTAGGGGAACTTGTCGACGTACCGATACATTGGTGGTGTTGCTTAAAAGAGAGAGCGTTGTGGGGTGGGAGTCGGTCAGTCATGATAAACAAAAGAGTGCTGCGCACAAAAAGACTCGGACTGGAAGTGAACGCCACAAGTGAACACCGCTGCGCTTGTGGTGTTCACTTCTGGTCTTGTCTTTTTGTGCGCAGTACCCTTTTATTTATCGTGCTGTTAAAATTGTTTCACTTTCGGGTATGGGGGTGGTAGAGGAGCTTTAGTGGATGGCTTCGGTGTAATGTCGACCATCTGGGGAATCTTTAACGTGCGCTGACATTGCACAGTACGCGGACACCTCTTCGTTTCGCCGGCGGCTCCGCAAAAAACTTTCTGAGAGCACTGCAGAATCTGCATTGAAGAATATGTAACTGCTTTCACTGCCTGCTTGATGCGGAGCAGCGGTAAGGGGAATTAGTTTCGGCTTTGTATTCTTGATGCCAGTTCCTGCCATCGACACCCTTAAGTTCCCTCCGTCTTTTCGCTACAGCGGGTTTATGGTTTGTTTTGGCGATGATAAAATTATTTTGTAACATTTCATGATTTTACTTGTGAAATTCTTTCCCCTCAGAAAATAAGCCACAGAGCTGCCTCCAAAATAACGGAAGCCATCTACTATTTTCATGCATTATGAGAGAAAACAGTACTGTAAAAATTGCGTCGCGTGACTACCTTATGAAATATGGAACATTTAATAAGGTTTCACTCATGACTTCTATTTAATACGCAGGTTTGGTGCAGCAAGCGCGAACGTACATAAGGCGGGTGCGAACAGAGAAATATGACAGCTTTTAACTGGCCGTTGAACCTAGTGTCAAGGGCGATAGCTTGGTCTTGCCTGAATGAGCTTAGCTTGTCTTCGCTCTTTAAATGATGCTGCGGAATGTGTTTGCCATGAAAATGGGTTCAACCGTACCTTAAGCCCTGCTGAATTTTTAGCAATGCGAGACGCAGTTTGCCAGAGTGTCAAAGCAGTTTATTTTAGCAACATTAAGGCAAAATCTTGAAGAAGGTGATCTTGTGATCGGTGAAGTAGTTTGGCTCTCTGCAGGTTTCCTTGATAAACATCGTACTATCACACACTTGATAGGCGCAGCGGAACGGATTCAGCACGAATTCGTGCCGAGACTTAGCCGTGGCAGATGCAACAGAAACCAATCACGCTGCGAGGTTAGACAGACAAACGTTCGTCCATCTCAATAGCGGCTTCGGCGACGCGGTTGGAGCGTTATCTGTCTAGGGCACGTTGAAATCTGGCTAATCTCTCGTTAGATGAATACCCAGCTGTGTAGTCTGTCATTACATGCACGCGAGATCCTAAGGTTCTCGCAGCTGGCGGTAACGAGTGCGCTCCGATTCGGCATATCGCGCACAGTGATCCTGTGACCCTAGCTTTTCGGGTCTGGCTAGGCAGCGCTCCTGGGCTACTATTTATTTACACGCAAGACAGGCACGGCACGACGTCACATAACTTTGACACCACCTAGCGGCTGTTTGTCAAATATCTAATTTCAGGGGCTAAGGGCCATTTGCAGCATGGTGGACTTTGGTCTGGTATACAGTTTGGAAATGCCCGGGACATGAACAGAAATCCCGCAACTCTACCAGATGTCATGTCGTGGTGATGGTAATCCGTTTGTCAGAAAGGTGCCGAAATGCTTCTAAATGAAACTCTTCAGTGACGCAGAATCAACTGGCCTGCATGCTGACTGTTCTCTACAGTCAACTGATTTCCGCCCGCTAAGAACCGTACAGTTCGGCGGCAGTGATAAGAAGAATCGTGTTCGGCGGTCGCCGAGGAACATAAATGTCTGCGGTTGCTTACAGTACAATTCAAAGCTGCTAAGGAAATATCTAGATAAAGCTGCCAACTAGACTATCTGGAACAATTTAGAAGGATAGTCGTGCATAGCTGCCATCGTTCTCGATAAATCCGCTTTTAAGCGAACTAAATGATAGCTGGTTGGTTTGGTTGGTTGGTTTGTGGGGTTTAACATCCCAAAGCGACTCAGGCTGTGAGAGACGCCGTAGTGGAGGACTGCGGAAATTTCGACCACCTGGGGTTTTTTAACGTGCACTGACATCGCACAGTACACGGACGCCACTCCGTTTCGCCTCCAACGAAACGCAGCTGCGGAGGCCGAGGTTCGATCCCGCTTCCTTGGGCACAGTAATCGAGCGCCGTAACCACTGCGCCACCCCGGCGGAGCGAATTAAGTGATAGCGTTAACCGCTCCTTATGCACTTAATGTAGACACTAGAGTCTAATGAGCTGCGCTTTCGAAGATACATATATTAAGGTGTAGTAATTGCGTGTACATGAAGGAGAATCCCCAGTAAGAGCCGGCAGACAGGAGTACCCATAAAGGCGAAGCTTAAGTGCCCCTGAATTTTCCCCTGCTGCACATTTAGCGAACGGCGATACTGAGCTCCGCGTAACGCAGCAGCCACCCTTGGGCATAGCTTTGAGAAGGGGCGCTATGTAATTTGCATACTGATACTTGCCGTTTCCTTCACGAAATCAACTCTCCATTATTTTGGAGGGCGCGGAAAGTAATTTTCGGTGAAACTTCTATTTATTAAATCCACTCAGTTTATTTCTGACCAGTTTGACTAGCAACCAGCGGCTCTTACCTTTCGAAGCTCTAAAGTTGTGTTATTGCGTACCCCTTTTCTCCGGCTGCCAGTGGCTGCTAAGACTACTCATTGTCGTTTTTTTTGACCTCATGCCTAGATGTGCCGGCAGCCTCGGTAATGGACTGACCGCGTCGTGGTGCGCTGATAATGAATACGGTTTAGGGGCGGCCAGTTTACGTTTATCTCGGTTAAAGGAGAAACCGCTTAGCAGCATCCGCTTTTTCATCTCATGACCATCCTACATGCCTCAATTTTGAAGTCTTTTGTCAACATCGAGCATGAATTGCTATTCCGCGTAGAAACGAAGGACAAAGGTAGACCTTTCAGCACTATGTTTTATCTGTAAACTGAACATTAAATGTGAAAAAGAGACGAAGAAAGACAGGAGAGATCTGAAGAAGTTTTTTCTGGGCACAGCTGTAGGAAGGGGAGGGGAAAAGGAGAATAAACTTTGCTTCTTTTATCGGGCTCGCTGAAAATAATTCCATATAACTATGGCGTGCTGAAGTAGTCATTCGGGTCGTGCACGCGTGGTCCCAGTTATTGCGATTTAGCATTGTGTTTTATGGCGTGTGTGTCTTAATGTTTAACTGTATATTGCTTTTAAGCGTGATTCACTGTTTATTTGTTTTTAAATTTCGTTGCTTCTCTTATACTTTATAGTCACTTTTCTCCATAACGGCATTATTATTTCGCAATGACCAGCAGGAAAAGAACTTCATGCTTTCCATAGCATCAGCGGCTGCTGATGCCATGGAAAGAACAGAAAAGTTGTACAGAGTGCTTCTTTTGCCGTTCATGGCACCAAGCGCACAAAGTATGTTTTCACAATAAGGTTTCTGTGCAAAGTGCCAGTTCGGATTTTCGTCTGCGAGTCTTTCAGCTAGCATACTCAATAAGAAACGATGCGGTTAGTCAGCAGCGTTCTGTCGCAACACCGGCTATGCTTCTGTTCAGTTAGGTGTAGATTATGGCTTTCTTTCTTTCTTTCTTTCTTTCTTTCTTTCTTTCTTTCTTTCTTTCTTTCTTTCTTTCTTTCTTTCTTTCTTTCTTTCTTTCTTTCTTTCTTTCTTTCTTTCTTTCTTTCTTTCTTTCTTTCTTTCTTTCTTTCTTTCTTTCTTTCTTTCTTTCTTTCTTTCTTTCTTTCTTTCTTTCTTTCTTTTTTAGGTTTGAGGTTTGGCGCCGAGAAGCATGTCCGGCTCTGAGGGTCCCAATAATGGAGGGCTCCGGAGAATTTCGACCATTAGGGGCTTAACAGGCGCTGACGTTTCAAAGTATATGGGGGTTTTGAATTTCCGTACTAGCGCAGGACTCCAGTTAACTTTCGAAACGGAACAAAAATAATTTAACAACAGCATGAATGCCTGTTTATTCGTCTTCGTACTCTATACACATAAGGGCGCTTGCTTTGCTGTTGAAGAAAAAGGTTTCAGAGTGACCGCTCCGCAAGCTTATAGTTACCCATAGAATTCGACAATGTCAGCAAAGACTCGAACAGTATTTGATGAAGCGAGGTACTTTGTGAAGTGACACGAGGAAAATCACATAGAGGTGCATAATTCAGCAGTATAAAACACAACTTTAAAAAATAGGATATATTTTTATCGCTTATAATTTCTAAGCAGCAAGGGAAAACTCTTATTAGGGTAGTCGCAAAGTTTGTAGCGCTCCCATGGCAGCGCACCTCTCAGCATATTGACTGAATACGTTTATACATATTTAAAAAAATTGTGACAAATTGTGATTAAACCAAGTAAAGAACAGTAATCTGTTGAAAAAAGTAAAGGAAAAATTAATCTTACAGAGCCTCGAGCAATCACAACTCTGCCTATGATCGTCAGTTCTTTTCATACCAATATAATCACTCCGCAGTATCAGTTTACAGGCCTGAACGCACCATGAAGCGACCGTTAATTATGACTTACTTCATTTGCTAATGACACACACGTGCCTGAGAACATCGCCAGTGCTGTTCTTGTTAATGCCATAACAAGGAAGGATCTACAAGAACATTACAGCAGTATTTCTATACCCGCTTCAGAGAGTGGCCTGTCCCTTTGACAAGCGCACGCAGAAGGTAGGCAATGACACTGCTGTTTATTGCAGTACTAAGCATTATGGCTAAATACCTATATTTGAACATATCAGCAGTTCGTTCTTCATCGGAGTAGCACTAATACATCACCAACTGTAGTAGAGAAGTGTGTGCTGCGAGGAACAGGCTGCCCAACACAGAGATAAAAATTGCCACAGCACTGTGGAATATACATTGCATCTCTCCTCACACAATACTCCGTCCTTGGAATTCGTGAGGTGATATGAATAAATAAAAGTGTGAAAGCCTAAAGGTTGCTGGTGGACACGGTACGTCACGTTTGCTATCATTATCATTATAAACTAAATGTACCGCCATTGTAATTGGTAATGTCAACATTGTCATTATCACTAATTTCAGCGTCATTGTATCGCTACTATCATCCTCACGGTAGACAAGGAGAATTATGATGTGCATTTCACAATCCAGTTGGTTAAAGTGTTCGGCTGGGGATGCAAGGAGAATATGGCTCGATTCCCGGTGGAGACAGGGTTTTATTTTTATGATGACATCGTTATGACGTAATCATGACATTAATGACATTATTTCATAGACAGCTACACTATGACCGGATGAACGAATTGCTTTTGCCTTAAAAACAGGTCATTTCGCCTTATCTTTTTTTAAAGAAATCGTATGTAACAATTATAATGGAATATTTAATCAGTCATGTATTGTAATGATAAATGACATAATATAATATAATAATATAATACATTTATGTTTATATAGTTAGTATATAATGTTATAATAAATGACTATATTTTAACTAAAATATAGCGTTATAGTCGGGTTCAAAATGGCACTGCTACCACATAGTTTTCCCGCTGTTTGCAATGACTACAATAAGACAGCTACTTGTTTTATCACTTATTTTTTCTCCGGTGACTTCCTAACACGAAGAAAGAATTGTGGGCGACTGGGCGATTTCCTATGTAGAAAGAGCGCAGACTGACACCGGATGAAGGAATAATAAAACGGCGTCTTTATGTTATTGCTTCATCAATGTCTTGATAATCAGGCCAGTAGTGACACCAATATTAATGTCGGCAAGCTTTCTGGTTACCTTGGACTTCAACAGCTATTTGTACTCTCAAGGTATATTTTTTGTAGGCTCCGGTAAGGAAATCTGCGCGTTTTCGAGGCAGCTATTAGGCGCGCTTTCTTGGCTTGAGTGGCAACGACGTCGACTTGGGCGGTGGGCAGTCAAAGCTGTCGCATTTGGCACATCACAGCCTTGGGCACCAACTTCTGGTTGACCTTCCGCAACCAACCACGCTCGCCCAGAAGTCGTACCATTTTCGCCAAAGCTAACCAGGCTGCATGGTTTGCTTCTCGCTTGTATTATGAAGCGAACGTGGCTTTCTAGAAGATCACAACTAGTTAACAAGTGAGGGCAGGAGGTCGCCTTTGCTTTGCACAGATTTACAGCTTAAGGAATGGTACGAATTCTCGATCTGCCGTATTGAGGAGCGGAACACGCAGCCGGCTAACGTTTGGCAAATACATGGTACGTCTAGCACAGTGTGGCGAATGACAGCGTCGGGATCCTGAAAGCTTTCTTAGCGCTATCGCATCTTGCACTTAAGGGTGAATAATTAAGTGTACCGGAATATGGGGCCTCGGGTGGCCACGTAATGCAAATGGCAAAGTCATTCCTGCAGCACAAGATTTCGCTCGGCCTCGGGCAAGCTTGCCTGGTCATATGGAGCTTTGTCGACACGTTCAGTTCGGTGAACGGCCGCGTATGGGGATCCTGAGGGGCCCTTCAATATTAGAGTACCAATACTGCTGCGCCGCTCGCATAGATCTCAATAGAGTGGGGAGATGGCAACTGCCGTCTTGACTGTGCACCTCCGTAAGAGCCTGCCTGCAGACACACGTCGAATCACTTGATACTTCCGATGCATTTGGTGAACTGTGTGCTGAAAATTTGGGCATTGGCTTGATAGCGGTTTTCTACCTTTCGCCTACGCGGCCACCAAAAATGTCGCACATTTGATGGTCCATGCATTAGCCGCACGTACATCAACAGCAATGTTAGTAATGGCGGACTGAAATCTAGATATAGAGAAAAAAAAAGAACTTCATACCACTTATGCGCGAAAAAATCCCGTTATCTTTTCTTGTAGCTCCTCCCACTTCAGTGACAACCTCGCGCAATACTTGTATAGACCTCCTCCTTCAGAATCAACCATTGGTGCAATAAGTAGAACATGCTTTTCTCCATGTTTCCATCCGCAAGGTTTGGAAAAGGGGTGCAACTTCTAGAACCAGTATGAATAGATAGTAAAATGCGTTTTGTAACTGTACTTACAGGGGTGACCCTAAATTGTTTGCGTCAGCATCGTGCAGAACCAAACATATAAAGAGCAGCGCTGGAGTTTCGGACTACCGAATATTATAATAGTCGGTGCAGTTGTTTTGTTGATGCACTTTAGATAATGAGCTCCTACTTTTGACGAAACTATAAACTATAGTATCCTTACAACACTTCGCTTTTACGGGAGAGCAACGGCACAGGCGTATATTAAGAGGCCTACACATTTTCGCCAAGAGCATGTTGGGTTTCTTGAGAGCTTTAAAAAGGGCTTTTGTTTATACACTTCAGTTTCTTTTGAGACACAGCGGGGCGGGGCCTGTCTCACGCGCTCTGAAAAATATTTTAGCACTAACCGGCTGGGGGCATTTTACAGACGAGAAAAATGCTTTCATCACGACAGGGCGCCGGTTCGAAGAAAGCATTTCGCAGGCAAGAACTTCAATCAACCCCGCGACTCCTATTCTATGCAAGAAATTTGTCCAATGAAAGTTTAAGTTTACTAAAACGAGAATGAGCAGGGTTGCCAGCGCTCCGTCAGATCTACCTGTGCAAGTGTTGGCTGGCGCAAAAATAGAAAAATGGGGAGCCAATGTACACCGCACACTGCCTTGCGATCTGAAACGAAGCCTTCAAGAACATTACAACGCTTGGCTGCGGCAGAGCACTAAGTCTAGCAGAGTTTGTCGACCCGTATTGCTACTTTCTGTCGCAAACAGATGCTCGCGGTCTTACGCTTTGTTGCAGCTTTGAAAACAATCATGCTGCCGCCATTTCGTCTGCTGAGGCACACGCGAGTGCTCAGATACACGCTGAGAAAGAGCGCAACTCTTAAGCGCTCTCAACTGTTTTTGAACAAAGCGGAACGCCACATGAAAACAATTGACACCGAGGATTAAGATACTCGGTAATACGCCTTTATGCTCGTGCTTTCCTTTAATGGATTGTACTTCAGCAGCAACATTTTCAAGTAACATAGCCAAAGTGTTTTCCTTTTTGTATATCTGAACGGAAACGCCATGAACGCATTTCTCAGGACAATATATTTCTATCTGCAAGACTTAGTAAACTTTACGCAGTTTTATTCTTTAATGCTGCCGGTTATCTTAACATGCTTGAGTTGCTGGATACAATTTGTTTTCCCACAGGAATGACAGTGATTTGGCAAATGCCTCCCGCATTGCGAACCGAAGGAGTTGCTATGCTCGCGTAAAATGTTTGTCAGCACAATGGAAAGATTGCTGTCTAATTCTTCGGTGCCATGGCGGTTTTGGTAGAAACCCTGTAGAAAATATATACCGAGAATTTTTTTATCGGTACATGTGTCCGTTTTTATGCAGTCTGATGCTGGAAACAATGAGCAGCTACCGCATTGACTTCTGGTGGTCGGAAAAAAGACGTACTGAAAACAAAGGTAAGTTTCACCCACGAGACAGTAATTAGACATGTTTAGTGAAGAGTAGCATCCATTAGAGCTTTCAGATTAAATGCTATCAGGACACAATAAGTTCGTCGACGAAAGTTTTAGTGGGCTCGATCACAGTTTCATCAGAGGAATTCAAAACACTGTGTCCATCTAGTGACAGAAGCTGAAAGCGTAAAAGCATACCATTCGCGATGCGATAGGAGCTGTGGTATTTAAGGGCTCACTAGAGAGAGCACAAAGTATAATAAATATCACGAGCACTCCTAGAAGAAAAAAGAACAGTGTGCATTTATGAAAATCAGTGACATATTCCCGAGACCTGGTCACCAGGGTTATTACGGGGAACGCAAAGGTGTTTCTCCAAAAGATGTCCCCTCCGTTGCATTTATGCGATTTTCAATGACCAAAAATAAAAATTTGAAGGCTGATTTACTTCATATTGTAGGGCCTGATCTGTGCTCTATGAGGCAAGATCTCGTTTCGACCATAACATCATAACATATTTGGCCAGTGTTCTGTTCTAGTCTGTGGCACACGTAAATCTGCACAAAAGGATTTAACCTTAGTTGCCTTAATATGGTGAGTATGATTGATTTATACAGCCATGAGTTCTTGGCATACATGCGCATTGATGTTGAGTGAGGAATGGAGACATCGCTGCAATGAAGTAGTTGTGCGCCAGCTCTCGCCCCATCTGTTTCCTTCCTGCTTCATGTTTCCCGCGCATGCTCATGTTTTAAAAGTGGAAACCAATACCACACCTCATGTAAGTCCTTCTGACCCTTAAGAAACAATAAATGAAGGGAAATTTTCTGACGACATTGCCTTGCTAAGTAACTGGGGGACGAAATCCATAGGGGATTAAGGATCTAGACAGGCAAAGCAGAACGGTAGGCCTAAATATTAATTACAGTAGACTAAAACATTGTTCAATAGCCTCGGAAAGAAACGACAGTTTACGATAGGTAGCAAGGCGATGGGAGTGGTAACAGTATATTTTTAATGCAAGCGGTGGCTGCAGATCTGAACCAGGAAATGGAAATAACTAGGAGAATAAAATTCGGAGGGCGAGCATTCGGCAAGTACTCGCAAATGATGACTATCAGTTTACCGGTATCCCTCAAGAGAAAAGTATATATCAGTTGCATCTTACACAGTGCTCAACTATGGGGAAAAAAGGGGGAGGCTAAGGAAAGGGTTTTACTTAAATTGAGAACAACGCAGAGAGCCATGGAACCGAAAATGATAAGTGTAATGTTAAGACACATGAAGCTTGCAGAGTGGATCAGGGGAGAGACTCGAGAATGACATTCTAAGCGAAATTAAGAAGAACAAACGGTCTTCGGCAGGAAATATAATGTGGAGGGAGGATAACAGATGGTGTGGAAGGCAAGTGCAACAGGGGGCTGCCAGAAGTTAAGTGGGCGGATGAGATTAGGAAGTTTTCGCAGTTCAAATGGATGCAGCTAGCACCGAATCGGATTAATTGGAGGGATATGGGAGATGACTGCTTGCAGTCGGTACAGTCCGGGTGGTGATGATACTGAAGTTGAAGCATACGATGAGCAAAGGAATTGTTTTCATCTTGCCATTCCTGCTCAGGAAAAAAAGGCAGAACACTTTTTTTATGTCTACATCGTTTGACGATGTGTAGTTCTACGCTATGAAAAAGAGAAGCCAAGCCTCGAATATTCAGCACACTCAGTCATTGAAAACACGCGCATTTCGTGAAGCCTTTATCATTATCATAGTCATGTAGACGACGTTGCGCTGCTAACATAACAAGGTTTTACTTAGACAAAGCCGTGTTCGTTTTTCGTGCTGGCAGTTTGGATAATGTCGTACATGCAGTTATTTACGCGTACTTCACAGAACACTTCACCGCGCATAGTTACAAGAGATAAACTGCAGTGTGGCATGCATTTCCCACAAAGAAGAAATAGTTAGGAAACCTTGAAACTATACACGTGACATAATCAATGCTTCCTGAGATGGCTCATAGAGTAGTAACGGTCATAATTACTCAAAAAAAAAAAAAAAAGAAATCTACGCGCAAAACATTCAGCCGGCTAATAAAACTGCGAGTTTCTGCTCTGGCCCCCGCTTCAGTACGAGCTTTTTTAGAAGCCGATTCTCGTTCAAACCCCAATTTCGGATGGTACGAATGTGTTGTGCGTATCTTGACACTGTCATCAGCCGTCACTTGGCGCATTGTGCCACTCTGTGTGACGATATTTCGGTTTCTACGCATGCCGCGACAACTCTGGTGACCATAAAAGCGCGCTTTGTTTTGACTAACCAGCGTGCGGAGCAGCAATATTATTGTCGACACGAGCAGTGGGGGAGAGAGGAGTTGTTAGGAAACGGCGAGGTATGTGAAGGGCTCCCCTGCTTCATTTGAGTCCTGATGGTTGAACTGTCCGTTATTGGAGGGAATTCGTCCTGGCGCGCGCTTCACGACGTTGTTGGGGGCCACTGGAAAATGTGAACTCATTGCCGCTGGCATCTCTCCCTGCGACTGCCAGTCGTTTCGTGTTTCCGGGAGACGATTCCTAATTATTAACTCGGCTCATTGGTGTAAAGTGAAGGCCGGTGTTTGCCTCCACTTTGTTCTGTTTCAGCAGTCTTTGCTTCTCAGTGCCTCTTTTAAGTCCCAATCTAGCTTTCCGCTGGCTCGTGAGGGTGGTATTTACATAGCTGTAAATACGCGAATCGAAACAACATTAGTGAGGAGCGCCTCAAATTAACCGTTCCCGATAGCGTGTTTTATGCACTCACGCATCGGAGGGTTTCTAGCCACATTACTGGCTATGTGCTGAAATGAAGTTTCGGATATACAAATAAAAATAAATAGAACTTTTTATTCTTTTGCAGCGAAAGAGAACCAGGAATCACTCGTGTCTTTTTATGGTGCTTTTATTGAACGCCGCATATTTTTTTCTTTTAGGTTTCACAGTTATTGTTATTATGTGAAGCAAGCGCCGGACAGCTCTTAGCAATACATTTTAATCTGCTTTGACAGGCGCTTCTTTTTGCGAGCTGTAGATAGTGACAGACATCTAGTTTGAAACTTGCCACCATGACCGCGCTTCTCTGTTGTATGGATGGCTAAATTTGAAAAAAAAAAAAAAAAAACTTCGCGAATAGAAATTGCTTATTTGAGATCCCTTTGGTTCATATACGACGGCAATGGCTAACTCGCGTGCGTTAGGGACTGTAGACGTGTCTCATTTTAGCGAGTAATTTGCGGGTATAGTGAGTAAGCTTGTAACAGGCTGCTTGCGTCACGCCTGAATGTTGTCTAGGTAATTTAGCCTGACGCTGTCCTACGCGCCTACATTTCAGTTAAGTGGTCGAAGGCGAAGCCTTCTTATTTTCTTTCACTTTTTGTTTTGCCGATGATTCCACATGGAAAGAAATAATTAGGTGGCTGTCGTGGGTGCGCAGCTTATGATAAAACTTGCTCATCTTTCCCCTGCTGCCAGCTGTCGTTTTGATGGAGATTAGCGTTTAAACACGGGCATCAACAAAGTACATGCTGTATGAATACACTCGTACCCTCCAACTTTTCATTCCACATCTCAAACCAGAAAGCTGACCCATTACTCGCTGTTTCCGGCTCACGTCATAGGTCACCGTCACCGTGGCACAAATTTAAAATGCCGCTTCAAATTCATCAGATACGGGAGCAACTCTGATCATAACGCGTTTATACATGACTTGGGGCATCCTTTATTATAATGTATTATTATTATATTATTATTTGTCCCACCAAAAGAAGTGTTCTGGAAATGCTAATAACTTCAGCAAACGACAACTCTCTCTCTCTCTCTCTCTCTCTCTCTCTCTCTCTCTCTCTCTCTCTCTCTCTCTCTCTCTCTCTCTCTCTCTCTCTCTCTCTCTCTCTCTCTCTCTCTCACTTGCGATCA
Source organism: Amblyomma maculatum (assembly GCF_055883805.1). Taxonomy (NCBI): domain Eukaryota; kingdom Metazoa; phylum Arthropoda; class Arachnida; order Ixodida; family Ixodidae; genus Amblyomma; species Amblyomma maculatum. The sequence continues at coordinate 46,787,254 of NC_139347.1, read as the reverse complement.
ATGGTGCTCCTTATCTGTAGCGAAGAATCCGTTTGGCCATTGAAAATAGTAATTCCAAATGGTTTGTGGTCCACTGCATGAGTTCGGTGCTGTCAGAACGTTTCACGCCATTCAATCTCATATGTTGGTTCAGTGTATTTCAAACTATGTATTGACGGGTTAGTCAGTAGGGTATATTACTCTGAAATTTTAAAAGGCCATGGAAGGAACCAAGAGGGTGAAGACTACACGACAGAGGCGCCATTTAGTAACTTGGTTTCAAGAAAGCAGTGAAGGCGACGGTACAAAGTGGTTCCAAAAACTCAGCTCCTAAGCTCTTCACGCTGAAGGCACTAAGGTGTCTAGAACTTGGTGAGCACAAATCTTATCCCCGTGGTATTACCGGGAGTACCCACCGGCACTGGAATCAAGCCCCGTACCTCCCCTGCTCGTGAGACACAAACTCAAACCACTAGGCTACCACCTCAGATTGAAACTCGAATGAGGATAGGGCATGAGTGTATGGAAATAGAGATATGTCTGACGTAAAGAGGCAAGAAGCGAGTGGACTTGATCAGGAAAATAACCGAGAAATAAAGGCATCCCTCTTGAAATAAAAAAGAAAAGCCATGGACGAGGCGTGTAGTACGAAAGCAAGCCAACTCACGGTACTATTGGGTAGAGGATACGATTCCACGGGAAAGCAACCTTAGCAGGAGAGGGAACTGAACAAGATGGTCGAACGAGATTGGTAATACTGGGAGCTGAGGTGGTTGCAGGTGGTACATGGTAAAATTAGCCGGAGGGGTAAGGGAAGATATAGGTCATCTGTGAGGCTGTGAGCTGACTGCGATGAAGATACCTGCGTCAGTAGAAGCGAAACTGAATATCGCAGGGATCCTTATCCCCGATAGGCGAGAAACACGAAGGCTTGAAAGTGGTACGACAAAAAGAATGGAAAAAAATATTACATAAAGTAATCCAGACAAGAACGCTTTTTCGCTCAGGCGCTGCCAAACAACCAAACCCTTACGAACAAAAGTGCCCGCTATTCTAGAAAAACAAAAATCAAGCTATGACAGCGCTGAGCGCAACAGATACTGTTGTGACTGTGCGGCCATTAGTCTTTTCGGGAATAAAACGGGAGCGCACGGAGGGACGATTTCTTGTCAACAACCTTTGTAGGCGGCAGTAAATTTGCCCAGCTCTCCCTCCGCTCATTCGGTATTCCGTTGCCGCTCTCTTGCTGCGCTCGCATCTGCTCTGCTTTTTCCCGGTGTGCAGTTTAGCGGAGCTGCGGCCGCACGCGCGCGGCCTTGGCAAGAGGCACCGTAGAAGAGTATTCAACTAGCACCATAAATTTCATTTCCTGCCGTGTCGCTGTCCTATGCGGTTATACGCATCAAGTGACATTCGCGCTTCTCCACGGTCTGCTCTTTTCTCGTTTTTCTTTCGGCCTTCGTTTGTCCGACGTTTCTGTGATTAAGTTGAAGTGTGAATAGCTCCGCGGTCACGTCTGTGTGTCGCACCGTCGCGACATTAATGCGGCCACCGCTGGAGACCAGGCATCGGCCGTCTATGGTTTGCTTATGTTTTGTTTCTGGTATATGTTTCTTTTACTTGGAACGGAAGTGGGTTTGCACGCCCCCCGGCAATGCAATACCATCTCAACATGGAACCCCTACTATGCGATGCATTTTTCTCTTGACTTCGGTTCACTTGTGGTGGCTCCCATGAGGGCCACTATACTACCCATAAAGCTTTAAAAGCGAATGTCGGAGAATGTAGAAAAGCCTAACAAATATAGCCTTTACTTTTCATGCTTATAGTAAAACTGAAAAGAAAATATTTTTGTCCAAGTATTATTTATGAGATTTTTGTTACGGCTCGTAAATACTAGCTTGCGCGCAGGGATGCTCCAAATGTGCAGAATGCTGCTCTACTTTCCCCACGCAGTACTATATTGGTACCATATTTTATTTACTGTCGGAGAGCTTCCATTGGTCTTGGAATATGTCAACACTATATTGTCACTTTCGAGGGAGAGCATAAATTTATGACGACGAAGATGCTGAATTCCAAAGATGCTGAATTCAAATAACCTTAAGAGACAGACTTTGTCTTTTCATATGTTTAAGCCTCCTCTCCTAGCAATTTCTCACGACGGTATAAGAGTGCTTCTGGTCCTCCTTTGTTTAAATTCACATCCGTGGGCTTGATTTTCGTGGTTAGATGGATCAATAATCTTTCCAGAAATTGCATGATCATTTACTTTGCTCATTATACCTTGAATTTGGTGACGGAGCCCAACTTCAAGAATGAATAATCAAATGCCCTGAAGTTTGCACCTAAACTGCTAAGAAGAAAAATGTATAGTAAAGTATATATTAAATGTTCGGGGAAACGTATACACCGGAACCTGCCATTTTTACTTGACTCGAACCTCGATTCATCTAATAAATTACTTTTTCACACGCTGCCAATCCATTCCAGGTATGTTTCTGCCAAAATCATCTTGCGATTCTGAGTTTAACAAGTGGGCAAGGTTTGAACTTAAGTCCACTCTTTTAGCTCGGTACATAGTACAAACGGTTAAAAAGCTTATTGGACCACTTTAGATGTTGATACTATTGAAAAATCTTCCGGAAAGCGGAGATCACAGGATCAAAATTATTATTGCCTCACGGGGACTCGCACGAAAAGTTTTTTTTTTTTTTCCGGCGGCCTACTTCGTCGATCTGGCCGTTTCTTGCGAAGATTGGAAAGTCAAATTTTCTTTAAATCTATATTCCTTAAAAACTTCCACCTGTTACCGAACGTGTTACTCTGAAAACACTGAACGCTGATGATGCTTCACCCTATAATTATAGCCGCGAATAATTGACAGCTTTACTTTCCTTCTATTGGTTATAACAATGTGCAGTGATACACGCACCCATGGAACATGTCGCTTGAAACTAGTGACTGCCGGTTGAAAATAATTTAAAACACACGGGAGACACGCGCGACGTGAAGCCCCCTTAAATGGACAAAGACGAAAAACGAACCGAACCAAAATAAATGCACCGCAAGCAACTTCTGGTTGCAGATAAAGGCAATACTGTGCCAATATTTATTCAGAAATATCATATTGGTCGCTTATTTGAAAATTCTCTAGAATTTATACGAACGAATTGAAAATATCGTGCCCTTTTGTTTGCTATTATCTTTACGCATTACACAATGTCAGAGAGGCAGTGTGGCAAATAATTATATTTCCAACAAGCTTTCTTCGATTAGAATTTCTTTGACTTCACTTTACTTCACTTCACTACACTTCACTTTATTACCTTAACGTTGGGCAGTTTTACATAACGGGTGGGTACAAGTGCAAACGTATTATATGCAAAATAAACATATTATTGGTTAAATATGGCAGTTATACAATTAAGAAATATGGATGAGCAGGTGATTGCAGCAATGTCATCTGGAAGGCCATTCCAGTCCACGGCTGAGCAAGATAAAAATGATGCTGCAAACGTGCTAGTATGAGATTGTGGACGGGCCACATGCAGAGGATGACCAGTGCGGGTTGAAATGCGAGAATAACAATGAATATAAAGATCGCCACCCATTGTCGGTACTGCTTGATTTTTAGTGCGAAAGCACTCATAGGCTCACCACCGACAACCGAGAATCTTGCTTGATCTTGTTTGTACCGTCGCTTTGATTGGCTAAGCTGTTTTGTGCGGAAACAACCACGTGACCTCCTGCGGGTAATTCAAACTAAGCACGATATAGCGGCTCCAAAGCGCCAGTCTCCCCGACGGGTTTTTCAAGTTTGCTAACCTACAGAGAGAGTGATGGAGCATATGACTGAACAATGCCTAACCATGACCTCTTGTGCTCTCACATTAAAAAAATAAAAACCGTCGGCGTGGACTGAAGTTGGTCCGGCTTGAAACGGGACTGTAGCATTATGCATACAGTCACTCCATTCTGAACAGTCGGCGTTACTCAGGAATGATAAACATGGTCTTAAAATTTTTAACTAAAAAAAAAAAAGTGTTTCTGATAGGGGAGGGGCGGTGTGAAGTCGGAAACTATATTACACATCTTAAGTTTTACAACGCTCAGTAGGAATATTTTTTTGGCGGTGACACGCCAGATACCTGCCTTGATAGGAAGCAAGGATCGTGCATTCTGCATAGCCCATTGGAGACATTTTTTTTTTTTTACTGTACACACTCATAAACTTTAGATATGTGTGGGGATATCCTAAATCAATAATGTAGCCTTAGCCTCAATTTTTTTCGAACGCACTCTTTGTTCCGCTCAAGTGACAAGAAAATGAGACTAACAAAAAGCTTAACGTAAAGCATTTTGTAATGGCGTTTTAAAATGATAAGATATAAAATCACCGTTCTAACCTACATGTGTGCTCTGCTACTCGTACAGCGTCTTTTGACCACTCCTATACGTTTAGCATCCGTTATAATTTTTTTTCTTTGTGAAAAGAACTCTCCTAGAATTTTCGTCCTCCTAACAGTAAAATAGACCAATAGTCCTTGTATTTCATAGAAGAAAGCAACTTGATGAATGATGCATCAAATGTATTAAGAGAACGAGACACAGAAGAGAAATCGGAGCTTTATTGGTGATCTGAGTAAGCAGACATACATATTTCTTGTCTACGGCGACGCCGTTCTGAAGAGACCGTTTGTGCAAGCGACAGACGCAGTAACAGTCCCGGAGGGAACGAAGTAGGGCAGTTCCGGAGACCCGTGCACAATCTATAGGGAGCCGAAGCGAGTTTAAAGGAAGCCATCCATGAGAGAGCTCAGCAGCTTTTTTGGCGAGGCCAAGCAAAGCGTCTTGAGCAACACTGGGTTGCAGGGGGGATGGTTTAGTCTAGTTTCGAGGCGTATTTCTATCGGACTCAAGAGTCTCAAAATGGCCAAAAGAAACTGGTCCATTTCAAATAATGTGATGGCGCCGTAGTGTTTGTGCTAGGTTCTTTGTCCATTCGCTGAGAGCGCGGGCTTCCTTTTCGCAGGAAGTTTATTGACTGCTCTCCCTTTTCGTGCTACGCTTGGTTTTTCTCCAAGGTCACCAGACCTTATATCTTGCAGGCGAACACTTAAGTTCTTGCTTTTATTCCCACGTGAAGCTTTAGTTCCTTTTTGCATTCAACAAATGAACGCTCTTTATTCTTTACTGCCTTCCGAATTCTTCCAGTATTCACCTTTTAGTGTTTTTTTCGGGCTTTTCAAGGCGTCTGACCGAGTCTCCGGTTTTCGCCTATTGCTGTTATGACGCCAAATGAACATTCCTGCTGACCACGGAAAGCTTTCAGTAAACTGAACATCAAAAGCTTACGTTGGTCTTTCAAGCAGACTGCGTAAATACTTGACTAAGCTGTAGTGCTATTGTTACAAACCCGCCTGCGATATGAGTCTCTTTGTTCCGCCTTTTTATCCCTCTCGTGCCGTGTATACACCTTTAAAGCTAACGCAAAAGTATGTATTTTTGGTGAGATATTTTTTTGTGTACTATTTTCGGCATAACATTTATGCCGAACGGGAGAAGCGATGCGCTGGGTGTATAAGGCTGATTATACGCATTTTGTCAAAAGCAGGAAGCACGCAAAGTATTACAGTACTCTTTAAATGCTTTATTACAGCGCAGCTTTTGTGAACGGCTTTTGGGGCTGAATAAAGCAGTGTTGCTTGTTTCCTTGTGTCCGCGGAGGCGTTATGAATGAGCTTCTATTAATGGACATTTTGTACTTATGTGGGTTTGTTTTTAATATTTCTTGCATTGGAAGAAGTGCACTGAAAAGGCGGAGGTGAATGCAGTGTATATACGCTCTGAGTTGACGTCGAGCAACGAGTCTCATCGGAGATTTCGCAAGGAACACAGATGTCGGTCTACGCTCAGGCAACACACTCAGCAGCATCACCGAAAGAAAAAAGGCACAGTCCTCAGTGCCTGCAGCGATTGTTATTCGCACGTGCAATATCTTCGCAAAATGCACGAAAAAAATACAGATTTGTGTTGTGTGAAAATGACATTTGAAGAATGTCTTGAGGAAGCCTTTGTTTCGAAGTAGACTAACATTGACGTACACACTAATTTCCTGTCGGGTGATGAGGACACAGCAGATTATATTGATAATGCGCACGCTGGAGAACAAGGGCCTTTCGTGGGTGTTATTTGAATGAACGTGTTTAATAAAACGGAAGGTTGGAAGTATACGCCAGAGTTTGGAGAAGGTTCCTAGTACACTGATGTAGTTTGTTAGTTTTTCTCATTTATACACGCTGATCACATGAGCGAGGAAACTGTTCGATAGCGAAATAGAGAGCAGGAAGGAAATAATGCTTTTGCGTTAGTTACCCGGCGATTATATTTATTGTGTTCCACAACACAGTATGTCTTTCGGTTATCTTTATCTATCAGACAGAAGCGCTAGACAGATAAAGGTCGATTTATGATTAACACGTAGAATGAGAAATGTCGCCCTTTGCTGATTGTTCGCCTGCGATGTTAATAGTTATCAGACAACTGATGCATGCATAATGTGCAGATCTGGAGAAATGAAGGCAGCAATACATGCTAAACAATTTCTTCCTAGAAATCTAAAAATAACGTAAAAAGCAGATTTTCTTAGACTGCTGCATTGCTAAAATTTGCCCTAAACTTTGGTTGATATGTAAAAGACCGTTTCTTTTTATTTATTTTTTTGTTAATCTGACGGGTAAAATGATGTAATAATGAAATGTTATACCGGTAAAGGGCTTTGTCCGAAAACACATCTTTAATAATTGGTAACAAGAACATTTTTCTGCAGTGGTACTCATCCTCGGGAGGTGGATGCCTCTATGCAGTGCTAAGACACTCACAGCCATCGAACTCAACTTTCAGCATGTTGTTTGCCAACTCTGAGGTCGAACATATTTCTTCTTGACAAAGCTGCCCAAGCAAGGAGAGGAGACATTTGTTGGTAAGTGCAACTTCCTTTTTTTTTTTTTTGGACAGTTCAATTGGACTAGAGAAAAAAAAAATGCAGCAACGCGTGCCAGCCATCGTGCCCTAAGTTGATACGAATGTTCCGCAAGCCACTATTCCACCATGACAATCAAAAATAGACGGATTGATTAAAATTACTGCAACAGTTTTGCGAGTACTTAGTTTGTTAATGCATATTTGCAAGTGTACCAGTCGAGTTTCGAAGAATCATGGCAATGTATATTTCAACCCATTCGTGGTTTTAAAACATTAGTTCTGCCGAAACTGGATCAATTCTAACACACCGTGCTCCTACTGTTCGGCCTTATAGGGTTAAATTATGTTGCAGCGAGCCGCTAACATTTTCCGGCGTTTGCGTGTCGCCATATCTTCTAAACGTATAAACATCAGGCAAGCATTCCTCATAAATTGCAGGACCTGCAGCTAATAATAAATTTTATATATGACTAAGAAAATCTAGCCATGCAGCAAAGCAGATTTGAATGAAATGACAAGAACGTTTTCCTAAGAAGAACCCAATAATGTTCCATACAAAAAGACGCGTGCGACATTTCATAACTGTACAAAATAAAAAATAAATTAAAAGAATGAGATCTGGATTTTAAAGAGCTTAACGCTGCTATACACTGTATAAATATTTGAAGCGGCTGTTTCTTTGAAAGGGAGAGGCGAGGAAAATAGGAAAAAATAGAAGTAACCTCTATTTTAGATAAATAGATGACATTTAGTAAATTAAGCCAGCATTAGTGTATTGACTGGTGCTGGCATATTTACCTGCCGAACTTTCCAAAGTGTAAAAAGGCCGGATGCTAGAACAAAAGTAGCACAAGAGCAAATTGTGTACATAACCGTCTGTACCAGTATTTTCATTTCGACTGCAAGCATGCTTGCAGACACAGCGCCAACTCATCGCTAGCATTTTGCGCAGTAGTTTCTGCTAGGTACATACTGCGAAAAACTGTCTCGAGAGAAAAAACAGCAACGTTAAAAGCAGCATAAGTGGGCGCCTGTCAAAAAAGAAAATTGCCAGCTGCACAAGCAGCACATCATTCGAAAAGAGCGTGAGAAGGTAGAGTGGGTCTCCAAAAGTTTCGCCAGGGCACCAGGCACAAAAGTGTGAAAATATATATATGGTTGGTGTCCACAGAAGAAAATAACGGCGACATTTTCCCTTAAGACATTCTGACGGTAGCCGTTTTCGAGGTCTGCCGCTGGCGCTGTGCATCTCGTGCTGCTTGTAATCCCAGCTGGAGCTTTTGTGACGGAGCGTCACGATTGTCTTCCAGCACTGCAGTGCGAGCGGTCAGGCATGCGCGTTTTAGCGCGCTTTCTGTCCCTGTGACACTTCTGGGAGAAGCAAGAAAAAAAAAAACTGGTTTGAGGAAAGAGTACGCGCAGTAACTATAAACAGAGTAACTATGCTACTGGAACCGAAACATTCCTCGCTCTTGTTTTTCTTCTGTGTAATTTCCTCGCTGGTCCTATCCCGAACAGCGCGGTTTCTTTCGCTTCCTCATAACCCAGTCCTATCATTACGCGAAGTGACACAGAAAGCATCTCCATAAAAAAGAGCGAAATATACGCAGCTACTGAGGTTTTTGCTGAGCAGTGCGCTTGAACGCTCACTTTTGGGCTTGTGCAACCATCTCATTCTCGGTATGTATGTCTCTTCGCAGCCCTTTATGATGCACAGTAAGCTATTCACAAATTTAATAATTTCGTTGTCTGTTTTTGTATTCATCATATCGCACACAAAAGAAGTCCCCATTCCACCACACAGCGTCACTGAGGCAAGACCTGACTACTGGCACGGAAGCTTGGCGAACAAAGTTCTGTAATTGAACACGCAAATGTATAAGGAGTTTTTTAAAGCTAGCGTTCTTTACAACCGAAGTATACTGTGTGTCCATTTTGTGAGCAAGAGTGAGTAGGTGCAGTGTACACAATACTGCTTGGTAACAATAATAATAACAATAAAAAAAAACAATGACACCTTCGCTGATGTGCCTTTGTAGTCTCCAAAACTCACGTATGTTAAATAAAAGATTTCATCCTAAATATAGTCGTTTGTATTAGTGGCATGTGCCTTTAACTTCGCTTATGCACGAAGTCTGTACAAGGGAGGAAACCTCCACACTCCGCAGAGATAAGCGCCCTCGATTTTTTTGCTGCCCCACTCTTCCTTTCAAGCACGCGGACCTGTTCCAGCCCAAGCGAATGTGAATGTCGTGGTGGTAGCCTGTCTCTATGGTAAACTAAGAAATTACGCCTTTGGCGCGGTAGAAAGGACATAAAATTGTGCAGTTACTAACTCGAACTCGGCGCACAACCTTGTGAGATCGCTTTAGCGAAGTATTTAGGTTTTTATTGATGTGGCTGCCTGAGTAAACAAAGGAAGAAATAGAGAAGCTAAATAATTCCGGAGCCACGGCCTTTCATAGCTGGTCGCGAAATTTCGATGTCCAGAAGAACAAAGAGAAATGTAGCCGTTTCTCCACAAGTGCATGCTTGCTTTTCCATGAAGGGCGTCCGGGGTTGCGAGTGCAGCAGAGCTCGAGAGAACTAGTTCACAGTGACTTCATGCATTATCGCAGGTTCATATGTGAGAAAACCCTATAGATTTCGTTATTATGAATTTCCTTTATCGTCCATTGAATATATTTTTTCTATTTCTTTCACAAAATGAACGTTCTATAAAGTGTGATAATCTTTGGTACTTTCTCTTTAACTTGTAATGCATCAGCTTTAAAGTCGTATTCAAAACATACTGTGGGACCTAAGCTTCTTGGCATAACAAGCGTATACTTCGGATGTTAATTCTCTTCTTTCGCGTTCCTTCTTTCGCGTTCCTTCTTTCGCGTTCCTTCTTTCGTGTTTATTACTCCTAAAGCCTGCATTAGAGAGAATAAATCTAAAAACTCATCGATCATTTCTATATTTACTCTGATTGCTTCACCACATTCCCTCGTTGGCGAATAACGTTTATCGAGATAAAAGCGAGACAAAATATTCTCACAGAAATGGACGCGAAGCGGTGAGAACGCCACCAGACAGCTTCGCATGTGGTAAGAAAAGCAAATTCTTGGATGCTTGCACGCTACGCTGATTGCACTGGAACATATAAAATACAAAGGTTTCAAAAAAAAAAAACAGATAAGAATAAAAGAAGCCTGCTCATTTCATTCGTTGAGACAAAACGTCGCCAAAAGCAAGCCTAGAGTGAACGTGGCAGGCGGGAAGACGAAGCAAAAAGCCTCTGAAGAACGTCGTTCCATTTGGGGTTGCTCTGGATGGCAGCCATATGTTCTCGGAAGTTAGAAAACTGAAGCGGTACGTTTGTTTTTTACTCGTTCTCCTTTCTTTGTTCCTCTCGGTGAAAAAAGATATTTGTCGGATGGGCCAACCTAAAGCAAAGCTATCAGCATTTTCTATTTTTGTCTATCTTAGTCTGCACGACGACTTCACTACGGCACGTGTCAAAGAGTTGTTGCTCATTGCAACATCCTAAGCAATCGAGATATTAACTCCACCATCTTGACTGCAAGAACACGACGTCTCGTGCTTATCCACCGTCCAGTCACGTAACTTATGCGAGACAGCGAAGAAAGACACTTTTGAAATTCTAGCAAAGGCATACGAGAATAAGCGCTGGGATTTCGCTGGCTGCCTTTTTTTCTTCTTCATTCGCACCTTGCCTTCACAAATTAAAGTTTCTTTGTGTCGCAGTCTCAAAGAAGCTTTTTAAAGGATTCGCCGGCACTGTCATCTCCTGCCTCTTCTACGGTCTGCACCAAAAACAAACAAATGCCGCTATACAGCCGCATGTGCAATCAATATCTTGCTGACTGCCGGCATCCAAAGTTCTTTTTTATTCTGCAGAAAACGACTTTTCGGCTATGCTTCTTTTTCTAGATTACAAGAAAAAAAAAATGATATGTCTGTTTCCTCTTTATTACCATGAGCCTGAATATTCGGTCTTTTCGCTGGGTTCTTTTTGTAAGAGGGTTAGCGTGTAGCATGGTACGCCGTGGCGCAGACTGAATTGTAGGCGCACGGGGAGAAATTAATGATACACGTAATTAACGCCACGCATTGAGGAACAAAATGTGCCTCCAATGACATCGAGAAAGGCGCCTGTAGGTTTTGGCCCTTATCGCTTGTGGCAGCTCCTGTTAAAAACCTTCTTTCTGTGCTTCTTCACAATACGATTTTAGATTTTACGGATGTTTGTTACTTGTGTCTTCGAGTTGCTCTTCAAAGATGTTGGTTGTGCTTTGCGTGACGGCATAAGGACCCGTGCCTGAAAAAAGCTGGCGTCCGCGTTAGCGTGGCTGTAACAGAGAAGTCGGCAAGAAACAAAAAAAAAAAAAAAAAAAAAAAAAAAAAAAAAAAAAAAAAAAACAAAAAACAAAAACGAAAAAAAAAAAAACCGAGAAGAACGACGTAATCGAACTTGGTCGCAATACGTAATTCCGTGTCGAAATTGACAAGCAACTGTTCTTTGCTCAACGTTTAGGGTGGCGTCACGTCATTTCTCTTCGTCTTAAGCATACATCTGCTATTCAAGTCGTAGATTACTCCGCGTTACGGATTCGAACCGACAGCATATGCACCTCCAATTGCAAGCCTTTAATTGTAAGTGTAGGTGTCCACTGCAATGTCAGACTGGCACTGCGTTTTCTCTCCCCCCCCCCCCCCTCAAAAGTGACAAATATAAAAAAAAATATCGCAGAATGAAAAGGCGGTGTTGAAGGCGCTCTCCCATCTAATTTTAAAGCGACGCTTGGTTAAAGCATGCTTGGTTAAAGATGCTTGGTTAAAGCAGGGCTTTGTATATTGGTTGGTAGCCTACGCTATCCTGCCATACCCTCAAAAGCTCAGCCTAAATTAAAAGTCCCGCATAATTTTTACTTTCCATTCCCATGAGTGGCAATTTATTAGCAAGTTTTTTGTTTCAATCTTTAGCTACCTGTTTATGCGTTCCGAAAAAAAACAAAAAAAAAACCGCCATGCAGAATAAAAGCAGTGAACAAAAAGTTACAACTAAAAAAAAAAAAAAGTGGGCACTTCACCAACTTTATTCTTACTTCAATCTTGCGCACAACTGCCAAAACTGGAAGTGTGGGGAAGCTTTCAAGTGCCACAGAAAGGCAGACAGCGAAGAGAGTGACGTGGGAAAAGCAAGTGAATGTGCCTAAAGTGAGCAAACGCTTTGTTTGTCCACTGCCTTGCAGTAATGTTATTCGCTTGGTGGAATTATGCTCCCGAAAGCGGTCTGACAGGCGACACGAACAGCAGTGCCGCCTGCGGGCGTTGACAGGCGGCATGAACTTGTCGCTTCAGCCTCGCAGTCGTCGGCGAAGCAATGCAAACGAGCAGCCAGAAAGAATGGTACAGCCAAAGGATGTTTAACTCCATGCCCCTTTTTTCTGGCCGCAAATAGATGCGAACATAGATACCTACACTTACTGCTTAAAGTGTTAACAAATATGAATGCCAAGATAGAGGTGCCGGTCATTATTTTATTAGGCAAATGTGAAATGCAAATAAGTGTCATTTTTTTTTTTTTTTGCAGTTCGTGCTAAATGTTGCGCCCCCGTTACGTGCGGACGAAGGTAACTGATCAAAGCACTAACATCCTTTGCTTCACATTCGGAACGTAAGTGAGCGTGGTTTGTTTAGGATTAACTTTCTGGGAGTTAAGTGCATTGCAACAGCTGACTTTTTCGAAAAGACACAACAAAAGGCGTGCAGCTGGCTGCCACTATTTTTATTCTATCCTGCACTGTCATGTTTATTGTAAAACAAGTAAACATTGCAGAAAAAAAACACAATTGTCTTCTCTGGGCTAACACGAAAGTGGTTATCATCATATTTATTCAAGAATTTACATCCCAGGCTACCTCACGAACGCCTGCTAAAGGGAGTTCGATCATACCTTTACTGAAAGGAATGTTTTGTGTCCTGAGCATGAAATTATGATGTTCTTAGCTTTTGGGAGCGTAACATTTAATTTACTAAGGGAAGAATTAAGACTTACGGAACAATAAGACGCGACGCAATACTGGGTCTCCATCTTTCATCTCTTCTTCAATTTCCTTCTCTCTTTAGGTGCATACTTGAAAGCTTCTCATCCCCTAGTTGGAGACAGTCTACAGGCTTATGAAGTTTACTTTTTCTTCATTCTGCCTAATCAGCTGTAGGAAATATGCGCGCGGGGCATGGCTACCTCCGTCGCTGCCATTTCGGCTGACGTAGGTTTCGATCTGTATTTTGATATCTATTTCCTTCAACTCTGTTTCGTCTCCACGTGGCCCAATTGGTGCTAGTTAAGTGATTTGTGCGCTTACTACTTTATTGATGCTGTCAGACCAGCAGTGTAATGTGATCTCGCTTCTCTGAAGCCGAATGGTGGCTTTCATAACTAGGGCTATACCACTCAACGCCAAGATCCACGTTAGTGTTGTTCACTTTCCCACACATTTCTTTTCGCCTAAATGTAGCCAAGAAATAAAGGAGAAGGATTGGATATACAGCATCTTTCATTGACAGGTAAGGAGACGTATGCTCCTTGACATTCTCTGACTGATTTGAAGCGGCGAAAGTTTAGTGTTTATAGAAGAAGGTCATCTAGAAACGCAGCCAATTCAGCCGTATGAATTGAGTGAACTGTGATTATTTTAACAGGGCATTCACATACAAATTAAAATCGAACGCGTTAATTTCACTACAGTACGATTATACAAATGCATGTACACTGATTAAACCGCATCATTGGCCATTGGTGACATATCATCGATGGTAGTTCATGTGCAATTAATATCTAATTTCCGCACGCTAGAGCATGTTGACTTCTTGAAAGTGTTTGCACAGTGCGGTGCGGGGCGGTGAGGTGCGATTTTGCTGCTTCTACTACGTGGATGGTTTGGGGAGAGCAGTTGCGTAGAGTCCAGGAATGACTCTACCAGCTACGATGACGATTCAGGACAGGGGATACCGAGCGTGGAACATAATGTTTCAAGGTAAGCATACATTCGACTTCTCCGTATTCGGGTTCTACATACTTAGTGGCACGGGCAGAGGTACATTATTTTTATCTACTTTTGGCCTGCCTCACCATAGTATATGTAAGAGGAGGAAGACGAGGAATAACTGTTTTCGGACTATAATCGCTATAAATCTTGCTACGGTATAGTTACATAGAAACTGGCATATATAAATTATGCTGTCCGAAAACGAAAATGGAGATTTACTTCTGTGGTATTGCTATACAGCTGCGTGTGCTCGGTGCTCGACCTGCCTTACATCGGACATTTTTCTCCGCTGCTCCCGCTGCCCCAGCGTCTTTAGTGCAAATCCTGACCTGAGTAAGCCCTACCTAAAAAAACTGCAGATTGCTTTGATTTTGCAACATCTTCCTAACCAAAATTAAAATCGATGTTCAAGAGTTTTTCTGAACGAAAAATGAAGCATGATGCACTTTCGCGAACCGCTTTGGGCAATTACAGAGTGTCAACCCAAGATGCATGCCCTGATTTCCACAGAGACGGAATTAGATCCTATTTCGGTCTTCAATATAATGTTATAGAGTCAAGCCTTGCTCACGTGATGCTGAGGCACTATACAGATAAAATAATGTCTGTGATGAAATCAGTGTGAGTTTTATTTGTTCTTCCATTTTAAACATTTCTTGAATATGTATTTTAAATTTTGCACAAGTAGGCCATTGCAAAGTCAGAAGAATCTGCAGATTTCTTAACCCCTTTATCCCGTTATTGCAACAAATACAGACACAATGAGATATTGGCTATAACAAACACACGAATGATCCTCTAGAAAATTGGCGTTAAAGTTTAGGCCTCTAGTATGGAAGCCAAATATGGAAGCCAAATTTTACCTGCCATCGAATATATCAAACTGAGCACAGCACCTTTGCTGATGGCACTTTTTATTCACACTCTGCACACGCCGGCGGGTCGGTCAAGCAGCCTTTCGCACCTGCTGTTAACGCTAGTGGTACGGAATCAAGTTGTCAGATGAATGTGGGCTATGATTGAAGTTGAGCTTTGATATCATACTCAGTTCGGACACTACTTCGTTTTTTTTTTTGTTGGTAATGCATATTAATATGCAGTAACAACTAGCTTATTGTAGACAAACTTGGAGCAAACTTTTGACGTAGACATAGAAGAGACACGTATGACAAAAGATGGGCGGTACTATCCACTGTGTATCGAGGTGGGATGGAGGGAATAATTAAGGAGCAGCGAGCATGCGTAAATATGCCGGGCACTGCAAGCCCACACATCACACAACTGCGATACGATTATGATAAAATTGAGTTAAGAAAAACACATTCAGCGCCACATAGCTGGAAAAAAGTGTCACTCGCACAGCGATCAGAGCATTGATATAAAAGGTCTCTAGGGCAAACCAAGCTTTTCCATTGGCACTCGTGCCTAAATTCTTAGTGCCTTCAAATCCGGCCCTACATGTGCTGACATAGACAGAAGCATGCCGCGCTTTGATTTGAGGTTTTGCCTTTATGCTTTATATATTTTTTGAGTGCTCCGGTAGCCGATCACTGATACAGCGACAAGTTTGGCCTATAAATGAAGCACCGCATGAAAGTGTATGCTGTATACCAACCCTGTGGTGCAGTTGACATAGGAGGTGCCTTGTCATTTTTACAGCCTCCCTCGCAAAGGCCAGGAATGCGGCGGCAAGGCTTTTACAGCTTGTGGGTTCTGAAAACACCGACCACGTAAAATGAAGCCAACTGAAAGTAAAAATGAAATTAATTACTTTTGCCAGATCTTGCACTTGTTGCCGTTAGAGGATACTAATAATGCCAGTCTTTTTCTCGGCTAAAACGCGTAAACATGATTTGCCGTTTAGGACTATTGTAAGGGAGAAGCAATCGGCATCATAATGTCAGCTGGTTTCTTTGTATGATTTAACCTCGGTCCATTGTTGACCATTCTTTGAAGAAAAAGTAAGCAGATGTTGATGCGTTTCTGCAAAACGGTGATCAGATTGGCTCTGTCTTTTCAGTGGACATTAAGAAAATTATCTTAGGTAATACCATATGCTCAGTTGTGCCAAAGATTGTACCAAAGGGCCGGAGCGGTAATTTTATCATACATGACAACCAATTTTAACTCCAGCGCTAATTTTCATCGGTTCATGTATTGCACCCATATTATTTGATATTGTTTATCTATATTGATCGCTGGTTAGATTTACCCTTTCAAGATTCTCCGGCTTAGAAAGTATCTAGTCATGTTGACGCTTTGTTGAACCTTTTAATAAAAACTTGGGCATGAGCCTTCACACTTCTTGACCTAGTTGTTGTATAGACTTTAATGGTTTTAATATATTAGGACGAGGACTGATTTTTACACGTGATTTCTCTGATAATTAGGAGTTGCGGTTCTTGCATCTATACAGGTTATGTTCTGCGGCTACCGCGTCTGCTGTATGCACTCCCCTCGTGCCAACAAGGAGTTATTGATCCCACTCCAAGGTTGTGAAAAGAGGCATTATATCCCTCTACATAAAATTTGCTCTCAAAATATAGCGACCTCATAGAATGCAAGGTGGCCTCAAAAATCAGGTTTACCCTCTCCTGGCGGTATGCTTTTCAGCCCGGTTATGTTCTTAGCGGATTAAACCCCCTTGCAAAAACAAAAAGGCGTGCAGAAAAAAGGTCCTGACCTCTCGTCTTCTAAGCCGGTGGCGGTCCCATTTGTGCACCTCACGGCGCACAACCTCGAGAAGTTGGCAGGCAGGCACTATATATCTTTCTTGTTTTCTGCCCCCACTATGCTGTAAAAGCTTTGCCGTCGCATTTCTGGCGTTTGCGAGGGGGGCTTTAAAAATGGCATGGCATCTCCTATGTTAACTGCCCCACAGGAATGGTACACACCATACGATTTCATGCGGGACTTCATATGTAGGCCAAATTGGCCGCTGCATCAATGATCGGCTACAGGAGCACGCAAAAAATATCCAGCATTACGACAAAACCTTGGATCTTGTGCGGAATGTTTCTGCCTTTGTCAGCACGTGTAGTACATGGTTTGAGTAAGATTTTAGGCAGGAGCGCCATTGTAAAAGCTCGGCTTGTCCTAGAGTCCTTCTATATCAAATGGCTAGCTATCTGATCGCTGTGCGAGTGACATTTCTTTCCAAATTTATGAGGATAAATGCTCTTTTCTTAACTTGCTTTTATCATAATCATATCGCGGTGGCGTGATGTTTGTGTTTGCAGGGCACATCATATTTGCACATGCTCATTGTTTACTATGTATTGCCTCTGCCACACTCCCGTAAACAGTTGGTAGCAGTGTCTGTCTTTCGTCGTATGTGTCACTTCTATGTCTCCGTCAAAGTTCTTGCACCATCTTCCACAACCCTTAGCAATGCCTGCTACCATAAACCAGAAAACATTCAAACAACGCAAAGGATGCACGTTGTGTTGTCTGCACAACTCCATCGAGTTGAAGAAAAAAAAAAAACGCTTTTAGCAATTCAGCAATGTTGTTAAAAATGTTGTTTTATATGGTAAGGCCCATTCAAGATGGGCCTTACCATATAAAACATTGGTCCTTCAATATTTTGGCTTTACTGGCACGGTTGTTTGAATGGTTACCTTAGGCTCACAATGACCTTATCCGGGGCCTTACCACTTGTTCCGAGGAACGCCCGGAAACAAAGATAAGCACTCTAAGCTTTCAAAATGAAGAGAACAGTCAACGTATCACATTTTGCATATACTGAACCATTTTTATTGCGGTTTTTATTCTTATATTCGTCTAATTTACAACTTATTCTGTAGTTGTTTTTCTTCAGCAAGTTCCTGGAAACGTTTTCCGTTTTTCATGCACTCCTTTAAACAAGAGATTTTGCGTGCGCTTGAAAAACCCTCTAAATAGCTATATTTAGTTGTTTTATAGAACAATCCTGTATATATATCAAATACCTCTTGGGGACGGGCGTTTCTTTCATAAATTCGAAAGAGTGAAAAGAACCTGTTCGCTCAAAATAAGAGAAACGTTTTTCTTCTGCCGTTTTAACCACAGCAGAGAGAAATATTGGCCTAAGACATACCTAAATTCAGAATAAATAAATATAGCCCTGCATTGCAAGGCATTTGAGAGAAACGAGTTTGATGACGGATGAAGCTTGTGGATCCCCTTGATTCGGCACGTCACTCATATAACAAAGGAAGGAAAACATTATGCCGAGCTGTGCTCGGCGTGAGGAAGCTGTACACGCTCATCAGGGAGTGGTTGTTGTTCGGCCTCTCTGTTCAGAGCCAGGATTAATGGCGTCAGTGGCGGAAAGGAAACGAAAGAGCGATGCCGACGACGGGCCCGAGAAGAATGATCTTCGCTCCCAGAGATGCATTGCCTCTGCTTCGGTGCACCGTGAAGAGGCGGCCGCGACTCTCCGGAGAAATGGCCACATATTCCGGCAGCCGGCACAGCGCCGCCCCAGCCGTCACGGAGAAGAAAGGATGACGGCAGGCAATAGGCCGTCGCAGCTTCATCGGTGGCGCTGTTCGCGATGAAAGTTCCGGAGTGTCCTCATGCGGCGAGGCGCTACACGGAGACCGATAATGGCCAGTCACGGAAGTGCTGGAGAACACGAATGCGACAGGTTATTGCTCAAGGTAGGGTGTGTCCGTTGGGGAGTGGCCACAACGCTTGCAGGACACATTTGTGATGCATATCCTCCTTTGTCAAATTTATACACTTTGTCGTGTTGTGTCCCACATCAGGTACTGCCGGCGTTCCAAATCTCTTCCCACTCAGACTCTCGTCTTTACGCTACCGAAAGGTACGACTTTTACGGGCGCCACAGGGCACCGACCTCGCGGCATTGGTGCAAATTCTTTGGGCTGTTTATTTTGAAAAAAGGCTGTGCTCTTCTCTCTTCTTGCGCATTACGAGGTACGCAATGTATGTGCCCTTGTGGTAAGGAAATGAAAGTTTATACCGGCGTTCTTTAGTTTTAGCTCTTTATTATCTGCCACAGAGCCAGGAGAACCTCCTCTCAACTGAGAAATTTCTTAGGCACATTCACTAATACGATTAAAAGATAATGTAGCCTGTGAAAAAAATAATATGCTTGAAGTTCTGATCACGGATATTGACAAGAAGGCGGAAGTCATTTTTTCAGAACGAGCTACCGCTCTCTTAGATAGGATGAAACATATTTTGAGAACAAATTTTGGGAGCTTTTACCAGATTTGGTTGAACTAAATGACCAAGCCTAGTGAGAAAAATGCATACCCCCGTCAGTAAGGTTCACTCCACACGTTATTTTTAAACTACGTAGTGAAGCATTCAAGGCACCCGCCAAGCTGTAGAGGTCACTAAGGGGAGAGGAACCACTGCAGTAAAACTTTATCGCCGTTTCGTCTTTATAGGTGCCGTGAGTGTATCCCTATGGAGCTTAAAAGCAGATCCTGGGGCCGATTAGTTTAGATATGAAAGAGAACTTGCATCAAACAACCCGACTCCTATGCCATCATCACTAACTGTTGATTCACCTATCGTTTTTATTTCTCGTTGTTCTCTTAGAACCCTTTCCAATCTACCATGACCGCTGGCTGTGATCTAAACAAATTGCATCCAAAAGCATTGTGCAAATTGTGGAAAATAAAAACGTTAATGCGACACTGAATTTACAAAACGCTCCACAAGATGAGAGATTGCGGTAGCGAATCCATAGCAATATTTCGTATGGCCAGCAGCGCTTCAAAACTCCGCAGAAAGACTCTGCTTTTGCGGGCTTCTAAACTTTGCATTCTGGCAATTTGCGCCGTTCCGTTCGTGCCGCACTGCATTTCTACTCAACATTTAAAACCGTTCAGCCTTCAGACGACCCAGAAAGGATGAAAGAAAAGAGGGCCCTTCAAGCTAGGTCATTGTTATCGCAAAATCGAAGCACGAGATTTGGCGTCGTTACAAGGTCGAGGCATATGCGGTGCCTACGCCGAAGAGTTCCAGCGCGTCCCGCTGTTCGAACTCTTGGCTATTACTTAAAAGAGCTCAGAAGGGACTCTTCATGGCGGCCGTTACACAACGCTGGCTCCTTGACGCTCGTTTGCGACGCCATCCTCGTCGGCGTTTGTTTGCGGGGACAGCTGCTTCTGCGGGGCCAAGAAGATACCAGCAATCCTTGGAATGGAAGAGGGGAGGAAAGCGTGGTACCAAGTACTGCATAGCATATCCGGCCCGCCTGATCTCCGAGGAACTGACAGCCGGATGATGAATGGAGGAAGACGACGCGGGACCCCTTTAGTTTCGTCCCATACCGGAAGAAATCTTCTTTTCCCCCGGAAGCAGTCATGTACGTCTTGCATTTCTCTTTTACTTTTATCTCTACTGGTCCGATCTCGCCTCTTCATCTCTTCTCGTCTTTACGGGGGTGGGCTTGTCTGAAAATAGGCCCGGGCTCAAAGTTGGCGCTTTCTCTTCTTCTGGCGGATCAGGATCTCAAAACTGCTGTTTTGCCAAGAGCGAGTATTGTTTGACGAAATACGTTCTCCGTAATGAGCCTCAGTGAGGGATAGACTGTAATGAGCTTTCGATATATTGCATTCTTCTATTTTCTTTATGGGATCACGGCTTACCGATCAACTGGATATCTCATCAAAAGAAGCCATTAAGGACCTCCCCGCGGAATCTGCATCAGAATGAAATTTGTGAAAACTTATAAAACGTAAGCGATTTCCCAAATGGCTTCGTTATGCATTGATGGGAGCTTTGCGGGAGAAGTGCCGAGCGAAATTCCAGTGCCGGTTGTTGAGAAATTTACAACTCCCTACCCATTGTTGGTTGTGAAACTCTAAGGAAACGGCATTGCGAGCAACATTTTCGAGCAGCATACATAACGTGGCTTATTGTCTAATAACTAAACGATCGTAGCTGCAGGAGCTTCGCTTTAGTTTTTTCCCTTTTCTACCCCACAGATACAGCTAGCTCTAAGCAAAGAAAAAGGCATACTTTTTTGAACACAATATATGTTTCACCGCCTCTGGCACGGACCCTTGTGCCACGAACTATTCCAGAATGTATACTGTGCACTTAGGCACGCATATCTTCTTGTGAAGAAGGCAGTGTTTCAGATTTTCTGCTTTTTTTGAGAGTATAGACTTTGCCCTCTTAGCACACTCTAAGCTGTAAACCAAGCACTGATGTTTAAGATCCCAGTAGACATTTGATGGAAGTCTATTTGATCACAAAGTTAATCTGTACCGTTGGTCGTAAAAATGTTTCCGCAAAAAAGGAGCGAACGCTGAGTATAAATTTTATGATACATTCCTTCCATTCGCCTACCTTCATGTATTCGGGATATGCCTTGCGGTCAGTGTAGCTTCTTCTTCGGGCATCCTTAATTTCTCGTGCATTCTTTGGTGTGCCTCTCTTTCCCCTTCAACTCTTTAATGCTTGGTGACATAATGCCCGTGGTTTGGCTCGTCGGATGCCACGACTCGGGAGGCGCTCCACGTTTTCGTTTCCAAGCGCTTTCGAGTGAAGGAGCGTGGACAGGAAGGAGGTCCACTTAAAGCGATGGCACGGGGAGCACTTTCCTCTAGCTGCAATCGCCACCGATGCCAGCATAGGAATCTAGTCGGGCACGGCAGTGGCGTGCGGCGATGGATCATCCAGGGGCACTTGGTTAAACTTTGGTGAAGCTGCTGCTGAGTGTGGCACTTGTGTACGGAGCCCACGAGGCGCTTTCCTAGGCGGATGCATTTAAAACTTCGTGTTCGGCAGGAACTGCCGTGGACAAAGTTCTGCGGCACACCAGCCGGTCGGACGAAACCTCTCAAGCCGCATCCAAGGACTCCTTGACACTCTATTTATTCATGGAGTTATGCCTCTGTTGTTCTCTGTGAGCCTTTTTTTGCCTAGCATCCCCTGTGACCATTTTATTGGTTTCGTTATCCTAGGCGCCATATTCGACGCCTCACTAGCCTCGTCCCGCACTAGGAATTTTCTAGCGAGAGCTACAGTGGCCACAGTCTTGCTATTTCGCCTTGCCTGTCCGCGCCTGTCCGTGCTGGTCTGTGCCTGTCCGTGACAAGAAGAAAAAGACGAAAATGACAGCCCGATGAAAATGACAACCCGAAATGCTTAAAAACTACCACTTCAGAGCGTGCTCCGCGCGCCCGAATGCGACGCGTTTACAGCGCACTTATCCGTGACTTAGCAAGACACTGGTGAATTAACCACTTCTGCGTTTCTCACGACAGAGCTTCGCTTTTCTGCTTGTCGCGAGATAAGCGGAAATGGCAGTTGGCAGCGCAGTTTCCCGGTGCTTCGACTGCAGCACTGGATATATTCGATTTTCTAGTCCCGGACTACTTGCTGACAGGCCGACAGGCCTCGGCTTCTGCTCTGACAGGAAGCAACGTTAGTCCCATGACCTTGCAAGCTCCCTCCATCGTTTGCGTTAGTAAACGATGCCAACCATTAGTCGTCACGACTCAGTTCTTTCGAAGTGACGCCGTGCGCATACTGGCGTACGTGTGAGGCTAAAAATAGATAAGATAATAGAGGCGTTAGTAGATCGACGCTTTTCGCGAATGGAGCGCAATATATGCGAAGCGTTTTACAGATTCGGTTTGGGAGGGTTTGCTTGCCGTTGCTGCTCGCGAAGTTCTTCAAAGGTGCCCAGTTCACATGCCCCGAAGCAGACTAAATAAAGCGTTACAAAAAAAACAAAAAACATTTTCACAGGCGTCAGCTGCTCCAGCACACAGTGGTTCACTTGGGACGCTTCCGGGCCTGCGCGCTGAAAAGATTGCGCGGTTACGTGAAGAACCTCTGGTCAGCACTATCAAACAATTCGTGCTTAGGGTGCTGGGCTCTTCCGTGTGTGGTGAAGTTCAAGACAAGAAAGCGAAGAGGTAAAGCTGGAGTTTGTGTCATTGTTTAGCGCATGATATCGTCTACAGGAACACGAAAACAAGTGAGAATGCGCTCGGAGTCCAACT
Source organism: Amblyomma maculatum (assembly GCF_055883805.1). Taxonomy (NCBI): domain Eukaryota; kingdom Metazoa; phylum Arthropoda; class Arachnida; order Ixodida; family Ixodidae; genus Amblyomma; species Amblyomma maculatum. The sequence continues at coordinate 46,764,249 of NC_139347.1, read as the reverse complement.
CATAATGGCCACCCGCCTGGGAACTCTACTCGTGGGTGGAGCTTCTGGGCAAGCCGAGGAAATCGAACGCCAGATACCTGTCAGTAAGTTCTCCGGGGCTGCCCGGGATTGAAAATCGAACTTATACACTGGCGCTTATCTCCGAGCCAGCGGCAACTCAAAACTCTGTTGCAGGCATCACAAGAGGCGCGAATTCTGCTGCACTCCACCCAGTCGGGAGGGAGAGCTCTGTAATTGTGACGCATTCGGCCGCATGGAGTGTGTCGTCGCATGACAGTTTTTGAACTTCGCGGGCTTTATTTTTGCTGGATGAAAAAAAAAAAAAAAAGGCTACGTTAAGCTATCTGGTCGGAAGAAACCGGTTGGAACAATTTTCGTAACGCTCGACAAATTTACTAGTCGCTCCTGAGCGTTTAAAGCGATATTTAAAAAGTTAACTAAAATTTTGGCTTGGTATTCAAGTAGGTCGAACGAAAAAAAGTACAAATGCGTACATATATACGATTTAGAACAAAGGTAACTTGATTTTAGTTGTGAGGAACGCTTAACTTCTTTTTTAATTCTTGCTCCTTCTTAACTGGAACACACTCGATTACGTAGTGCTAAGAAGGTCGATACAATGTTGCCTTAAATACGTACGTAAGCGCAAAATTGTTTGCCAAGCATAGCGCCGCTCGTACTTGTACAGATAGAAGTAATATGAGAGGGAACACAGGAGCGCGCTGCCTTCGCGCTTTGCAAAGCGCTGCCCTCGAAAGGCGATAATTGTATCAGTGGTAAAGGCGCACGCAAACAATCTTGGTCGACTGCTCTTTCAGGGAGTGCCCCCGTTGCCATCCATTCTTTCTTTTTGTTGGTAGCAGCGTTTTGCGAAATATGAAGGCCACGCGCTGCAGTGCTCTCTCTCTCTCTCTTTATCCCTCATATTGCTTCCGAATGTAGCTGTTTGATGAAAGACAAAGCGATACGATAGATATGTAACTAGCAAAGTAGTGACACAGAGAAGTTTATCCAAGGACAATGACAGCAGTGATAAAAACAAAATATTCACCATCACACGTAAGCTATTGGTAGCAATTAAACTGCTGACTGTGTCTTCAAAATTTAAACCGCGAGGGCGCTGTGCGTATTGCTTTGGACTGTATGTGGCATCAAAATATTCTTTTGGACCTTTTTGCTATAGGCGCACTAGTCAAGAACTTGACACCTGTGAGGCGCTGGCTGCAAAAAGTTATCGAATTATGAATTGATATAAAAATGGGGAAGGTATGAATGCGTTTGCGTTTGTTAGTGGCGTGCTTGTGTGCGTGAGCGTGTGTCAGGGAAAATAACAGCACAAGGAAACAAGCGTGACATACGCGATCAAGGGGCAAATAATTCCTCCAGTGCCGCAGAAATTTCCTCTACTCACCGGCAGTTTAGATGTGCAAGGCTGAAGTAATATTGAAGAAGCTCAGGTCAGAAGCCATCGAGAGGTTTCGCTTCATACGGTTTATGGGGCGTAACATATCTCAAGGCAACTCAGGCGTTAACGTCTCAAGCAACTTGAGTTGCTTCCACCTGGGGATCTTCAATGTGCGCTGGCACCGTACAACACTCGGCCACCTTGCTTTTCGCCTCTTTCGAAAAGCGGCCGCCGCGGCAGTGTGCGACAGTCGAGCGCCCTAACCACTGCGCCGCCGCCGCGGGGCCCGCCGACAGGACTCGGCGGCTGCCGCATCTCTGGCGGAGAGGAGAAATTGTCTCTTTTCTATGAGCTGTCACCGCTTCGCTGAAATAAGTTACCCTCTTTCGAGAAGTCTCGGGTTCGTTAATTTGATGCGGAGGATGCCGTAATTGATTTCCGGAGTTTTGCAAACCCTCTCGAATGCAATTTGAATCCCCTCGGTGGAGTTTTACTAATGAGCACATTGTCGCTCGAGTCTTACGCAGTCATTTGTCCTGATTGCGGGACTTGCCTCCGGATCCCTCCGGGGCAACCTTTCTAGCAACCGTAGCTTCTGAGCCCGCAGTCGTATTCATCATTATATTCTTGAGCTGTGCTGCCAGAGCTTCCCGTTTTCGCCGCACTTGCGCAATTGCTTGACCTTTTATGGTTCTAGTTGGCGAAAAGGTGAGGGAGCGAAACAGCATTTTACGTTGCACTTAGGGTTAGTCATAACATAAAGATCTTTACTGGACAAATATTTAGGGGCTTATAATAAAAGTTTGCAGCTCGAAAGGCAGCTTGTAGCGAAAATATTTATATACATTTTTCGCGTGTCTGGGTTTCGTCTATCCTACTGCACATGGTATCTTATACAGCCTAACCTCTTGAAATTATCCTCAGCTAAAGTTTCACGAGACTGTTCTTCTTCATATGTATGTCAGCGGGCCCTGAACGTCCTCACATTTGTCTCCTGAATAGCATATTAAGGGTTCAGCCTAATAAACAGCGCTGAGTACGAGGACTGTCCAGCCTGTACCGAGACTACCAAAGTGTAACCGATCCTCTCAAGGATAGGTTACACTAAACACAAATACCCGAGAAAGGAGAAGACTAAACAGCCGTCAGTCCAGCGTTAAGAGCGTCGGATGGGCCTTACCACAAGGCCTCAACCAGAAACACTGCTGTATGTTGCTGTAAATGTGAACGTACTGCTCTTGTGAAGGACTCTTGTAGTTTGTACACGCTTACGAATTCAAACGGGATTTCTGCAGATATTCTCAGGAGCAGAGTAGCAGCGACGAAAATCCCAACGTCTGATAACATGTATTCGCAACATCCCGTTGATATCTTGAAAGCGATAGAAAAGTCCTCTTTCACGACAAAAATTATATCATGAATGACCATCCTAGAAATTACAACATAGATCAACTGGGGTTTTTCTCACATTTAATGTGCAGCTTGTCACCATTCGCCATCACTGTAATTTATTGAGGATTGTAATAGTTTGAGTTTTAGCTCCTGCTCCTCCGTTCTTCGTTCTTGCTCCTCCGTTCCGTTCCTGCTCCGTACTTTTTTTTTCGAACACGTGTAGACTGGATCAATTAACATAGGACATAATCGCCATCACTTAGCATTAGATTTCGAAGAATGTGTGACGAATACCTCGATGCTTAACAATCATCTCTGCGAGTTCTTTTATTCAGGTGTGACACTACTCTCTATATAAAATTTCAGAAGAAAGGGTCTTTTAAGGAATTGTGAATGCCGCTGAAGAAGAACCTTGCCGAGATTTCCGTTAATGCGAGCATTTATTGACTAGTTTATGTAATTACTGGATATTAGTATTGTTTTGTGAACAAAACAGTTCACCCGGATTGTACAACCTTGCTCGAACTCCCATTTCAACACATTTGCATTGCGTACAACGTGATGCGTGATGAAAATTTGAGCAGTGGTACGGTGTCTGTAGAAGTCTGTAGGAGGGGCCGCTTCAGAGAGCAAAGTGTGCCGGGAATATCTCTCACTTGAGAGAGAATTACCGTAGCCCTGGGCGCAGTTGATTTTGTCAACCTGTCAGGGAGACGTCGGATACAATGACCAGGGCGAAAGAAACAGCAGCGGAAAAAACAGGGCGCTCGACGAGTTGCCCCTAGGCTTACACTGCAGACAGTGTAGTTTGACGAGACGTGAAAAGGAGCTGCATCCTCAGCTAGGTTGCAGTGAATTCCATCTTTCTTTCTGCGAGTCTTAGTTTTTATAGAAGTGACAGGCTGAAGGGTGCCCTGGGGAAATGCCATCCGGTCACAATCTACTGCTACAGTCATTGCCTGGGCACTCAGCCTCTGTCGAAGAAATGAATGAAAGTAAAAAGAACTGGGAAGGCTAAAAAGAACACGCCTATTCTCAGAATTAGATACTGGTTTGCCGTAGATTGTAACCCGTCTAGAGCTTGTTGACACCAAGATGCCCCAGAGAAGATATAGACTGTCGCATGGGTTCACTCATGGGAATTGTTTGCTTGATTGTGATAAACTTTCTTTTATCATAGTAACCGCTACTCTTGTTATTACTGCGGCATGGATCGCTATTGCAGTAAACTTCACGATGAAATGTCAGAGTTGCACTAAGTGCTCTATCGTGAATACCAACCAGCAGGTTGACTGGGATGTTCTGCCGTTTTTTCATCTTTTTCAGAACTCGCGACAGCTAAAGAAATGAAATAATGAATTGTGCACGACGTACTGCGTTTTACTTCATTTCTAGCTGTCTTGTCTGGACCTATTATCAGCTGGTACGCGCAACGCGAAAATAATGCAAGTTTATAACATGTTGTAAATGCATAAGATTAAAAATTACCAATTTTGCGCCGGCAGGAGGTAGACGTTGCTCAGCTTACTGCCCTAAAGGAATATTTGAACCTTTTTAATATTAGTGCATTAGAGATAACCCCTTGTATTTACTGCCATTTTTTCTACTGCTTTTGGTATGATAACTTCTAAGGAGTGTTCCCGTCGTTAAAAATTCCATTCATTGCAATTCCTAGTCGTCCTGAGCACTATCGTTTAAAATTCCATTCATTGCAATTCCTAGTCGTCCTGAGCACTAGCGGATCATAGCGTTTGGAGAGCTCATTCTGGCTAGGTAAAATATCACTCCACAGAAAATAACACATGAAAAAGTAGCTTTCATGGCATATTGCTTATAGTATGCGAAGAAATGGAATGTCTATAGGGTAAGAAGGATACAGGCTCTCGTATAGCTCTTCTTCGCCGCGATCGCGATGTCCTGTGTCACCGCTGAATACAAGCACTTCTTGCCATTGAAACCCATCGAGCGCTGTGTATCTTTGGATGTGTTATTGTACTGTTAGCATGAAGGGTTGAGTAATCAACATAATGAGCCAATTAATATTCAGAGCAAAAAGATCTACTATTACATGTCCGAGGTCAAGTGTGACGAGAGTTTGACGTGACTGCAAGCGCGGTGCGAGGAGCCGGCTGCGCTTTGCACATCCACTTCCTTGTTCACCTGCTTTCTTATCTTTTTCGCGCCCCTTCCAAACTCGCTATAATCAGGCGCAGCTGCACGTGCTCACCCGTATCCACCGCTGTGATACTAAGTGTCTAGGAGAGGGTACAACATTTGTTTCGCTTCGCGTTCGTCGGCTCCGTCGTTATAATACCACGTCAGTACAATAGGGTATAATGACAGTTGCTTAAGAACCGTAATAACAAGCGGTTTCTCCTCCAGGTGCATCTTACTTGGATGACGCCTGCATCGGAACGAGTGCGACAACTCTTTGGTGGGGTATTCAAGGTGTGCCCAGTCATCCGGCAGAGCATTTCACTCTGTATATCTAGGTTTAGAGGAGCTCAGCTTAGAAAACAAAAATAAACAAACGGATGGCTGGCTCGGGGTTGGACATAACTTCACCAATTTTATTTTTCTATTTAAATTGTAGTTTGATGTAAAGAAATGTCGGACAGAGAGAGCCAAAAGAGAGTCATTGTAGTTTCTAGGGTAGTCGTGACATTGAAGTAGTTCATAAGTCACTATCGAAACCTTTAGGTGTGTGGCTTCGTAGAGGTTAACAACGGAACTGTGACCTCTGACCAAGACCGGCTTTCCTTTGAGAGATGGTTTCTAGGCGTGCTTTCTAGAACTTATTTGGAAGAGATCCTAGTTCGGCAAAGGTCAGAGCTGATCAGATTCTTCTTATCCTTCCTCCCCTCTATCAAGTTGCCTTCTTTCTTTGAGGTACAGTTCTTCGACTACTCTGCTGTCTAATAAAGGTAAGACGTGTTTCGAAGTCAGTGCCAACTCCTGGTCCGAAACTGACGGCTGACTTCATTTGCGGAGCCTATTGCTTCAAGACGTCTGAGGCCTATAGGTCACGCCGCGCTTCGGATTAAGGGCGTGAGATGCTCGCTTTCGGAGTAGTTCTCAAGGGAGATGTTACTTGGTACACGGACGGGAGGAGAGTAATGACGAACTAGTGCTCGCGCGATCGATTATTCACATTACGAACTGGCTGAGTTCCATCATCTCAGAGGCAGAAACTATTCGGCATGGACGCTGAAGACGTCTAGCCCTTGCCAAGGCTCCGATCGCCAGTGCTTCTCTGTTGCCGCGTTATGCTTTACCAGGCACCGCTAAATTCATCAAACATGGCAACTCTTCTCCAACTCGAAGATCAGCTCAGCTTAGAAAACAAAAATAAACAAACGGATGGCTGGCTCGGGGTTAGACATGAAGCGGTTTAAGCGAGTTAACATATCGACTTTCACTTTGGCATAGGTCTCGGGTGGTACATAATCATTAGTAAACAGCCCCGTTAGCTCCCACATTATGTCAAAGAACGCGATGCAAAACACTGCTTTAACCAAACCGTACGGACGTGCCTTCATCGCCGAATAGTAACACGTCTGACACAAGATCCAATGATCACTGTAGATTCGACTGCCTCATGAAAACTGCTGCTTAAGTTGTGAACGGCTTCAGAGAGACGGACAGAGGCGAAGTCTGTATATGGAGGTTTAGCGCGCTGGACTCCCATTTGCAGAATTTCCATTGTCGCACGCACGCACGCACGCACCTCCCCCACACACGCACGCACACACGCACACGCACCCACACGCACACACACGCACACACACACACATGCACGCACGCACAAACACACCAGACACAGACACAGACACACACGCGCGCACGCGCACGTGCACACACACACACACACACACACACACACACACACACACACACACACACACACACACACACACACACACACACACACACACACACACACACACACACACACACACACACACACACACACACACACACACACACACTCACTCACTCACTCACTCACACACTCACTCACTCACTCACTCACTCACTCACTCACTCACTCACTCACTCACTCACTCGCGCACGCGCACGCGCACGCGCACGCGCACGCGCACGCGCACGCGCACGCGCACGCGCACGCGCACGCGCACACGCACACGCACACGCACACGCACACACTCACTCACACACTCACACACTCACTCACTCACTCACTCACTCACTCACTCACTCACTCACTCACTCACTCACTCACTCACTCACTCACTCACTCACTCACTCACTCACTCACTCACTCACTCACTCACTCACTCACTCACACTCTCTCACTCACACTCTCTCTCTCACTCTCTCTCTCTCACTCTCTCTCTCTCACTCTCACTCTCACTCTCTCTCACTCTCTCTCTCACTCTCTCTCTCACTCACTCTCTCTCTCACTCTCTCTCTCTCTCTCTCTCTCTCTCTCTCTCACTCTCTCTCTCTCTCTCTCTCTCTCTCTCTCTCTCTCTCTCACTCTCTCTCTCACTCTCTCTCTCACTCTCTCTCTCACTCTCTCTCTCTCACTCTCTCTCTCTCACTCTCTCTCTCTCACTCTCTCTCTCTCACTCTCTCTCTCACTCTCTCTCTCTCACACTCTCACACTCTCACACACACACACACGATACCTTTTTGCCCACCTTCAAAACACACGTGCACGCACGCAAGCGCATGTACAACACAGGTGTTAAGATGTTGTTTTGGCTTATAGCGTTTAAATTCCCTAAACGACTCAGGCTATGGGAGACCGTAGTGGATGACTGAAAATTTCGATCACCTGTGAATCTTAACGAGTACTGACATCGCACTGTGTACGTCCGCCTTGTCATTGGGCTCCACGGGAAAGCTGCTGCTGTAGACCGGAATTTGACCCTCTGTCCTTGAGTTTAGCAGTCGAGCGCACTAACCATCGAGCAACCGCTGCAGGGTGCTGGAAGCAAAGAGGTCGCCTAATTATTGATGAAAAATATTAGTAGGCTATGTTGTCGCCTCAAGCATCCGCAAAATGTGTCGCCGGAAGTTGGTCTCCTCGTAATGTCATCACCTAGAGACGTCATGAGTGATGACCGAAATAAGAGTTGTAAGTCAAGTATAAAGTGCCCTATCATAGTCATGAGTCAGTCGTGTGACACAAAAGTGCCGAGTCATATAATAATGAATCATGTGAGTCATGGGTCATGAGACAAAAGCTGTTGATCATGCCATGTAGGTCAGTAGATGTAAAAAGGCGTCAGGTAGGAGCCACCAACGTCGCGCCAACGCTAATGCTTTCACATTCTCCCAGTGCAGTTTCTGCACTGTTCTCTTAAATTTGTAAGCACCGTCCTCCTGACAGAAATAGTGCCATCCTTAGCATAGAGTTCATGAAATAAAAAGGCGACCACATTCATATTTGAGGCGCTTGCTGCGGAACATTTTGCAGAACTGGACAATAATACACTAGACGTAAACAGCCCTGCAGTGCATCTGTATCATACGTCAACGTCCCTATTAATGTGAAGGCATGTCTTGCCTTAGCAAGATGGATATCGCCGATTCACGGACTCTACTTTCCGTGGTCCTAACCAAGTGTTTCCATTGCAGCAAACAAGCCTAGCTTCGCTATATATGGTTGTGCTATTAGTCTCTTGGAGTAACAGTGAATATCATTAGTACCATGATTATGACAATGGCCAAGATGAAAGCTACTGAGGTATAATTGTTATTAATTCAACATATGAAAGCATGGGTTAGAAAATGAAGTCTGAGCGCGCCTGGACACACAGTCGCTTATCTACGCCTTCTGATGTCACAACTGGTTAGGCTTAGCTAAGCCTAGTAGACCTGAGTAATCCAAATGTCTCTAACGGTACATTACAGTATACTACATTGCTGTCTGAATACACGTTGGCAGTAATTTCTAGACTTAATTAGGCTTAGCTAAGCCTTAGTTACCTAAGTAAAGTTTTATACAAAAATATGTCTAGCTTGTTATCGCAAGTCAATCTGTCGCTTAGCTATGGCTAAAGCACTGTCATATTGTGGTTACCCAAGCGTTCCAAGTTTTTGTTCCTTGCTTCCACTTGGAAATTTATTTTGTACTTTTGCTATTATCTTCATGTGCATATGCTTCTTGCTTCCATCGAAGAAATCCAAAAAAAGAAAGAAAGAAAAATATAGGGTTACAGTTTTAACAAAAAGTAGCCACGAGCGAATGGAATAGCGGTTCTGTTAGCGTTTCCTTTGAGGAAACTTTAAAAATCTTGTCTTCCTCACATCTTGAAAGAAAGGAATGTGAGCAAAATATTCCTAAAGCAACTCTTTGCGCACAATAACGCTGAAAAAAATACGAGTAAAATACTTCTAAAGCAACTCTTTGCGCAGAATAACGCTGAATGGCAGTTGTTACTTGCTGCTATAAAGAGCTTGAACAGCAATGTACGAACCACACAGTCGACCATGCCAGAACAGAAAAATATGAAAAAGACACTGAGACGAAATTACAAGCGCGCGCGCTCGCGTTTCTCTATAATTTCTCCACTGCCTAGCTTTGATTGATTTCTGCCATTTGTCTGCCTCCAAGAGCTAGTGAATATCCTTCCTGTTTGCGATGAATATTTCTGCTCAATCAATAATTTTGATCTTAAAATAACTTTTCAAGCTCCAATCTCCATCATGGTACTTGGGAGCACACATGGCAAAATTATTCTTGAAAAGAACTAATTTACATAAGCATTTACTTTGCTGGAAATCGCGGAAACGTAACTGAATTACATCACTAATTACTGCTCCCAAGAAGTAATAAATGACATTACAATTACTTCCGCTGTGTAATTCAATTCCTTTAGCTTTTATCCACGCAAGAAGTAGGGTATGCTAGTAAACAAAAACAGCAGGGAGGCACTTTAGTAAAGTTATTTCGAAAGGAATTTATTACTTTTTCTGCGAACTTACTGCCAAAATTTAAATTATTATCTTACTAAATTAGTAGGCCGGAAAAGTGATTAATTAGATTACAAATAACCGAAAATTTTATTTAGAGTAATTTCTGCTCTGTAATTTAGTTTGTCATAGCTGCCTAGGAGGTTCACAGTGGATATTACGGTATTCTATACTTAACGTGAAATAACCAATTTTGGTCTCATTAGTTTTAATAAATGACGTCGCACCAGCTAGAGCTTATTTTAGCGATGCATGGAATTTCGGTGAAGTCTTTCCTGCCCGATACAGGACTCATTAAACAGTAGTCATTATAGTGCACGAAAACAAACTGTACAGCAAATTTTGTCCTGATTCTCAGTTAACGTTCAGTTTGCGCGGTTAAAGAAGCCGGCAGCTTAAAGCGGTATGTAGCGGCGTGTGCAAAGAAGCTAAGTAAACCACGCTTAAACCTACGGAACAAGAATAATGACGAACACTCGTCTCTTTACGCGGGTGAGACTGTGCCGATTCCGCTCATCTATAAGCCGAAGCATGCTACTATCTAGAGAACCAGCAGCTTACAGGGTAATTAAAATCGGCTAATTGCACCTAGCAGTCGCGTATTCAGCAAGCCCGCTACCGCGGCACGGTCGTTGCGCGCCGAACGAACGCAGCGCCGCCTTCGAGGCCGGGCTAACACTGCTGCCGGCAGGTATAGTGCGCGTGTTATTGAAAGTGGAGACAATGCGAGCGGCTTTAGGCATCGCTTTATCTACGCGCATTTGCTAACAGGTTCGTTTGAGTCGGGTGTGCCTCGTGTTTGGCTACGCCGCTTTCGCTGCTTCCTACGCAGTCGCTTCCTGAATAGCAAGGGCCCAAGTGGAAGCGAATGTCGAGTGGTTGCTGCCGGTTCTCTTGCAAAGCCGGGGCGACGCAGAAAGCGTGCACTTATCGAGGGAGTCGCGGCGGTGCTCAGCGCGTGACAAATTGCTCGGAAACTCGAACGTGACTTGAGTGGGGAAGTCGGCCTCCTTAAAGAGAGTTGTCGCTCTGCCTGTGCACTTGTGGGGGCGTGCAATTTGGCAATCCTTTAGTTCCGCACGTTTAGCACCGGCAGATTCGCCTACTGAGCTGCGGCATGTGCCCGCCTTGAGACTTGCCTTGGATGAGGCCGGCTTTGCCTGATCCTCGCCATTGTTATTTTTTGTTTTGCTTGCAGTACTGACCTTGTGTCGGTATTCCTGTCAGTGCATATTTGGGGCAATATACTTCTTTGGTGGGGATACGTACGAAACTTAGAATAAATATCGATTAACCCTGCCATATGCACGTGCCATATGCACATACCAGATGTATGTAGCGAACTGTGCGACGAACAGTACATCTTGATATAATGTCAATTCACGCTTAAAATGTAAAATTGCATTTTTTAACTTCCATAAGCTTTTCAAAATTACTATATATTGACTTTAGAGAACAAATATGATTTGAAAACTTGAAATAAACAGCGCGAAGGACGAGGACAAATATGAGAAAAACACAAACACAGCGTTGACTGACAACTGATCTTATTTGCAGAAGTGTTACATATATATATATATATATATATATATATATATATATATATATATATATATATATATATATATATATATATATATATATATATATATATATATATATATACATGGCTTGATGCGTCACCGAAACAAAACAGATGTGATGCGCATGCCGAAACCAAAGTCAAATATGTTTTACGCATCGCCAAGAACGCCAACTCTGTCAGGTGACGCGAGGGAATGAGTGATAACGCAACGGTCCCCAAACTTCAAAGTTCTTCCAGCTTCAATCATCTCCCTTGTGATATGGCCTTTATTTTTACCGTAAGTGTTGTATTTAACGGAAATAGGTTTTCATTCTATTTACGAGGGGACTATGGCTTTTTTTTATCAGCTTGGAATGCGCCAAATGAACTTGCAGTAATGGCTTCATGGAACGGGGTTCATAGCCCAGCACACATGCTTGTCAGAAAATATAATGTTTGAGTCTAAAAAACAAATTGCTCCACCTTCTGGAAGTTGTTGAGTCAAAGCTATGGGATTAAGACACTCACGAAAAATGGTGGGTGCATTAAAAACATCATGACCGTAAAATCCAGAGCTGATGTCTAAAACCAGTAAAAAGTCGTCTACGAATCTAAAAAATTTAAAAACACTAGATCCCTCTAGACTGTCTTGTAGTAGCTGGTCGTATTTAGCTAATAGTAAGTCACTAAGAATAGGAGCTATGCATGAGCCAATACATAAGCCGTCTTTTTGAAGATAAAAACTGCCTTTCCATTTAGCAAAAGGTGAATTAGGATAAAAAGTTAATCAATGTATTCCTCGACACGCTCTAACTACTTATCTTGAGGCAGAGAGTAGTAAAAGCTTTGATATCAATTGAGATCATCCAGTTCACGATACGTTGAACAGGAGGTCGCGATATGCCAGACTTGCATTTGGCCACAACGTCGATGCCTTGAGATATGTACCGCTGCTTTTCTTCTGGTTCTGGCCCTCGGTTCTAAATTCACTGGTCAGGCAAAGAAAACAGCGTCTGAACTCCTGTCACTTGTGAGACTGGTTTCAACTAAAGTTCCAGAAAAAAGAAAAAACTTTTTTTTTTTTTTTTTACAATGTGACAATGCAGTTCTGCAGGCATTTACTATTATGTTGAAGCATAGTTCCTGATTTTGAAAAGGAAAATTGCAAATACGGTTCGTCCCGGAATACATGCAATCGCGAATGACTGTCGCTTGCAGTGTGTCAGCCAGCATATTGGCTCTCTAGCAGTTTCAGTGTTTCCTCTTCTTCTAGTAGCTACAATTCGATGACTTTATAAAATGAAACCTTTTTATTGTAAATGTATTACACCGTAGATATGCTTCTGAACGCGTCTTGCAGTACGGTGGTGCTGTGCTCGTTCTTAAACAGTTCTAGAGTACAATATTAGTGGTGTTTTGTACATAAATGTTAATACTGTTTTGTGGAAAATTAAATATGCGCTATCTCAACAATGCATTTTTATACAGGTATCTCTGTAATAGCAGCAAAGCTTCCTCATATTGTCACTGTAGCGTTTTCATGCTCCCTGTACAAACGCCATCTTCATTCGTAATACGCAGCTGAAGCAGGAAGTGAGAGCCATGTTCTTAATTTCTTCGTGCAAAAAAAAAAAAAATGATGTGGAGTTAAGAACTGTGTAATGGAAATCATGCATGCCTGATCGTATTATTTTTTATTCTGTTTGATTTCTAGTTTATTTCCTTGATTATTTTCTTTATCAATTTTTTGCTCTTGCATGGCCTAGACCACTCACCGTGACATAGGCGCGAATGGCCTACTCGGTAGCGTTTTCGGCTTGCATCCCAATATCGTTGATTCTAAGCGTTCTAAGAGTTCCTTTATAAAATTAGATTACTTCATAAACCGAACACGCAGTGGCCATAAATTCGTATAGCACGACAGGTTTTAATAACTCCTTCCTGGCGTCAGCTTACGTGCATAGGCCAAGAGGTTCTTTGCAGATTACAGCAATAATTTTTTTTTTTGGTCTTAGGTCGGTCGCATACTTGCTTAAAAACCTGCGGATTTCTGGGCGGCTTTTTCTGGAGGCCGGCGCCACCGAATTTCGTGATTATGGGCGATTAAACGATTTTGACTTTAAGGGCGTTTCCCTACCACCAGTGCCCCACACATATCATTCAAATGCCAGCAAATCGCAACTGCGAATGTCCTGGAAATTTTTACACCAATAGTGCTATATTGCGCAAATTTGCATTTATCAATGGCTGTGAATTGCTGTGCCGGTCTTTTTTGAGGTGAAGCGAAATAATTTCACGTAATATCAGACATCCACAACGTGCCTGCCTGCATGTTATGCATAGTAGAGAAAACTAGCTATCTTCTGTAAGAAGGGGCAGTCGTTAAACTCTCAAACAAAACAAATTTGAAACAAATGCTTTGTTGTAACAGGTAAACACAGTATTGTTTTCCACTTTGTCAAAATGCAGGGTTTGAAAATTCTTTGCGCTCAATATGATGCCATATGAACCGGCTATAATAAAATATAGCCCATCATTTTTTCAGCGGAGGAATGCGCTTTCATGAACATAAAGAAACACGCTGCACTAAACTCTAGATCATCAGCAAAAAAAGACCAGCACTAACCATGTGAGATTGCGTTGTAAAATGAACCGCGTATTCCGTATCATAGCTCCATATGACGTTTGGTGTACTTCACCCTTAGATGCCACCTCTCCCTTTCCTGACAGTGCTTATTCACACGTGCATTGAGAGAGGTTTGCTGCTATTTGCGACGACCAGCGTAAAGGGAAAATCTTTCAGACAGGGAGATGGGGAGAAGTCTCTCGGAGTCATCATGATAAGTGCGGCCTTCTATCGTGAAAAAGTTGAGCGTAGCAAGACAAAGGATGCAGCGTAGACAGGAACTGCTTTTAAAAATTCGGTGACCCGCGCTAATATGCCGGCTTCTTTGGGTTCAAACTATGAGTAGGGGCAGGAAAAATGGAGTGCCGCTAGCATGCGGGTACTGCGACCCTGGACGTGGTTCAGGCGTGATAGCCGAGCGTCCGGCCATAAGTCACGGCATGGGCACGGCGCATTTACGCAAGAAAAATCTCACGGTCTAGACGCAGTGTCTGAGCCCCTGTCTTCCGGTTTCTGTCACCCATCGGTGTTTTTTATCACATTCAGGCGCCAAGCAGACCGCAGCTTAGAAATAAGCGCGAGATCACCCAGGAAGAAAGGAGGGGTGGGGAGGAGGAGTAGGAGGAAAGGTCATCTGATGCAGGGAGCAGCAGCGATGGTGACATATTTTTGCGATAAATGTTCGGAGACAGTCTTTGCAGTTTTTACCCGCCGTTCTCTCTGCGAAGCCACACTGAAGAATTCTTCGATGAAGCCACACCGAAGAATGCGCCCCGCCGGGGTGGTGCAGTGGTAAGACGCCCGACTACTGTGCCGGAGTTCCCGGGATCGAATCCCGGCCTCGGCGGCTGCGTTTCGATGGAGGCGAAACGAAGAGGCGTCCGTGTGCTGTGCGATGTCAGCGCACGTTAAAGATCCCCAGGTGGTCGAAATTACTCCGTAGCCCTCCACTACGGCTCCTCTTTCTCTCTTTCCACTTTCATTCCCTCCTTCCTCCCTTCCCTTACGGCGCGGTTCGGGTGTCCACAGAGCAAGTGTGACAGTTACTGCGCCTTTCCCTTCCTGTGAACCAATTTACATTTACATTTACACCGAAGAATGCTCGCTTGTGCAAATTATAGCCAAAGCATATTCTTGAAACCTTTGCTCGCCTAAACATTGGCGCCTGAAACCTGCTGAAACGTTGATATATGAGTTCATCTAAGCTTGTCAATTGCGAAGTGGCTACAGCATATTCCTTTTTGTCAGTGGCGTGGTAAAGTAGGCACTGTTTACGAAGCCTAGAAAGGGGCAGTTAATTTTACACTTCAACATGATTCTCTTAGCAGCATTTCTTTAAAACCAATCTTCTTAGCGTCGTTTCACGCTTTGAATCGGATGTGAATTCTGGTATGGTAATAATGGTGCGTTCTGCAGGGCAGGCGAAGCGTGCTTATATATTCAAGGTTCTGTCCGAGACTAGTGCACGTAAGGGAGGATATCGCCTCACACATGCTAAGGCTGCCACAAAACATGCCGGTGTGAGGAAACTTTACACTCGAGAGGACAATGAAGGCAAATATCCAACTAAGCAGGACGGATGAGTCAGGCCGCGGGGGCCATTTTAAAATCGTTTCGGCTCGTGCGGGGCAGAAAATGACTCAAATGGAAATACTGAGAAGCCCTACGTAGCCATCGGCCGAATGTGCATTTTCACTCGCGGCACATCACCTCCTCGCCCCACCGTGGTAGAAGCCACATGAAAGTTCAAAAATGGGCGATAAGGACCGATCGCCCGCGTCCGCGTCCAAAAACAAGACTCGGGACCTCCTCTCTCTTCAGGCCATTGAAGAGGCAGCACGCGTGGATAGTATTTTCCCGAAAATTCGAGTACTAGCAGACTGGGGGAGAGGAGCACAGCGGGGCGTATATTGCTTTGTTCTCACTCTCTCTCAGTGCTACTCTCCTTTTTGAAACAAATCGCGCCGCAATTGCTGGTTCTTGGTCGGGCTTCGGGAGGGGAAGCAGGCGCTAGGCCTCGGCTTTGAAGAGGTAAGCAGAGAGGTGCGAGCTCGAGTTTTGTGTGTGCAGCAAACACATGTGAAGTTCACTGATTAAATTATTCACAATCAATACGCATCCTTATCTGTTTCCTTTTATCCGCCCTACGATGTAGAGCTTCCAGACTCTCTTTTTCTTGTGTGACTAAGGCGCCTGTGGCTACCGTATTGGGATACAAGATCCAATCTCCAAGAACACGATGGGAAATGCAGGCTGCGTATTTGACGGTGACACAAATCATTGCAGTCGTAGTTTCGCATCGCTCCGAATAGTCCTGACAACAGCAGACATGACTGCGCATAGCAGCACTGCTTTGCGATATGTACTAGTGCAGTCATGGAAGGCAATGATTAACTGAGCATTATGACTTTAGTGGCGTAAAACGGGCCCTCCTAATTGAAGGGCTGCCTCGCAGAGAGGACAGGCACAACGTTGGGGCGATATTTAAAATTTTACTTTTCTACACATTCAGCACAGTGCAGCGCCTGATCAGAAAAATTAATATGTTATGCAGTTGATAGGCGGCCCTTAGGACAGCCTTTTGAAGGAGCGAAATATTCAAGGAGTCTTTTTCCTGCTTAAAACACACATGTAGAGCGAAAGTATTCACCAAGTGATAGCCTTTGCTTCTAAAAATGGACTTGTGGCAGCTGTGTTTGTTCCACGAGCATGATTCAGATAAATGGTCGCTGATTTAAAGCACTGGCACTAAACTCTCATTTATGGTTCAACAATAAAATAAAAGCAAGTCGAATGCTCGTTTAGCGGTTAAATATATGGGTAACAGAAAGAATTGTGCATCGCGGCAACGCACGACTGCACTTCAGTTATTTCCGTTTTGTATAAGTTAGCCTACAAAGCTCGAATAATCCAATATTCTAATCGGTAATTAGGCGTATGCAAATAAGACGATACGGCAGCTTTTCTCCCATTAAATCGTCCATTCCCGCCGTTCCACAAAAGGAAGATAACGCGGGGTCATTCTTTCTTGCCAATTTGCATGCGAGACCCTCGCCAAAGAACGTTCTATCTCGATCGCGGCAGCTTGTAGATCCAGCGATACCGCGCCGGCTGGAAACAGCGGTGCGTCATAAATCTCAATAGATGCTCTGACAAACATATGTCTGCCTCCAAAATCACCCTATTTGGGAAAGCCTCGCTCTTATCAAGCAAGTTTCGTATTCCAGAGGCAACCCCAGTAGTCCGGGAACGATATCAGTCCTGGCGCGAGCGAGGCAATGAGGAACACACTGCTCGCTTGCATGGCGACGGCGGCAGTTCGTACCGCAAAAGAAACCTGCCATCTGCTGCCATAAGCGGCTGCAGCGTAGGAGTGTTGTTCTGTCTCTCTTTTGTTAGTTCCTACGCTTCTGTTTATCATCTGCTGATTTTTTTTCAAGCGTTTGGCGCCAGGAATTTTCTAGCTCCTCACAATCTTTGGAAGGCCCATTAGTGTGCATTCTTTTCGGCGATACATCCTCTTGGTCTGGATACTTGAGAATTGAATTTGTTGTTCCCGTCCTTTTCTAATCCCCTCGGTTTTGTATCTTGCTCCAGGCATTTGAATTAAGGCAGGAAATCCGAGTCCTCAGTTCCATGGCTGATAATCAGCTAGATAACTTCGGTCTCAATATCTCGGGCGCTGCAGCCTCAACGTTGACGTTTCATTTGGATGACCTGCAAAATAAGCGATTGCCTACCTGAGAATACAACGAACGCGATAGGATATTTTCTTTGACCATAGTTCGAAAGAGCAATCGCAGTAGCAGCACGATAATTAACGAAAAGTGACGTCTTGGTTTGCCCTGCCATCAAATTTTGCCGGGCTCAAGTCACGTGAAGAAAAAAAAACCTATTTTGTACACAAGGGCGAAACATTGGCTACGGAAATAATGACTTGGGATATACTAAAGAAGCTGAAAGCGGATAAAAAGAGAGGGTGCGCATGGTTGACAGACACTAACGAGAGAAAAAGTAAGAGAATCCTGCCAGGGTCATGCCTGACTGTTTGAAGAGCCTGGCAAAGCCTTGCTGGTGTCGAGACCGCCGTAGTCTGGCACCTTACAAAGCACTTCGGCGGAGTGCGTCAGCCTCAACACCAGGAGTGCTTCATCATATGACACTCGCATGCATTTCAGCATTATAAAAGCGTGCACTGAAAAGTGTCGCTTACTTTTGCACATGAAAGCACATCCATGTCGCTTATGGGTTTATAAAAAAGATGAAGGTGCAATAATGTCTTAAATGAGTCATGTAGCAGGGACGCAGACATACGCGCGCAGGCTCAGAAGGGTGACGTCCTAACCTGTGGCAGCTCTTCTGCCATAGAGGGGAAGCGGTCAACATGACTTGCCGTGACCCCTGCCGCGAATGTGGGCACCAGTGCTTTCAACTCGACGCCCCACGTGTATACCGTGAAATCGAGGTGTATCTGGCTACCCGTGCAACTTTACCTGCCAGCCACTCACCGACGCCATCGCGCGCGCGCCAGATTTTGCTCAACTGCCAGAGTTCCCCAGATTTTCGGAGGTGGTGGTGGCCCAGTCCCCGCTCTTAAACAGAATACAGCAACCTCACTGGGAGGTTGTTGACAGCCGATGGTGCGAGGACCCCATCACGCCGGCGCCGCGGAATTTTGTGATGCCGATGCCGTCACCTTCTCCTGGATCCGATGAATTCTCTAGCGTTGACCTTCACTCCGCAGGGGTCAAGTGGATGCAGCTAGCACAGAACCGGGTTAAGGGGAGAACTATGGGAGAGGCCTTCGACCTGCAGCGGATATAGTCAGGCTGATGATGATGATGATGATGATGATGATGATCTCCACTTTCTCGTTGACGGGCACCCAGTAATTACGTTAGTTGACGCGGGGGCTGGCTTCAAGGTCATAGGAGAGAATTTCGCGGATCGGCTCACTAAATTAAAACAGAATGGCTGGGCGGCACATCTGTATGCTGGTGGCCACCTCGTGCTGTCGATGGGCAGGTTCTCTGCTTGAGTAACCATCGCAAAATCGGGTTTTGTTTGCACTTTTGTGGTTGCGTTTCATTGCTGCAATGACGTCATACTCGGAATGGACTCAAAGCACGGCGCCGTCATTACCGCTCCTGGTCATGCTGTCACATTTTGACCCCTGCAGCGGCTTCAGCGGATACGTGACGTCGCACCCTTGAGCATTATCGGCCAGGACGTAATTGTATCGCCGCGATAATGTGCGCTCGTTATTATGAAGTGCGAGGAATCAGGGCAGGGCTGACAGTGCTGCCGAAAAAAAAAAAAAAAAAAAAACACTCCGCTTGCGTTACATCCTGTGTCTGCGTTGCAAGATGTACGTAGACCAACAGCCTGGCAGATGTACCTCTGAAAAACTTTGAGCGGCAACAAATCGCTAAAGGTGCTACAACCGCACACTTTGAGGACAACGACGAAACCTGTGACTGCCTCGCTCTCCAGAGCAAAACATCCACTAGGTGAACGATCCAATTCGTCCTAGATATGAGCCCTTGCTTATCGGCAACAGCAGAGAATACGCAAACTGGTCTGCTGACTTTGATTTTAGAATGTTTTTCGTCCACGATAGCGTGGAAGCAGACGCTCCTCAACTATAATTTCGCCAGTCGTTGGTATGGCAAGAAAAACTAATCCTTTAGCAACGGTCACCTGGACGCCGGAATACACGCCAAGGCCACCGAGAAACGGCCAGAGGAATGTGTATCTTGTTTCCAAGTTCGGGCCCCGGGGCTTGCGGTTAGCAGCCGCCTAACGGCTATTGTTGCAAACGAGGCAACATTGGTCAAGTTCTATCAAAATCAGAAAGAGAGCAAAATATACACCGTGACTATGCATCTTTAACGAAGGTAAATTAGCGCCTATGAATTCGCCAGATTTCTCGAGAGCATAGTGATCACCGTAATGAAATCTAGAAAGTTTAAGGTTTCCCCTTTTTTTTTTTCAGGATGCCCTCAACGCTCATCTACCAACTTCGACCATGTGTTACGCCATGGGGCTTTCCTTATGCATGGAAGACTTTGTACAACAACATCGCGAATGACAGGTGACCGCAGCTTTCCAACACAAAGCAAGAACACTGGATTCTTCGGCAAGCCGTTTTTAATCCCGTCGATTTCCTCATTTTTCCTTCCTATCCCCCACACCATGATAACTTCTGCGTCGTCCCATTCCAAAACATGCCCAGGTAGACGTCCTTTTCGTGTTACCTTTATCGCCCTTATTCCGCCACTCTGAGCAATGACGCCATACGAGCTCTGTCGGAGCTGCTGCTACTTCCCTTCCCTTGACTAATAATGAGTTCCACGCAATAGTTAGGGCGCTCGACTCCTTTACTCAAGGATGCGCGATTGAATCCCGGCCGCGGCGGCCAGTTTTTGACAGAGGGGGAAAAAGGCGCACGTGCGCCTTTAACGTGAACGGGTTAGTGCACGTTAATTGACCCCAGCTGGTAGAGGTTTCTGGAGCCCTTCACAACGGCCTCTCCCGTAGTCTGAGTCGCTTTGGGACGTTAAAAACCAGATCGGCCAGATAATGACTATTACACCCTCTGCCCTTGCATTGATCCGGCACCTACTGCGACCTTAACCCCCCCCCCCCCCCCCCCCCCCCCTTCCCTAGTTACCGCCAGTAAAAAATATCTCGCCTAAACACTAGTACCCCTACAGGTGCCGCTAAAGTCTCCTCCAAATGTTTGTATTTTGTGCAGGCATTTAGAAGCCCACGCCGAACAAACGGCATTGCAGCAGGTGGCCACTGAAGGAGCCATTACGACATCTGTGAGTGGAAAATGGCATCTTCGCCTTAAACTTGATTCATTGTTTGTCGCAAAATAAGAAAATGCTAAATCTTGCCAGAAATTATGCTTGCGCGTCAAATTAAGTTAACAGCAAATTAAGATGCTGTATACTATCAGAGTGAACCAGCTTGTAGTTCTCCCGCCGGTGACATGCCTTCATCTTCAGGTGCGAGTCTGCCGCTTTTTTTTTTTTATAACTCAAAGCGGCAACAACGTTCATCCACGTCGCTCGCTTTCGGTCCAAAGAGGGCCTCAGTTCACAGGTCTGAGTCCACAGTTGACAGACGGTGCTCGGTGCCGGCAGTGATTTATCTTCGTGATATTGAGTCTGCGCAAATGGCGTTTCAAACCACGCGACGCAGATTCCGATCTATAACGGACGCGTTTCGAACAAGTTCCCAGCCTGAGATAAATGGATGGCTGGGCCGTTGACGAGCTTACGCTGCGCCAGGCGCTCTGCACAAGCACCCGCATTGCCTGCTGTACACGGTGCTGCTGTACACGGTGCTGCTGTAAACGGTGCCACTGCCCGCTTTTCCATTCAACCATAATTTTTGACCCATGCTAAACCGTCATAAGAATATGGAAGCTAGGAACGCCACCGTGTGAATAAGGGATGTGGCTTGATCTGCGCTGGCGCGTATTGGTATCGGAGAGTGCTCGGTGTTTCTCCTAACATATTGGTATTCTTAGCGCTTTTATTCAAGGTGATACCTTCTTTTTGAAGAGCTGCACTGCGCATTGCAACTTGGGCTCGAGAAGTTTCTTCGTGTTCTATTTATTTATAGTGTTCCAGTTTTCGTCTCCTAAGAGGGATCCAATTTAGATCCCAAACGCAAGGCTCCCTTGTACTTGGGAATATCAGCGCTCGTTAAAAACCACCAGTGGTCGAAAAAAAGAAGGTATGGAAACAAGGCTAGAACTCTGACCGCTCGCGCTACTCCGAATCGGGGTTGCTGTCATTTCTGTCGCTGCTCATCCAACTATAAACTTTAAGCTATACGTTGGAATAAATAGGTATCATTTGAGTACTCTATGTCACTGGCGCCTGTTCCTTCTATTGGTGCACACATATCTAAATTTCGATCAACTCCTGTCACATGCGGCAGTGGAGGCTGCAGCACATAAGGCAGCAACCTCCTAGAACAGAGAAAGATGTCATTTATGTATCGTATGCAAGAGTAGCAACAAGCTAGGAAAAAACAAAACTGCTGTTTCAGTGCTGCTATACTTCTTGAATAATACATATCATTGATATATTTTTTAAGTTTTGCAATATTTCAGAAAAAAAAAAAACCTGGATTCTTTCCTTTTTTTTTTTTTTTTGCAGCCTTGAAACTTTTAGGAAATTTTACGACCCTACGAGTGGAGAACGCGGCACCGGCGTGTAAACAGTGCTTTGAGTCAATGTTTAACGAGAAACGAAAATAAAGAGTTCGCTGAGAGTTTGTTTGGAGAGACAGAAGATACAGAACGCTTGGAGGTTCTGTGGGGGACTAGAAATCGAGTGTTGCGCTCGACGAGCACAAAGGTAGCCTGCACGACAAACAGGTGCTTGTTGACGGTTAAAGCCGGAAAGAGATTGTGGGTACATGCGATAAAGACAGGCATGTTGTGGGAGTTAGTAAAGCTGAGTTTGGGGTTCTAAGCCTTCATGATTTCCGCGAAAACTTTACCAGTAAAGTTTTCAAAGATGTAACAAGTAGCTCAAATGTCTGTTTTGCTAGAGATGATCTCCGCCTTGCGGGATGGGCGGAATCGGGTGGATGTGCATCCTCCAAGCGCATCCACTCGGTCTCTGTAGTATAGAAAACGGGCGGCTTGCGCAATGTTGTGGCTTGCATGCAGTAAGAGTTGTTTTAAGTTTTTTTAGTAATGAATTAATCTATGCTTCTTATTGAATATGTGTACAAAAGTTACGTGCATATTCTGTATAGTGGCTGTGAGTTTCAAAGGCTTTTCTATTTTTGTTTTTTCACTGCTTACAATTTCTTGAAATGCTTTGTAAACAGGAGATAAGTGCTGAATATTTGTCATATATATGTGATATATGGGTTGGACTGCCCTGTCCGCATACCACCATGCATGCTTTAGCGGACAAAGACTGTGATAATCTATTTACTAATAATAAACTTTGTTACACACCCTCGTAGAGGAATACACGCAGAGGACGGGTGAATAAGAGTGAGAAAAAATGTAGGGGGATTCAACTTCTGATCCGACAATTCTGCGAAAACAGACTTATCCTCGACAATTGCTTTGGTGCTTTTGCTTTAATAAGTACTTTCTATACAAGCTGCGGTTTCGCCCATACTGCGGCAAATTCCAGAGAGGGAAGCAGGATGGAGGTTGATTGGGTTGGCGGTGGGTTGTTGGTGGATCGGAGACAGCGAGACTGTAGACATGTCGCGCTACACTGACTGGGGTTGTCATAATGACTACTTGTGTCATCAACGAGTCTACCATTGTCGAAGCGTTCAGTTTGAATCGGCATCTGTCCGCGCCACCGAACGCTTTGTCTCATTTTGTGGAGAAATATCACCTATTTTCAAAAGCTTTCATCTTAACATTTTATGTGCTGATTGAAAGGTGACTTGCTTGAAAACACCGCTTTAGCTTTGAAAATGACGCGATTTCAACAGAAGTTTGTTTAGATGAAGTACCCTTCAGTTTAAGTCTTCATTTAAAGAAATTGGGAGACGCTCATGCACCATTTAGGGTGCGTGTTGTTCCGGCACCTTTTTGGCATCTGTCGCTATTCCATGTCACAGTAACGACGTCCTTTTGGCGGAACGAGCTGTATACGTATTCGCGTAAAGTAAGGGCTGAATTCCGCTTAAGCAATTAAAACGTGCGGAAACCCTGTTTGGAATGGTATTGCTTGGCGGTTTGGCACTGAGAGACACAGTTTGACAAAGCATTAAGCGTATTTAGTTGATTGGGGTTTAGCGGAAAGTAAAGACGCGGTATCTGCCTCACTTCTCAGTGGACCCCTGTGCTGACAGCTAACGAAAAAAAAATTGGAGGTACATATGTTATCGGTTCCCAACCGGATCGCGAACTAGCCTCCAACTTTATGAGAGATTTGATGCTAAGTTTAAGCCAAATGGTATGACGTCATCCTGAACGCTGTACAAGGAACGGTTGCGTCCCAATTTTGATGCGAAACCATGAGCGTGGTTTCTCCGACGTGTGTGGAAGGATGCCAAGTTTTTACAGTTCACAGCAATAGAATCGATGGAACGAACTGTACTCTCTATCGCGTAATAAACCGATCCTTGCTTTCGATTATTTGTTCTCAATCCTTTATTTTATTTTACTGAGAACTTTTATCGCATTGCGATGCGAGCTTTTATCGCACTGCGATCTATTGAGTATGTTATTTTACCCCGCATTTAAAGGAATCGACCTGTCGACTCGCTTTTAAACGAATCAATATTATAGACAAAATCAGCTTCTGAATTAAAATTATCCAGTATTACGTAAAGTGCGTCTCGCTGCTTGTCCTTGCACGTAACTGAATGCACAATAAAGCTACCATGAACTCAAATAAAAAAAAGAAAATCTGCGTCTTCCACTTCTTGTAGAACAAAAAGTGCATTCACCCAGATATTTGCGCCTGGCCGTGTTAGTCACTCTCGTCGTTTTTGTATATTGCTGCGTTATATACAGCGAAGAAAAAGCCTCGAGGAAGAAAGTCGCCTCTGCTGAACTACTGTAAACAACGCCAAGGAAGGGCAAATAAACATGCATCGGCTCCTCAATACGTATTTATCCAATATCGAGAGCTTTCGAGAAAAGCAATATTTTGTTTTCTTCTGGAAATAAGGGACGTAAAACGCAGATCAATGTATAGGGTCCTGCTAATTTGCCCACGACGATAACTGATGCAATTAGCTTAGAAGTGAGCATGGGCATTATGGTGTTACAAGAATGTCTTATATAGGTAGGCGTTTAAATAGTATTGCTCGTATATCGCTTCCCAATGGACTGGTACGTGCACCTTCCGGTGTATACTCCCCTGCAGCACATGCTGATGAAAGGAAACAGTTTTTTGCATTATTAGCGGTTTGGATATTCTGGGTAAACTATTTTGGTTTCTATGTCGAAACCTAGCCAGTCGAATCGCAATGCTATGAACATTGTGTCAGTGCTGTGTCAGTGCATCTCTCAACTTGTTCGATACATTGAGAACCATGCTGTGGGCAGGAACGTGGGCTAGCCAGGGAAGGAGCTTCACGGAGTCTCCATGGTTATAAAACTCCACCAGGAACACTTCAGCGCCCTTCGCTCCCGCACTCAAAAAGCAGTGAAGCTCATCCGACTGACCACTCTGTTATACATTGCACCTTAATGCTCCAGTCCGAATATACCACATATCAGAAAAATACTTCTTCGGCATGGCCCTCTCACCTTCCGCTATCATTGTGACTTCCACGGAGCCAAAGCGTACCTCGTCTCGACAGCTCTGCACATAAAGGCCCCAGCACTTATAAGCCGCGAAAAGCTTCATTCCACCAGGGCCATAATGATCTGCGCCAGGGGTCCGGCAGCGCCGCGAGTACTGCAGGCTAATGGTTTTCGCCTCATGTCCGTAAGGCGATTTTGATGCTGAGTTCCAGACCAGCGCCATTTGTACGGCGAAAAGTTAGGACTAGTTCCAATGAGCTTATGAAACCCAAAGAAGAAAACAAGAAAAACCAAGAGAAAAGAAGCCATCACGTAATTCGGAAGGGGGTTCATGTTCGGAAGAACACTTGTAATAAATGGGTAATCTGGCGGCGGGTTGAGCCAGGCCAGCTCCTTGGCTTTCATGGGCTATCCTAGGTAAAAGAAAATAGAGAAATACCTGGCCATACATGTATCTGTATACAGTATACGTGCGTGTTCGTATGTGTGTGTGTGTGTGTGTGTGTGTGTGTGTGTGTGTGTGTGTGTGTGTGTGTGTGTGTGTGTGTGTGTGTGTGTGTGTGTGTGTGTGTGTGTGTGTGTGTGTGTGTGTGTGTGTGTGTGTGTGTGTGTGTGTGTGTGTGTGTGTGTGTGTGTGTGTGTGTGTGTGTGTGTGTGTGTGTGTGTGTGTGTGTGTGTGTGTGTGTGTGTGTGTGTGTGTGTGTGTGTGTGTGTGTGTGTGTGTGTGTGTGTGTGTGTGTGTGTGTGTGTGTGTGTGTGTGTGTGTGTGTGTGTGTGTGTGTGTGTGTGTGTGTGTGTGTGTGTGTGTGTGTGTGTGTGTGTGTGTGTGTGTGTGTGTGTGTGTGTGTGTGTGTGTGTGTGTGTGTGTGTGTGTGTGTGTGTGTGTGTGTGTGTGTGTGTGTGTGTGTGTGTGTGTGTGTGTGTGTGTGTGTGTGTGTGTGTGTGTGTGTGTGTGTGTGTGTGTGTGTGTGTGTGTGTGTGTGTGTGTGTGTGTGTGTGTGTGTGTGTGTGTGTGTGTGTGTGTGTGTGTGTGTGTGTGTGTGTGTGTGTGTGTGTGTGTGTGTGTGTGTGTGTGTGTGTGTGTGTGTGTGTGTGTGTGTGTGTGTGTGTGTGTGTGTGTGTGTGTGTGTGTGTGTGTGTGTGTGTGTGTGTGTGTGTGTGTGTGTGTGTGTGTGTGTGTGTGTGTGTGTGTGTGTGTGTGTGTGTGTGTGTGTGTGTGTGTGTGTGTGTGTGTGTGTGTGTGTGTGTGTGTGTGTGTGTGTGTGTGTGTGTGTGTGTGTGTGTGTGTGTGTGTGTGTGTGTGTGTGTGTGTGTGTGTGTGTGTGTGTGTGTGTGTGTGTGTGTGTGTGTGTGTGTGTGTGTGTGTGTGTGTGTGTGTGTGTGTGTGTGTGTGTGTGTGTGTGTGTGTGTGTGTGTGTGTGTGTGTGTGTGTGTGTGTGTGTGTGTGTGTGTGTGTGTGTGTGTGTGTGTGTGTGTGTGTGTGTGTGTGTGTGTGTGTGTGTGTGTGTGTGTGTGTGTGTGTGTGTGTGTGTGTGTGTGTGTGTGTGTGTGTGTGTGTGTGTGTGTGTGTGTGTGTGTGTGTGTGTGTGTGTGTGTGTGTGTGTGTGTGTGTGTGTGTGTGTGTGTGTGTGTGTGTGTGTGTGTGTGTGTGTGTGTGTGTGTGTGTGTGTGTGTGTGTGTGTGTGTGTGTGTGTGTGTGTGTGTGTGTGTGTGTGTGTGTGTGTGTGTGTGTGTGTGTGTGTGTGTGTGTGTGTGTGTGTGTGTGTGTGTGTGTGTGTGTGTGTGTGTGTGTGTGTGTGTGTGTGTGTGTGTGTGTGTGTGTTTAGTAGTCTCTACCTGTGCGCACACGGCCGCCCAAATGCACTGTACCGGCTTCTGAACACTTTCACTGCTTATTCGAGAGTATGTTTGCACTCGATCTTTAAGTTATAAAGACAGCAAATGCCATAGAGGTGACAGATACATTGTGGCCGAAGCCATGCTAAAGATTTGCGTACCACTAACGAGGAAGGCAGCTGCCGTAAATGAAAGAAAGCTATGTGCCGGATTATGTTTGAACTCTTAAGTGCACTGTGCCACGGGACGCTCTGAACTTCTGCGAGGGCGATGATATTGACGCCTATTTCCTTTTGGGCGTAATGTACACGTAGAGCTGCACAAATAGCCTTGATTGTCCCGCATTATTGCGGATAAAAAAGGGGAGTTCCATGCCTTTTGCGAATTCTGCTAGTGCCATGTAGGAAGTCTGGTGGACAAAGTACGGATGAAATATGGTTCTTATTTTTGCGAGATGGGAAGCATATTTGTCTCAGCGTACGCAGAGTAAGTTGGTGTAGCGTCAGATGGCGTTCAAATTGATTTCCCGCCAGCTTCCACTGCAGCGCTCTGAGCGACGCCATTTGTCAAGTTCCCTTATCGACATTTGCGCCAACTCTCGGTGATCGCGCAAACTGCGAACAGATAGCCAGCAGCGACACGTCTCCTTTGTCGTAAACAACGAAGATTCTTCCACTCTCTTTTGGCAGTGTCATCATTTTGTTCACTGCCTATGTGGAAGGTTGAAGTTCATCTACTTTTTTTCTTGGACGCTGTGGTTGCAGAACTATTGTTGAGGGAAGTCAACGCTCGTCAACGAGCGGCACTGGGGTCGCCCTGCTGGAACCGAGTGGCTCCACGTGGTCTTCCCTAGCTGAAAGCGCGTTTTTCATTCGCAATGCTGGGCAGATAGCTCGGCGGTCGGCTGTATTGCTGAAACTTTCCCGCCATAACACCGCCGGTGGGAATGACATGTGCCACTTGCACTGACGAGCGCAGCAATTACCTGCCGCTGCAGTGACATATGCTGCTAGCGAAGGAGGTTTAGGCTTGCGGTTGGCTTGGCATGGCTTGCGAGGGGGCGCACACTGAGCGACTGGCTAACTAACGCGGCCTGGCAGCAGCCGTGCGTGCATGCAGACCGAAACGAGCGGGTGCACTCAGCTAGTATGTAGATGTATTGTTCTGCGTTTAAAACGCTGTCATTATCAGTCCTCCTGTGTTGTCCACAAATTGCATTTTTTATTGTCGCGTCTAGCAACCACCAGCTTCTGAAACTGCTGTACATTTACGGAAGCGCCGAGCTTTTCTGTGGCACTGCATTTGTGCCAAAATACGCTTTGTGGCTGCATTGCGGGACGAGGCTGCAAAGCGTCTCGTGTGTCCGACAACCTAGCCGCGCGGAGCTGGGAGGAGTCAAAGCCCTGTAGCTCGTAGTCGCCGGCATATTTGAGGCGACGCGTCGGATCTTCTCCACATTCTCTGCTGGCTGTGGCGCACTG
Source organism: Amblyomma maculatum (assembly GCF_055883805.1). NCBI lineage: Eukaryota > Metazoa > Arthropoda > Arachnida > Ixodida > Ixodidae > Amblyomma > Amblyomma maculatum. The sequence continues at coordinate 46,735,743 of NC_139347.1, read as the reverse complement.
TCTTATCAAGGTATGTCAAAGACAAGGATCGCACTCTCACATAGGCAGACTTTTTGCCTATGGTGGACTACTGCTTTAAAACCAGACCAATATTGCTGCGATGTTTCTCTAATGCATAAACACAATCTTTGTCGAAGATAATTCTACCCTAGCGCGATGTTCTTGTCTCCTGCAAAACTGGCTGGCACATTTTTTAATGCCCTTCAATTCGATTTCTATGTTTAAAACCTTTTTTTTTTGCATTACCATCCGCCATTTAATTTTGTTTCTGTGGTTAATTTATACCACCAATAGCTTCCAATTCCTTAAGGGGAGCTGGATCAGAATAAAAGCTGAATTTTATTTCACACAACAAAAACATAACAAATTTAAAGATCACGTGCTTAGCGCTGTGGCCCTTAACTTCGAAAAATAAAACGGAACGGTTCCGAGGAAAACCATCAAGGGAAGCACAAGTTGTGCATGCCCGAGTACCGGAAAAGGCGCGCCCGAAATAGCGGACGAGCCGGCGGCTGGAATAGCAGACGCCCTGCGGCACCACTCTGCGCCACAGTTGCTGGTGTGTGGTAGTGGGGGTGCCGCCTAGATTTATTATGTATGCTACCCCAGGAGCCTGTTTTCATTAAGAAATCCCGCGAGGCAGAATGAATCTTGATTCGGTGCTGCCGCGCTAACTCCTTGGTGGACTTTCGGCGCCGTTCGCGGTAAGGATCTAGTTGCGTCCTGAGGAAGGGGCCCCGTTACGATCCGCTTTCTTCCTCCGTACATGAAATTCCTTGCTGTGAATGGTGACAGTCACACGTTTCCTGCGTGTTAGTTTGTGCTGCTGCCCACGCCACTACAGGTAGCTAAGGCGGGGTACGGCTTATTTTGTAATTGTAACCTTTCGATGAAGCATTTCTTTTCATTTGAGAGGGTATATTGCACTAAGCACTGCTGAAGAAGATTTTTTGTAAAACAATAGCGTTAAAGGCCACTCTTTTCAAAATTCCGGCGTCTGCGAATTCGTCGGTGATTTTGCCGAAAAAATCTCCGCATGGCGTTGTATAGCTACGAGGTGACAGGGCGGGACGGCACGCAAATGGGTTGGCAAGTAGAGTGACGTCACAAGATCACATGGCCTGGCTGAGATGGCAGGAGCTGTAAACTTGGGTTTTTCCTTTGTTGTGGGTGTATAGAAGGGAATGGAACCAATCGGTACCCTTGGATCACCAGTCAGACGCGATAATCCTATACCAGCCAAGCACGTTCGCACTGCTTGTTCCGATAATGAATCATAGTGACAAGCAAAGATAAAGACAACTTCCAGCCTACCGCTAGTCGGCGCTGTATCCAGAGTCAATAATGATGCTCAAAAAGTTCATGTGAATAATTAGCGAATGTAAGAATCACAGTGTTTTATCTTAAATAGTACATAGCGTACTTCTGTACCTGAAACAGCACGAAAACGGACTGTTCCTATAATAGATCCAGTCCTACACGTTGAAGACAGTCTTCTACAGAAAGTATAGCCTGTCGAACTGTTGGCATCCAGTAAACAAGCCCCAAACATCGTCTGCATATATCGACGTACGGGAGTGTCAGCATTTCTTTTTCTCCAGTGCATACCGAACACAAGTTATTATAATGTCTAAAAAGCTGCCAACTCAGACTCTCTGAGATGAGATGATAACATGGGAATTGAATACTCCAGGACGCTTAGATCCTGGATTCTTGATTCAGATGGGCTACTCCTGGATCACGCGGAAACATTCGTGGGTTTAGAAAAACGCGACTTATATACATATATATATATATATTACAACAATTGTTACACTGAAAGGGAACCGCAGCGGCTGAACGAGGGCACCGAGAGAGCTGAACAACTGAACCAGAGAACGAGGGCACATGACAACGGACCTACACTTCAGCGTCCTCTACTTCTACCGATTGCGCTCTCTTTCTTCTTCTTCCTCTACTACACGTGTCAGTATAACGCCCTGTGCTATCCACAACACAAACGCGCGCACACACACACACACACACACCCACGCACGAACGCACACGCACGCAGGAATGAAAAAACAAGAAGCAGTGACGCACTTTACATGCAAAAAGAGGTACCTCAAGGTGCTGAGTTCCTCACTGCCATCTGCGTTTTCTCTATCTAAAAACACGGTTTTGTCTGCAATAGCAATAGAGCGTCGACACCACCAGCGCAGGAAACACGCAGGCACGTAGATGCTGCTCGATTTGCTTAAGTTAGTTGGGTGCTTTTACAATGATGCTTCTTTCTCCTGAAAAGTTCAGTAGAAGTGTTGAAACTGGTATACAGGTTTTGCTTACTATAGTTGTCTTCAGTTGAAAAAAATTAGTTAGAGCAAGAGCACAAATTAAAAAAGCAGATATATTGTAGTGTGGTAGCACTAGATTCACATTTGCAGTCTTCAAGCTTCACACGCTTATTATCTTTTTTTCAAATCAAATTAAAAACTATTTTTTTTCTTTGGTAACAGTTGTTCAAAAAATGCTGTTCTGAAGGTCAGAGCTTCTATCATAGATTGTAAGTACTCAATTTAAGCATGGAGTTAAACATTTCTCTCTAAACGACATGTTAACGCTTGTAATTTCTTATCTTGGAGAGTATCGCATGCAAATTATTTCCGACTTCCGGCAGGTTGCCATAGACCGCGATAGAGTTCTTTAAGTCGGCTCCTTGTTTAACGCATGTGCATGCCGCAAAGCACGCTTTACAGGCGGCAGCCGCCAAGAAAGCTAACACATCTGCACCAGAAGAGCAGTGCTGAGTGCTAGCAGCGGTACTTTGGCCGTAAATGCTGATCTGATATCCTGGGAGGCGTTAGAGAGTACAGACAAAAGACTAGTCTGAAGTTGTTGTTGTGGCTGTAAGAAGAAGGAAAAGAAAATGCACGGGCCTGCTATTGGCTCTGTAGCTGAGCCACCTCCGCTGTCTCGTGCGGACAGAAGAAAGTAGAGCAGAAAGAAAAAGGAGAGGGAGAGAAAGACGCGCATAGCGACAGCCGTCTTCCACCACCTAAGCGGTGGCGGGTGCAATAACGGCCTACAACAGATAAAAGTTTGGTGGCAAGCTAGCACCTGCTGCAAGCAGCGTTGACCTACCAGTCCCAGCCCCTTAGGGCCAGGAACAGCTACCCTTCACCACCTCCCCCCACTAGTCTGAAGAAACAGGCGAAAAGGGATTGAATGTCACCTCAGATAATCAATATCAAACAAAAACACCCCCCTCGCGCGCCGAGGTGCAGCAGTGATTACGGCGCTCGACAACTGTGTCCGCGAATGCGGGATAGAATCCCGGCCTCGGCGGCCACTTTCCTATGGTGAAAAAAGCAAGGCGCCCGTGCGCTGTGCAATGTAAGTGCATGTTAACCTGCAGGCGGTCGAAGTTTCCGGAGTCTTCCACTACGGCGTCTCTCATAGCCTGAATCGCGTTGGGACGTTAAACTCCACACACACACACACACACACACACACACACACACACACACACACACACACACACACACACACACACACACACACACACACACACACACACACACACACACACACACACACACACACACACACACACACACACACACACACACACACACACACACACACACACACACACACACACACACACACACACACACACACACACACACACACACACACACACACACACACACACACACACACACACACACACACACACACACACACACACACACACACACACACACACACACACACACACACACACACACACACACACACACACACACACACACACACACACACACACACACACACACACACACACACACACACACACACACACACACACACACACACACACACACACACACACACACACACACACACACACACACACACACACACACACACACACACACACACACACACACACACACACACACACACACACACACACACACACACACACACACACACACACACACACACACACACACACACACACACACACACACACACACACACACACACACACACACACACACACACACACACACACACACACACACACACACACACACACACACACACACACACACACACACACACACACACACACACACACACACACACACACACACACACACACACACACACACACACACACACACACACACACACACACACACACACACACACACACACACACACACACACACACACACACACACACACACACACACACACACACACACACACACACACACACACACACACACACACACACACACACACACACACACACACACACACACACACACACACACACACACACACACACACACACACACACACACACACACACACACACACACACACACACACACACACACACACACACACACACACACACACACACACACACACACACACACACACACACACACACACACACACACACACACACACACACACACACACACACACACACACACACACACACACACACACACACACACACACACACACACACACACACACACACACACACACACACACACACACACACACACACACACACACACACACACACACACACACACACACACACACACACACACACACACACACACACACACACACACACACACACACACACACACACACACACACACACACACACACACACACACACACACACACACACACACACACACACACACACACACACACACACACACACACACACACACACACACACACACACACACACACACACACACACACACACACACACACACACACACACACACACACACACACACACACACACACACACACACACACACACACACACACACACACACACACACACACACACACACACACACACACACACACACACACACACACACACACACACACACACACACACACACACACACACACACACACACACACACACACACACACACACACACACACACACACACACACACACACACACACACACACACACACACACACACACACACACACACACACACACACACACACACACACACACACACACACACACACACACACACACACACACACACACACACACACACACACACACACACACACACACACACACACACACACACACACACACACACACACACACACACACACACACACACACACACACACACACACACACACACACACACACACACACACACACACACACACACACACACACACACACACACACACACACACACACACACACACAGGGAGTTTTTTGACAAAAAACTCACCTTTCTTCCTCATATAAATGTCCTGAAGAAAAAGGCTTCCAAATCTCTAAACATACTAAAAGTTCTTTCCCGTAAACACTGGGGCGCTGACAGGACATGCCTTAAACACATTTACAGATCTGTCGTACGCTCCACCGCTGAACGAAGTAATAATACAGCACCATTTATTGATTGCTATTGTTATTAATCGTGGATGTTTTTGTGGTTTGTTGTTATTTCGGTTCCTGGTTGGGCACGTGGGTACCTTCCGCAACACTTGCTGCATCTGATGGTCTGGGGGGAATGCATGTACCCTTTTTTGTTTTTTGTAACTTGTTAGATTTTGTAGCAGACCTTCAAAAAAGAATTGCAAGCACATGTGCCCGTACGCACGCTGTTCCTTTTTGTTTGCCTGTAAGCATTGCTATGCCGGATTGTCTACTAGGAGGCATACATGTAGAGCGTGCAAACGACCTAGATGTGGGGTAAAAATGTCAGTGTATGTTTCTGACTTGTTTTCAAAGGTTCCATGGTTGTCCAGGTTCGGAAAGTAATTATTCAGCCGGCAAAAAACAAAGAAAAAAGGAGCTACTGATGGACGAAACACGAGGAGGAAATGACGCCGAATGCGGTAATTGGAATTCGTTCAACGCGAAACAAGGTGACTCTGCCAAAAGAACTCGGTGTAATATGCAAATTAGGAATGGATTGCAGCCTTGGTTCACTCCGCAATTCTGTGAGTGAAGCCTGCGTGGTCATTCTTTCGAACGTGCGTATCTTCAGTCGGGGCAACCTACTCAGTGCGAGCTAGAATTCGTGTCGCTTTCAAGTAATTAGCTTTCAATCCTCCACCCATGTATCGTTCTGTGTATTTTAGTTCACCGAGACATGATGTACTGGAAAAGGCATGGAAAATGCCGCTCTCGTCATGTACGAATACTTTCTTTTATTAGTTACACACTGAGATCCTGCCTGTTAAAACGTGGTTAGAGAAAAAGGGTATTTTTGTATCTAGAGAAAATTGCCGTCTTTGTGATTCTCCGGAAACTATTGAGCACTGTTTCATCGATTGTAAAGATGCAATATGGTTATATTTTCGCAACGAACATTGAAAGAACGACTTGATTTGACACCGCATTTTCTACGATATCTCACTGCATTTCAATTTGTTGATAAGCATTTAGACATATTCTTTCTAAATATGTTAGCCCGCCTCTGGAAAACGCACAAGATGGACAGTAATTGTGAATCTGTTGTTTCTGCAGAAGACCACTTCTGTAGGATGATTGTTGAATTAGGGAAATTGTATGCACAGGCTGACTTGAAACCAAAATGGCACTCACTCTTAGTGATGTGCTCTACATTGCCTCTTGTTTATAGTTTTGTTGACTTCGTGTATCCTATTTCGCATCGTGTTGATTTGATGCTCCTTTCTTAATAATTTGTATATAGCCCATGTACATAGGACATTGTTTCAGTGTAATAATTACCATGCTCAAAAAAGTTCTTTATCGGAGTGGTTGCGGGCTCGCCTCGCACTGCAAAGGAATCGTTTTCGGCTCCGCGGGCTTCTGCAATATGTTTATTGTTTCGTTTACACGTTTTTGCGTTACAACCACAACGCCGACATCGGCTTTTCTGCGACATGGGCCCTTACCGCGAACGCGTTAATATCCACAGCGCAATAAATGACTCAGAAGCGACTATTAATGTCGCTCTTATTTCTTTACATAGACGATAGCATAAACACGTTGCATACTGTAGAAAATTAATTTTATCGTGTATATGCTGCAAGGATAATGTTATTCACCTCTGAATTTGTTCCTCCGAAGTTCATCGAAGCGCTGCCAATTTTTCTAGCACACAATGTCCTTGTTACCAACAAGTGAAAGAAAGGCGAGATTTTCCAAGTGGACGCAGGCCAAATAATCTGCGTGTAAGCGAATAACTGAAGATGATGTCACTTTGGAAAAGCTTTGCTTGAAGGCTGCGACAATTGCCAGCGTCACAAGGCGCTTTCATGTTTCCTACCCACTTGAGAAATCACGTTCTTATCAGCAAAGCTGCGTTAAGGCATGCCAAAGACCGGAGCCAGAGAAGCATTACCCGTAGCAAACGTAGGAGCTCTGACAGTGGTTAAGCCTAATTGCCGGATATAAACTACTGGATGATTAGGTGGAGCGGATGCAGTTAATTAGCTGGCGCGGCTTTCCTTAGCACAGAGCTTCCGCTGTGATGCGCGAGGCAGGGCGGCTGAGCTTTTAGACAAGCAGTCCCCTACAATCTCACCCGGAGCAAAGAGAAAGTGGCGGCTGCCACAAGGTGCTGTGCTTTTGAGCTAATTGGGCATATAACTGGACGAGTTTGAGATGTTCGGCTGCTGTCCGCGGTCACCCCTTTGGCTTTTAATAGTTTACAATTTTTTTCATCTCTAACACTTTGTAACCAGCTGGCGCTATCTATTGGCCTATCAGTGAGGTCGTTCTTACACAATGTGTGCATTCCTTAACAGTCGCGTTGTGGAGGAAAGAATGCTGCAAATTATAAAACCGGATGCATTGCAACAATATAATTTATTTAGTCTTTAAAAATAACATAAACCAAAAGTAAAGGCTTACAGGAAACAGCCGACTAAATGGAACAATTATACTAGTAATAATAAAACGTGACAAACATGCTAGAATAGAGGATACGGGAATTACAGTAGAAGAAATTGTGACACGCAGGATGAAAACAAGAAAGCATTGCTGCCGGTGCCGGATTTAAATTTGATATGTTTTCTTGTTTCTATAATTTTATGTTCAGAAATATGTGGATTCTTGATCCAGTATTGCCAAATGAATTCTTATCCCTCGAGTGCCGCACACTAAGCTTCATTCTAGACAGCCGTGGTAATGGAAATTTCTGCCTATTGTGCATTTCAGCACTTGACCTTTTTACTTCTTGCGAAGTGGAAAGAAAATGAGAAGCGTTTTTACTGACGCTAAATATTTTCGCCCATTATGTTCTCTGTAGGCGTTCGCTTCGAAAGCTTGTAGTAGTTTCATGACGACTGCAACTTTGTGACTTAATAAGAAAGGAAAAATGTTTATTTTGTTTCAATTTCTGAACATAACGAAGCACACGTGTAATAATAAATTATATTTTATACCTTAAATATTTATCTCAACGGTCTCTTTACGGTGCATAACTGCTTCATCTCGCTAAACATCTGAGGGTTGACTAGTATATAGGCAAATAAGCACGTGTTATCTGTCAACGAATACCGTACAGCAGTGTGCAGAGCATAGAAGCAGCGTTAGCGTCAGTTCCTCAATCAGCATTTCGAGCTTCAAATATTTAAACGAAAATTCCCCGACAGAGCGATATCCATCGTTTTGATGGCCTACCCCCCAATGGCAATCTACCTCTAGGCTGTACCTCGCTGAAAGTTATAATCAATGCATAGGATGCCATCGGGCGTGGAATGACAGCGCACGTAACAGAGACAGCGAAAAGGAGCCTGGCGAACGGCCACAACCTTATTATAGTCCCTATTTTTTACTTAAATGTTGAGGAGGTCGCGAAGTTCTTTAATGGCTGGTATAGAGACCTCTGTGTTAGGAAAAAAATGCATCACCGGCCGAATAAAGGGAAAGTGTCAGCTTCTGTCTTCGTTCGCCCCTCCGCTGCAGTGGCTGAACGCTTTGAGGTCCATTTCGGCGGAAGTTCGTTTAGGTGTCGATGTAGTGCAGCATGGCAAATATATGCTCAATATCGGATGAAGGTTTCTTGACAGAAAAGATTAAAATCTCCATGGCCCTTTCTTTCAAACACTAAGCCGAAGCCTGCATAGCCTCTAAATGGAAATAGGCTGCGTCCGGCAATGCATCAAAGGTACGTTTCCTTCATTGCTATATATATATCTTTGCTTCTAGAGCTAATTTACGGAGCTTTGCGTCAGGCAGTAGTCGGCCATCATGTATTGACTCTAGCATAGTTCCATGTTGTGTGCCAGTTCCGATCGACATCGCCCCGATTCGCTTTTTCTGCAGCCGGTGACGCTTTCACGTTTTCGGTCCCAATATTCCCTGTTGATACAAGGAAATCTTTGCGGAAATAGGGGTTTTAAAAAAATCTCTGCTATAGTAGTGACTTTAATACTGGCGGGAGAGTAGCGCATTGAGATGCCAGTCAAGAATGCGCCAAAATATTAAGCAATATCGATTAGCTATTGTAAATAAACATCAATACAGAAAAGGCATATAAGAAATGAGATAAGTTCTCATCCATACGTGAAAAGTGATTGAATCTACTTAAGAATGTGAATGGGTCGCAATATCCTTCCCTTTTGTGGCATTAATTGCTCATTGCCATGTAATGATGTGCGAAACCGGACGCTTTCTCAGTAGCCATTGTTTTCTGCCAGGCACAAAAAGCAAGACTCTCCTGAGTATATGGCTACCTACGTAGCTTGAAGTGAGGGTAACCTTGTCGCGATTCGGATCCGGGTGCTAAAGCTTCGAGCTCGCGATGTTAGTGCGTGTGTGTGTGTGTGTGTGTGTGCGTGCTAGTCGAACTATCTTTATGAAAGAGCACTGAACAAGGGTAGAGGGGGAGACTCAGTTCGCAAGTCGAGCCAACGTTTCGACAAGCGGACTTGAATTCGTCTGGGTCAAGCCCACTTGTCGAAACGTTGACTCGACTTGTGAACTGAGTCTCCCCCTCTACCCTTGTTCAGTACTATTTCATACCGTGTAGCCATCTTCTTTCTCTCGTTCTACCCTGGATCCTCGAACTATTTTTAGCGAGATCTAACAGAACATCTGCTTGCTCAATCCTAATGAACTCTACGAAAGCTGTAAATAGATATACTGTTTTATGCTAGCAACGAGCAGCAGTTAATTAATTAAAGGTGTTTTTATTCTTGAACCTGGGATGAATCGGAAGTGACTTATATTCTTATCCTTAATAATAATAATAATTGATTCATAGGAAGGGAAAGGCGCAGTATCTGTCACACTTGTTATGTGGACACCTGAACCGCGCCGTAAGGGAAGGGATGAAGGTGGGAGTGAAAGTGGAAAGAGAGAAAGGGGAGCCGTAGTGGAGGGCTACGGAGTAATTTCGACCACCTGGGGATCTTTAACGTGCGCTGACATCGCACAGCACACGGACGCCACTTCGTTTCGCCTCCATCGAAGCGCAGCCGCCGAGGTCGGGTTCGAACCCGGGAACTCCGGACAGTAGTCGGGCGTCTTACCACTGTACCACCCCGGCGGGGCATATTCTTATCCTTTTGTTTTAGTTTTATAGGTTCCTCATTACATATAATACTTGAAGTGTTTGACGATCATATTTTCGTCGCTTTTGTTCACAAAATGCTATATGGTAGCAAATAGGACTTTCTCATTAGTAGTGCAGGCCCTTTTGTTTATTATACACCAACAGTGAGCCCGGATAGGATCTTTTGTCTGCGAGGCATAGAGTGCATCGCAGTTTAAAAGAAGATAATTTCGGAAGTTGCTTCAGAGTGTAGAATAAACCACAAAAATCAGAATGATTAACAGTGTCCATTCAGGGCCTGGGAACAATAATTCATCCCTTGCTCTTCTGGTGAGGCATGATTTACACCTGACTGATTAAAAATTCAATTTCTCTCCACTAAAAAGAATTATGACCTTCGAAGCAAAGAGAAGAACAAAATGATAAATATAGAGAAAAATTCCCGAGCAGAGCCTTAAGGAAGAGGAGAAAGCTATATCAGTCAACATCCAATGAGAAAGCATGAAAATAAGCACCGTAGTAAAATCCCAAGACATACGATGACCAGGTTTGGAATCGAAGCGCGGTGCGTGGTAAGTGCAGAAATGCATTAAGTGTGTTCGGTACCTAAAGCGAACTGATGGATGTCTTGAAGGAGCACCTAAAGCGCTCTATCAATAAATGTAAAATTTGTAGCTACTGTAAACATTTCACCCAAACCATTCAAGTTTGAGATGCTCGGCAGCAATGCTACAGCGTGGTCGAAGTTAACGCACAAATCAGTAAAAAACGGGACATGGCTATAACTTGCCCTCTTGCTTATCGACGTGTAAAACGCACAGTTATTCTTTTTTTAGCTAACAAAACAGCAACAAAAATGCCACATACCTACCCTGCGAACACGCGCACTCAATCATTTTAAGCTTAAATGTATTGAAGCGCATTAAAAAAAAAAGTAAAAGTGAAGCTACTGTAAACAAGGAGAGCATCCTTCCCGTGTTTATTTATTGGCAGTCATTCGTTTCCATCCACAAGTTTGAAAATCAAAGCAGTGGCCGATTCATTTCAGAGTGGTTTCCTGTTGATATTTCTTTTTCTCTTACCTCGTACATCGCACATGATCTCGAGTCGCGTCTATTAATTTCTATGCTGTCAACTTGTATTTTTTTTTCCTTTTCGTTTTTTCTAAACTGTTGGCCACGAGAAGCTGGAAGGGCTCGTGATGTATGGTCACTAGGTATTTTGGTTGAGAGGTAGGAAAGGCAGCACATTCTGTTCGGCCATTTTTTGAATTTTGCTGATCTCTGCAACACTCTGCCTTGAGTAGCCATTCAGCAAAACGTGCAGAAAAACCCGCTGTCTCGAAAGATAGTTCACTGAATGGCAAATTCTGCGCCGCTCACGCGCGCGTTGGCGCCGCCGTTTAGCCATGTCCATCTCTGAACCTTCAGCCAGAGAAGACACTTCTTCAATAAACTTCCAAAGTGTTCACCCTTCAATGCAGCTGCTTTGTGCTGAATACAGCGAATTTACAAGCTTTCAATTTCAAGCTGATAACATTGTCTTCATTCTAATTCCATGCACCAGCTTATTTTAAAACTTGCTCAGCAAAATGCACTAGTTGGAAGACGCACTTTCAAAATGTCTTCCCTTCAAGGCGACGACTAAGTTACTGGGATTATTGGAATGGCTTCGCCCAAGACTGACATGAATATGCTATCGGCGCCAAATGAAATGCAAACAGCGGAGCGCATGGAAGGAGGTTCAGCTGAAGCAGTTTGTCTGTCGTTATCAGAGATATAGGCGCGTTCTTCGGTTTCTGACTGTTTTAGTTTTTCCATTCGTTTTGTCCTCGTGCCAGTGCAGCACCACATTTATCTTCACTGCGGTTTCGCTCATATGCCACAGTAAAATGTAGTAAAATAATAATAATAATTGGTTCACTGGAAGGGAAAGGCACTGTAACTGTCTCACTCGTTTTCTGTGGACACTTGAACCGCGCCGTGAGGGAAGGAAGGAAGGTGGGAGTTAAAGTGGAAAGAGAGGAAGAGGAGCCGTAGTGGAGGGCTACGGAGTAATTTCGACCACCTGGGGATCTTTAACGTGCGCTGACATCGCACAGCACACGGACGCCACTTCGTTTCGCCTCCATCGAAACGCAGCCGCCGAGGTAGGGTTCCAACCTGGGAATTCCGGACAGTAGTCGGGCGTCTTACCACTGTGCCACCCCGGCGGGGGTAAAATATAGTACATTTTTGGTTTCGAGATCCTGCTGGCCTCAGTTAGAAGCTTGAAACTTCCCTTCATATTTTTCTCATTTGAATCGAAGAAAGCATGAAGCAGAGCATACTCTTTTAGCAGCATAGCCAACAAGACACCGGAACATGGTATATTTATTGAAGGTATTCTGCGCTAATTTTGTTTCGTTCCTCCCCCTCATAAACTGCCTCGTAAAGTGTAGAAGATAAATGCGGTAGATGAGACAGCAGTTCGCTATCTATTACGCCTTTTCTTTGCGTGTTCTTATGTTTCTTTTACATTTCCTTGTGTAGCGGTTTAACCGCAGATATATGTTCACGGAAGGCTCTGCCAACCGAATTCTGTGCTGCCCGAGCATCTCGACTGGCACGTTCCAGCAGGCTACGCAGGCATGTTCGTACGCCTTCCATAATGCGAGGATTAATCTAAAGTCGGATGGGCTTCCATATAGCATACGCGGTACTAAAGAATGTGTGCTAAGGAGTGTGTTAGAAAATGGAGGCAAACATTAAGAGACTATTCACAGGTGAGTAGCAAATGCAATGGACGCGAATGAGGATCCGCCGGAACAGGAGATAAAAGGGAGCTATAACAACGTTATACCTTTGAAGGTGGATCAGACTTGTCTTTCCAATATTTATTTTTTTTTGCACATATTCAATCACAGCTATAAAGGCATGCAAACGCAAGAAGCAGCGAAGCACTTGACATGCAAAAAAAAAAAAAAGGTACCTCAAGGTGCTGACTTCCTCACTGCCATCTGCGTTTTCTCTATCTGAAAACACGGTTTTGTCTGCAATAGGAATAGTGCGTCGACACCAGCGCAGGAAACACGCAGGCACGTAGATGCTGCTCGATTTGTTTAAGTTGGTTGAGTGCTTTTACAGTGATGCTTGTTTCTCCTGAAAAGCCCAGTAGAAAGGATGAAACTGGTATACAGGTTTTGCTTACTATAGTTGTCTCCAGTTGAAAAAAATCCGTTAGACCAAGAGTACAAATGAAAATGGTAGATATATTGTAGTGTGGCAGCATTAAATTCACATTTGCAGTCTTTAAGCTTCACACGCTTATTATCTTTTTTGAAATCGAATTAAAAACTTTTTGGTAATCAGTTATCAAAAAATGCGGTTCTGAAGGTGAGAGCTTCTATCATAGATCGTAAGTACTCAATTTAAGCATGGAGTCAAACATTTCTCTCTAAATGACATGTTAACGCTTGTAATTTCATATCTTGGAGAGTATCGCATGCAAATTATTTCCGACTTCCGGCAGGTTGCCATAGGCCGCGATAGAGTTCTTTAAGTCGGCTCCTTGTTTAACGAATGTGCATACCGCAAAGCACGCTTTACAGGCGGCAGCCGCCAAGGAAGCTAGCACATCATTTGCACCAGAAGAGCAGTGCTGAGTGCTAGCAGTGGTACTTTGGCCGTAAATGCTGATCTCATATCCTAGAATGCGTTAGAGAGTACAGACAAAAGACTACGTTTCTAAGACTATTCTTAAGTTGTTGTTGTTGTAGCTGTAGGAAGAAGGAAAACAAATGCACGGGCCTGCTACTGGCTCTGTAGCTGAGCCACCTCCGCTGCCTCGTGCGGACAGAAGAAAGTAGAGCAGAAAGAAAAAAATAGAGAGAGAGAGAAAGACGCGCAGCGCGACAGCCGTCTTCCACCACCTAAACGGTGGCGGATGCAATCACGGCCTACAACAGATAAAAATTCGGTGGCAGGCTAGCGCCCCCAGCACCGTAGGGCCACGAACAGCCACCCTTCACCACCTCCCCCCACTAGTCTGAACACACACACACACACACACACACACACACACACACACACACACACACACACACACACACACACACACACACACACACACACACACACACACACACACACACACACACACACACACACACACACACACACACACACACACACACACACACACACACACACACACACACACACACACACACACACACACACACACACACACACACACACACACACACACACACACACACACACACACACACACACACACACACACACACACACACACACACACACACACACACACACACACACACACACACACACACACACACACGCACACGCACGCGCACGCGCACGCACGCGCACGCGCACGCACACGCACACGCACACGCGCACACGCGCGCACACACACACACGCGCGCACACACACACACACACACACGCGCACACACACACACGCGCGCACACACACACGTGCGCACACACGTGCGCACACACACGCGCACACACGCACACACACACGCACACACACACGCGCGCACACGCGCGCACACACGCGCACACACACGCGCACACACACGCGCACACACGCGCGCACACACGCGCACACGCACACGCACACGCACACGCACACTACATCGCCACTGTATTCTTTACTAAATGTACTGTATTTGTAATAAAGAAGGCCATAAAAGAATCCCATCGTGGCCGAGTGGTTTGCATGCTAGGGTGGGGATCTGAAAGATTGTGGCTGGATTCCCACTGGAGACATTTTATTTCTTAACTGCCTGCTCGTGCCGTTATTTCTTGCGGCCATTTATAGCGGAAATTTCAGTAGACCTTCACCCTAGAGAGACTTTTGTCTTAAAATGAGCAATATTGCGGCTGTCATTTATTTACATAGCCGATATAGTGATCACGCGACGTGCTGCATGATTATAGTCAAATTCGAGTTTGCTGAGGCTCTCGCCTACGTCGATTTGTTCCGAGATTGAGATCCCGTGATTCGAATTTGCTCCGAATTGCTAATGCTTCTCGACGTTAAAGTTACTATTGCCAGCAAGAACAATTGAAAATATGCGATCGATTCTGGCAATGGAAAACAAAGTTCAGAACCATTCCGTGAGAAACTTTTTGAGAAGTTGAAGTATACGGAGAATGGCTCGATGCTGCACGAGCTTAACAAATGGAGGGAAGGGTTAATGTTGTCCCATCCTAGAGGCTTCCAAACAAGGGCGTTGCAACAACTATAACGTTTATTGATGCCTGATACATGACTGATTCAACTCACTCTTTTGAAAGAGTGAGACGCAGCTGAGGCGTAGTCACTTTTGCAGGCTCCTTGTCGGCTGCAGACTCTAGCCGACGATGTCACGGGGTACACAAATTGCAGCCTGAATGGCTGCGCTGTCGCTGATATCTGAGAGAACGCAGCTTCCATAAACGCTGCGATAGCTGGCTTTGAAAAAAAGAAATAAACAAATGCCACGTGGCGCTGTCGGTGATTTCTATTCGTAACGCGGATGTTTGTTTTGGAACATAGCTGATATACTTGTTATAGCTTTGCACCACGTTCTTACACTTTTACGTGACACGTTCAGCAGTAGATGAAAGAACACTGAAAAAGGGTAGAGGGGGAAGCCTCAGTTCGCAGATCGAGCCATCGTTTCGACAAGTGGACTTGTATTCGTCTTGGCAAAGCGATCATCACTGGCAGGGGTTTAAAATACGTTTTTGCTTCTGAAGAAAACTTGGGGAGGGGGAAAGTGGGTGAGAAGAAAGTAGGTCAAGAAGTGTGGAAGGGGAGGATGGGTGAGAAGAAAGTATGTAATGGGGGGAAAAAATATAAAAGAAAAGTTTCTTCGGCATGTATTCCTCAGCCTGGAACCAGGGATCCTGTGGCCTGCAAAGGAAATAAAAGCGACAGTACCAGGAAAAGCTACAATACGGGGGGAGGGGGGGGGGATGAATAATCACCACCTAAAGCAGGTTCCGTGCAGATAAACCTTCCTTAAAAATTGACAGGCTTTCTAAAGGGCCCTGATAAGGAATATATCCCCAGGTAAACAATTTTTGGAAAACTTTCCGCAAAAGAGAGGGGTGGGGCGGGAGCGAGAAGGACAAAGATACAATAACCTCACAGTGAACCACACCTCGCACGCAAAAAAACTAAAAAAAAAATTAACTCGAGGGCCAACTCATTAGGAAGTCATAAGGAGGAACCGTCTTTGGAGAAACATGTGCAGCTTATGCTATTGCGGAGGAGGATAGGGTGTACATGCGCTGTGAATAAACTGTACAATTAACGCTATGCGGGATTTTTTTCCAGAATAGTTATGGTGCAGAAGGAATATATTTAAGAATTCTAACGTTGCTTCAGATATATTTATTCCTGCTGGTTCTAATGTTCAAAAGTTACGGATTAGATGTGCCTCTCTATATTTTCTGTCCCTTGCAGATTTAAAGCCTGAATGGAGAATATATCATTTAATTTCTTCGAACTTATGATTCTTCTGATTGAAATGCTGGGAAACTGATTTCGGGAGGTTTTTGCTTGTGTCTGCCCAATGTCCATTAAGCCTTATGCTCAATGGTGACTCTGTTTATGACAGAAGGAGCATTCTAGAAGATAGACAACGTTTGAAGGTGTGCAGTTAAAGCCTGCTTTTGTCTGAAAAGTGAAATTGATTGAATGACTTTTAGCCGTGGTTTCTTTTTGTATATGATTGCACGTCTTACATCTAGGTCGAGAGCAAGAATGTGGTTGTGTTAGATGCTTGTTGTCGAGTTTAGAATGTACTCGAATATCTCTGAGGTGTATGTTGAGTTTGTATGTTACCCTTGGTGCCTCCAGGAATATTTATTTCAGGTCTTCATTAGACTTTAGCAAGGAGTGGTATGTCCGCAAAATATTGTTTATATTTGGAAGCATCGAAGTATTTAGTTATATAAGAAGGCTGGCGTTCAGTGTTGGCCTTTGGTCGTTTCGATAGCACATTGTTGCGGTTTAAAGTTCTTGCTTTTTCGAGGGCCATATTAAGGGCCAGCTAGACGAAGACAAGTCCACTTGTAGAAACGTTGACTCGACTTGCGAACTGAGGCTTCCCCCTTCTACCCTTGTTCAGTGTTCTTTCTTACCATGTAGGCCATGTTCTTCCTCTAGTTCTACCTGGATTTGCAGCAGTAGAAGCACATATGCATGCCGATGCCTTTCTTTGGCCCCGTTTAATAAGATTCTGCAAGTGGCGAGGACGACTTAAGATAAGCCTCCTGCTTGCTGAAGTGCCTGCAGCAAGAAGCTGTGTCCGCATAAGCAGAGCGCAATGCTGTTTATGTGCACCGGTATGCAAGGCGCCGAATTACGTTTCGGTTCCTTATCTTTATTATGGTTTACGGTGAGGTAGGCTTTGTTTCACGCAGCGTCAGTTTTTCTTCCTTCAATATGAGCAGCTCTTCCTGTAAAAATTAGTTAAGTAGGCTGAATATTGTATATTTAGGACACTCAGTATTTATTATCGCAGGTAAGATTATTACCACCTGCCTTTGGTATGAACGCAGTGGCTTGTGGGCCGTTAATCATATATACAAGAACGAATTTACCCGCAACCTTCACGCGCTTCAGCTGTGTAAAGACAGCAATTTCATGTGCTTCACAAGTGGCAGCAGGTGTAAAGTACACCAAAAGCATGAGGTGACGGCCTCACTGGGCGGGTCGTGACGGACTGCCTCGATGGAATCGCGCACCATCAAGAAATGTCAGATCCACTTGCGCGTCGAATGAGTAATGATCCCAATAAATAACGCGCATGCTTGAGCCAGGAGCTGACCTAAAGTATCTTGAGGTAAGCGTCGATATGAACGCCACCCGTAAAAGCAATAGCCAGCGTTTCCCTCTCAAGATAATCTTGCCGACAGAGACGTCGAGCGCTTGATGGGCAAGAGTTATTGGACTAGAGAAGGTCTTGAGGGATAATACCGTAGGAGGACCCTTAGCTTTCCAATAAAAGCAATATTGTCTCACTGCGTTTGATGAATGGCTGTTTTCCCCTCTCGTATTTAGGCAATCATTTCTTCCTTTTTCTTTCATCATAGGATCTCAGAGTGCGACCTCAATAACCGACGGGTTCTTCTGGCTCAAGAAAGCGCGTTGTGATCGTTGCCGTCATTCAATAGTGGATAACTTAAGCGGATGCTTTCAGGACACTCGGAAAACTCTGTCTGCCTCCTTCCCCACGACGTCACCTATTATTACATTTAGGCACGATATGAAAAATACTGTACGAGATCGATTTCGCTAAAACGACGGCGATGCATTGTGCCGACGAATGGCACGCAACGAGAGTTGATTATTTATCTGCGTGTTTGAAAACGGCCTGAACAACGATGAAATTATGACACGGGGTTTGCGCTTGCAGCGATAGACGTATACATGTCAGGACTTGTCCTGGGCGCTCTCAGTTACACAAAGAATAGCAGATGTGCTCATGGTTGATATAGCCCCAGATGGAGCGGAGATTCAGTTTAACACGTGGGGTTTCGCGAGTAGTATGCGTCTCGCACCGAAGTGAAAATCTTGCAGTGCAGAACTCGACTATTGTGGGTAGCGCATCACTCTTTCCTTTCGTATATTCCCTTTTTCCTTCGGTATTTTCCGAGGCACTTTTTCGTGCATACGATTGCTCTTGCTGTGTCTTCCGGTTTGTGCCTTTTACAGCCTTCTCTCAGCCAAGCTTTACAATAGTTCGACGGTACAACTGGCGTGATGCCCTAACAGACCGGTGGTTTTGTCTTAATGTTGCCCGGTAAGAAAACTGAGAAATAACCTTTGGCTAATTATGAAGCAATAACGCGATAAATTGTCGGAGTTGCAAGCGAAAAATCCCGGATACATTTCCCATGCAACGAATAATAGCTATTCGGCAGCATCTTTAGTAAGGCGAAATCCCTTTAATGCCTCATCGTTGTCAGCAGGAGCTGTCGGCAGAGGGTGTCACACTTTCAAGGTAGTTAAAAATATAAACCTTGTTCCCACCAGGAATTGGACCTCCATCCCTTGAATTCCCAGCAGAGTGATTTACCAACTGCGCCGCGCCCTGGATCGTGAAACGTTCATCATAATTCTCCTTGTCTACCGTGAAGATAGCGGGATTCAGCGAGTGACATATACTGCGCCTTTAATATCCTGTAAACGAATTATAGAACGCCGGTGAACTTTGATGCGTTCATTGGAATGCTGGTTGTTGTTGTTGTTGTGGCTGTAGAAAGAAGGAAAAGAAAATGCACGGGCCTGCTACTGGCTCTGTAGCTGAGCCACCTCCGCTGCCTCGGGCGGACAGATTTAACTGATTTATTTATAGGAAGGGAAAGGCGCGGTAACTGTCTCACTTGTTTTCTGTGGACACCGCAACCGCGCCATAAGGGAGGAAGGAAGATGGGAGTGAAAGTGGAAAGAGAGAAAGAGGAACCGTAGCGGAGGGCTACGGAGTAATTTCGACCACCTGGGGATCTTTAACGTGCGCTGACATCGCATAGCACACGGACGCCTCTTCGTTTCGCCTCCATCGAAACGCAGCCGCCGAGGTCGGGTTCGAACCCGGGTACTCCGGCACAGTAGTCGGGCGTCTTACCACTGCACCACCCCGGCGGGGCGGACAGAAGAGAAAATAGAGAAGAAAGGAAAAGTAGAGGGAGAGAAAGGCGCGCACCGCAACAACAGCCGTCATACCTCTGTCCACACCGAAGCCAAGAGTGCGCCATGTACCATCACGACTGGTCATGACGTCACCAGGTGATTCATGCATAGACGGGCAAACTCGTGGGCCGCTTCGTTGCCAGGAACGAACGCGTGTGCAGGGGTTCAATTCAGGCTAATTTTCCTTTTTAGTCGTCTAGCGGCCAGAATCCTTGCCGCTTCCGGTGGGACCCTACCCTTTCCGAAATTCCAGATGGCCTGAGCTCTCTCCTTCGGGGTAACTGTGGAGCCTTCCGAATGCCGGAACATGGACGAGCGTCTGAAAAACTGATTGATTGATTGATTGAATGTCCTTTATTGAATGGGAAGGCTCATGACCATGAATGGGGGTAAAGGAGAGTACACTGAATTTTCATTGTTTAGGTCGTCACTCAAATCATATTGCTCTAACCAGGCCACTAAGGGAGCCATACTTGGCAAAAATCATCTGTGTGTTAGCATCAGTTTCTAGAAGGGAACGTTAGTTCAGGCGGCAGGGTTTGATCTCGGAGCGTCCAGTAGAAAAAGCAGGGCAATCCCAGAGCAGATAAGGTATGCCGCCGCGCTTTAGAGTCGTACAGGGGGGGGGGGGGGGGGGGGGGGGGGGGGCACGTAATAATTTCCTCTGTATACTGACGCCAGCTGGCCATAATACGTGGCGTGTACGCCGCATGGGCGATGAACTTATTCAAAAAGACTTCTTGACTTCGGCTGAGGTGGTTTTTTTCGCGAAAAAGGTGGGTCTGGTGTGGTCACCTGCATGCGATGCTGACTGAAGCTACGAAGACTGGTCCGAGTCTAGTGCATGAGGGCAAGAGAAGGGGTGTGTTGTCCGCTCAAGTCAAGTAAGGATGAAGCAAGAGGGGTTGGTTGGTTGGTTCACAGGAAGGGAAATGCGCAGTATCTGTCACACTTGCTCTGTGGACACCTGAACCGCGCCGTAAGGGAAGGGAGGAAGGTGGGAGTGAAAGTGGAAAGAGAGAAAGGGGAGCCGTAGTGGAGGGCTACGGAGTGATTTCGACCACCTGGGGATCTTTAACGTGCGCTGACATCGCACAGCACACGGACGCCACTTCGTTTCGCCTCCATCGAAACGCAGCCGCCGAGGTCGGGTTCGAACCCGGGAACTCCGGCACAGTAGTCAGACGTCTTACCACTGCGCCACCCCGGCGGGGCAAGCAAGGGAGGTGGGGAAGCAAATGTGGACATCCCACCTGTTAAGGCAGCCGCGGCGCGTGCCGCCGCATTGCCACCTGATTCGTCCGAGTGACCTGGGGTCCACTGAATAAGGACAGTTCTGGTCGCGAGTTGGTGGCGTTTAAGGAGGCGCTGTATGGCCGTAGCAGTTGCATCTTGGTGCATGGCCGCAGGAAGTCATCAGTCTAATTGGTTTCCAGCGTTGTCCTGTGTACTTTTCTCCTTGTGAAAGCGTCCTTGCCACTGACGGTTTTTTAAGGCGAAAGCTTTCAATGCCTCAGCGTTGTCGACAGAAGGTTATCAGCAGATGTGTCACGCTATCGAGAGAGAGCTAAAAGTACACAATAAACCTTGTCTACACAGGGAATCGAACCTCAATCTCTTGGATTCCCAGCCCAGCGCTTTACCAACTGCGCCACGCCCCGGATCGTGAAACGCTCTTCATAATTCCCCTTGTCTACCGTGAGGATGATAGCGGGATTTCGCGAGTGACCGATACTGCGCCTTTCCTTTCCTCTAAACGAATTATAGAACACCGATAAAATTTGATGCGTTCAATGAAATGCTGGTTGTGGTCGACAAGCGGCGCGTGATGTGCCGTCAAGCAAGTCATGAAGTTACCAGGCGATTCATACATATACGAAGCAGACCCCGCCGGGCGTCCGATTTCAGGTTTCCGTGCGGCGCCTTTCATTTGCCGCTTCCTCGAAAGCCGCACCTCACAGCAAACAGAAGCATACCCAGATGTCTAGGAGGTGTTAGTACAGCAGGCATCAGCGGCGTTTGAAATTGATTTACAGGATAGAAAAGGCGCAGTATCTGTCACAAATCTCCGCGGACACATGTACCACACCGTAAAGGAAGGAAGGAAGGGGGAGTGAAAGAAGAGAGGCAGATAGAGGTGCCATAGTGGAGAACTACGATCCACCGCGCTATAATGCTTTTGCATCATCGCCCTGTAGTGCCAAAGTGCCCTCTAGAATTTTTTTCTTCACGTGAATCGTGTTTGTTCTTCTCCCTCGTTCCCTCACGGCGCGACTGATTCGATTTTATTTGAGTGTTTTTTATTGAATAGGAAGGCTCATGGCCATGGATGGAAGTAAAGAGGAGTAGGCAGAATCTTCATTGTTTGCACAGGTCGTCACTCAAATCACATTGCTCTGACCAGGTCAAAAAGGGAGCCATACTTGGCAGATATCGTTTGTGTGTTAGCGTCAGTTTCTATAAGGAAGGTGTGTACGGAGAAGCGAGGCAGTTACCGAGCGTTTCATTTCCTGAAACCTCCTACAAACTTACCCTTCTCAGAGAATACTCTTTATGGCGATCTCCGGAATATGCAATGGCAGCGCATGCAATGAAACGTCAGATTTTAAGGTTAGGATTAACTCCACTGTTTCAATGAGTGTTGGCTATTTTGTTTTCTGTACAGAGAACTATCGTTGTTGATTCTAAACAAGAATTGCTTTACATTTTTACACTGCTACGTGACAGGCACTGCTCGCATCATTAAACCCTGTTGCTCCTACCTTCAGATGTTTCCAACACATTCTTCCGCAAAATACCAGAAATTCGGTGCCCGTATGGGCCCTGCAGCGGAAGCATTGTAATGCGACCCTAACCGCATTACAGGTGTTATGGACTAATGTAGTCAGGTTGTTCAGGCATTCGAACAAGTGATACCATCATCACAATCTACGGCACCTGCCCCTATACACCCCTGTCGAGACTCGCTCACCAAACAAGCATTAGTGAGTAATGACTTAGCCACTTATTTGAAAAAAACAACAACAACAAAACAATATAACTAAAGACCTGCACTACTCGAAAGAGGGAATAACATTGCAGAAAGGTCGGACCGCTTTTCATCGCTACAGATGCGCTTCATCGTCCCAGAGGCGCTGTATCTCAGTAGAACAATGTCACCAAATGATCGCCTCTTGACCTCGCTAGTATTTGGAATGCGATATTGCCGCCAGAGCTGATCGCACAGCCTCATTCCTGTGGCTAACGTGTCTTGGCTACCGGGAATGGCGCACACGCTGGCAACGCGCCTCCTTACGACGCACGTAGATCCTTTCGATGCGTGCCTCTTGTACGAGAGAACGGCCTTTGAAGGTTTCATTTGTTTGAAATGAAGACAAATTCCTAACGGAAAGCGCGTGCTACACCGTCGACCCAGCGGCGAAACAGGCGCCAATGCTCCGTACGACCCGGCGACAGACTTTATACGGTATGCTTTTTACGCGCACAATTAAAGCCGGTCGAAGAAGTTTTACAGTCTCAGTATTGGACTACGCCGAAGAGCGCTTAGTGTTCCCCGGCAGTTCCATCTGTTAATTGGGGGAAATTCCCGGCGTGCGCGTGCACCACGTTCTGCTATTCTGCTGCGAATGTTCTGGCTCTGAAGTAGCGTGTGCGGCAGCTATCAACCGGCGTCTCTCTTCGCTTCATCTTATAGTATGTTTACTGTATCGAGCCTTGATCGCGCCTTGTTTCGTCTTTACGACTAATAGTAATGTCGACGCATATCCATGACAAAGCTAGGACATGGCCGAAGAGCGCTAGTAGTGCACATCGGGGTCGTAAATGTTGGCTTTCTTTGATTTAAGCCCTCCCGTGTCTTCTAGCACACTGGATGCATCTTGTTTTTGCCTGGCGTCCAGACAAAGTAGAAGATATGATCCCCTAGCGAATACCTCGGTGTTTCCTTTGAGGTACAGTAGACCTTGGTGAAAGTTTTTGAAAACAAACTTTCTAAAGCAAAATAATTGTCCCTTTGCTAAGTGTTCTAAAGGAGCGCTTAGGTCTCTTTGACAGCAGTAACTATGAAGCTGGAGGAACGTAGAGATAGTATGGAAAACCCGTGAGGATAGGCGATGACGATGGCAAGCGTATGTTTTCTTGTCACTAACTAAAACGCGTTTTCGAAGAATGCTAACTCATCACTGCTTCAAATGTGACTCGCTTGAAAGTGGGACGAGACGTTAAAAGCGAGCTTATGCATGTTTGTTTTGTAGATACGTCGTTTGGAATACATTTGTAATATGCTAAAATAGATGAAAGGGCTGTAAGAAGCATTTCTTCGGAGTGTTTTTAATGTAAGAAGAAAATGAAAGGTTCAAAGAAAAAAAGAAACTGTTTGCAGTTGGCATTATTGCGTATTCAGGGTCTTTTGGGGTAAGAAAAGCTATTTTCATAGCCATGCGCCAACCTCAAAGAACCATGAACCTATACTCGCTGCCTTTTTCCTTCTAGATACAGTAATACACACTTTCGTTTCTGGAGATCTTGCGTGTTTGCCTTGAGTTTAATTAAAATATAGGGACACCAAGTTATCTCTTTATATTTGCCGTGTAGTACCGCAACCGCAGCCAAGTGTTCTCCGGCTGTTGACTAAATACCAATAATGATCATTCATACGGCGGCACTGTGAAAATGCGCCCAGGGTTAGCGCGAGTTTGGAGAGGGGAAGGGAGAGAACTTTGGTTTGGTTTGTGGTGTTTAACGTCAAAAAGCGACCCAGGCTTTTTAGTTTTCAAACATGGTGCGCTTGCATGCTTCTGCCGACGATGCAATAATCGATTCGCCATTCATACGCTACTCGTATACACCTCCTTTTATTATGGTGCGGTTGCAATGCCCACCCAGAAGTGATGCCTATAGGGGTTGCGTGTCTAACTAGAGATCCAAATGCCCCCATTCAGTTGCCATCTCACGCCACCATTTCACAGGAGCTATCAGAGTTCGCGACTCCTGCTAAGTTGACCATGCCACGTGTTCTCGTTACATCACATAACCCGGAGACCAATCACTTCCCAGCCATGTCCCTGCCTACCACCATCTGTCAGATGCCTTCTCGCGATTTTCGTTTACAATGCTGACAACTGCAATGACAATGGAACGCCGACGCCACACACGGCAGGATTTTTATTTAAGGGGTCCTAAAGATAGTGTTATAATAAATATAAATAAATTTACACCCTTACTATGGTAGTACATTTCAACTGACCAGTGGTTGGAACGCGACACTTGTCAAATTGTGTCAGCTGCTCTGACGTCCAGCTCGTATCAGACAGCATAATTATTTAAAGCTCCTTAAACTGCGACTGTGTGCGCACATGGTGCGTGCGTGAGTATTCTTCGTTAAAAGTGACGCCGGAGCCCATAGGCGCGTTTTTTTGTTCGAACTACCTCGGAAAGAATGCGCCGTTGCTTTGCCACATATAACGAGAGCCCTCCATCCCAGGTTCCTAGCCTCGCTCTGTTTAGTTCAACGCCATTATGTTGAAGCCGCTCCGAAGTTTTCGCCTAATGAGCGGCAACCCCTTGCGAGGAAGTAGTTAAGTCTGGACGACGGGTCTCTCCCCTTCGTTCAGAGCTTAAGCCACCAGAGCGCACGCAAGCGCTTAAAGGGAGCGTGCGGAGTTTTGGAAACTTTAGTCGCGTTACCGCATCGCTGCGTCCAAGCCGAAGCATGCCCTATGCCACCCGGAACCTGACCCCGTATACTTGTGTTGGTCAGTGGGCGGGGCAAAATGAAATGTACAGTTTAGACGAGGAAGTCGCAACGCTGTCGCGTGCAGGAAGCAGGCTGCACACTGTCTCTGGTATGTGTATTTACGGAAATATGTAGTCATGGTTGTGTCGATGCTGCGGAAAGCGGTCTGCGTTGTCTTCAATACCTGCTTCAGTATTAACTTCACGCAGCTGTTTTCACAGACAAGGCTCGCCACGTAATGAAGCTGCTCAACGCTGAATAGACTGATGTTTTTGCATTTAATTCGTATCGCGCTCAGGACGAATCTTATTCCATCGGTCAATTTCAGCAACTCTAGTTAAATAAGTTTGTTTTTCATTTCCTACATGATGTGGGTAAACGGCTCGAAAGATAACTTGAAAGCTTCGCACGACAGGTTAGAAAAGTTTGTTCAATGCTCTGTATAATCCGTGCCGTCGTTAAGGCGACGCTGACGAAATCTGTGGCCGTTGCTGCAATGTTCGGTTAATTCTAAATTGACGAATTATAATTTTAATAGCACAAGTGCCCACTGAAATAAAACCTGCTCAAAGAGGAGCGATAAAATACGAAATTAATAGCAACTTGAAGGCTTGGAATTGAGAGATAAAAAGGAGAGGAGACTGCGCCCTTTGCCTGCTTCTGAGCCGCTTTCGCAAGGAGGCTCATTGAAGCAAGAGATAGCTGAATGTATCGCACAAAAGGAGACGGAAGGGGGTTTTATGAGTTAAATTAAGTTAAGGAAGTAAACTTCAGCGCATGCTCAAGATACCATGATTACTGTTTCGACAGAAGATGGCAACCTTTTTCTCTTTATTAACCATACCCTTCCTTGAAAGTTCGATCGTGTTGTGTCCATACTTGATAATAGTCGTGTCAACCGGTTTATCTGTCTCTGATCATTTCAATTTCCAAGCCTGATTAGCAGGCAGTAGTAAACTGATAGACTTTGAATGCTTAGTGATTTCATGGTGGGATTTGTTTAATGCTGATAAGCATTACTTTATGTGGCCGCACCCTATAGCACGAAGTTTGTGTCTTTTGTTGCCGAGCTCGAGCGAAAAAACAAACAAACTTTTAGCTCACTGCACAGATCGACTTTGGAGAAATGCGAAAGCGTGTGCGGTTTTCGCCTTAATAAACCCGTTGGTGCAGAGCCGATTCGACCTTGTAAATGTCTCATGTGAAACAAGTACGTAATATACATATGACCTCAGCCTATTAACTTAGCTCTTTTAATACAAAGCACTGTCTCTCTGTACATTGCACGTCGCCGTCTCCATCAGCTTTCATCAACGCTCAAAATATTTCGCACGTATTACTCAATTTAACCGGGCTTAAGTACAATTTTTTTTTTCTCAGCACTCGCCTAAATGCGGGACGTAGGTGCATCCGTACGCTGTCATCGCTTTTCCCCATAAGGCCTGTTATACAGAGTTTCCAAAGTTAGATTTTCAAGATTTTTAAAACAAATATAACATGCACTACAAAAAATTTGTTTTTGTACATGGATATGCGGGCAGGCGGATACAAACTACGATGCTAATTATCAATAAAATATTACTAATTAATAAAAGCCTGTCATAAACGTTTTGTTCACTGCAGTTAGCAATACGTGTTTATATGAATACTATCAAATAGTGAATTTTGATCATTATTTTGTTTTGTAACGAACATGTGTTCAGAGATATGAATTCCTAAAACTTCGACCCAGTCTGGCTGATTTCGCTTACGAAGCCGCGGCACATGGCATAAAGCTCCTCCCTCGTGTGTCGCAGCTGTAGCTTATGACACTTTACGTGATTCTATTCTGGTAGGTTCCGCATTGTACTTCCAGTACTTTCAGTTTCCTATTCGTGTATAAGCTCGTTTCTGGAGGTTTCCAGTTATTATACATACAAGGAAAGGAAAACAAATTGCAGAGAATTTGGTTAAAATTGTAATATCGCGCGAAAACATTTTTGTGCGGGCTTTGTTCGTCTGTTACCTAACTTTATGTAGTCGGCTGAAATTAGACACGCTGTTGTCGTCAATTATATATCTATTTTTTATAGACTGGCTGCTCGACCCCAGCGTCATATTGCGGAACTTGCCGTTGCCTTGGCGTCGACGCTCGCGTTAGGCTATTTCGTTCTACTTGTACCGGTCAAGGTTACTGATATGATCCAGGTCAAATGTCAAGTCGTGAATGAATGCGATCATAGCTATCATGCATCTACACGGTACCCTGACTATAAATCGCTAAATTTTAAGCGTTGTCATGTAGCTGTCGTAATACTCTGCCAGGGGGATATGACTTCACAAGCTGGACGAGATTTTGTTCAGGCAGTAGCTTCGGGATTAGGACATGGATCAAACGCCAGGACAAGATTTTGCTCGGAGTAGTCGCCTCCCCATGTGAAGCCATGTCTGATCCTGGTCATGACTATCATGTATAGGTACAGAGTCATGCGCTATGCTTAGCTGTTTTAGTGTTTCTATGAACGGACATGGCTCCGCAGGTACTAGCCTCCGCAGGTACTAGCCTTTGTATTATTGCTTTCACACTAAGAGGCATCTAAAATACGTTGTTAACAACTATGCTGCCCCGGAACTTAAAATTTGGTAATTCCTTACCTAAGTTTAATTATCTTCTTGTTTATAGGGATTGATACTTTAATAATATGTTTCTATTTTCGTGCTTTCGCAGGTACGTTACCACGATCAATGTTTTCAATCATAAGCGCTGTCTTACCTAATTGTGTAAAATTGCAAAAGCGGTTCCTTTCTTTTTTTTTTTGAGCCACCTCCGCTGCCTCGTGCGGACAGAAGAGAAAATAGAGAAGAGAGAAAAAGAAGTGGGGAGAGGAAGACGCGCGACACAACCACAGTCGTCGTCCACCACCGAAGCGGTGGCGGGTGCAATTACGGCCTACAAAAGATAAAAATTTAGTGGCTGGCTAGGCCCCGCCGTAAGTGGCGTGTGCCTACCGACCGAGCCCCGTAGGACCAGGAACAGCCACTCTTCCGCCCTAAACGCTCAGTCCGAGTGGCAAAAACGCATCTAATTTTTTAGCGGCTGAGTTTCTTTAGCAACAAAGCAGTCTCAAGGCGACGCCCACTACATTCAGCTGAAACTGCTTTGTTGCTAAAGTAACTCAGCCGCTAAACAATTAGATGCGTTTTTGCCATTCAGACTTATAATTAAACCCCTTCCACGCCTTTGGGCTTAGCTTGGGAAAGTTCTAGAGGAGCCTGTGGCATTCTGTTTGGCTCCTGGGCTCTTCTAGCAGTTTTCGTTTTTATCCCCACAGACATTAAAGATGCGGGAAGGACAAATGATGATGCAGCACCGAGAAAAAAATATAGATAAAATACGGCGTCAAGTGGGCGTACCGGTTTGACACGGATGGTGTTGCGCGGAAGTTAAAGGGAGACATTCGCACTGCAGCTGGTCCCGTGTCTGCAGCCTGTTTTGTGGTGAACCTGTTTTTGTTCTCCGCGTGGCGTCTTGTGAATCTTTTAATGCGCCCGTGTCTAGGCAACTGTGCGGAGCGAACCGCACTCGAGGGAACACCAAGAGTCCGTGCGTTCTCGGCGGGACTCAGGCGATGGACGAGTGCTCTCCGAGACGAAAAACAAAAAGGCAAAGCAGAGGGGAACGATAGTAAGTGCGGCGCGCACGAAGCGCAAAGCGAAGACAAGTCGAGTTAACACTCTGAAAATTAAGATTAGGAGCGCACAACACATGTTATCTCTTTACATGAAATGCAGGAAGACGTCAACAAACAGAAAAAAAAGCTAAATCACAAAGTTGAGTACATGGCCGCGAGCTGTCGTGGTTGGATTCTTTCGTCTGCTTCGGTCCAATCTGCAGCAGGCGGGAGCCACGCGTCTCCGCTTCCGCGACTAATCCGGTGTGGCGCGTACAGCAGCACGAGCGCAGGACTGGCGTCCGCTTCCGCGCGCCCGCTCTCTGCCCAGCCGCTCTTGACAAACGTACAGTACATGTTTGAGATGCTCCCTGCGCTCTTTACTTTTCGTCGTCCACGTTGCTTATGGCGTCGCGTGAGTGTATGAGCGTACGTCTTGTTTCCAAGCTTGTTATGACAAAAGAGGCGCTTTTCGGGCGTACTGCCCTTGGGCACCAACTTTACACTTTCATTTTTATTTTTGGTTTTGTTCCCGCTTGAGGCAGTGCCAGGCTGGATAAGAATTTAAATATGCCGCTCCTTCTGTTGCCTTTCGATACCGACAATGAACAGCTCAAATAGAAGTGTACAAAGGCTAGCATCAAGAAGTAACACACGATGCTGTCTAGATTCTTCGCTAAGTCAGCATTCTCTTACAAAATTAGACATAAATGCTTTTAATTACTTATCACTGCATAACATACGCATTTATAATGCGACTGAACTTGTTGCATTGTAACCGCTCATGTAACCGCAAAGTTCTCTTCAAGAAGAGGTTTGCTGACAAGTCTTGGTGCACATTATTGAGGCGAAGAGCAAACACTGAACCAGAAAATTCCCCCTCTTGCTTCCTCCTATGCTGGCTATCACTGAGGCCGGTAACTATATACCATATACGTGCTGCTAAGTAAATTTGCACCGTATATGCTGGCGAAACCTTATGCTGCCGAACAAGCTTTCGACACATTTTCTTGATCTTGTTGAAGGGACACTGATAATCTTTAGAAAGCTGCGAAACGTTGTGGACCCTCAAAACCAACGGAGTCAACAACGTGAAGCTGAGCTCCGGGTATAAGCGAAGGAGCAAAAGGCGATCGCCGTTCAATCACTCATGTGTTATCCATCCCCCAACTATATATCGCCACATTCCAGCATCCAGCCCTTTAACCTTCGTATAAAAGGATGGCCGCCTCATTAGAGGTGATCTTCTCGAAGAAAAAAAGCGACTTCTCCTCGCATAATTTCCTATCGACACAAAGTTGAAATTGTGGGAAAAGAAGAGGGAGCGAAAGACTCTCGACTTCTTCGGCACGGTGCGGACGTAGGGGCAAAAAAACAAAACAAAAAAAACGTCCTTAATATTCTCTAGCGCTGATGTCATTTTGTTTTCAGATAACTTCTTTTACCAAGATCAAGGAAATCTAGCCCACTCAATAAAACAGTTTTATAAAGAAGGTTAGGTCACGCCTGATTAATGATGTCTTATATTTTCATGATTTGCGCCAAAGTATACCGGGAGACAGATATCACACTGTCCTCGCTGACTAGAGGGTACAGTTTGATCTGCTATCTTTGAAGTCTATCGGCGTACGTCGGGGCTAGGTTCACTTCATTTTACTGGGCCTCGTAAAACACGCGCCGCTACTGCTTTCGGAAGTCCGACGACTTTTAGTTTTCACTCATCCATCCAGAACACGGGATCGCCCTGCGCCCAACAGGAGAAGGGCACAGGGCCACGTGTCTGGCGCGAAATGCGTGCACTTCCGCATATCATTCCGCGTTATCTTCAATATTCGCTGCGGCTGCTTTTAATTTCATCACTGGCACCACGACTTCACAGCGGTTCAGCTTTACGGCGTGGTCGTTTTGTAAGAACAGCGCCAATGGGAAAAGAGGACGACAGTCTTCTTCGACCTTCTTCTCTGAAGTTTCTCGGTGCTAACGCCTGACGATTTTACAACTCGGCTGTAAAACGGAATTAATAAAAATTAAATAAAAGTGAATCTATTTGATACACGTTCGCACAATAAGCCGAAGAGCCCCTCTCCGGTTTTTAACGTTTAGCAGATTTTGATTTGTGTGCATCAAGACGCTGTTCTTTGTTTCCGTACGTGGAGATGTTCAAATAGGCGCCTTTGAATATTAGGTGCTTGAACGCGAAGGTCTGGTTTTCTTTTTTTTGTCTTCTCAAATTCATATATAATGAATTTTTTGTGCGAATTTTTATGCTTCTTGTACAATTTTAGCCCACGCTTCTTTATTCCAGAGCGCCTTTTGGCATTCCTACGCTCAATCCATTGGTAGCAGAAAGGCGAAGTATACGGCGTTTTCTTTCCAGTTGATGGTGCCACACAATGTGTGAAAGAGTTGATTGCCTTCCTTCTCCCATTATCTTCAGATATAGGAATCTATTCATTATTAGGAATTGATTGTGTATTCCAAGATTGCAACTGAAATTAAGATTTACGCTTTCTACGCTACGATACTCTTTGGCGAGTTTTCGCTAATCAGTGCAGTATGTGCACACTAGTTAGGAAAGTTTAATACGCGCGCCTTATGACTTAACACTGTCCTTGGGTGACAGTGGGTGACAGTGCCACCCTATTGTGTGCACCTTGTAATGTATAAAAAATAAAGAAATGAGTACTTTTCTCTAAATAAACACTGCCTCTGGCTAAACCTAAGAGCTTAGGAGCTTATGTTTGAAATGTGCACAGTACCAAATCAGGCGGCAATAAATGTAATATAATTGTTAAAAATAGCTATATCAGTGAAATGATGCATGCATTTTCATACTAATTCACTCAGACGTTGTATGTTTGAACAGAAATCCTTTATCGCCAGCACGACGATAGGTGACTGTGGCTGAATAGCGTAAAAAAAAAGTTGCAAGGCATTTGCCGCTTTCCATCGTCGTCCTGCACCGTAATGTCTACCAGCAGCTGCAAAACGTGTGTACTCCAGGGCCCGCTACATTGACAAAATACCAGCAAAAATGCACATAGCCCCCAGTCCCATCACGTGTCCCTGCCTATTCTCACTTTAACTTGCGGTGGCCTAATATGCTAATGTAAAAGCATTTCTTGCTTCATGATTTGCGTGGATAAGAATTGTGGACAGACAGTGCCAGCAAAGCGTGTCTGCAAAAACTGCCAATTATTAAAAAGCAACGCTGCCCCTACTGGGTTGTAAACCAGCACCAGAGCAAACCAATCAGCACCCCTGGGCCAGCCACGAGAGTAGTATATATTATTGCCGTTTTTCTTCTTCATCATGGTATTCATTACACTGAAACGATGTAACTCTGCTATCACCGCTGCGGCCGACCACGCGTCGTGTAAAACTGGAGCCCTGTCGAGCTATGCAGTGAACATATTCATCTTCATGAAGTTCTATCTGCGCCACTCCTTCATTAGGCTTAGGCAAATATACTAACACATACGCAATCTGGACGAGTTAGAGTATTGCCGGGCGAATCCACCAGGCGGAATTAAAGAACTCGCAATGCATGCCGACTTCACCGTCCAAGAAATACAGGCCGTCATTCTAGCTGCGCGCTGTGGCACAGCTCCTGGGAAAGACAAGATCGCGGTAGGACTCCTCCCTAACTTCCACGGGGTAGTACCCACGCAGCTCGCGAATTTAATTTAACTCTTGGCGCACCGGCCGGCTTACAGGTGAGTGCAAGACTGTGGATTCGCACTAATTCCCCAAACTGGGTAAATCCATTAATATTAATAACCTACGAGAGCCATATCTTTTACCTTGTGCGCAGGAAAAGTTATGGAAAAGGCGGTACACACTACACTCACCAGATATTTTAAGGCGAAAACCTTTAATTGTTCATACTGTCGGCGTTCGTTTGTTCGGTCACACTATAGCTGTCAAACAAATGATGTCATGATGACGTGAACAGAAAAATAAAAATAATTTCTCTACCGGGAATCCAACTTACATACCTTGGTTCCCCAGCCGAGCGCTGCAATCAACTGCGCCACGCCCTGGATCGTGAAACTCACATCATAATTTTCCTCGTCTACCGTCAGGATGACAAGGAAGAATAGTAGTGACGACAATGGCACTGAAATTTAATAATAATGACAATGATGACATAAGCAATGATAATGACGGTGAATTTATTTGATAATGATAATGAGAGCAAGAGTGATGCACCATGTGCACCAGCAACGCTTAGGCTTTTGCATTTATGCACTGTAGATTCCACAGCTCTCTCGGAATTTTTGAAGATAATGGCTTGTACCTGCGTATCATATTTGGATTCTCGCCGGGCTTATTTAACCACGATGCACTCCATCAACTTAATGAAGTCATAACCGCCCTCTTATAACTCTTTCTTCTAAGCGATTGCAGCTCTCTACCTCAAAGGGCGCTTGAGAATGTAAATTTATTTACTTATTAAAAAAATAATTAAATAATTATTTATTTATTTATTATTCGTCAAAGGTCCGGGGACATTACATGAGGGGTGGGCTGTGAAATTTAATATGAATACAGAATATCTTGGATGGCGGTTTCGTTTTTGGCTGAAGTTGGTGATGGTTTCCACTTCGGATGGAAGGCCATTCCAGTCTCGAGCTGTTTTCAAGAAAAAAGACAGATAATATGTATCGGTGCGGGCTTTCCTTGGATAGACAGCGTTAGGGTGAGAGTTACGAGAAATGCGATGAGCGCGTGTGATAGGAGTAGTTTCAGGATCAAAGGTGTGATAAAATTTGTGATATAAGGAAAGACGAGCGATCTTGCGACGACAGACCAATGTAGGAAGGTTAAGCCGAGATTTAAATGCGGATCACCACTCTTTAGGAAAATATGAGCAACATAACTGCGGCGCCAAAACCTATGTATGTGTAACAGATTTCCTTCATCGCCGCGTGATCTATGCCAGCCTTGGTCTGGTACACCCCACCCAAATACAGGTAGGCACGAGCGCCACCACAAAGGGTGCTGTCCTCTCCCCCTAACCGTTTAATATTGCTTTAATAAAACTCCCAACCCAGGTAAATCAAGTATAGCATCTAAGGTACGCCTGCTTCGCGGACGATATCATCATCTGTGCCACAGGTTGCTCCATCACGGAAATTGAGGACCGCCTTCAAGGGACCGCAAAAGCCGTGCAATTCTAGGCAGCCAACTGCGGCCTTACTTGCTCCCCAGAAAAGTCGGAGTTGCAGCTAGTACCACAGAAGACATCCTCAGGGTTCTAGGCCTCCACATTCACGACAGGGGTAGAAATGGGTATGCCCTCACTAGACTCAAAAACAGCAATCTCTACAGGTTGCGTGCATAATAGCCAGTTCTACTATTAACAAGGGTATGCTCAAACAGGTCACCCAGCGCCTTGTCCAAACATTCATCCTTAACAGAACTGTGTAAACTACTCTGTATTGGAACCTCACTATGGGAGATTAAAAGAAAACACATGATCCCAAACGCAGTTAAAACGCGCTTGGACTGTCCCAAAGTGCTTCTACAAGCAAACTTGCACTTAGGAGCGCATATCAGAGACAAAGAATTCCTTGCCTACTAACGCACCACCCAGATTAATCGACTGGCAGCAACCCGTACGGGCCAGACGGTTCTTATGAACTTTACCTATCTAGACCGCAAGGTCTCATAGAAACAAGCTATACCCTCCGGGTGGTCAGATTTGTTCATAATTAAGCCCCTCCCACCCCACCCCCCGCAGTATGCATCCTATGTGGATTCCACCAAGGGCAAAGGAATGCCCGGGCCGAGTATATTTAGGAAAAATACGGGCACGACACTAAGGCCTCCGTAGGCGCAGCAAAATCAGAAACGAGGTACATGGTGAAGCTAGCGGTTAATTCGCGAATAGAGACTTGTTGATGTTTTTATCGTCTGCAATGATAATATATAGAGACGGCAGAGGATGGGACCAATGCTTTAGCTCCACGCAAGCCACCTGAGCCTAATATAGGGATTTTATGGCTGCCTTCCGCAACTACGCAACTACATCATATGACGGATTGATATCCCGTCCGTCAGAAAATGAAAAAAAAAAAAAATTATTGGCCAACACGACAGAAATAAATGATTCGTCTGGACACCAGGACATCAGGCTGCGCAAGGAAAAGAGTACGCCGCGTCCCTGCCTGAGCACTCCTCCCCCGGGACGCGAGCCTTCCAACTCCCACCCTACCCTGCCCTGGCCGCCTGGCGACTTACACAAAGAGGCTACAACACTGAAGACTCAAAAAATATCTGCCCCCATCCAAGGGGCTCTCTAAAGCAGATGATATTAGATGGCGACGCCTCGAGACAAGTACATACAACTCATCAGCCGTTTAAACACAATGAACCGTGGGTCCTGTAACCCTAAATGCAAACTTTGCGGGGAAAAGGCAGGCCTGCGCCACTTGGTATGGACCTGCCCAAACAATCCACCTGATGACCCAAACGCAGTGCCAACCTTGAGGAGTGGGAGTCAACCCTATCCAGCTCCGGACTCGAGGCCCAAAGAGCCTTCATGACACTCGCACCGATAGCAGCAGTAGCCGCTGGAGCCGGTGGAGGAATAAATTGGGGAGTAGCCCAAAATAAATTTGGAAGTCACCATCGTGCTCGTATACCCGAATTCGGCTGGACATCGATTTTTGGTTCATATCGGCCTATATTGATATTTGGAGCTAACTGGGCGAAACGTGTGAGTGGTGTAAGCCCATTTTAGAGGTCACCATAATCTTCGCCAGCACCGAATTAGCCTGGACATCGAATTTGGTTGAAATAGCACGAAGTCATATTTTGGAGGTGGCCTGGTCAAAATTTGGAAGTGGTCCAGGCTAAAATTTGAGGAAACAATCGTAGTCTCCATCGTCGAATTAGGCTAGATATTGATTTTGGTCTAAATCGGACAAGGTCAAATTTAGGGGGGGGGGGGGGGGGTATCGTTTAAAATCGGGAGTCACCATAGAAACGGTCGCCGCCGCTGTGGGGGCGACTAAGAAGCGCACAGACGTGGCGGCGGCGAGCTATGTTTTATGGAGTCACGTCACAGCGCCTTTTACAGGTCAAATCCCAACCCTAGATGACCCTTAAGAATGCGAGCATTACAGCTACAGCCAGTGCGGTAAAAATGTGGAGGGATAATGAGGTCGCAAGGCATAAACGGAATTGAGAGGAATGTAGGAGAGACCTGAGTCCTGCAGCGGGTGTAGTCAGGCTGTTGCTGATGGGGATGATTCAAACACTCCTCAAGATTCATAAGCTCCATTAAATTTCATTCGCTGAAGGGATGTTAGGATTTATTTGTTTTTGCGGCTTTCTTCCCCGTTTTCCGCTGCTGCACATTATGATGTAGCCGTCGTAAAGTTGAGGCGGCTGAAACTCCATCGTAAAGGGCTCATAACGCTGTTAGTTGCCCTGTTAGTTTCCCGATGCATCGCAGTCAATGCGATGCATCGCCTGCGAGCAAGCCAGACTCCGTCGTCCAGATGATATGCAGCGCCATGTACACAGAGTCAAAGCAAGCTCCGGGGTGACAAGTTTGACGGCGGGAGAGTATCGTTATCTTGCTAATAGAAAAAATAAATAAATCATACAGCAGAAGCAGCTAAGCAAATGCTGGCTTAAAGTAGAGCCACTGGCGGCGAGACGTCCTTGGGATGTGCACCGAGAACCGCCCTCTTCAGGCATCTCCGCTGCCGGCCCGTTTATATTACCGCTCAGAGCGACTCTCAAAGGAGAACTTCGGAGTGTCAGTCAAGAGGTCCCTTTCAAAAGGCAACCCGTTTCTAGCTAGTTTCGAGGCCCTCTAGACTTTCTCGGTGAGGCATTTCCATTCCCCTTTCCTCTCTGTGACGTGTGTCGAGTCCCACCATGAATGAACATGTTTTGCATATTGCTTAAGGCTGCGGTTATAGAGCACCAACGTGGACTATGGCCATCTCTCGAAAGGAGCAGAAACCCTCTTCTACAGCGTTTTTCTTCTGCTTTTGCTTCTCTGCACCGACTCTGAAATATTTGATTGTTTAGAAGATGCTTTATATAGATTCAATTTTGCCTGATTTCAATAGAGGCTTATCTGACATTTATTTGTTATTGCTGTACTAAAATCAAAGTAGAAAAAGCTGCCTGTGTTTGCATTAATTTATTGGAGGTAGCCCCCGAAAGAGCGGTTTTTCGGGGTTCGTATTTTGCATCATCATTCTCCCGCTCCTCCCTTGCGGGGACAGACGGGGCTCCTTTGTGCACCAGTCACCTTCTCTTCACCTCTCCTTTGAGTTCACGAATTCTATATACATGAAAGTAGCTCTCTCAGCAACTGTCCCTTGCAGAAACCGCGCACTGTAAGAAATAGAAGAGGGAAGAGCAGAAGGAGGCCGTGCGCTTAATAACCGTTTTGTTTCCGTGTGTTGAGGTAATAAAGTCACCTAAGTGCATTACTGTAGCTGAATAAATTCTGGAGCCACGTGAGGAAATTTTTCATCGGCAGGCAGAATTCAAAAATGGCGAAAAAAGCGGCGGTTGAAAAGGATATCTTCGTTTTTCATTCCGCTGCCCTAATTTTCACGAGGAGATCTCACTTCTGCTGTTTATTAGCGTTCCTTTTTTTCCTCGTTTCTGTCCCGATTGCAGTTGAATAGGCAGAAATGAATCACCCATACGTCGTTTCAGCATACTGCCCAAAAGATGCCTCTCATAAATGGGTTAGCGATTTCTGCCGTTGCTATGCGGGATAAAATCAAACAACTCTGCCAATACCTCTTTAGCACTCAGCGTCGATCTCGTGAAAATAATATCAGCTCTGTTGAGGGTTTCTGTGCAGTTAATGAAAAAAGGGGAAACTATTCCACCGATCTCCTCTCCCTATTTGTACAACAGAGAAAGTGAACTTATAACATAGCGCATCTCTTCAGCGGCGAGATTGAATAGCACATCGCCTTTAAGCCAAGTCGGAGTAGCATTGTTCTTTGTTTAACTGCGTGTGCATTAGAGAGCCCATATCTAAAAACATTCTCCGCTGTCTCAAAGGCCACCGACGAGCAATGAAAAAAAAATAGAAACTAAGGGAAAATAAACATGCAAACAGCAGGATGCTAACTCACAACTTTTGTGCTTGGAGGAGAGCTGTCCTCTCACTATGCTATCACAGCAACATTTATGTTCTCCTTGTCGAATAGGAGTTCATCTTGCTAACGTTCCTAACGAATTACATAAACGCATACAATTATGTGTTACTGGCCCACAGTCTCATGGCTTTGTACAACTCACTCAAACCGCAAATCAAAATTGCAGAAGAGGGGGCAACACAAGTGCCGAAACCGGCAACCATGCTTGATGATCCACCTGCCCAGTATAAATCCTAGGCGCACTGTTTCCTAAACGCAGTCTTACTGGAACGAGGTGCTTATGAATGGGGATTCAACATTCGGCTCTTCCACTAGCTGAGCACTCCAATCAGCATTAACAGATTGCACAAAAAACTGCTGGCTTTCAGAACAGACATAAAGCTTATATCTGTCATGTTCGTTTTGACAGTCTGCTAAAATACAAGTTCTATAAAAACATTAGGCTAATTTAACGGCACCACACAAAACAATAATCAATCGTCTCATGTTAGTCAAGCAGCCGGTAGCTCATCGATCAAGGTAAAACCGTCACCTTACCGCGAAGCCATTCCTGAGGGTGTACTCTTTTGTAATCTTGACACATTATACTGGTTTGCCGTACATCTTTGTATTTGAAATAAATATCCCTGTAGCAATGAGGAAATCGAAGCTCGCACCACACACAAACAATTTGCGTCCGACTTGCAAGACATTCTTATGCTCAAATGCGACACTCTGGGCTTTGCTAGAATTGCGATTGGACGATGGAGGTGATGGAGATCTAACTTCCTATTGGTTGTTAGATCTCCATCACCTCCATCTCCATCGAGCGAAGAATTGGTTGTGGATTTTTTTTTCGGAACCGTCTAATTTTTAAGTGTTGTTAATGAAACATCAAGCAATGGTAATTAAAATTTGCGGAGCATACTTAAGACTGCGAAAACCTGCCGTGAATATGAAACCTCTAATCTCTCCAATGTCATTTTTGTTGCAAGGTTCAGGAGCAGCCACGTCAACACGGAAAGGTTAAATGAATACGTCTTTCGGTAAAAATAAACCCCATCATTTGCCGGCTGATTGCCTATCCGTTCAGGAACTCAAACTTGTCTCAAAAGCAAGAAAGCATCTGCTAAAACGTCTAGGCGCTTGCCTTCCCGAAAATAGAAAAAAAAAAAGTTCAATGCACCTAAACAAAACAACAGGCTTAAGACACAAATTCATGTCCTCCTGCGATTCCTGAAACACGACGAGCGGTAAAAGATGAATTCAATCGAGGCTTCCTCTGTTGAACAGTGAAATCCGACATCGAAATGCACTCCGTGATCTACAAAGCACGAATGTTTATCGTGACTTTGCTGCAGGCAATCTTACGAGCGAACAGTTTGCGCAGTGGCGCGGAGCGAGCTTCTGCAAACTCTTTCGCTTGAAAAACAACCTGGGCTCCAGAAAAATTTAACTGCTGGAGGAAGCGGAAGGAAATACAGACGCCATCCTCAAAACGACTGGCGCAGTGAGCGACCGCACCCGAAGCCAGAGACAATATTCAACAGCAACCAGACACAACGTTAAATCTTCGGAATGGAGGCCGGGATCCTGCAGCTTTGAGCATAAAGGTTTGAGTATACGTCTGCATCTCCATCGCCTTCGCCTCTTTCGACGGTTGCAAGGATTCCCTCACGCGGTAAGGCACACTGCGAATCTGCGTGCATTTATTCGGGCTGTTCACCGGCGTTGCTTTCAGATATCTGTCTTTGTGAAAAACAGTGTGCAGGTAAACGCCGTGCCTTGTCCTTTGGACCTCATAATGTTAACCTGGTATATTTAACCTGCATCCCATCTTGGCGGCGCACTGCAGGCCCGAGGAGAGTTAACTGATTTCATACCAAGCCTCATATCTTCGACACTCGTAAACGGTTCAGTTCAGTCCATGCTCTTTGGTGAAGGAAGCAAAAGCTTATGCATGTATAGGTCTCTCCGGTTCGCAAACAGGCATGGAAAGTGGGGACGGTGCCTGTCCCCGCTGTTTGGCTGGGAAGTGTGTTGACATATCTAAAATGCTTGCCTGAATGCGCTGCAAGGGCATCGATTCAAAAAGCAAACCTATGGTTGTGTGCTGTCTTTTACTGTGCCTATCACCGCACGTGCACCGGTGTAGTAGTTGTTTCTGTGGAAAATTTTATGACTGTAGTAAAAAACGTTTTTTTCTTGTAGAAGAAAAAGAAAACCTGTCAAATTTATAAATGGCGGAAATTTTTCATTAACACATTAGAAAAAAACAACACGAACTGAATTAACAGATAATTATCAAAGCTTCAGATAAAGACAAAACAAGCATCGTATGCAAAAACAAAAAATATAGGCCCATTTATTATGCTTGCACGATTCTACCCCACCGACCCTTCAATGGGATCACCATGTTTTAAGCGCACGAATTATGAAGACTACAAATAAACACCAGGGCGTACCATGCATATCTTGTTCATAGCTGAAAATATTGAAAGCAGGACGAAAAATGCGCGTATTGTGTGTGAGTGTGTGCACCAGGTGGTAATCGTCACCAAGCTCAGCGTTTCTTGTTTATATTGTTTTAACTTATGTAACCCTTAACGACATCTGATGGAATATAAGTAGCACCATCTAAAGCTAAGATTTTGCACTAATCTGACCTACCAACTTCCTCTGTATTCGGGTCTCTTGGTGTAAATCCACCTTCGCTAAATCCGATATAGTCCTCATTATGTCCAAAATGAAT
The DNA here is from genome assembly GCF_055883805.1 of Amblyomma maculatum. Lineage (NCBI taxonomy): Eukaryota > Metazoa > Arthropoda > Arachnida > Ixodida > Ixodidae > Amblyomma > Amblyomma maculatum. The sequence continues at coordinate 46,694,227 of NC_139347.1, read as the reverse complement.
ACTGCGAGCGAAATATAGATATTTGGACAGCACTAAACGACGAATCGCTTGTCACCATGTGAAATATCCTGCATAAACGGTTAGGCCGCAATGGTCCGGTGTCCGGTTCATGGTTTGGGAGAGCAAAAGGTCGCTGGGTCGAATCCCCAGCACCGACTAGGCTCTAACGCAATTAGCAATTGTATGTTATGTGATCCACCGAATTGCTTTGCAGCACCCCGAACGTCTGCGCCCAACTGTGGCCCGCGAAGTTTACACAAATGGTGGTAATTAGGGGTCCTGCCTAAGTTCCTCCCTGACTGAGCTATATATTGCAAAACGAAAATATAGGTGTTATGCGCTCGAGCACAGCCGCTACGCGTCCGCTGTTGCTATGAGACTGGCGCATCATTGGTCGTGTGCATACATGGTAAAATTACTTTTGAAAAGGAATTAAATTACATTATTAATTACTTTTCTGAAAATCGCAGAGAAGTAATTAAATTACATTACTCATTACTGCTCCCCAAAAGTAATGAAATTACATTACAATTACTTCTATTGAGTAATTCAATTACTTTAAATTACTTTCTAGTTTTCATCCATGCAAAAACTAACTAAAGTTAGTAAACTAAAACTAACTTGTTCTCCAGACGCGAAGCACGCACATTCTTTCATCTTCCTGCGAAATTCTGTCTCAGAAAGCCATTCCTTCCCTCTTTCCTACAGCGCTTGCCATTACAAAAATAAGACAACCGCAAAAAAAAAAAAGAAAGATAACAAAAGCCGAAGCATGGTCAAACGGTCGTGAAATGATCGGCGAACGTCAGTTTGCCACACGTCATTCCTGATTTTGCGGCATTCTACTTGGCTATCTATTGAAGGAGCAGTGGCGCACTTTAGTAAAAGTAATTTTGAAAGGAATTAATTACTTTTGCTGCAAAATTATTATCAAAAAGTAATTCATTACATTACAAATTACCAGAAATGTAATTAAATTACAGTAATTTTATTACTGTAATTCAATTACTGTCATGTCTGGTCGTGTGGTATATATGCGTTGTTGCTATGCAACGGCCCCCGTTGGTTTGCATATTGAAACTACGGCTCAGATGACCTTGAATAACGTAACCAGTTGAGCTAACGCTGTAAAAGACTGGTTCCCTAAAGCTGACAATACGCTATTTTTGACAGTTGCATGCACATCGAGAGCAATCAGATACGCGGCAACTATAGCCTCCCGATAGTATTTTTGTGGTCCGAATGGAAAACAAAGTAAAGGCTGTGGTAGGCGGCGACAATTGGCCCTCACCTCTTTTCGAAAAATGTGTATATTACAAAACACACTGTTTATCCACTATCCGCTATGAAGTATAGTTATATTTTTCGCAAGATGAATTCCCGTTTCTCTATTTCATACAATTTCTAAAGTTGCAAAATTTTGCCAGTCGGAATGAACTGCGTAAAAATCTGCTTGCAACTATATTTAGATCAAAGAAAAGAAAACGAAAGAATTCACTTCGCCTTGGGATTTCGTTTGATCACTAGTTTATCGGATGAAAATCCGGGAAATCTTGCACAAACCTCCAACGGCTCCGATGACGATGACGCTGCAAAGTAAGCCACCTAAAAAAGCTGTTCAAGAGAAATAACAGGCGAATTGAGCGTGCCACCGCGGTCATACTTCCCGGCTTTCATTGCGGAGTGTGCAGTTTCCGCGCTCGAGCTCTCGGCTGGGATGCGGTATCAGGTTTAATCCTGCCCAAACTTTGGCGCCAGGGTGGAGTGGAATTGGTTTTTCGTGAAACTTTTCAGCAAGTGTCAGGCAGGGAATGACGCTCTCATATAGGCGACAAGGAGAAACAGAGGTGAGGCCTTGACTCTGATTCAGTGGAGAGCATGCTTGTTTTGGGGATTGGAAACGAACGAAATGGGCTCTGGGTTCTTATGCTTTGTTTGATCGGGGGCGTGAAGGTTTATATTGACTATGCGAATAAAAAATGCTTCTTCATACTGCTCATGAGGCACAACAAAATTTGCGGGCTGAAAGGCTTCCAGAAGGTTGGCAGCATCGTCGTGGGATAGAAGAGGCGAAGTAATATAAAACTTCATGAAAGGAAAATGGGGGCGGCGAATGTGGATGTGACGAGCAGGTTGGTCGACTCCATTAGTTCAGAGCTCTGCTCGTTTTTTGCTGCTTCGCAGATCTTGCGGTCGATCATTATCAGCTGGATGACAAGGGCCTATTGGAATAGTAGAGGCGAGTCAACGTTTAGCACCGTTACAGTTCTGCAAAAGTGTGTGACATTTTCTTGCTCCAACAAGCCATCGTATTCATGTGCCTCTTGAGGACACCAAGTTGTATTATTCTCCCTTTCAACCGGAAATAAAAGGAGAAACGGAAAATGCAGTGACGGGAATCAAGCTGTCTGGTGACGTAAAAGCAACGGAACGAATGAAGCAATAAATGATATGCAGAAAGTTCAAGGCAGAAGAGCAAAAAAAAAAAATAGTATTGCCCACTGACTCAAATTGTCAAGTAGGGCTTCATACGCAGCATGTGCGCTACCTCATGTTGAGGTTGACGGTGTGGACTACATGCAGCACTGACAGGAATAAGTTCATAAGTCACATCTGAGAGACTGCGCCGCACTTTGTAGGGTGCAAAGTATCGGCTTCGCAGTTTCTGTGGCAAACCCGGATGACGGAGAGGTGCCCATACCCCTCGTCATCGGGATGGTACTAGGCATGTCGGTGGCGTTGGCAACAGCTAACGCATATTCGCCTCCTGTTGCCGCTTGACGTGCGCGGGGGCAAGCTGACGGGCTGCTTCCGTGTACTCAGTGAATTTCCCTTCGTTCGTCATGAGAACCTGGTCGCCGCTAGTTAATCTCTGAACGCGAGAGGGCGCGACTCATATACGCGATCACTTGTTCCACGCTGGAGACGAGGAATGCCCCAAGAGGCATCAGTGCGGATCTCATTATCGGCGTCCTCATATAGTGAGTAAGAAGAGGAGTGGTTGGTAGCCGTCTACGCAGTTCTGCAAATGCTTCCTGCTGCTCCTCAGTACAGGCACATTGTGTAACAGTACTCGTTAATTGGGTCAGTGGTTCAGCCATTCTTTGGAGATGAACCTTCGGTTTGACTACTCGAGGCTCGCGTTACGCGGGGCAACTACGCTGTGAATATGTTTTCATCTTTATTTGTCTTGCAGAACAGACATCTGTACGCAGCGCGCACTTACGAACTCCGGCCTGACACGCGGGGCCGGGTGAACAAAAGGCTGTTTTCGAAACTAAATGCAATGATTCCGAATTGTCACTTTCACCCGGGGCCCACCATTCGCGCCGTGTGCAGCAGTTGGAAGCAGAGTGGACCCCATTTTGGAAAGAAGGCTGTCATTAACTCACGCTTCGCGTCATTACCACTGTCTTCACCCGAGAAAGCATCGAACAGTTCAGGTGGAGAAACGAGAGGCCACCCAAAGGAGTACGGCGAAAAGGCGAGAAGATTCCCTGAGGAAGGTCTGCGTGTGCGAGAAAGGACAGTGGGTCAATGGCTCATTGCTGTTTGCCTTTTTATCATTGTTCGCACGATGCAGTTCAAGCCATTATTTTTTCCTTGCTGTTTCGCTCATTAGTTTCGGAGAGGCAGGTGCGCTTTTCCGCTCCATCAATACTCCCTCTCAAAGTCTTTGGATGGTCGGTGTGCCATGTTTGCCAACTTTGAAGCAACGCCGTGAACAGCTCAGGTGCATCGTGTTTACTTGTGCCCCGCCTGGCGCTTCATCTATCGGTAGCAGGCGCATTGCCGTTTCCCGAAAACTGCAGCGACGGAAGTGCCGGGTGTGTCACTCAGAAATAAAACACAACCTTACGTTAAAAATTGTCGGGACGTAAATCCGTAAAAAAGACTTTAAAGCATCCTAAAAGGCGATTGTTGCTGAGAGCTGTCTCTGAACGCAACCTAAAGGTAACATACACTCACTGATGACAGGAATTGATTACGGTAAAGGTAATTGAATAGTGTAACCGTTGTTATGCCGTCACATCCTGGCTGCGTTCGCGGCTGGTTTTGCTGCTGCTACCAAGAACAAAAAAACATGGTTTAATGCAACCTAAAGGGGACCATACCTCAGGAAATAAGATCGTAATTTATTTGAATGTTGCGTATTTAAAAAATTGTAATTACCGGAATCGAACACATGTCTGACAATCAGGTGTGTTGTGTTAAGTTATTGCGCCACAGATGCGACGAGTAGTCCTGTCTTTAAATGCGCTCTTGTTCGTTTAGCGCACTAAAGGTGGCGCGACGGACGCAGCTGACATGATCAGAGGATTACTGCACGCAATTTTAATCCAGCAAACTATTTTATTCCGTATGCATTTTAGTTTATGCACTGCAATGTATACTCAAAAAGATATAGCTTTATTGACTTCCTTTTTGTTGTGTTTTATTTTTTGTGACGCCATCCGGCACTTCTGTTGCTGCAGTTTTCAGGGAAGGGCAATACGCATCCGAGTTGTGCATACTTGTCCGGTGCTAAGTGCGAACCCTAGATGGCTTCAGTTGTCTCAAAGTGATACCGCCCATTTTTACTACAGCCGCAGCATGTTGTAAAAATTTGAGGACGCTTAAGCTACGACTTCAAGGCTATGGCTTCGGAGACACGTTTCTACCCCTTACGAAACCTCGTTCGGATAAATGCACCTTGCTTCTCTTTTCGTTAGTATTCTATTCATTTTTATCTCTCTTATCTTATATATATATTCATTACCGCGCTGTCTTAAGCCATCCAATTATTTGCAAAGCCAAGCCATATAGGTACAATCTCAAGGACTCATCTGCTGATCTCAAGGACTCATCTTTGATCCTGGCCGTGGCGGCGGGTTTATGACGGAGGCGACATTCCTGTCGAATATGGCCTGTGCCGCTGCAACGCAGGCAAAGTGGGACCCTGCGCGACCCAACCACAATGGCCAGCTCTCCGGCGACGGAAGCCCGGAGGGACAGGTTGTCTATCTTAACGCCAGCATGCAGCTGCAGGTTCACGAGCCTTGTGGTTGAATCTTCATCAGACACTCCCTCTGCGCGCAACCGCTTTTGAGAGGGTGGTCACCTTCCCAAATGAGGCGAACGCGAGCTACACGTGCTCGTCTCGAACACTGTGAAGTAGCCATTGTAGCTTCATATGGACGTCCCGATTGTCAGGGTTTATAACAAGGCATCTAGCACCTTTTACTGCGAGCTCACTAACACCGACAATCTCCTTCGTCACATCGGCATCCTTGAAAGTGATGGCCCAAACATGACACATGCAATACGCCCCTAAGGCAACTATTTCCGGCAGAAGCGAAAGCGGAGCGAGCGCGTCCCGAAAATACTCAGCCCGGTACCGGCGAATCTTGATGTCCCCGCACAGGAAAACAATATTCAAAACAAAACGCTTGGTAGGCAAGCTAGAAAATACGGCCTGGTATTGGTTGTCCGAATTAAGCCATAACTCTGTTTCCGAGGCCTGTCTAGGCGCTGTAGCTGCTCTGACGGAGCCCGTCTTCGCATGGCTGTCACGGTGGCCGGAAATCGACTCTCGCCACACAGGACCGCACCACTGATTTTCGCGAAATAAAGATGGGCCTAACGGATGCATTGTCTTATGACTGTTATGACTATGTAACGTTCAGGTGCATTATTTATTTATTTATTTAGTAATGGACTCTAAGTATTTATGGAAGTAATAGTTAAGCGAATAACATTTCTGCTTTGCTTACCTGCGATGCGGCGCTCACTGGAAAATTCCTTCGACCGTATACGGCGCTACCACAAAAGATGACACGGACCACCGCCCCACTCAAAGCCTTAAACATCCATCAATCGACTTCAAAGACCACAGAATTTAAGCATGAATTAATAACCAAATTGAGTTTATCTGATTTTCAGTTAAAATCAAGGTAGGAGTGAAATTTCACCGTGCACTAAGTACAAAAAATATAAAATACAGTACTTGACGTGGCTAGATGGGTGAGCCGTCGTCATCCTTCTATCCATCGTATGTAAGCAAGCGAAATAGACGGTAGTGCTTCTGAACATTCTGGAACGTTCGTGCGAACGCTATCGCATTGAACTCTAACAGGTGACGCTTAAGCGTCCTCCGATTTTTTCTTTTCTCAATGGCTTTCGGGGACGCAGCTGACATTACCGTTCATTCTCCGACCTCGCTCCGTCGCCCTTTCTCTGGCTCTCCCGTTCCCCCTCTCCAGAGCATGTCCTCCGGCGCAGCGCGATCCGTTACTCTGTAGTTCTCAAAGCGGCTCTGCAGCATATACAGATTTAAGGCCTTTGTATTAAGGCTCGATTCGAGGTAGTTGCAGTTGCTTGCGTAAATCATTGGACACTGGAAATTTCAACATCTGAGTTTAGCCAATTGCTGTTGCAAAAAAGAAAATATTTCCTTTTCTATTCATGTTGAGAAAGGTAGGGGGCTGTCCACCTGTTTATCAGTTACCATTTAAACCTTTAGAGTTCCACCACACTGGAGACCTCACTGAACACATAAACTCCATAAATTACTCGTTTTTGCAAAAAAATAAACAGGAGCGAAGTGTATCCATATCGTGAAATTCCAATTATCTTATTAAACGTGTTTTTTTTTCGTGCCTTTAAAATTATTTCTTCATTTGTAGGACCGCTTATATTAGCTCTCCCGAGTGAAATTTTGACGACCTTCCTTACTCTACACAGTGCCTTTTTTCCTCATCTTGTCTTGTTTGTTTGTTTAACCAATTTGCAGTTCCCACTTAGTAATTACCTTAGTGATTACCTTAGTAATTACCTCGATATCTGCTAAATAAGGCAAAATTTTAGGGGTAGCGTAATCAGGGAATAGACATGCACGGCGCCTTCCCTACATTCTAACCCTTCTTGTTTCGTGTCGAACCTCAGCGGTTCGTCTTTAAGCTTCAGGATATTGCGCCTGCAACTCTTCCAAACTTTAGGAGAGCTCTTTCCTCTCTTTTCACCGCAGTTGCTTCCCTATCAGCTCTTGCGAACAGTGAGTACTATCTCTGTGCTTCTTACCGGGCCATCGCAGATGGCCCTGCCCCATTCTTTTCTTCATTTTCTTTTTATTGCCCGATTCACTCGCAGCCATCGCAGGGCGAGGAATTCGGGCATTTCGCGTCGCTGGCATAGAGTCAAAGAGCTGTGCTCAGTGCGAAACGGTGGATGACGTCTTATGAGATGACTTTTGCTTTTTTTTCCTAACTCACCACGCTCGTAGTTGCGAAGAGAAATCAATTTACAACGAAGCTGGATGCTGCCACTACGATCGAATATTCGTTTTCGCACATAAAAGAAATCTCGCAATAGGGGGGGGGGGGGGGGGGGGGGCTAATAGCTACGCGGTCGATCGCCGGAGTAGCTTGTTGGCGCCGAGAGTTTCTCTCAGAATTGGATTTAGAACATTTTGCAATTTATTTCAGGACCTGACTAAAACGGGAAAATATTTTCGTAATATTTCTCTCATGGTTGATATCATGAAGAGGGTACTTTTTGCATATTTTACTGCCTTAAATATATATATATATATATATATATATATATATATAATTAGCAATAACGTTTTGTGAGGTATTAGAGCCGAAAGTGCGGTATTAAAAACTGCACGGAATTCCCACATAATTATAATTGAGAACACAAATTGCAGGAACTAGCTTCTCGTTTTCAATACAGCACATGTGCCAGGTCCTCTGCTCTCTCCCTAGTTTTCGTTAACAATCATCTAACGGTTGATCTTAACGTTAGCGTGATACTTTTTGCAGATGACTGCATTAGGTATCGGAAACTATGTACAATAGATAATCATAAAGCCTTTAATGACGCACTATAAATATACAAACTATAATCAAATGGTGCGCTGGCCGCTGGGTGACCCTTGACGCTAGTAAGTTGGTTCTGATCACAATTTGTAGGAAGAAATGAAAAAACAAATACAAATTTCAGTGCAGTCAATGGAACGTACCGCTCACTGAAGTCGCAATATAATCCATGACTTCCCATCGGATTTTCACGTGGTTGAAATGAATTCAACAGATATAATATCACGCTTTGTTATTAGATGACGCCGCACACTGGTCTCTCATGAAACTAGACTACTAACCTACAAGGCTGCGATAATTTATTTCATTGAATATGGCAGAGAAGTTTGCTTTATTTGTAAATTATAATATTCAAGGTGCTACTTTACAATTCACTTGTACTATTCAATCAATCTGGAAGCACTTCAGAAAAAAACAATAAGGTACGCATATAACAAATACAACATAAGTGTTTTTCTTTATATTAATTATTCAAAACCAGAAGGAAAAAAATCATTTCCCACTTGTGATAAACTCGCGTGGCTAAAACTGATGCTTCAGTTGATTCATGAGCATCTAGACGCTACTAAATATATTTCTTCCTCCTTGTAAGCCATATTTCTTGAGTGGTTATTATTTCTAGTGATTTTTTTTTTAAATCAAATTTTCTCCACTAGCAACTAGGGAATGGACTAGCTTGAGTCCGTTCATTACTGGTAGTTACCTTATCATTGACAAACCTTTATTGCAGTTCAGATTATATTATCGTAATAGAAAATTATTTCCCGAGTTTCTATTTCGCTATTATTATACCCCGGCTTGTGTTTCCTGGTTCATTCATAAACCTTGTTTCATTTCGGCCCTGTTACATGAGGAAGGTCACAATACTTGTTCGGGTCTTTGAAATTTGTTTTATGAATAGCTCTCGTATACTACCTCCGTGCATCATTCCTCTAGCAGGATTATTTTCTTCAATTAATGTTTGCATAATCCTGCCCATAAGCTTATTCAACTAGCAATTTCTGTATTTGCGTCACGGCTTTGTTTGTTCAGTCTTGATATGTGTTCCTTTAACACGTTAATTGTAAGACTGTGATCTTGCTAAGCCAACTATGCCCTCCTGCAACAATACGAGTTGTAATTAGCAGTATGTAAAAGTGAATAAAAAGTAATGTCTCGGTCACTTTGAAAGAGAAAGACAGAGATACTCGATTTCAATGAAGCCTTGTGTGGCAGTCACGTGCGCGCAGCCAATTATTGCTTTACAAAGGGGCTTTATCGCTCACTTTGGAGAAGACAAAAGCGGCACCAGCCGATTTATTCTTTCCAGGTCATGCTATTGGGTGATAGCCTGCTTTGTCTCACTTGCGCTGATCATCCTGGTAGGCAGCGGGAGTTTTTTTTTTTCTCTGTCAGCTCCGTATTAGAGTTCGTTTCTATTGACTTGTTGTCTTCCTGAAAATAACAATTGAAGTTAGCCTACCAGGCTTTGCTTCGTACCTATTCTTCGGCGTAAATACCCTCTTCTTAAGGATGCGCCATTCGAGCGAAGCAAGCGGACTCCGAAGGGAGTTGCCATGAAAGAGGAAGTCATTTTATCTGGCGCCAATAGGCATATAAATGCTATCTTTCCGGCGTCCGTGCTCCATGCAGCCCAAAAAAATAAACAAATAAATAAAATGACCTATCGTGAGTTCAAGTCAAGTGAGATTGATTTGCAAAATAATTGGAGTGAATTTGTACTGGCCGCTAGGTAGCGAACATAGTTGGGATTTGTAAAATAAAATGTTTACAGCTTAGCATTTACGGATGTCCATGCGAGATGGTGCTCGCAATAAATTGCTTTGTGGAATGAGCGTGATTGGTACGAGCAGAAAGCATTTAGAATATATAATTTATCTGTCAGGCAACGTGATTAGTTATGGAAACCTCAACTTCTTTTGACTATGTAACGGCGCGGTTTTGTATCGTACGTAGGGGTATGAGCGAAGTAACCATTTACGCGAAAGGTACCCATATTCGCAATCAAAAGGCAGTAAAAAGGAGAGAACGTAACAAGGACCGAAATGTCTCGATTTCATCTTCTTTTTCGATTGTTTTACTCTGAAAGTTTAACTATTCTTTCTAGACCATTAAAAATGGTTGTTTACTGCGAGGATAATTTTTAATTTGTGTGCCTCTGTTTTCGTGACATCAGTCCTTCAAAGGAGTGTAGCGCGAATTTGACAACGTAAATCGTGGTTAATATATCCACTGTGAAAAGCCTGCAACATCACGCCAGTTGGATTTCGTTTCAGGCTCTCGTTATAATCTCGGTCATGCGTCACGTAAAATGTTAAACTCTAATAACAAAGTAGCAAGACAACGGTAATGGTGTTCATTTCATTGACTATTTTTTATGCTGTTTGCTCATTTTAGAAGGCTATCACAGAAAAAGGGCAAAACTAACGTGAAAAAAAAAAACAACAACAGAAAAATGCATGTACCCAAAGGCACAGGAAATGCTGAATAATTGGAAGTCACTTCCATCACGAAACAATCAAGCCTTTATTATGTCGTTGTGATAATATATCAAAGGAATGAATTTTGTATAAGAAGGAAAATCCGTAATGTCAAAATACACAACATAAATATCCAAAAGTAGAGCTCGCTAGCAAAACCGGCAAGAAATATCTTGCATGTTGAGAGTGAAAATAGGGGAGCAGTTCTTTGTTTCGATAGTAATACATGAAGTGATGGACTGCTAGCTGTATTACTTTGGTAATGTGCTCAAATTTATGTATGATTGGGGAGAAGTGACTACCAAAACAAGTTGCTTAAAGCATCTTAATGTAAATGTGTTTATGTATAAAAGTGTACCCAAAAAGAAACAGATCATTGATACTTCTGTTTCAGTACTTTTCTTCCGCAACTGAAACAAAACTACGAAGTTCGTGGAACTACCATGAAACATAGGAGTCTATCTTGCAGTCGCCCGCTGGTACCCAATAACCAAGGCAAGCGTTTATTTCTTACGAAGTAGAAGCAAAGAGGTTACTACTCTTGATTTTGAGTCTAACAAAAAGAACAGTTACCTGGTACGATTTCGATGGACGTTTAATTAGGTCGCGGCCGGACTCTTCTAGAATTTATTTATGAAGCATCAATCCTGCTTCAGGTTTAACGTCGTAGAAAATAAAAATATGGTCAGGTTACAACGTATGTTACCAATGCTTGACGCGGCTTTTGATAACGATGGAAGCGCCTGCGACGTCCAAGCTCATTAACCGTGGACGTCGCAAGCCTTGTGTACTTAGCTTCTGGGATTGTTTGAGTCTGTCTGGTTGCATTGTCACTGGTTTACACGAAGCCACCGAGCGGCACGGAGAAGGAAAGAATGCGCATTATGTTAAGCGGTTCTATTTGCTCTGCATTTTTGTGATAAACTAGCAGACCTGAAATCCGATTTATCATGTGTGTTTGATCGCCTGCAAGGACTGCTTTTGCTTGCTTCCTTTTGTGATTGTCATATGTTTCGTCTTCTGGAGGCGACACAACAACTTTTTTTTTTTTTCATTTCATAGTTTTGTGCAGCGTTACATGTAAGAAAAAAGTAATCTCGACAGCCTCGATAGGTGACTCGTTGGAACGACAGTGAAGCCACCGATTTTCGCCACTGCTAGCGACGTTGGTTGGTTTGTGGTTGGTTTGTGGGGTTTAACGTCCCAAAGCGACTCAGGCTATGAGAGACGCCGTAGTGGAGGACTCCGGGAATTTCGACCACCTGGGGTTCTTTAACGTGCACTGACATCGCACAGCACACGGGCGCCTTGCTTTTCGCCTCCATCGAAAAGCGGCCGCCAAGGCCGGGATTCGATCCCGCTTCCTTGGGAACAGTAGTCGAGCGCCGTAACCACTGCGCCACCCCGGCGGGGGCTAGCGACGTGTGCGGCGCAAAAGTTATTGATAGTGGTTTTCTCCGGCAGTTCCTTATGTAAATCTTTCCGCTATACTTAACGCAATAATGCATATAACTGAGCTGCAATCTAAACCGCGCAATTAGAAGACGCGACTTTATGGGCCACACGAGTCACAGGCATTTTACTGTTCTGATATTTTTGTTTGTTTCCATTTTTTTTTTTTAAAACCAACTTGCTTATGACAGCGGACTTAGTCACCTCACTTATAGCACCAGCCATAGCCCCAGGACGTCTGAGCTAAGCAGCTAAATTTTTTCTTAGCCCATAATTTTTTGTTATGTGGGGGAGGGGGGAGGAAGGGCGGCGCCCACCATTCCCCGCCTTCGCTTGGCGCCGTCTCTGATTGGCACCAAGCAAAACTGCGACAACGTTTCTAAATGAGATCACTCACGTAAGCGACATTGTTCTTTGCAGAAGCTCAGGAAAGAAAAAGACATTATGAGTTGTTGATGCCACACAAGATTTCCGTATGGAATCATGTATGCAGTATACGCACTCGCGATTTGTTTTGGCTCATTAGAAGGGGCTTGCAATCCGCGTGGGCGCCTATCAAATTAAATAATTTCAAAGTTTATTTGTCTCTCAAGGAGACAAGGGGGTAACGGGTAAAAGCCACTTACTTGAGTGCGGCTTGACAAAGTCCGACCTCCTCTATGTACAGTTTCTGGTTATCTCACAATGTATTTGCGAAAGCCAAATAGTCCGCATTGCAAGTATGAAACATATCTCCAGTACTTCCGCCACGTTTTCGTCGTCTTCGTCGCTACTTTCAATAGCCAAGCCACGAGAGCTAACTCGGTTTCCGTTTGCATGATGAAATCGAGGGCATGCCACTTAAAGATATGCAACACACTTTTAGCTGATTTTGCTCTCGTGATCTACATATCAAAAACTGCTTGCTTTTTTTCCCTCTCGCATTGTCTTATCGGTATAATAAAACAGCTACGTTGTTGTGGGCGCTGGCCTCCAGCGTATTATGGTGGCTTGTTGTGGAGAGCTAACAAAGCCTTATGATAATTGTGAAAAGGAGCTCCCACCTTCCACTTTAGTCTGCGTTCGCCGTCTCAAGATAAAGCGAACGGAGAGATTGATTTCAGTTCTGTTCGTAGCTCTCCTGTGAGAGCCAACTTTCTGCCCCTGCCATTAACGCAAATGGAAACTTCTTAGAAGCCAATATTTTCACAGACAGTGTTTGCATTCGTCCCGGCTCCTGTTCGACGCGCCACGGAAGCACATCTCTTTTCTTTTGATGTACGCTAACTTCATTCGAACTGGCGCTGATGTCATTTATATAAAAAAATAACGCGAAATTCTCGTCATTTCTCTGTAATAAAAAAAAAAATGGCATTACATTTATAGCACAGCAGCTGTTGCTATGTCCAATGGATTCTTCTCAGTGCTTTTCGTCGACCCGTCTTTAGAAATTGTCGACGCTGTCTTCTAATGTAAACTTCGTCTGTTGACCTCATTTCGCCGCAGCAGTTTCAATGGAGCTAAATAATGTTGCCGGCACATGGTTCTGGGCATCATTTAACCTTTTCTTTATCGAGGCTTGCCTCAGACCTCGGCAGAGTTGTAATGCGTGCAGTGGAAGGACTGCGCTCCTTAGGCACTGTAGCTTGCCCATATTAACACGATAACGTTAAGATCCCCGTGTCGTAGTAAAACCGGTGTCAGCGTTGTGGTTGCAACGCAAAAAACAGGAAAAACTAAGGGAACAATAAAAGTTCTGCATAAACCAGTGGAGTCGAACACAGTTACTTAGCAGTGCGAGGCGAGCACGCAACCACTCCGCCACAGAACCTTTTTTTTTATTTATTGCTGACTTTGACATTTGAAAGTGAAATCAGAAATACACTGCATAAAACGCGTAAGGCAGGCTTTGGCAAACACGGATTAAAATTCTATCAGCGACACCAAAACATCAAGCAAGGTAATCCATTCTGGTGGATCAGGGAGTGCTCGGTGACACTCTCTTAGTGAAGCGACACTTTCAACAAAATGCTCGCGAACAGGACGCACGACAAGATCAGCATGTTCAAATTGCATCCTCGTTTTCCATATTGAGTGCAGGCCCAGAAGCATAATCAAATCATATGGTATATCCTGTGATGTTTCTATCGGCAAGAGCCTTATTCCATATGGATCGAGTGGTAACTGTTTCTTAAGCGTGCGCTGTAAAACATCCCAGTGAAATATTGGGTCCCAGCAGTCAAGAAAAACATGCTCTATTGTTTCAGGCTTTTTGCATAAAAAACAATTGGTAGTCCAGGGTATGAAGATGCCTTTGCTATGAAGCCATGTCTTAACGGGTAGCGTGTTAGTGTGCAATTTAAAGAAAAAGTTTTGACTGAAGATATTACCGATATTCTTTTAACTCTTTTAAGGACGTCTTGTCCGGGGCCTCACGGTATGGCAAACGGTACAATGGCTGGGGAAGCATGATGTCCGTAGGGCTTTTCTCCGTATAAGGGTGGACCTAGTGTATGTATTGCCTTATGACTGTCAGCAAATATTTAGGTGAGTCATTAGAAAGAAACTAATTACGGAAGCAATAGCTATGCGAGTAGCAAAAAACATTCCTGCTTTGCTTACCTGCAATATGCGGCGCCCACTGGAAAATTCCTTCAATTACACGGCGCGAACCGCCGTCAGAACCAAAGGTTTATACATCCATCCATCGTCTTCAAAGCATTGGGGTTTAAACGCTGTCGCGTTGAACTCTTAAACGCGATACTTAAGCCTCGTCCATATTTTTTTCAGCATCAAAAACAGGGGTGTCTGCATCTCGTGTTACCCACTTCCTCCTTACTGCGAACTTTCTCTTCTTTTGAAGAGTATAAGTTTATGGGCTCTATGCTTGGCGCTTCCGTTGGTTTCGAAAATAGTTCAGAAAGGAGCCAACATGCTTTTACTGTGGGCTCGAAGGAGAGAGACGTCGAGATGCAGTGCACCGCAGGTCGGGTAACTTGCCTAGACTACTCCCGCGATAACATCCATGCGCCACCAGAAAGGTCGCTTTACTTTCTAGGCGAAGGGCCAACCATTGCTTTCCCATTCGTATAGGCCGTACTGGGCTCTAATCGTTGGCCGTTTATATAAGGCTCAGTTTGAGTGCCTAAATCTGCTACCAGCTACTGATGAAATTCGCTAACTGATTCTTTTATCCCCGGTGTTTGCGCGAGTAATGGCACAATTAAACAAGAAATATAAAGCACACGTCTGCTCCATGTTGAAGCTTTGTAAGTGTATTAAAAGGAGACAGCTGATCTGCGCTTTTGTTACCTAATAAAGGCATGGCTTGGCCTCGCCTATATAGTTTAATACCCAAAAGAAAACCAGGCTATGATGAACGTCACAGTAAAACGCTCCAGATACTGTGACCACCGGACGTCTTTAACGTACACTGACATCGCACAGAGCACCACGCATCGCTTTAGCGCATCCGGATCAAGGGGAGGTCGCTTTGTTTAGGACGTAGGTAAACAGCTTGCAAATGGAATGAGTGCAGGCCCTACATTAATGCGCCAGCATTATATATTCTATTATTCGAAAAGCCAGCTATTGGCTTGTTGGTTTCCGAAAGATGGCAAGAAAATACGTCGTAAGCGGCCGCATGCTGTAAATGCTATGAATTCATTCCTCGTGACACAGACACATCCCTACTGTTGGCACCACCACTTCAGACTATCGTAACATCTCGCTTGTCTGTATGCCAGTTCTGTCAAGCAAGCCGGTCACAAATAATATATACATATACATACATACATATATATATATATATATATATATATATATATATATATATATATATATATATATATATATATATATATAGGCTTTTTGAGATATGAGGATGGGGCTGCAGCACCTAATAACATTATTTTGGTGGAAATGGTGCAATGGCGCATGGTGCAAATTCTACTGCTGGGCCGGAATCGACTGCTGTATACCTGGAAGCACACTCCCTCGATTCAGTGACGGAGCAGAAAGTCTGCATACGATTTTCATGTGGCAATAGCTACTGCACTCGGTTTTGCTTCAATGACTGCAGATTTTCATCCCGCCCAGTTCAGAGCGATGTCTTCACGCCGGTGGCTTCCAGGCAACACGCTACGCTTTCCCGTGCGCCGACTAAAGTCCCGTCTGAGGTCATCCTCAGTCGGTACTTTTCCTATTTTTTTTTCTGCAACTATCGGTGTAAAGTACCGACTATGGACGCAGTCCATGACAGTCAACGACCAACGTAATCTTTCACGAGCGGCAGGTTGTAAAATGCTATGCGGCTCTGCCCAACCCTTCGCGAAGCAAATAAGTAAATTATGCCCATGCCGGAAAGATGAGTTGCGGTACAAGCGTGCTTTTCTATTTTAGAGCAGGAAGTCGTCGCGAAATTATACTAAGTAAGCGAGGTTTTGTAATGTTTACTGTTGTGCCTTCTTAACTGGAACCACTGCATGTGCAGTACATCATCCATGTTTCTCGAACAGCTCAGGCTCCTGCTAATGACACGACTCTCGCTCTATGTTTCACTGCTCGCACGCTCTGCGTGCTAAAGCGATCACGTTGCGTATATGACCATCAGATCGCACTGATAGTGAGCAGTGGCGTGGACGGTAGGATACCATTACATTCGCAAGCTCATAGCAATAGAGCCACATACATAACAATTTCGGCCGGCGCTAGACAAAAGCGTCACGTATGGTCGGAATAGACAAGCACCACTTTGCTAAACAGGATCCACCGAGAAGCGGGTTGCTGCTTCGTCGTTTCGCTGTTCTGGTCAAGCGCTTGCCCAAACAAGTCATTCGGGGCTGGATTTCACTCGCTCCACGCACGAGTGCATCGAGCACGTCCAGTTTCTAAAGCCCCGCGGTGATTCTTTCAGCACGATTTAGCAAGCGATGCTACTCGGATAACACAGTACCAGTGGGAAGATTCGTCTGCTGCTATTTGGCAGCGGCGTAATCCTCATCCCTTGTATGGGAATGACATATGGCACTAAAATGTTCTAGCGTGCGCAGCTCATGTCGACGCAACAGAAGAAATGATTAAAACCATCAAACCTAGTTATCTGTTTGGCCGTATACACTTCGCGCGAAGAATCACTTGCATTCTCTGCTTTAGGTGCATTCTTGCTGCTCTCTTGTCATGCAAAAAAGAGTGAGAAAAAATGCACCGTGGGTGAAGAGTTCCAATATCCAGCAACAGTTAAAAAACGCAAAAGAGATTGTCGCTTTACTCTAGCCATCTTTTATAATTCGTATAATTCAGACAAGTTGCGCAGACGTTTATTTCCATAAAAACTGATATCGACAGATTGTCAGCCTTTTATCTAGGAAAGCAATCTTTAGAACACAACAGTTATCTCATTCAGCATCCTGAAAAAACAAAAAAAAAACAAAGAAAAAAACAGACGACGCTGTGAAACATTAGAGCAAAGTTTACATAAGGAAAGCTGAATCTTTAGAACACAACAGTTATCTCATTCAGCATCCTCATAAATCCAGAGGACACTGTGAAACATTCGCGCAAAGTTTTCAAAAGTCCTTGGAACAAAAAAAGACGGAGTACGAACTTTCTCAGCCTGACTCCCTTCCTCTTTAGTAATAAACAAGAGTCACGCTTATTCCCAGCCGTATTACAAAATACTCGGCGCTGATTCCCTTTGGGAAATGCGCCGAGGTAGCGATGCATGCGCAACGCGACTGCAGAGGTGCGGCCTCCTGTCGTCAGGTGGCGTTACTGCGGACTTCTTTATCGGCCGTCTCACGCGGGCTGCTGTCCCTCGAGGCGATGGATCGTCCGGGCGATGCCAGGAGCTGCATTAACGCGTGTCTCCATTAGCATCGAGGCTGTGTCGGCTTTTCATCGCAGCCCCGTGGGAGTTAGTGCATTGTTCACGTGGTTCCAAAAAGGTTGCCGCCCTGCGCGAACTTTCCTTAGCGCACAAAAGAGGCTGGAAACAACATGCGAAGGCGACGCTGATGAACGGCAAAGTACAAAACATGAATGACTGATACGGGTGACTTGTGAAAGTGTTCTTCGATGCTAAGAACGAAACGCCCGACAACAAAAGGGGCCACTTATGACTGTGGCAGAAAAATAGTTGATGCAGATGACGCAGGCTTTGTTGGTGCACTCTGCACTTTATGAGCAAGGCAAGTAAAGTTCTCTCTGACTTTGCCCGAAAGTTTTCGTGTCTTTGTCCTTAATGGCTTGCTCAGCCTAACAGCAGCTGTTGTTCCTATTGTTCGGTAGACGGAATGGGTTAAAAGCCGCGTCACCTGGTTTGTAGACAAGCTTTTCAAAGTACCTCTTGGGAGCCAAAGGCTTTTAAGAGCAAAACAAAGCGTTACACTACATTAGCTAACTGAACCAACGGGGCGGGAAGCAGACATGCATCTTTCATGTCCGCGAAGCTGCTTGTTGCATTCCGGTCCTCTGGCCCCTGATTGTTTACAGCTTTTTTATGCTCTCCTCTGTGTGATAGAGAGGAGTGGGTACAATGAGATAGCTGCATGTCTTTGGGGTCACGCGCTTCTTCTATCTTCGTGCTGAGGCTGAGAGGTTTATTACATTTATATTTGCAAATTTATGAATTTATGCTCTTGAAGATAGAGCGGGAAAACAGTAGCTCCGTAGCAGCATTCACTTACGGGACAGCCGCACTTCGCGTCACCAATAGAGATGCAGTGACAGGAATAACCATAATGTCGTCCTAGGCGTTCCGATGATGCGGTCATATAACAGGGCTCGTTTGCGTTCGACATTATGGGCAATATTTAACCATTACTATCATTACTTACGAGGCGGTCACTTCGAATAGATATTTAAAGGGAGACGGACTTGCTTTTTAACAAGTGGCCGCATTATGACAGGGAAAAGTCCACGCGCTCACAAGAATAAATGGTGCTGTTGACTAAAATTTTGAATATTGCCAACGCGAATTATCCATCATTAAGAAAACTGCTTGGAACAGAACAGGAACAGGAGAAAGGAACAGCGTAGTTATAATAGACTAAGTGTGGATACTGTGTTCTCCTGCATACTGTATACTGGGCGACAGTGACTATGCTACTAGCAGCAGCAGGCCCAATATTGTTCCGGATGCGCGGATTCTCGTAAAACGACCCCTCTACAAAGTACTGCTTACGTGTAGTCATTTCGGGTCAAACTGCCTAGGCCTCTTTATCATACAGCTAGCTTGCAAAAGGCGGCTGCATCCAACTTGGTCCTCCACTTTTAACACGCGGTCGGTAATGTCTCCGAAGTGCTCCAGAAGGCAACACTACTCGGCTTTCTTTCCACGCTCTGCCACCACTGCGGCAGTTTTAAGGTCTTCGATAGACTAGAGTGCACTGCAGCCTACACGCGGGCTTTTGTGGGCAGGTGTTTCTGTACAAAAATAATATTAATAAAACAGTCTCTATTTGGTCTTAACGTGTTTCAGCCCCACACTATAATTCTATCTAGCTAGATGTACAGTGGTGCAATTTGGACTTGTAACTAAGGTTACCTTGAAAAATCAATAAAAAATAAGTCGCAGTGAAAATGGGACGCTGTTATACACCCGCATTGCAACCCCCGACTCATTCCATATTTTTTTCTTTGCAACTTGTTTTAGCTTAAAAAGGGAAGCGTACTGCCGAAAATAAATGCCACCTGCTTCTGGAGTCCACTATTATGCAAGTGAGCGGCATAGCGTTCGGTGTTACCAGTGTCGCTCGCACTTGTTGGCTGCTGCATGTGTTACACTATTTAGAGTCAGCCGCAATATCACGAGCAAGAAAAAAGAAAAAAAAAACGATGTGCCACCTTTGTTTTCAATACACCGAAGAGAGTCCGAACTGTTGCTTTTTTGCCGATATTGATATTGCGATGCTTCTTTTGAACAATCAAACGGCCTTAACGACGCTGTCTGACCAGTTTAACTCAGTGCGATGTGCTGACCGTACTACATACCTATCACGGTTCTAGCCGTGAACGGTTTTTGCTAGCATTAAGCAGGTAGCACTTTCGAATGGCAGGAATTCGCAAGCTTGACTCCGAGCACGTGCTGTGAGAATTCGTGACCCCGCTAAAGAAGCTCTTACGATCCGGCCTTCTCCTTTGCAGGCCTCTCCCTAAGTCCTGGATCCATTCGCTCACAATTGAAGGCTAACGCAACGAGCGTGCCGGGTATGAAGCATCGCCCCATTACGCACAACGTGTCTGGGCTGCACATTTCACACTTCGACGAGCTTCATTATTCTGCGCAACACCCTCTTTAACAGGAGAAATCTAAAGTCCGCCTCGCATTCGGCAAGTAGCAGATTTCCTTTGTCACAGAGCAGATTTTCTGATCAAATCTACTGCTTCACCCCATTCCACAACCTGAGCGGAGCACGTCTACGGGTGCCACCCTAAGTGTCCTTTAAGTATTGCTGTTTGAACCTATGCACAGAACATCGTTCGTACGCGCGTATTTTTCCGCTGCCTTCGCGTATACGCTCTCGGCGCTCGATCGCACGCGGTAGCCTTCACGGTGAGCCGTAACAAAAATAGCGCAATTGGAAGTAGTTTATTGCCTTCCAAAGTTTCTTTAATGCCACGGTGACAATAAAAAGAATTTCAAGTATATATTACTTTAAGTTGGGTTGCTCTGGTGGGTGGCATACGTCAAAATTACAGCTGTCAGATACAAGGTAGCGGACTCCTGTAAGCACCCCAGAGAAAGAATTACCCTTGTGTTGACGAAAATAGTTGGCGAGGCTTTTTCCACTTCAGTGCCGATTCTTCAAATATAACTATATAATAACGCTTTGTAGGCCAGCATTAGTGTTACTATAAGGTATGCAAGTATGAGACAAGGTCTAAATTTCTAACTTTACCCCGCGATCAGTACAGAGACGAATTGAATAAAGTTGATTGTAATAAATAGGGGCGCACTGAAGACAACAAAGTAGTGTTAAGGCTGCTAAATGGATTTGAGCTTTCGGAGATAAATAACACTAGCCTAAGTCCGTCCTTTAGTAGCGCTCAACGCCGCAAGTGTAGAGTCAACGTTCAGGTTATAAAGCTGACACGCCACGTTTAGCTCCTTCACTAGCAGCTTCATCACGTTATAATTGTTTTTGTTTTGGATTTATCTACAATCCTGACAAGAGTCTATGCCGACCTGGTCTTACAAAAAAAAAAAAAAAGCACAAAGAACTACTGTTTTATTTACGTCTATTTACGCGACCAAAAGATGTTTTCTTGTAATGTAAAGGTGAGATAGCGCGGAATGTTTCACTGTTCGCCGTTCTGGAACTGCCACAAAGCTACAGACGCCATACGCGTCTCCTGTCGCAGGCTTATATCGCGCGCCTGCGCTGAAAAGTACTGCCTGCTTGTTGTCGCAACAAACGTCGTCGACTATGCATGCTCACTGAGGCAAGGTTTCTGCGCCGGCTGCGTCCCCCGACACGGCCTTTCAGCTCTCTCCTGCTGCTCTTCCTCTCTTGCGGTCGAGCTCAAAGGCGAAGTTATTCAACAGTAATCGTGAGCATGCAGCGCGACTTGGATCTCGGCAACTTTCCTCACTTCTTTGAGGACTTATGAAAGGACACCCTTTCCTCTGCCTGTTAGGACGAGAGGACCTTTGCGCAAGACTTTCCAGTGTTTTCGTTAACGTTTTGTCACTGCTTTCTCTCTCTCTCTCTCTGAGCGAAATTGTGTTCAAACTGCTTCCTAACAAAGAACGGCAGGGTGACTCTTTTCGAAAGCAGTGAGTGTTTGTGGTCCGCCCGCACGATTTTTTGCTCCTTGTCTTGGTGTTTCATTCGTGGCTGTCTTTCCGTGGAATTCGTGGCAAATAAGCGTTAGTTTGCTCGGGCAAGCAGTGCCGGTGTTTGCAAACTTTCTTTCCGCAATCATGAGCAGAGAACTCAGTTTTTTTTTTTTTAACACAAACATAGTAGTGAAAGATTTGAGCTGTAAAAGTGTACACAGAAACGCTGCGCTTTCACGACTGAATGCCAAGCGAATTTTTTTGTAAGAACTTTCGGTGCACCGGAAGTTCTTTATCATAACGTAAAGTAAGGTAAAGGACTAAAAACCCGTGAACGGTTACAAACAACTTTTTCGAAATGGTTCTCATCCATCTTCTACACCATGCAAGCATATGCATACGCGTCGCCAGCACAGTTGATTCACGATGTTTGAGATTCTCCTTTCCGCTTCAGCGGCTGCTGAACACTTCGCATGGAACGCGGTTAGTCTGAATAAATTTAATACTGTTTCCTACGGGCACTGGTGCACCACGCTGTAAAGGGCGCACAGGAGATTTTCACCACAGAGGTTCTCAAAATTACGTGGGAAGAAAAGAAGGGGTGGAATCATTCATCCTCTGCACGACGCTGAGATAGTCCAGTTAGTGCGGTGTGTTTTTATGTGAGAAATTAAGAACGCGAAGACGACGGCGTTCGAATGGGCTTGAAGATTGTAATCCAAGGACATATGTTTTGCGAACATCTCATGCAACTCCTCCATCAGGTCATCAAAATGGTTCTGAAGGGATTTGACGGTACAGTATTGCTTCTTTATCATTTGCAATATGAAGATATGATTTAATTATTTTATATTCATCATGAAACCAAAGCATCACTCACAAAAATATTAATAGAAATAAACTTTGCATATACAGCACTATGAGGCTACAATGAATCAAAACATATAGGAAGAAGTTGTGCGAACACATTAACTCAGTAGGTAAGGTAAAGCTATTTCTTCAAAACCAACGCCATCACGAGCCAAAAAGGCATGTGATTGTGCGCACTAATAAAATGAGTTGGTGAGCGCAACATAACGGCAAAGGCTGCGGTTGTTAGTGTAGCGAGTAGGTCGTTGGGACTGAAAACTTAAATATTGAACAGGTTTCATATTATTTTACTAATGTGCAATGAGGAACGAAATCCTTTTTGCAAACAATTTCATGCTTTCTGAAGGGATATCTTATTGCTAGCCAGTAGAAAAAAGGAGATGTAGAGCTGCGGTATACAGTAATGATGGCTTTTCTATGGACGATTTTAGGTTTTTACACGTCTATATTTAAGAGCAACTCACATGCAACACAAGCATACTTGAGGTTTGTAAGGATTGCTTAGTTGAAAGGAAGCAGCATAGTTTCACATGGAATGTTTTTTAATTTGTGCTTCAGAAAATAAAGGCTCCTCGACAGACGAGCAAATATTGTTAATGTAAATCGACCACGGCAGACGATCTGCAATGGTTACCACCAAATATTTGTACTGGCCTAACTTGACCACTATATAGCTTTTAAGTGCGCATATATAACCGCGATACATTTTCATTTTAAACTAAAAAATAATAGATTTATTACTGTTTATTTCCATACAACAGAACTCGCACCACGGGCGAAAAACATTCGGATGTGATTACAAGCATTGTTTGACTGATGCGCTACTCATGTTTTGAAATGCATGCAGTCATTTGCAAATAGTCGAATATTATTTTGGACCTAATTACGGAGGCAACCAAGTCGTTGATATAACAAATAATAAGGTTGTTGTATGTACGTTGCCGCTGGTCGCTCCATAGTTATAATGGGTAAATTAGAAGAACGAGATGTTTTTTTTTTTTTTTTTTTTTTTTACGCCAATGAACGTTTTTTTTTTTTTGTTTAAAATGAGAGAGTGAATCCGCTTGACATTTAGTATCGGAAGAACTTAAGGCTGGAGTTTAAATTTGAGCTTACTGTGAGTGACGCGATCAAGAAAGCCTTGCCAAAATGTAAACTATTGACGTCAGCATCTTCGGCGTTATCAGTGAATGAAGTGAATATTTGTGAACAGAAGTTAGTAGCTGGGTAACTGTACATAAACATTTCTCAAAACAAGGCTGAATGAGAAAATCTTTTTTTTTTTTTTGGCAAATTATGATAATACAGGTTTAGATCATATATGCTGCATAAGGTTACAAGCTTGCATATAGCGACCGGCATGTTAGAAGGGCCGGCTCATCGTAATGCAGGCTGAGGAAGCAAACGCTTACTGCAATTATGACGCCTGGCAAAATTAGTTATTGTTACATCTCGGCATTTTAAACATGTAATTCCATTCAGTATAATAAATGGTTTTTATTCTTCTTTTTTATTTTTAATTGGTCTTCATGCGGTACATATGAAACGTCTCAATAGAATTCTACAGAAGGAGGTCCAAATGTATTACCCGGAAGGGGGCCTCCTGCATGTAAATGAGTCTATTGACATCAAAGGTAAGACAGCAAAACAAAAGAGGCAAAAGGAGTGAACAGAAAGAACTTTTTTTTTTTTCAAGAAATGGAAGAAAACAATTTGCTGTTATCACACACATAGCGAAGTATACAAATCAAATGTATACAATAATAGCAGAGTCATCAATACCATTGGTAAGGAATAACAAAAACAAAGGGATGTTATCAGTGGTACGTACAGGACTACAATATAAAAATCTCATGAAGCCATATTATTCGCAACAGGGTATAATATATCAGATAGTAGCATCAGATAGGACTATACTCACTACGATAACGTAGATAGCAAGTAGCGATTTAATTACTGATGAAATGAGCGTTACGTGCGTAATAATTTCAACTTAGCGCGTAAAGAAGTTTAGATGAATATCGGTGAAAGAACACTAGTTGCGTACCATAATTATTACGAATGTTTCGAAGAGCTAGGTTAGCGTCTTCTGAAAGTCTTGTTTTGTTTGTGTTTCAGAGATGAAGCTGATTAAAACAATTTTGTTTAAGTTAATAATTACGAGCGCCTTATATAAATGGTGCTAAATTAAGCTTGAGTTGAAGGACGAAAGGAATATTATTTAGTTTACTGTATCTATGTGATGTACTCGATCTGATTGGGGCTTAGTGATTATTCGGATGGCTGAGTTAGCACATGAAGAAGACTTGAAAGGTGCTTGTTGTGTTTCCCCACGATGATAAGCAATAAATGAGATGGCTATGTATTAAAGGTATAACAAAGAGAGAAGAGAACTTGAAGTTGAAAGTAATGATGTGTTCTAATCAATGCACAAATTCTAAAGACAGTTTTAGACGCTACAGATGGAATATGGGAGCCGAAGTTCAAGTTAGTGCCAAGGGCAATCCCAAGAAAAGTGGCGCTATCTGATGCATAAGTAACGTGGCTATTAAAATTAACATGTGAGGTTACTGATAATTTTTAAATAATCTTGAATAAGTTTTCTGTTTCTCTTCTGTTATTACCATTGTTAAAGAATGGTAGTAACTACGTTTGGCTCCTTTTAGCACGGCAGATAAGTGACGAGAAGAAGTTTTGAATAGTTTTAAAAGAGTCTTGCAAAACGGTTGAGATTTCAGTTTTGTATAGAGGTTATTTTGAGCATTCAACATAGAATACCTTTCTTTATCTCAGGGTTTCATAGGACAGAAAATCATTTCACTAGGAGAAACAGTAGAACAAGAATGAACAATAGAAATATGTTTTGGAAAAATTTTGTTGTATGCTGTATTAGCGTTAAATTCATATAGAATATCAGTTTAGTCAGCATGTGATATACCGTCACTATATTTGTTGCTGTCAAATGATTTTTAACGCGTTTCCTGCAACTCTAGCGGTTAACGTTCTCAAGAAATAGAGACATGATGAAGATCTGCTATGCGGCAATCAAGAACCTCCGCATACTGAAATGTTGGGATCGTTCATAGTGTAATTAATGAGCGTGTTTGAGCCCTGTGGAATGGACCTCGTTGGAACGGCTAGTAAAAATTCCAGAACATTGCCAAGAAAGAAGTTTGTATTTTCTGGACAAGTTTTCCCACTGCTGCAACGCGGACTGGAAAAGATTTTACTGCCTGTTTAAGCTTTTTCTTTCGGAGCACGTGTTCTCTTGTGTTCTCTTTACAAAACCAGCGATGCAAGACAAAATGAAGTTGGACGTTTTAAAATAGCGTCCATAAAGGGCCTTTCAAAGCTGTTTTCTTTTCGATGTGTAATTCGGTCTGAATATACGACTTTTTAGTATACGGTATAGCCAGAGGAAAAGATGTAGAGCCAATCTTACGGTCCCATAAGCCATGAAGATGTCAAGGGATCGGGATGTCTATTAAAATGAATCATATGTAGCCCCTCATACATGCAAGTTGGCCGGCGGCTCTGATCAGCGTCGCCATTTTTACAGGCAGCCGCATCAAGCCGAACGTTGCAAGTCGTATACGTGCACGCGCTTTTAAGAACGCAACTGTCATATACTCATAATCCCGGAGGAAGGAGAATGGGGGTCTGAAAGCCTTTAAAGTCGAGGAACTCTACAAATCACCAGATCACTTGCGTTTATGACGCTTGTGATCATGTTTGCGAGGGAGCGCGTATCTATATTTGGGACATTGCTCTTCCTTTCTTTAATTTCCTTTTCCTCGAGGTTGGTTTGGTTTCCGGCTCGTTGACCTTATTTCTCATCCCGCGACCTGCTCCCGCCGAATGACGCGAGAGAAGGAGAGTCGAATCAACGGCTTTGGCTTCGTTGACTCCTGTTTGTTACTCCCTGCTCGACGTGCGCCGCGGAGAGCGCTCAAGCGGCGGGCCCAGTGTTTTGCGTACTATTCCTGATCCGATTGAATGCCGGAGTCAGGAGAATGGTTTCGCTCTCTCACAGGTCCCGCACTTAGGCTCAGATAATAAGCCAGCCGATTTGCAGTTTCAATAAGCCGGTTTATTGAGCTACTGGGCGAAATGGCCCCGATATTAAGAGTCTTCATCATAACAGGGCTTGCCGCCTCTATTTACTTAAGCGAATGATGGCCTTCTACATTCATATTAAGCGCGCTTGTGATGCCTTCTTTTATAGGTATATGCGCTGATCTACCAGAGTCGACCTCTCGGTGGTGCACTGCTGTTTTAATCTGAAATATATCAGGACTTGTTTGCTTGTTGCACGTTTGCTTGTTGAAGTTATTTCATCCAACCACTATATAGGAAAATGGTTCAGAGGGGGAGAAGTTACGTTTATCTCAGGACGGTGTACTGTACCATTTAATGCCTTGATTGTGCGCGAGTGAGACCCCTTCAGTGTTGTGTTGGAAAGAACGCCGCACCACACAGCATACAGAAGCAGACGCAGCACAGTAGGCCAGTAGGCACCAGCGGCGTTTCAAATTCGCTTACAGGAAAGAAAAGGCGCAGTATCTGCCACAAACTTTAGCCAGTAGCCAACATTAGCCAGTAGCCAAGTCACTAGTAGTCAGAAGTGACAATGCGGCGGTCTCGCACTGCGCATGCAAGGCGTCCATGGCAAGCTTTCACATATAAAGCTGAAACCGTAGAGTAAACTACTATGTACAAAAGCCATGTCTTTACTGTCAAGCCGAACCTAACCGTAGCCATGCAGATAGCTCTCACGTAACTCCAGGTTTAACCACAAGCTAAACAAATCCTAATGTTTCATTCTTAACCCACGAAACCCACCATGTATCATTTGACTCCAACAAATACGCTAGGAGCAGTGACGTGCAAACTCTAGGCCCCGGAGGTACCGTCTTTGCCAAAAGTAACCGGGCTGCTCCGAAGGCTGCCGGAGCAAGCGCGCGGCCGTGTGGCGGCGTTGCGCTCGCTGTGGCTTATCGGTGTTCGTCAGCTCCTAAGTACAACAGCTGATGTAACTTCGCACCCTCACTCTCGCCCGTTGGATGATAAAAACTAGGCGCGTATGATGTGCGGGCTGCGGTTTCACGCGTGGGAAGCCTGGTTGTGACCAGCGAGGGCGCTCAGTATTGCGACGCTTCTACGCGACGCGGAACCCTCTACACGACGCAACGCGCGCGCTTCATTGGCGCTGCGCTGAGTCTACAAAGATGTGCACCGATTTCTATATTCTCTCTTCTCTTAATCAATACTCTAACACATGGCTTTGATGCTGTAACCACTCAACACTATTCTACATCTCGAGGGTCTTAGTGGTAAACCACCTCAGCAACGAGCATCACACGCACCGTTCGAGCAGTGACAGGTAGCGCTGACCAGCAGGGACGTAGAAAGTCAGCGCAAGTCGTCTACTCTATTAATCATTCAAGCCCATGCTGAATTAAAGGCTATCAATCAACTAGTCAATCAAGTAGTTTTATTATTTTTTTAGTTAATGAACTTACTTTCCATTACATTTCATACCGATGTTTCATATTTGCTTACTTATTGAAAACTTGTTTCACGTCTCACGACACTCGCCGGAGGCAGACGATGGCGTGTATGCATACATGGCGAAATTACTTTTGAAAAGGAATTTAAACATTACTAACTTGCTGAACATCGCAGAAATGTAACTAAATTGCAGTACTGCTTGCTGCACCGCGAAAAGATATTGAAACTACATTTACTTCTGCTGAGTAGATCCATTGCTTTTATATTACTATGTACTTTTCATCCATGTAAAAACTAATCAAAGCTTTAACGAGAACATCTTTGTCGGAAATCCGCCTGGTTGGGTTTTTAACAAAAGTCCAGAAAACACTAGCACCAACTAAAAGCATTTGATAACTCAAAGCTATTAAGGAAAATAACTTTTCTCCACAAGCGACGTACACATTCTTTAGTCTTGACGCCAAATTCTGTCCCAGACAATTATTCCCTCCGACTTTTCTACAGTACTTGCCATTACAAAAATTAGCCAACCGCAAAAAAGCACCAAAAATATTAGAACGGTTGAAAGTTCGTCAAATGAGCTGCGAACAGTGTCTTGCTGGCCCAGAGATTTTCATGCTTCCGGTGCCCAGGAATCGACTTCGCTATCTTGCGCTCAATATAATGCTCGTGCCATGGAGCCTTCCGCCTGTCTCCCCCCACTTTCTCCTGTCTCGTGGTGACGGGTGTAACAGGTACACCTGTGCCTTAGCCGGGGCAACAGGGAATGTCACTGCGCACTCTCAACTAGTTTTGAATGATCCATAGTATAGCCGCACTAAGTAACCCCACTGCACATTACAGAGGAGCTCTGAGACGCAGAGATCTATTGAAGTCTGCCTCTTTCTAAGGCGAAAGCCTTTATATGCTTATGGAACGAAATCCTGCGCACGATAGTTATGCGTGAGAGCTGTGCGCGGGATCTGTGCGTCGTATCTTTGCATCGGATCTGTGCATCGGATCTGTGCGCTGATGTGTCTCTTGCTGATAGCGGATGAATGAGGAGGAAAATTAGGAATGAAAACAATTGATGATGATTGGTAATGAATAAAAGTTATACAATAAATATTGCTAGAGTTAATGAATAAGTATAATGGGCCAATAAAACTATCATAACATGACTAAAATGACTGCGGAACGACCAATATGTCAAATGATGACTTGTAACGCCCGCAACTGACTGGAAATGAGTAAATATGCTTAGCTGTTAGTGGTAATGACTACATTGACTAGGCATGACTCATCATTAGAGGCAAGCCATAAAAGGCAAATGATAGGAAAGGAAGGGTAATCTTTCGCCGTTCTCCTTTAAAAAGCATTTAAGAGACCTTCAAATTATTTATTTGTTTTGTAAATCTGTTACTCTGGCCCAGGCTTGGCGCACGTCGTTCTTGCTTGCGCGGCACTCTACAGTATTGTGCATTGAAAGTGCAGTGGTGAACTTTAGTAAAACCAGTTTAGAAAGAAATGAAATTACTGCGAAAAGTGATTTAAAACAAATAAATTACCAGACTGGAAAAGTAATTCATATAGTTACAAACTGCCTCAAAACGTCGTTAGATTACACTAATTTCATTACTGAAATTGAACTCTTGTCATATCTGCGTGGAGGCGCTTTGTTATGAAATAAAGAATTATCAGAACCAATAAGAGGCTTTAGAGAGTTCACGTCAGTGATGTCATCGCGATGCTGAGAAGTATGCAAATAAACAGAGATTGCACGTGATCGCTGCCTACGGCTCATATTCACCAAACCACCACCACAATTGCACCGCAAAACGCTTATGCGAATCGAAGATACTGTAAAGGGTTCTTTATGCGTCGTCTTGCGCAGGAAAACAACATTATAGCGAACGGAATTAGAAATAGGAGCAAAATGCGGGAAAATTGGGCATATTTTTCGTCAATAAAGATAATGATTTTCTACAAGAACAGTTATAACAGAGCTTCAATCTCATCATAACCTGAAACTGAAGTAAAGTGCACTTGAAGGCGCTTTGCGGTCGCTGCCTTTAGGTCTCTTTTAGCTTTTTTTTTTTTTTTTTCACCCATACATAGTGTAATCAATGGCATCAAAACACTCAGGTGCATCGCCCGTAAGAAGTGGTCCATTCTACCTTGCCTGCAGTGTTTGTTAATCAGACGCGTTGCGTTCTCGCAAACTGCGAGTTTGGAGTCAAAACTTTAAAAGAAGCGAAGCGTAAACTAATTTCTGGTAACATGATTTCCACACACCAGTTTATTTGAACGCAATACGCACGCTTGACAACGAGGTATTTACCGTCTCTGCGATGTTGAATCTTCGGTAAGGTACACGTTAGTTGAATCAGCGTCGGCTAATATGAACAAGGCGAGAAATGTATACGCAGTTTAAAGACAACTGGGGGCGCCGTGATGCGAGTGGCTACGTCGCCTGACCTTTGGATGTTTGCCACATGTGCACAGAAACTCTTAGGAACCGAAACACTCAGTGGGAAGTGTCAGTGATAAAAAAAAACTGTCTTCGTAGGGACGTCCATAATTATTTCTGAGCAATCTTCGCGGTAGTGTCTGGGTCGCAAGTCAGAATAACAAGGCGGGACTTGCTGTAAAAGATTACGCGGGCCTGTGCTAACGATTCTCCCGAACCTTTTTATCACCTGTTGCGAAGTCGTGATGTCTGATCGCATCGATTAGCGAAACTCCTGGAAATGTCACTTTTACCTAAACCAAATGATCACACAGACATGAAAGTCTCAGACGGGCTTCAGCATAGAAGCGCATAGCTTTGCTTCGAACGCTTTGCTTCGAACAAAAAGAAAGATTATAAGGTACGGTGTTCATCCGCACTGTGACCGGCCTTCACCTTCAATGAGCCCTACAAAAAAAAAAAAAAAAAAAAATGTCGAAAGCGTTCACGACGAAGATCGATGAGGATGAAAACAAAAATTAATAATCATCGTTGATACTCAATGGAGGATATTTAGCATGCAATAGATGGGAGCCGGAGTTCATGTCAGCCGATGTTGACCATTTCTTTGATATATGAGATATTATACCAAAATATGGCTCGTGAAGGCTCAAACAGAACCGAAAATGCACGATTTTACAATTGCGCCATGACAAGTAAAATCATTTTAAAAGCGGCCCAAACTTCCTAAGGTCGTCACGGATGACGACTGTCAAATATTGGTACTTGGCTGAGGCACCATAAGGAAGCTTCTAGCCAATGAAATAGTTTCCCGAAACCAAAAACGCGAGGCAAGCAAGCTGAAATTTGAAAACTGACTGCATTTTTTGCGTCGCAGGAGTCGTGCAGCGAACATTGCTTTTTCCGAACGAAATGATAATTGGAAGTTTTTGAGTAGGCGATTGAGAGAGGACGTGCGATAAAAACATCTGATGGGTGGATCACAGTTGCCGTAGAAGCAATGAACAACTGGCCTTGCAGAAAGCCACTCTGAGAACATAAGTGAACTAGTGGTTTCATCAGAACTTCATTCTATTGTTTCCAGTGAAGACAAGAAAATCACATTTGCGTTACTTTAGTCGAACACTGACAAGGCGACATCATTATGCAGCTTAATCTAGCTAATGGCTATGGAACGAAAAATGGTAGGGGTAACATTAAGAGATTGGAAGCGTGCAGAGTGGGTCAGAGAAATTACTCAAGTTACCGACATTCTAGTGGAAATTAAGAAGAAATGGGCATGGGCAGGACATGTAGTGCGAAGAGAGGATAACCGATGGTCGCTTAGGGTAACAAACTGGATTCCAAGGGGAGGAAAGCGTAGCAGGGGGCGGCAGAAAGTTAGGTCGGCGGATGAGGTTAAGAAGTTCGCAGGGGTCAAGTGGATGCAGCCAGCACAGAACCGGGTTAAGTGAAGAAATATGGGAGAGGCCTTCGCCCTGCAGTGGGTATAGTCAGGCTGATGATGATGATGATGATGATGATGATCTAGCTAATGCACGAGAGAGAGAGAGAGAGAGAGAGAGAGAGATAGATAGATAGATAGATAGATAGATAGATAGATAGATAGATAGATAGATAGATAGATAGATAGATAGATAGATAGATAGATAGATAGATAGATAGATAGATAGATAGATAGATAGATAGATAGATAGATAGATAGATAGATAGATAGATAGATAGATAGATAGATAGATAGATAGATAGATAGATAGATAGATAGATAGATAGATAGATAGATAGATAGATAGATAGATAGATAGATAGATAGATAGATAGATAGATAGATAGATAGATAGATAGATAGATAGATAGATAGATAGATAGATAGATAGATAGATAGATAGATAGATAGATAGATAGATAGATAGATAGATAGATAGATAGATAGATAGATAGATAGATAGATAGATAGATAGATAGATAGATAGATAGATAGATAGATAGATAGATAGATAGATAGATAGATAGATAGATAGATAGATAGATAGATAGATAGATAGATAGATAGATAGATAGATAGATAGATAGATAGATAGATAGAGAGATAAATAGAGAGATAGAGAGATAAATAGAGAGATAGAGAGATAAATAGAGAGATAGAGAGATAAATAGAGAGATAGAGAGATATATATATATATATTGAGAGAGAGAAACTTTATTTACACCGAAATGGACCTCGAGGTAGAGGCTCAACCAGGCGGAGGGTCTCCTTGCCGACTCTCCTGTGCCGTGGCCGCAGAGGAGGTCTTGGAGCAAGCCTCCTCCATAAGGCGTAGGACGATCTTTTGTTCATCCGCATTTGGGCTGTTGATGTAGGACTCCCAAGTAATTTGATCAAGGGGATCAGTTTCTTTAGCTTCCGGAGAATCGGGGCATTGCCAGATTAGATCATGTTGACTCAGAGGTACGTTGCAGAGATTGAAAGCCTCTGGGTCCCCTGTCAACTCATTATGCAGACTAACTAGAGGAAAGAAACGATTGGCCTGAATTTTTCGCCATTTCGCCAGGCCCTGCATTCTGAGGGTATTAGGGACCTATCTGATGGTGTATAGATCCTTCTGTTTAATCTGGGAGTCTGAGAGAGCTCCTTGTAGCTGATGAGGGGGTCTTTGTCTCCTGGTAGCGGGGTCTCGATGGCCGCTCGGGTGTATACATCTCGAGCGAGGAGATGGGCAGCCTCATTGCCTAGTAGACCCTTGTGAGCTGGAACTCAGATGACTGAAACCTCCCGGTTTAGCGGGTGCTTTCTCAGTAGACTGGTTGCCGGCTTGGAAATTAGGCCTTTTCCGAAGCTCCTAACCGCCGCCTTATTATATAAGAGGATAGTTTTGGCTTTAGTGCCTGTACATGCTAGCGCTTTTGCAGCCTCTTCAGCTATTAAAGCGTTACGCGTATTAATAGATACAATTACTTTCTGGGAGTGGTTCTCATCTACCGCTGCTTTGACCGCGGCCCCTTCTAGCCCGCAGGCAGCATTGCAATAGGCTGATACCTCAGGATAGTATTTTATTAGTTTGCTTTGAATAAACTTTGCTTTATGCTGTCTTCGTTCCTTGTCATGAATCGGGTGCATATTCTTAGGAATCAATGTAATTTGGAATAGTTTCCGCGTCTCAAGCTCCAGCAGTTCAGCGACATAGGGTGGCTTACTTAACTGAAGCTGTAGGTCTTGTAGTATTTTTCTGCCCACTACAGTAGAGTTGATCCGCCAGATCTGGGCCTCCTTGACCGCTTTAGCAATTTCTTCCCATGTAATATGTATTACCATAGCTAGAAGCTTCTCTGTCGACGAGTCGGGGG
This sequence comes from Amblyomma maculatum, assembly GCF_055883805.1. Lineage (NCBI taxonomy): Eukaryota > Metazoa > Arthropoda > Arachnida > Ixodida > Ixodidae > Amblyomma > Amblyomma maculatum. The sequence goes on along the minus strand of NC_139347.1, from coordinate 46,660,501 downwards.
GCTCGTCGACAGAGAAGCTTTGGAGAAGCTCGGACTTTAGTCCGAGCCCATTACTAATGGGCTCGGACCAAAGTCCCACGAAGCTAACTCCAGTTTTCCTGCAGGTGAGGAAATCTTGACATAGTTGAAGCACTTGCTTCCCACTCCAGCTGAGTTGAGGCCTTCAAGAACCGCTCAGTGCTCAACATTATCGAACGCCTTAGTGAGATCAAGTCTCAGAATGCCTTTATATGATGCATCGTCCTCGAGAGCGTCCATGATGCCGTGCTTTAATCTGAGCATGGCATCCTATGCACTTAATTCTAGCCTGTACCCTACCATCTTCACTGGCCAGAGCTCCTTGGTTTCCATATGCCTAGAGATCCTAAGTTGGACCACTTTTTCTATGAGCTTTCCCAGACAAGAGGTGACAGATATGGGCCTCATGTTGGTTAGTTCAAAGTTCTTGCCCGGTTTAGAAATAAGGACCAGTCTGGAGATTTTCCACTCCTCTGGGATTTTGGCCCCTTCCCAAATTTTATTCATTACTTCGCAAATGAAGTGTAAAGAGTATTCGTCCAGATTTTTAAGCATAGCGTTTGTGATATTGTCTGGCCCTGGAGCAGATCTCTTTTTGAGATCCTGCAAGACCGCCCTAAATTCTGCCAATTCAATTGGAGCATCTATGGCCTTATTCGCGGGCCTGGTATAGCAAGATCGCTTAGGCTGTTGGTAGAAATTTGCCGCTGCTTTGTGATGCGCTGCGTGACTGCGAGATGGCGCTTTCAAAAGTACTTGGCACATTAAATTTAGTGAAGCTTCCGTGCGTTTAATTTTTGCCCTGCACGTGGTAGTGCCTGCATTGTCTTGCTTTTGGACGGACTCGGGCGGAACAAATTTGACGATGACCAATACGCAGATCACGAGAAAGTGGCCATTTAACACGCGCGATGTTAGGCCGCAGCGATGCCTAATTGAGCCCATGCAATAGAGCAGCCTAGGAAGCGTGAAAAGTGGGTCAGACAAATAACTCGTTATAAACATTCTAGTGGAAATCAAGAAAAAGAAACAAGTATAGGTGGCCTAGGAAGCGTGCAGAGTGGGTCAGAGAAATAACTCGTTATAGATATTTTAGTGGAAATTAAGAAGAAATGGCATATAGGCAGGAAATGTAGTGCAAGAGAAGATAGCCGCTGCTCTCTAAGAGTAACCGATTGAATTCCAAGGGAAGGTAAGCGTAGCAAGGGGCGGCAGCAGATTAGGTGGGTTGATGAGGTTAATAAATTCGCAATGGTCAAGTGATGCAGCTAGCATAGGACAGCGTTAATTGATTGCAGTTGGCCTTTATGCTCCGTCAATAAGGATTCGACGCTGCCGTGTGCTTTTCGGATCCTCGTTCCCTTACCTGCTTTTCTCTATTCGCTTAATCACTCAGTATTTTATTGGTGCGTCTGCTATGCGAAATATCTATGCTAATTACCTTGCGGTGTACGGCTACCAAATTATGTGAAACATTACCAGACGTTGATATAAAATGTCGTTTTAATCAAGTCTTACGAACGTACCTGCGCGGCCTTGAATTCGGGAGAGTTAGATTTCCAGTTCATTCTTTCATCTCAAAGAACCTGTCCGAGACTACGGCTCCTGCCACCTCGGCCATGTCATGTGGTTTAGTGACGTCACACAACCTGATGACCAATCACTGACCGACGATGTCTTCTTCCAACCTCCAGTTGTTAGGCAGGCTCATAATGGCCTCCATCACCGACGACGGAGTCTATGGAGAGCTGGACCTTGAACGTTGTCGCGTTAGGTCATCTGGAGATCGTTAACGCAATATACCAGCTTAAAGCACATGAGCGCCTTTTGCATTTCGCCTCCGTCGAGACGCGGTCGCACAGAGGCTGACGCTGTCATAATCTCACTGCTTTGTGCTAAAAACAAACGTGCGAAGAAGTTGTATTATCGCCTCAGTCTGCGCACTATGCTTCGGGTGCTCAACATCATAGTTTAAGCAGAGTATATTGTACGATAAAGTGTTAAGGAACAACGTCTCGAGACAAAAGACGAAGATGGGCTTAATAAGCATTTATTTGAATTCTAGGGCTGGAAACACGTTCTAAAATCTAGAGAAAACTAGAGCACAGTTTATTCACGAATGGATGGATGATATATAATTAACAACTTAGTTTCTATTCCATTTATTTTCATCTTCAGTACTAATGTACCCTTGTATTGCTGACACGTAATGAAAACTTATGCTTCAACTTGTAATTCACCCCTTCAAAGTCATGTTTAAAACGAATTCTGCAATTGTCTCATTCGTTCCGTCGTGTTTTTCTTTCTCGTACCTTACGAAAGCGAAGACAAAACTGAAAAGCCATAGATGATGTCTCCTTTTTGCCCTGGCTCCTTTGCCTCGGGCTGTCCCGAGCCACTAACGGGCGTCAAGATCAAATTACAGTGAAGCCATTATGTGAAAATGATGCCAAGTATAAATGTAGGCTGCAGCCGTCACATTGCATACCATTAAGGAATGGCAGCCAAGTATGCGGCAATGAAGCCAATGGTCCGTATGCCTACAACAATTCACTGAAATGTATGCAAAAACAAGGATATAAAAAGAACAAAATGTATGCAAAAAAAACGGCTATATTTCGACGTTGAGGAAAAACGTCCCTAAAAGGAATCTTACAGTAAAGTGACAGCGGGTAAAAGCGAGAGGCCGCTCAGGAACGGTGTTCCATTTACAACTCCACCGTGTGCCAGCCGTGAATTGCAGGCGAGGCTTTTAAAAGAAACCCGACGTCTGTCATACACTCTGTCGGAAAACGTATTATTTAGGCTGCGCACCAAAACGTGGATCTTTCGCGTTTTTTTTTTCTTTTCTGCTTGAAACAGCACGCTCGTGACTATTCCGCACTGTGCATGTCAAATAAATGTGCTGCGTTACACTGCCTTCGTCAATTAATATTGCCTCTCCATATAGCTGACTGAAAAAACACGTTGTTTGGCGCCTATGCACTGAACATTCGCGAAACAGATCGAAGAGAAATACTCACGAAAAAATCCAACAGGAACGAGCAAACATTAGCGCAATGGTTTCGCTAACTACTTCTTTGCTTTATTTTGTGGCCTGTCGTTTGGAATCAAGGCTTGGTCCTTGTCTTGCTATCAAAGGAGTTCATTAAAGAACTTGGTGGCTCCCCTCCGCATTCGAAAGCCTGGAAGAAACATGCAAGCATTAAGATGCATACTCTGCCATTCTGTGACTGATAGTTCGTGCCTGATTTCAAAAGAACCTTTTTTTCCTTCTTGAGCAAAAAAAAAAAAAAAGTAAACGGTGATGCTATGCTTGGTTTCAAGCAATAGAAGAAAAGAGAAACCTAGATGAGGGAGCTTTCGATATCAGCAGTGGGAACATCTGTTCTTTCCGGTTGCTTTCTTGAGTGCCGACGATGGCGAGAAGCAAGAAACGCGGTGCAACGCTAACGGGAAGTACAGGAGGATAAATTAGCAGGGCTAGTCTGAAAGTACCGCGATGAGAATGACGGGTGCCTTTGAAGAATCAGGAATTGTGTCGGTCGGTCTTGACGTTTATCGCTCGTGCCAAGCGCTTTTCGAAAATCTCTTTTGTCACTTTTTTATGTTACATTATTCACCGAATTTTGTTTTCAGTCTCGTTTCTCTTTTCTTAAAAGTTAAAAGCGCTCTAAAATGGCAGTTTTTATGGGGTGAAACTGTACTCTGGTTAACAATGAGTAATTGTTGGTTGGTTGGTCTGGTTTGTGGGGTTTAACGTCCCAAAGCGACTCAGGCTATGAGAGACGCCGTAGTGGAGGCCTCCGGAAATTTCGACCACCTGGGGTTCTTTAACAATGACTAATGTATTTAGCGTGTTAGCACAGATGAATGTGTAATAATGTGTACGCTAACGTGACATACGGTCAATCTACAAGCTCGCATAATTCCTTTCTAGATTTGGTAGCACGCTAGAGAAAAATTTGTCAACGTTGTTTTGCGGTTTTCATTCAGTTAGCATAAAAAGTCAGCATATTAGGAAGGCTCGGTAAAGAAGATTAGACAGCGCGGCATGCAGCTCTAAAGCGTGCGTAATGGTACACGCAACCGCTTGTTTGCGCAATTTTGCATCTGTTCCAGTTTGTATAGCAAAACATAAAGTAACGTGATCATGGTCAGATGAACCCAATTAAGTAAAAGAAAAGGGAGGCGACCCTTTGGTTTTTTTGCCGTGCACTCAGTTATAGTAGTGAACGTAATCACTTATAGAGTACGATGCTCAACAAAATACAGTGCGTTATCGCTAAGACCCCTACTCCCGCATTCCGCCGATATTTGTTTGTTCACTTGCTTCTTTCTTGGTCTGCAACTCTCCACAAGCATGCTTCTCGCTGGGGACAGTTTGCTCGTTGTGAGATGAGAGGAATACTTATTGACCCGAGGGTTAATTGTATGACAGCAAGGGACCCTTTGTTATGGCCGAATTGGCAGAAGCAGCCAAATGTGTCAGCACTTTTCAGAGGGAAATCGAAGACGTCGAGACCCGTCGATCTCGAATGAGATTAGCTACTTGTAGGCATACAGGTATGCTCTTTAGACTTGGGCAGATGGTGGTGCGTACGTAATGTGGAAGGAACATACCTTTCATGTGTTTCAACCTCTATACTTGTGCTGGCCAAGCGCCCTGCAGGCTAAACATCAGGCCTGGGTTAAAGCTTTTAAACCACGCATAACAACGCCGGACTACCGATCTAGGTAATAAACTCAGCAGCACCCAGGTATACATATCGAACTAGGTTAATGGAAATGAAATTGCCAAGCTATCTTTTCTTTTTACTGTATAGTTCATTTCTGGCGCAGTGGGAGTGTCACTTAATTGCGTATGACAGTAAAGCTTCGCATGATGCTCCTGTCCCGAAGAGTACACAGCGTCAATGTCATGCTCACTTGCATTTGGATACTTTGTAAGGAGAAGAGCAGCCGGGTTTGATCGTAGGGCCGCTAATGCACAGTTTCGAGAACAGCCACTTTTAGCGGCCAAAATTGTCCCTGCTCCGTGTCAGTCCAGGCCACGTCCAAGCCTAACGATCACCTTTCCGGAGAAGCTGATGGAGACCCCATACTGTAAGATAATATAGTGACAGAAGCCCCCGGTGCCTAGAAACTGCTGCCGACTCCAGACGTCTGTTCTAGATGGGCATGGAGGTTTATTGCGAAAACCTTTCTTGGCGCATCAGTGGCTTCGACCGAGCGCGTCGGCAAAGAGGCGTCGGTAGGAAGAGGAGAAAATATTTATTGTGACACTGAAATGATTTGAGAGAATGGAAGTGTGGATGGGTATTGCGCTGGGTGGCAGACCTTATTCCAGGACTCCATTGGCCGCCACCGCTGCCCGAGATCTCTGGACCAAGAGGGTCCGCTGGACATCCAGGTCCGCCACGAAATGGTCAGCCTATTGGCTCTAGGCCTACGCTAATGTTACATCGCATGTAGCATTAGGAAACGATATCCTTTTACAGGGCTAGGAGATATTTAAGAGATGCCTTGCTTACATCACGGTGCCTATGCTTTTTGAAATTCGTTTATCCTTAAATCTCTGAGCCGTGTTGGCCAAAAAACAGGCAGCCTGAGAAATTCTGAAGCTCCATGTCAGCAGCTTTTCCCCTTGCGTGATGTCTTTTCATTAAAAAATATGCACTTTAATATTTTTCATTCTTAAACAAATTACTTTTAACGCAAAAATCGAAGGCTTTTTCAGAGTAACTTCTAGCTTTGTTCAGGCAAAGTAGTAGAGCAGGCAAAAACTTCAGCTTGCATCGATGAGCAAGCATTTCGCGCACTCCATACCTTTATTTTTTCTTCATATATAGCGCCCTTATATCTCTGCTCGCGAATGTTTGTTTTTGTGACAATTTCAATGCAGGCGACCACAACAGCACTAAATTCTCTCACTGATCCCACATAGTCCTCTAGATATTTCACAGGTGTTCAGAAACCAAAACTGCTGCAGCATCTTTCATTTTCAATTTCCAAAATGAGACTGATAGCAGGTGCTTCAGAACACGGCGGGAAAATGAAGTGGTGTGGACACGAGATAGAATCGCGAACTGGATCAGACTTTCTTCATACCTTCGACTATTTTTCAGATTGCGTCAAGGCACAAGCTTCTGGGTGACGATTCATACACGACGTGAAGCCAAAAAGAAGGATGCAGTATATATAAATGTCGACATGGTGACTGCTACGTGTGCAGCGATAAATCACGAAAGGCGGTGAAAATATATATATAATGTAGAAGCAACTTTGGCAATAAGGTCTAATACAGATTGGTTACTTGGTTAGAGATGTGACGGTACTCATAAAATTTGCTGGATCCACGTGGCCGTACCTTGTGCGAAATAAAGAAACATTTGAATTTTAAATCGAAAGCCTTTTGTCCTGCATTAAATTTTATGATGATAAATGGGAGAATATCCCGGAAAAGCGACTAAACGGGTCTCGTTCAGACCAAAGGCTAGAGCACGTGAGGCATTCTAGTATATGTATACCCTCCGCCCCCCGCCCCCCCCCCCCCCCCCCCTCCCATTCATTCTGCTTTTCAGGTTAATGTAGGTAAGAAAATAAATTTTATTTACGAAAGCTTTCGCTGATAACGCTCTAGATCCGCTCCGCCGTGGAAAGGCGGCAGAAGTGCCTTGATACGGGGTCAAAACCTTGCAGCACTGCGCCACCGCGTCCTTTTAGGTTCAAGTATGAACGACTCGAGCCAATAGATCGCATCAGCGTAGACGGAGTTCTGCGGTGTCCGTTTATGGTCCATCGCCACGCAGTGACTGATAATGATCAGTCACGGAAATCTCGGAACTCGCGAACGTCAGAAGTTATTGCCGCGTCAAGCGGGGCTTGCCTGGCGGGAAGTGGCCATGGCCGCTAGCAGGACGCTTTATTGAAGAAAAGGTTTTGCCAAAGGTGGGCAGCCCAAGCGATTTTCTTACGGCCATGTGACATGGCTCGTCAAACAACATCAGTGCTCTAAACCTCTTGAAGCTGAGGTGACCTTTCACCCACATCCCTCCAAATGTTGCGGTGGATGCTGCGAGATCCCTATAACACGACTGAGGTATATGCTTATTGGTTTGTTTGTTCAATGCAACCTCATTTCTTGCCGCATGAGTGGCGTGGACAGGATGTGTCAGCACGAGCTGTGGACAGGATGTGTCCCTGCGAGAAAGAAATTAGAAAAAAACAAGCGAATCTTGCCCCCGCCAAGACGCAGACAATCACCCTTCTGTGCCCCAGCCTAGCACGTGCCATCCGCTACTCTATGCAGGCTTCCTGAGAACGAGTCCATAATTCTCCTAGGGTAGCGTAAGGACGCCAGCAGGCGTTCAAGTAAAGGACAGCTGCAGCGCTGGGGAGGAGATGGGAAGAGTCAACGCCGGCCGCACGCTCGCAGCGCGCTCGACCGCCATATTTGTCACCGCATGGGCTCAGACCTGATAAAAACAAATTTGCAAATAACAAAAAGAGCACGAAAAAAAAAAACGCTAGAAAAAAAACAACAGAATATACAATAAAGAGGACAAAATAAAGAAACAGCGATAAAAAGGAAGTGAATAAAGGAAAGCAAAGGTAAAATTGTGCACGTCGAAAAAGCAATGAAGCACACAACGAGGTCTCGTGGAGCGGGGCGCGGTCGTCGCAATGCTTTCGTTTTTCCGCAAGTAAGGAAGCTTAAAAGGGCCCTACAACACTTGTCCGCTACGATTGGGATGAGTTATGTCACGCAGATATCGAATCAAAAAGAATAACAGGAATCGGTGCACTAGGGCGCGAGTTATTAAGGAATGAATTTCAAAATACAAGCAAGCCAAAAACGGCCTTAAATTCAATTTTCTCGGTCTGTCGCTTCACCATTGCACTTGCCCATTGACGATACATGCAGGACCAATCGAAACAAACTACATAGCACGTCATTATAACGTCACGGAAGATGGATTCTCATGGTTTCCCGGTCAGCTTAACACGTTTCTGCTAAAGTTGACGAGCTCTCTTCCATGGCGTCTCGCAGGAATAGAATGCGGAACAAAGACACCGGGAGCAGGCAGGGGAAGGAGACATGCCTTTGTCACTATGCTGCCCCAACTATAATGCTTGTCTCGTGAGCCCGCTCCTTTGACAGCCTCTTTCTTTGTATCCCAGGCATCCTACAATAGCGAACAGCGACAGACGAGGTCATTCAACTCTTTCCTGCATAACTTTGGCTACATAGCCATATAGCCACAGATCCACGTCTATAGGTCACGAAAGCCTTTGATGAAAAGTAGTAACCAGTGTCTCTGTGGGTGGTTTTTGTGTCACTTGCTTTGCAGTGCATTTGTGTGGAGGCAACATGCTAGATTCATTGACTGAATATAAAATACAACAACGCGGCATAAGATATTTTTCCTAATAGACACAATTTGTTGTGCATTTGCTATTTATTCAGTCGTTAAACACTCGCCGGTTGACGTCATATCCGCTGCAAATAACTACCAGTGTGTGCCGACACCATCAGTGCCAAGATTTTGGTTATCAAGCAAATTTAGATATTAAACACCGAAATATATTTGTACGACTGGTTGTAATACCGTCTACAAAACTCAACAATTGCAATCAAGAAGAATAATAATGCACTCAAAGTATGCAGCAGGACCCCTTAAAGTGCATGCACTAAGCTTTAGATTATATGTACCCGCGCGTTTCAAGACTTTTAAAAAGCGAAAAAGGAAAGGGAGTAGGCAAGCACACCAATATTTCGGATTATGGAAATCAGTAACTAGAACTGTTTTGCAAAGAATGATAGCAACTTACAAAGTCAGTTGCAAAAACATTGAGCAGTTTAACGCTGTTGGTAGGGATGTCGGGCGTTAGCTAAGGTGCTTTACGGCAGATGGCGCGACCTGTTGGTTTGAATACCGGCGTAAACTGATTTAGCGGTGTTGTCACCACCCGTGGATTTACATGTAGCGGGATGGCGTACGTGTATGACGTATTTACTTAGTTGAAATGAGGGAGCGGCGCAAATGGGACTTTATGAAGACGACGATGTTCAATGCATACAGCGGCAGTGTAAGGGCACAACAGCAACACCAGGCATGGTCGGCTGCGGCGATAGCATAGTGCTCTCGTGCCTGGGCGCGACGACGAAGATGACGATGTTTGCTGTGCAGTGAGCGATGAATTAACCATGCGGCGCAGGAGTAAGTGGCGTCACCTGTGGACCGTACAAGGTACATGGGGCTGGAATAACGCGAAAATCGCAAATGAATGCAGTAGAGCTGACGCTCTAAACCTTTAACCAGATATCTGGGAACTAAACAACTAATCGGTGGAAGCGGCGACGCAAATTACTTCTCCTCTACATTACCACCAAGAGCTCCCGATGAAAGAACAGGTCACGGCGTTAGCGATGAGTCAGCGAATTGCACAACTGCGTCATCGTCACTAACCACCAGTTCACCTATTGGCTGTCACTTGGTTGCTATGTACACCGTTAACAGTCTTTTGTAGCCTTTCAGTGCACAAATCTAACATAAGGCTTAAAAATTGTAGCGTGAAGATTACAGGAAAAAATCAATTGGCAGATTTATGCAACGTTTAGAATACGCTCCGATGTTAAAAGGTCACGTCAACCATTACGCTGCAAGGTTTTGCAGGTCAGTGGCATTGCAAAGCTACGCGTTCATAACTTCCACTCTTCCATAATTGTCAAATTCATGGGCCATTGTTTTCACTTCAGCTGTTTTTTGAAGCATCACAGGCTCTAAACGCAGCAATACCTAGTGTTCGACATGTCTTAGCGCTGAGGCTCATGGCTTCCGGCGGAACCGACGCACGAGGTTAGCGTCGCGACAGGATGCATGCATACCGGAAGCGTAGGCTAACTGCTAGCTGCCCCCTTGGCGACGTCTTGAATGTACGGGTAGAGGGCGCCTCGTATCGGCACCTATAGTACGGCTACATGACGCCGCGTCCTCTGCGCACGCTTCCGACATGGTCCTCGTCAGCGATCATAGGAAAAGCTGCTGCAGAGCGGACGAGAAGCCCCCAGCAATCCTGGCAGATGGGGTGGGGATGAGGGGAAAAAGGGCCCTAGCAAACCTTATGCTGCCGGAGTGCCTGATCCCGAAGGATCTGACAGCCAAATGATGAATGGAGGAAGACGATGCGGACTCCCTCTACTTTATCCCCATACCGGAAGATTTTTTCTTTCACCCGGAAACCTTTCTGGCGTTTTGCATTCCTCTTTTATTCTTGCGGCTACGGCTTGCGAGCACATAACGCAAGTTCTTCCTGTTTCTTGTCCCTCTACGGGCTCGTCCTAAAACGGGGCCTGAAGAGCCCCTGAGGCTAGCGCTTCTCCACTTCCATGTGTTTCCACAGACTGGCGGATCAGGCCCTCGATCTGCTATTTGACCGAGGCCGAGCAATGTTTGATGACACACTTTGCCCGTAATGAGCCTCCGCGTCTGCAGACCGCTCTTAGTTTTGTTAAATTCTCTTATTTCCTTTTGCCCCGTGGAACGACGCACGCCATTCGACCGGACATCCCGGCGATTGAAGCCATTAATGACCTCCCCATGGAATACACGTCAGTAAGAAGTTTGTGGAAATGTCAGAGATTTCCCTGTTGGCTTCGTTAAATGTCCCTGAGAGCTTTGTTGGCAAAATATAGCGATACATTACGATATACCGGATGTCGTGGAATTATCAGGGTCGTTGAAATCATTGTTTATAGAAACTGTGAAGAAATTAGTTCGTGATTGTAAAGGAGCTACATATTGGAAACGCGAAGACGCGCATTCGTACTAACGCTTAATTCAATTTTTTTTTTCTGATTGCCACACTCTAAGCCTATCACATGATATTACCCCTGAAAAGTTTGCATGCTTTAATGATTTTAAAATGAACGTTACTGCGAGAGTAATTTGAATGTTTTGAATGCAGGGAATATCCTTGGCTAGTGTAAAGGTTGCAACGCCTGAATATAGGAGCAGTATACCATGTATTATTGACACGAAACGGTTTTTTGATAATGGAGGAAAGGAAATAGCGTCGTTTACTGAAATGCATAAAACGTACGAGGTCCCGATAACATAGAAAAATAAATGAAATGGTGTTTCTTTTTTAGCTAATTGCGCGCGACTGCTCCCATCATGCAGTGCGAGGCCAAGGAGGCTGATGAGGAGGCGGTGGACCGCTTATCGGCTCTAGTATTGTTTGAAGTTTCGCGTCCGCCCAGTTTATAAGCGGATAGTTTTTTCCTGTGTCATACCATCCACGAGGTTCGTCGTTTCTAGCGTCTCTTTTATCTCGGCCTATTATCGCATCGAGATATATGCGTGTGGATGGTTCGGAGGGAGTAACTTGTGCGTAATTTGTGCAACGTTCACGAAATACCCGACGTGGGCCTTGAGCACTCGTAGGGCGAGTTGCCATCAAAAAGTTTGATATCAGGCTTCAGGATCTAGAATTTTAAGAATTCTAGTTCCTGAGGCTCATTTTACATGTCTTTATAGTCGCCAATGGATGCTGGTACATAGGCATCGTTTTAAATTTTGAGCCAATGTAACCAATTCATGGGCGTATGTGTGCTTAAGGCGGTGTATTAAAAATGAATGTGGTTAGAATGTGACTAAGGCATTTAGTTGACTGCGCAGTTAACTTTCTGCTTTAGCCCAGTATCAACGGATCATCTCCAATTTATTTATTGTGTATTAACTGCCACAAAATACAACTATGCATTTAAAAATATATTGCGCAGAGTGCTGCTTGCGTCCACACAAATTAACAATGATTATATTTATGTGCGTGCGTTTCCGATGGTATATTCATGTACATTTTCCGCTACGGAAAAAATCTTGCTCCTAGAATATGACGTATAGACGGCCTAAGGTAGCGTGAAATACAGGCTGGCTTATATTAACGATTAGCCAAGTATCAGGAATGTCTATGCGCCTCCAACAACGCTTATGGACCTTCTAGGACATTGCTGATACATTTTTTGCTTGTTCCCGGAAGACGGCACATGAACTACGCAGTGTTTTTTTTCTGGGAATCCGAAAATATAAAGCGTGCACTATAATATAAGAAGCAATAAAAGCGTTTTTTTTTCTTCAGTGTTTTCACAGCAGAGCTATTATTTATGACCTACATTATCATGTGTATAGTTGGTGCTTGCTGCTCCTGAATTCTCTATTTGTATTGCGTTGTGCTGGTCGCCGAACACAATATTTGCGGACGGAGCTCATAGTTGCCCGCCGTCTAAGTATATATTGGCAGAGCTAGGCTTAACGGCCTAGTGAATCAATCAGCGTGAGCTGACAAAGAGCCCTGCACGCTGTTCTCCCTGGCCGTATGGGCACCTAGAGCAGGCTAGAGTGCGAGGTACAGCCGTTTCAATGGAGGCAGATGTAGTTTTTTTTTTTTTTTTCGTTGTGACAGTGCTGTAACAGGAACTCGACTGTTCTAGCACCAAACGTATATTTTCGACTAAGCCACGCGTTTTTGTGGCCGTTTAGAAAAATGTAACTCTTACTTGGACTGACACAGTTTTGCATGGGGAAAGCACGTCGGTTCAAGTCAGATTTAGTTTATCAAAGCAAAAGCAACGCGAGAGAAGAGGAGAGGGGTGGAAGAAGAAAGAGAGCATCTACGGCGTTTTTCTTCTTCTTTTTTTTTTTTTTTTGATGCTGGCATTGGTGAAACTGTAGTTCTGACTGCACGGCTAGACGAGGCTGCAATACAAAGCTCGGGTGTGCTACAAGCGAGCGGCGTGGTGTTAGAAGGAGTCGAATCCCTTCTAGCAGAATGCATAACGGGCTCCGACGCGTCGCACACAAATTCAGGTACACGTGTGCATGAGGATACTATAATTTCAGGCATGCTCTTGCTTTGATTACTGTCCGGTTCCTCACTTGCCTTGTCGGTACTCCGTATACCACGCCTTGTTTAGCGAAAACATTATATTTAAAACCTAATGGCTCTTACAGAGGGGAGGAAACATGATGACAACGAATGTAGTTAATTTTGTTAAACTCGAGCCTTTAAAATAAACTGTGGGTAGCGGAATCACTACCAACACGGGCACAATACTGTCGACGTGATAGGATTGTTGGTTTCTTCGGAAGCGCTAAATTTGGCAGTGTCGAAAACTCCTTCTAAGGCGACTATAATCTGTAGCTTACAGAAAGGGCCGTGTATGGTTATTACCTTAACAAATTGTATTTATTCATCCCACTTAGTAGAAATGGAGATACAGCCAAGTGCCACCAGTGATTAACGAACATCATCGAACAAACATTTTTAACGAACATTACGCAAATTATAATTCGCGTCAATAGTTCCTGCGCTGTGAACCGAGCAGTAGGTATTCAGCCTCGCAGAGACCACTCTATTTCACAAAAAATAAACCACCCCCTTCTTTTTTAGTTCATGCTTTTGCGCAGACAGGAGCCAATTCAAGCTATGAATAACACAGCACCCTTTTTCTAGCTCATATTACGTTCGGCATTAGAGGCATGCCTCAAGTTTACTGTACCCTGTCTTTCTTAAGCGCAACCTTAAATTCTAGAAATCGCTTTGGTATCCATATAACTCTCATTTTTGTACTATTTCCTGCCAAGGGACATAGTGCCGACAGCTATGGTGCTTCGGACGTCGCAGCTTGCGGATGCCCTTGCTCATCGAGAAGATGAAAGGATGCAGCCCACTCCACAGTACGCCAAGTCCAGGAGAGTTTAGTGAATGAAATGGAAAACCTCGGCGAGCACGCTTATATTGCTGCAATTTGTACGCAGTGGCGTGCAATTACGGAATGTAGTGGGCGCTCTCGGTGAAACCTTTATGAAGCAACCGTCAAGTTCTTTTCGGTGGCTGTAGTATTGCTTCGTTTTGGGCAAGCACTGCCGACAAAGGGACTTTAGCAGTGCGCTAATCAGCAGCCAAAAGCCCTCGAGACGTCTTCGAAGTGCCGTTCACACCTTGTGTGGTCTCGATGTGACCGTATATTGCCCGTTGTCCGTCTTCGTGCACCTAGCATGCTCCCTGTTGCATATTATAACCAGCAGGGGGCCACGGTCATATGTAACTCAGAGCCACCACAATGGTATAAATAGCCTGCGCAGCGCATGTAGGAGGACGCGTTCTTTCGTGTTCCGTGTGTTTACCGACAAGCCGTCGACAATAATCGAATTCCCACCGGCCGTCTCGACTCTAACAATGGCGACGAGGATACCACGAACCTGCTGGCATCAGGACCGGCCGATTCTTTAAAAACGCGGCAGCCGTCATGAACGCCACCGTTCATCGGGCGTCTGTCGAAATTCTGCTCCACGACAGGTAACATGCCTATCTACATTGAGCGATTCGAGGCTTCGCGAGAGTGAATAAGCTGCACGAGCAAAACAAAATGAACGTGCTTATCACTATACTGGGTGACGGCGCATATACTACTTTGCGGAACTTGATGTTCCAGAAGCTCCCGAAAAGAAAACTTATCAAGAGATAAAACAGGCGCTTCTGAATCATTACGTGCCGAAGCGTTCGGTAGTCAGAGAATGGTATAACTTCCATAAACGCACACACGGACTCCGGGAGACAGTCGATGACTTCATCGTAGAATTGAAGCGTTTGGCGACAAACTGCTCATTTGGAACGTTTTTGTCTGAGGCACTCAGAGACCAACTTGTCGTGGGTGTGCTTAGCGAGGCTATTGGGTGTAAGCTTCTGGCCGCTGAAGACGACAAGGGCATAACGTGGGATAAAGCATACGTTATCGCCCTGTCTATGGAAGCCGCTGAGAGCCACGCGAGGGAAATGCTACCAGGTCCCAGCGTGACACGAGAGCCGGAGGAGGAGGTCAGATGGCAACGTAATGATAGTGCCGGGACTATGCAGTCGACCAGCCACAATCGGCGACGTGGGACGGCGGGCGCACGAAAATTGTCCGGCGAAAAGGACAGGATACCGTCGTGCTTTCGTTGTGGCGGTCACCACCACCAGCAGGACTGTCGGCACATCAAGGTAAGGTGTTACAACTACTCTCGGACAGAACATTTAGCTAGCATATGTGTGCTAGAAGGCAAAGCAATTTCACTGGGGAGGAAGTGTCTAGTTTAGAATTGTAGGCGCTAGGAGAAGGAATTCATTGGTACAAAGTTGACATGAACGTAAAGGGGAAAACCATTGCTATAGAAATAGATACAGGCTCAGCGGTATCTATTATTGCTGAGGATGAAATTGTGAAACAGTTTGGACATCTGCCATATATTTCGATTACGGTCGTACAACGGTTCCAGAGTGCCATTGAAGGGCAGGGGCACTGTAACTGTAACTCATGAGGTCACTTCTTTTAGACTGTCGCCAGTGGTAGCTGCGAATGAACAAGGGCGCACGGTACCGGCATTGCTTGGCCGAGACTGGCAGAATCACATTCACCTAAACTGGTCACAGGTCTTCATAGTGAACACGATTACTAAACAGGAAGGGCTGCTAGACTAGTACAAGGACGTATTCACGGGCCCAATTGGAACTATAAAAGGATTCGTGGGCTCTATTGTTTTAAAGCAGGGAGAACAACCTGTATTCTGTAAAGCCAGGCCAGTGCCGTACGCCCTGAAAGAAAAAGTTGAAAAAGAGTTGAAGGAATCGGAAGCGGCAGGTGTGTACGTTGTACCCGGTACGTGAAAGCCAATGGGCTACGTCTGCTGTAGCAGTTTTGAAGAGTGACGGAGAAGCCGTCAGGCTATGTGGCGACTACCACGTGTCCCTAAACCCCTGTATAACCGTAGCTCATTACCCGCTGCCGTTGCCGGAAGATGTGCTTGCGTCACTGGAAGGGGGGACTTGTTTCAGTGTGCTAGATTTATCGAAGGCGTACTTGCAACTTGAAATGGATAGCCCTTCGCAAGAGTTCCTAGCAATAAAACACACACCTCGGCCTTTTTCGCTTCAGGCGTTTACCGTTTGGCGTCGCAAGCGCCCCTGGCATTTTCCAATCGGTAATGAATAGGATATTGGTTGTCTTGGAGGGCACAATGTGCTATCTCAATAATGTTCTCATAACAGGAAAGACGACCGAACACGAGTGCCTGAGACGTACTGAACAGGTGCTACAGAGACTACGAACGCATGGCATACGTCCCAACGACGATAAATGTCAATTTCTAAAACACCGCGTCCGCAACCTAGATCAAGAAATTGACGCAGTCGGCATTCATCCCTTGAAAAATAAAGTAGAAGCCATATTGATGACTGCAACCGCGACTAGCGTCTTCGAGCTAAACGCTTTCCTAGGTCTGATGAATGTTTACGCCAGATGCCTTTCTCAAACAGCAACGAAGGAAAAGTTGCATATTATAACCAGCAGGGGACCCCGGTCATCTGTACCTCAGCGCAACCGCAATGGTATAAATACCCTGCCCAGGTAGGGGAACGCGTTCGTTGGTGCTCCGTGTGTGCGCCGACAAGCCGTCGACAATAAACGCGTTCTCACCGGCCATCTCGACTCTACAAGTCCCGGACTACTTTGTCTGCTTAGACATTTCGACTGTCCAAGCCTCCTCTCATTTGCTTAGTCTTTCCCTCGGCTTTTTTTTTTTTTTTTTTGCAAGTAGGCGGCATGCAACTTCTCCCCAGCCGCCTGTCTTCTTATTTCGCGATACTTGACTGAGTAGCGTCCTATCTCGCGTGAATCTGAAGGTGCTGAATATGTAGCACCACCCCGAAAAGATGTTTTCATCACGGAGCATGCAACCACAGGCGTAGTTCTACTGGTTTGAAATAGTAGCAGAAGTATCTGCCTGGACTGTACCCACTGGTCATCACTTTTGACGTATGGGAGCCGACGTCGCGTGCATTCCGCGGTGAAGGACGGGCATTGGGTGAGAAAAATGGGAACAGGTTGACGGGTCAGCACTGCATTAAGAGTATGACGAGACAGAGTTAAGGGCTTTCAGCGATTTCTCTAACGCACACGCACACGCACACATACACATACACACGCACACGCGCACTCACATTGGGCATCACGTCCAGTTACTGCTCGGCCATATCACCTGCCACTTGCCAGCGTCATTCAGACCCATATATTTTGCATTGCCAACCCACTAAATAACCTCGTCGCCAGCGGAGAGAGCATAACATTGACTGCTTGCTACCCTTGGCAAAAATACGCGTTTTGAGCCCGGATTCGAATATTGGTTGGTTGGTTGATTGGTTTGTGGGGTTTAACGTCCCAAAGCGACTCAAGCTATGAGAGACGCCGTAGTGGAGGACTCCGGAAATTTCGACCACCTGGGTTGTGCTACACATAGTTTTGTGTCAGCATCCCCATTGTGTGTCGTTTGTAAATATTATTTTGGAAGAGGCCTTCGCCCTGCTGCAGTGGGTATAGTCAGGCTGATGATGATGATGATGATGCAAATATTGTTCTGACATTATTTTTTGAAGATAGACGCATTCACCGCCTTCAGAAAGAGTGTTGCATGTGAATAAACCTTTAACGGCATGCACAAAATACGACCATTTCGACAGGTCACAATAGTCGCTGCCTGAACCAAAATATCTTTTTTTTGGTAATCTTGCTTGGCTCTTTAGGGTTGTTACGAAGCGTTCGCCCTAGACATAAGCAGCGTGAATTTCTGCATTAGCTATTTCTATGTAACTGATCAGAGCACGGTCAACCGGTGCTTTCGGCTGCCAAATAAAATCTTACCATCGATTAGAATTCGGCCTGAAAACTGAAGTCTTCTACCCCTCATCCTTATAGAAGTTACTGCAAGCAACTGCATATCATAGATCGTACTTTTTAGTCACCAGTGCTAAGCACTTGCCGAAATATTCGTCGACGCCGGCGCATTTTATGACCAGCCTGTCTATGTAGTTCAAAATTTGTTTCTAGGATACTGACGGCGGTGGAGAGCGAACGCACAAGGTTCGCTGAATTCCAGTGGCCATCGGGAGTAATTATTTCAACAGTGATCTTGAATGATGATTTCTTGGATCGCAGGATCCACACATAATGAGGTGGAAGTGTCGATGCTAGGCGGTGTGACCCAGTGCACCGGATAATGGTGAAGGTGTTGAAAGTGCGGGTGAGAGCAGTCGCTGGCGCCTCTGGGCAATTAATTATGCCATTTTAGGCAGCGCAAACGGTCACTCAACGTACATAAAGTGATCTGAAATATATTTTGTTTTCACCGTAGGAACTAATTTAAATGAGCGGGAAGCGTCAACCCTGCGATATGTTAACAGGATATTATCAGCATAAAGTTTTGTTACTCTTGGGGGCGCTGGGGGCGCTAAGCATCGCGGGCCGATGTGCTACTTGGTGGGGGACAGTCGAAGGTTTTTCGGAGTACCGAGTGGCGTTACTAACATATTCCATGTCATCATAATCATCATGATCCTCATCTCGAGGCGCGAACGTAGAACGCAAAAGCCGTAGCAGCGAAGAAGCAAAAGCAGATGACGCCAATAAAATGTTTATTCTTTCCGAATTGCCATTAAAGAACTTATTAAAGTGATTGAGCAACTGTATATCAATAAAACACTTTTTTTCTTTTCACGGTGCATCTATTAGGCGCGAATTATTGGCTTTCGTGCTGCTCAATACTTTTCCAATAGAAGAGTGAGCCCCAAAGTAACAGCTTGAGGGGCAAGTTGGTGCTGCATAGTACCCAGAAATGTGGCGCAACAAACACAATCACATGAGAAGATACGCAACACAGGCGCACACTACCAAGACATGTCCATCCAAACACTTCACTCTCTTACTGCACATGTGTGATGGTTGTTTGTCAGTGTGTGACTGTGGTGGACTTTGTGACTGTCCTGCTTGGATGATGGTTGTGTTACACTGAAACGATTGTGGTATTAGCTGCTGGCCAAAGAAGAGGCGTGTGGAGGTGTACTTGAGTGTAGAATTAGCGACTGTCATGCTTGGACGCTGTTTATGTTCTGCGGGGAAGAAAGTGCTACCATCTCCTTGGCAAAGATGTGTGTGAAGAAGATGTACTTGGGTGTAGAAGAGGATAAGTGGTGAAGAGGAAGTGTGTGTTCAGATCCATATTACAGTTGGTAGTGTGCGCCTGTGTTGTGTTTCTTCTCATGTGATTGTGTTTGTTGCGCCACATTTCTGTGTGCTATGAGGAGAGTGAGCCCATGCTAATTTTGGACAAATTTTAAATTTATATTCTTTCTTGCTGGCTTTTTTCTATTTAGAGTCACGATTTAGAATTTCAGGGCAGTTTTGACGGTATAACAACGTTTGTTTTCACAATTTTTGGCAAAAAGCTGTTGCTATGCATCAGGTAGCTCTCCAGCCCATGATGCTTAGAGCACCTATGGTGGCTGAACTGGTCGTTAGGAAGCTCCATAGATAAACAAACTTCCATAGATGGCAGCATCAGTTTTCCCTCAAGGTAAGATTAAGCAACTTTATGATCAACCGTTGTCCTGGAGAGAATTCGCAAGTTAATCGCCTCCGATTATTTTCGTGTGAAGAAACTAGCATTGTGTTTTATGCCAAGGACATAAGCAATAGCTATCGGCAAATTAATGGCTTCTTATTATGGAGACTTCAATTTTCCAGGCCTACAATGCTTTGTCATGCTTCGACCGACCTCATCCACTACTCTTGGTGCGTAAACAGTAAACACTCCCTGATCCAGGTCATGATCGTGTTTTGTTTTAACTGTAACGTGGTAACAAAGTAACAGTAACAAAGTAACAGTAACAAAGTAACAAAGTAAAAAAAGTAACAAAGTAACAAAATTCTTCTAAAGAAGGGTGTTAGGCAATGAGACGAGATCTCCCCAGTACTATCTACAGCTTGCTTAGAGGAAGTATTCAGAGACTTGGAATGGCAGCAGTTAGGGATAAGGGTAGATGGAGAACACCTCAGTAATCTGCGATTTGCTGATGACATTGCCTTGCTAAGCAACTCGGGGGATGAACTGCAAATAATGATTGATGACCTAGACAGGAAAAGTAGAAAGGTAGGCTTGAAAATCAATATGCAGAAGACTAAGGTAATGTTCAACAGCCTCGGGAAGGAACAGCAGTTTACATTAGGTAGCGAAATACTGGAAATAGTAGGCGGATATGTCTACTTAGGACAGGTAGTAACCGCAGATCCGGACCATGAAAAGGAAATAACAAGAAGAATAAGATTGGGATGGAGCGCATTTGGCAAGCACTCGCAGATTATGACTAGCAGCTTACCGGTATCGCTCAAGAGGAAAGTATACAACAGTTGCATCTTGCCTGTACTCACCTATGGGGCTGAAACGTGGAGGCTAACCAAGAGAGTTCTACTTAAGTTGAGGACAACCCAGAGGGCTATGGAACGAAAAATGGTAGGGGTAACATTAAGAGATAGAAAGCGTGCAGAGTGGGTCAGAGAAATAACTCAAGTTACCGACATTCTAGTGGAAATTAAGAAGAAGAAATGGACATGGGCAGGACATGTAGTGCGAAGAGAGGATAACCGATGGTCGCTTAGGGTAACAAACTGGATTCCAAGGGAAGGAAAGCGCAGCAGGGGGAGGCAGAAAGTTAGGTGGGCGGATGAGACTAAGTAGTTCGCAGGGGTCAAGTGGATGCAGCTAGCACAGAACCGGGTTAAGTGGATAAATATGGGAGAGGCCTTCGCCCTGCAGTGGGTATAATCAGGCTGATGATGATGATGATGATGGTAGAGGAATTCTACTTATTTGTAATCACGTTTATTCTTTTTCATCGTATTTTAGGCTTTCTTATCCCTTGTCTTAGTCGCTTTTAGGTCAACTGCTAACGGATGCAATATTCTATTCTGTGCTAGTTTTCGAGACCACCGATGCGCAATGATGCGAACTAAGTTCCTATTAGTCTCACTCCACGCGTCGAGAAATCATTGCCACGTTATCGAGCATAAATGCTCCTTGCTTTCGACTTTGAAAAATTGAACACAGATTCCACCACCATCAAGTTCTCAGTGGAGAGTATGAAAAACGTATCACATTAATTTTTATCCTTTTATAGTATAATTGCGGACATATATGTTAAAGTGTAGGCATATAAACGAAACTTTGTTCAGTGAACACAAAATTGGTGTCATGCGTCGGAGTAATTAATCACTGTGACAGCTTTTGATTTGCGCAGTTTCTTCGTCACATTTCTGGCGGCTTCTCGAGAAAAGCATTTTCGCTGCCAATAACTGCCAATAAGATCTAAAAAGATGAAATGCCATGCGTGCTCGACCGGAGAGACTATGACTGAGCACTCTTGCTACAACTCCACGAACTCAATCATTGAGCTATCGGATTCGGAATTGCAGAGGTTCGGTCTGCTCTCATTTGTCCTCCGCTGGCTCCGGCAGCAGAGTGTGACGGGTGCGGCGTAAGCGGACAGGAGGAGCAGGGGCAGGAGGAGAATTGACGGAGACACGATACTGTCCGGCATAAGAGCGTGTGAGAAGCCAGCAAGCGGGCAGTGTTGGTGCTCGCGCCCCGCCGCCGCTGCCGAGGATCGATGACGAATCAATCTCGGTCAACAAAAACTTGCGCCAGATGGCGTAGAAGCGCCAGCATCGAAACAGTACAGCCTCCTGGACATCAAAAGCGAGTAATTTAATTCTCAGTTGGTGTGTAAGAGGGCAGTAGAGGAGGGCAGTGTATAGTTGCCGCAAGAAGAGCAACACAAGCGGTAACGGGCGCGTACAACTTTGAGGAGGTAAGTAGGAGTGGGTGAAGAAGGGGCGCCGTCTCTGCGCCTTTCATGCGTGGTTATTATAGCGAAGGCATTTCTTGGCTCATCAGTGGCGTGCGCAGAAAGTGACTGTTAACGGAATGCACGACCAAATCACAGATCCAAAGGCAAATTCCGCACAATTCGCATATAAAGACAACAAATGCAAGCAAAATTCACTTGCGTTTAATTGACTATAATGCCTTAATGACAATACTTAGCTACTAGCCACATTAGTCGTAACCCGATTCCAAGCCATAGCCAGGAGTCTAATCTAGAATCCGCATAACAAGCCAATACCGAATCCAATCATGATTAATTGGCTATAATGCATTATTTGCAATGAATAATGATGTGCAATATTGGGCATATTCGGAATCCAAGTCATAGTCAAGAATCCAATCCAGAATTCACATAGCAAGCCAGTACCAAATGTAGTCAAATGATACTGCATAATGAATTGCGACATTAGTCATAGTTAACAGGGCAATCCAGAATCCACATAACAAGCCAACCGAGGCCAACGCAAGACGCCGCTGTGCTTTCGCATTACTTCACGTAGACTTAAGTGCACACCTGGAATTTTTTTGTCGACTCTTTTCTTTAATTTTTTTCCGAAGGGTGATGCCTGTTCTTACTCCGCTGACATTCAGCGCTGGCAGAGGGTGCGGTAAGGTTCTTGAAAACATGGGTTCCGTAAGGCGGTACATATATAGCGTTTCGCCACATTCGTCAGCACTATCCACAATGTACTGAATGCTGCCCGCAGAAAATCGCTGTGTGGGCTGGCCGTTGTTTGCTCTATCACCATGCCTTCCTACCATAGGGGACCAGAAATAATGGTTGCACAAGGGACTATAAGAAAAGCCGCACTGAAGTGGTCCAGGTTGTGTTCGGCCACCTGGAGTTCTTTAAGAGCTATGCTATCGTTTTCCTTTCATCGTAACGCAATCCCGGTACCGGAATCTGACCTTGCACTCTCGGCCTCAGCGGCGTGTCATTTTGCAGCGTGTTTGCAAAATGCTGCGTGTCATTCTTGCAGCCGGAGCACTGCACGCAGCAGCGAGAGGTACTGAGAAGCAGAACTTCTCCCACGTCTTTTAGGTACAGTCTTTGTCAAAAGTGTAGAGCCCAGAGGGTCTGCTTCTGAGACACCACGTGTGACTTGTAATGCATTTCCAGTGTTTCGAATCTCTTAATGGTAAGAACATTTTTGTCCTACCCTGTCTAATAGGAAGTACCTCTACCAATGCTAAATCAGCGCCAGTACACGGCTCAGAAGCAGACTCCTTGGAATCTACACTTTTGACAAAGGCCGTACGTAAGGGGTTGTTTGCTTACAGTGTGGGGCCCAGATAGCCCCTCCCTGATAATTCTTCAGGCGCATTTCGGAAGAGTTGTCTTACATGTGCCTGACTTTGTTTACAGGCACGCAAGAAATTAACCACAATCGCTATTGGTGTATTACGATCGAACTAGACTTGCTATGATCTAGGCATGTTGTTTACATGAAAAGCCTGCTTTATGTCGAGATTATAAATGCCATCTTAATGAATTAATAAAATGTGTACGAAGATCTTGGGCCGCCGCTTAATGCTATCAGGACAGACGCACC